>NC_141710.1:20177448-20795781 GCF_971803275.1 Cyanistes caeruleus
AACCTTTGCTGGCACCCAAGGTTTCTGGCCATACGCCAGCTTTAGCACATGTAAAAGCTGTTATTGTTACAATAAAGACCTCCCAACCCCCCCAAAAAAGCTGTTTTCATTTCAGCTGAAGGTATATTCTGCGATTTGATATTCCTGCTTAAAAATTCCTTTCCACTCCAACTTTGCTAGTAAATCCCAGTTGCACAAATATTCAAAGAGATTGGAACACCACACAACGCCACTTCATTTCAAAACACAAAGTGCTGTTTTGCAGAACCAGCTACATTTGCATCCATTTTTACTTACAGCAGTCTCTCCTTAGAGTTAAGAGCCCAGAGATGTTTCATGTCTCTAAGAAGAAATCTGTGTTCTAAAACACTCTACGAAGCCAAGCAGGAACATGGATAGTGGTACACAGGGCATTAGAGGAAAGATGAGGGTGAACACTGTGTCGGTGCGACACACCAATTGTAAACATGACCAGACAAATCTTCAAGAGATGCAGCACAAAATTCCCCCTCTCTTCTTTCGTGTTTCAAGTTAACAAAAGAAGCAAGTTCCAAGCACACTGTATTTTTTCTCAACTTAGTGGTAAAAAAAGGCCAGGTTGATGGAACTCTGAGCAGCCTGGAGGGAAAGGTGTCCCTACCAAAACCTAAATGACCTTTAGAGGCCCCTTCCAACCCAATCCATTCTGTGGAATATTTTAAAACTGACACTGTTCTTGCATACTTCCCAAAATACTTTCTCAAAGGGATGGGCTTTGCATGGGTTTAGTCCAAGAAATTAACATTCATTTAAAAAACAAGGTGTATAAATGATAGTGGAGGAGACTGCAATCCTGAATACATAAAACACATAACAGTGGTACAACCCTGGTGGGGTTTGGTCACATCCCCCATGCCAGCACCCACTCTAACTCATTGCAGCCACAGGTCTGGTAGCTCCAGAAAGCTGCTACAAATCCAGCCCTATTGAGATGCAGAACCTTTGCCAAGATGACCAACAAAGGTATGAATAAGACATCATCTTTATGGGCTCACAGTCCCACCCCGTATTAGGATGAGATTATAAGTGTTATGTTACACGGGAGCACAAACAACCCAGTGGAAAGGATTTCCAGATGCTACAAGCTGTGTAAATATATCACTCCCAGATCAGAGAAACATTCCTGAGTGCCCTCACCTCAATTTAATATGGTGTTTTGACTGCTAAACCTCATAACCAGTTAGTGAAAAATACAATATTTAAATACTGTAGTATAAATCATCAGATGCAGCACTTCAAAATTAGTGAAAAGTTGAATTAAAATGAGTAGATGTCATAAGACTCCTTTAAATTGTGATGCATTTTTCAACTGCACCAAATTTTTGTTCTTTGTCATTAGTGGGTATATTCACTAATGCTTATTAACTAGTATTTTCATATTCAAAAATCCCTTTAAATAATTTCTCTATCTTAGTTTGCCAAAACAGGAAGAGTTCTGATCAAAATTTTCTATTAAACTGTTTTTGAATCAGGCAAATTAAGCCCATGAGGAGAGGGTCAGTTAAGTCCTATTATCTTCCATTTACTCATATCAATAAATCATTTTCTTAAAATAGTTCTACTTCTTATCTGAAGTAATTTTTTATATTACCAGAAGTTGACTACAGTTTTTTACCGTGGACTTGAGCTGTCTGACATTTTGCACAATAAGTAGATAACGAAATGGTGATTTTACCCATAACAGAAAGAATGGGTAACTCTGTCACTTACGTGTAAAGTTTTAGACAGCTAAGTAATACAGATTTAAATTAAAAATGACAGATGCACTGGCTTGGAATATAATGGGCACTGAAGTGAACCTTTATTCCTTTTAGCAGCTTACGGTTAACTCTTAAATGGGCCACACATTATCCTCACTTTTGAGTACTGTAAGTATTCAGCTAAATGATCAAATGGCCATTCTGTTGATGGCTGTTCTTGCTTCAGGACAGAAAGATTCCCTGACCTACTGTAGAAATTCCACTGAACTCATGCTAATCAGAGGTCATCCCAGAGAAAAAAATAACCCAGATGTTTCTCATTTGAGAGCTTCAATATCAAAATCTGTGTATTGCATACCATCAGGTCAAGTGGGAGTTGCATTCATTAATACTTCATAAAATATACACGTGCTTCTCATTTGATCACTCTAGCAGAGTGCCCAGAACCCAACCAGAGACTACTCCTGAAACTAATTGTCCTTCTGCTGTCTCCTTCAGGTGATAAATTTAGTTATAGAATTGTTAACAAAGTTCTTCACCTGATATATATTTGTGGCTCACCCTTGGTTCACTGGGGTTAATCATATGAGAAAAATTAATTGGATTTTCTTTGCCACCTTTATTACAACAATAATACTACCTTTAATGCTAGTTCATCCCCCAAGGCAAGCTTTCATATCAGATTCATAAGAAAGATATCACTTTTGTATTTTCCTGGTGGGGAGGGTGTTAGTAATTCAAGATAAAAAAAGCTGGAATACAGATAATACCACTTCTTGAGGGAGATCTCTGCAAACAAAGATGCTTGAATGAACTCAGATTTGTCCATGAATTGTTTTTCTAGCTGGATACAATTCAGTAACAGTTCCAAGCATACAAAAGCCTTGTTGTAGAGCTAGATCAATAACTAGCTCTTCAACAAGATGATTTTTTTTTTAAGAAAAGAGACCAGCAAACTTCCTTGTGGCAGAAAAAGGAAGCCATGCTTTTTGTTCTTGATCAGATGGTCAAGATGGTCCCAATTTCATCAGAGTAACTGAGATCAAGTTCCAACTCATCAGGAAATTCACAGACATATAAACATAATTTGTTAATCACAAACCCAACATCTCTAGCTCAGCTCTGAAAGTGCTCTTGACTGGTATTACCAGGCTTTCCAGAACTGCAGAGAGCACACTACAACTTGAGTGCAATATTGGCATTAGAGGGATCTATCCACTTGAAGAGGTTGTTTCCTGTGATCTAGCATTCCGTACATCTGTGACTTTACTTGCATTTGTTCCAAAATGAATTTCATGCTTAACTTGTTTTTCTTAATTAAACTTCCTTTAGCAGTTTCTAATATGTGCATTATTAAAACTCATTAGTCCCATTCATGCCTGCCTGTCATTTTTGGCTTCATATTCACGTACCAAAGAGCTCTGCTGCTTTATATAGGAAGCAAATTAAATAATAAATATGAGAACTTGAACGTTTTATGAGTGTCAGTATGAGAAAGTGGCTGCAAGGCCCATAAGGTTTCACAAAAAAAAAGCATTACAGCTAAAGCTAACATGCTGACACATCTCTGATCTATAAAGTCTGCAGTAATGGTAGCAGTAAAGTGTTGTGCCATAGATGGGGAATTTTTCTCTCACATGAAATAGAAATAGAAATAGGATATAGCACAGACTATATTTACTGTTGTAAAAAAATTTCAAATAAAATTTCCCAAAAGCTTAGAATATAACACCATTAAATGTCTACAAAGATTTACTCTTTCCATCCGACTTCATGTGTAGCTCCTATTATTCAGCTCCTTGTCCTCTTTTCATTTTCTACCCCTGTCTGTGAGAAAGAGACTTATTTCAGCTCTAGCACCCAGCCTCAGTCCCCCTGTGGTCACGTCCTGGTCACGCTGACCACGACTCCAGTGACCAGAAGGTTCCCTGACCCATCAGAGGTGTCTCATGGTGACTGTTCCAGGGCCCAGATTCTCCACAGAAATAAACCATTGTTGTGAAACCAGCTGAAGAAACAAAAGCCTCATCCCACAATGCCTGTTTTGCAGAGGCTTGAGGATGTCAAAATACTCAATCTGTAAGGTTTCTCCTGACTAAATTGTCGTTTTCTCCTCATGAATATTTCTAACACCGTGTGCCTACATAACACTTTACTGCTTTCAAGTACTGTTTTGGAAACTGGGGGACAGGGTTGGGAAGGCAAAAGTTAAGGAACAACTTTTAGTTCAGATATTGAGCTTGAAAGCTTCAGACAAAATGTAATTAAATAAAAGTATGAAATACAACATAAATGTATTCCCCTCATTAAATTCCCAGAACCAGTTCAGAAGTGAGCTAATGGCTTCTCTAGGCAGGATGTGATTGAAGAGACTTAGAAAACATCTTTTTAAATTGCCATTTAAGTTCTCTGCTTCGTTAAAGGAATATGACTTACTTGAAATGCAATAGTTGTAAAGTGTCCTTGACCACTTTTATGATTTTACAGTCATGTGTTGCTAATTTCCAAGCATTACATTCTCCCTTAATATGGTGCAAAAGACCCAACCAAGCATCAGCAGAAGGTAACAGGCTACCCAAAGGCAACACTAAAACTGATTATGCAGAAAATATTATGAGGACAAAACAGAAGAATTCAACAAATGGGGTAAAGAGAACTCAAACTGCTTTTCTTTTAATGGCCTCATGTCTTATTTGACCACAGCAGTGGAAAAACCATGTTACCCTGCTGTGTGCAGCCCAGATCCTTACATGGCTTGGTAACCATGAGGATATTTACAGTACAGACTCTGTGCCCCCTGGTTTCCCACAGCAGCTGGTCCCTCACACCACCTTTTGTTTTCTAGAGAGAAGTGCCATGGTGGAGTGGGTGCTCAGCAAAATTAACGTGGGACTAAGCAGCCAACCAGTCACTTTTTATCCCTGGAGAGCACACAAAACATCATTAATGAGCAATTAATAGTTATGGCAACTAATTCTGTTGGAAAACACGTGGGGTCTTCAGAGGCAGGTGGAAATGTGCAGCTGAGTCACCAAGTAGCCAAAATTATTTCCCCCTGTAATTCTGCTAATTCAATAGTTATCCTGGGGGATGTAATGTCATCATTTGTTATTAAAATCACAGGATATGCTCTCAATATGTAACACATGATGAAGCTCTTCCATTATGTTTTTTGTTTTGTTGTTTGGGGTTTTTTTTGCATCCCCTGAGTCCCTCTCTCCCCCTTCCACACAAACTCTTGTGCAACACCTGGTTATAAGGGCAGGCATCCCCCTCTGAGTGCTTGTGTTCCCTCACAATGCAGAGCTCAGAACCAGGGCTTCAGAAATGGAGATATGCCTCTAGAAAAGCCTTTCTTCATCAGTCAGGAGCTATTTTTTATCATTATCTATTATTTTATCACCTGTTATACTTACCATGGAGGGATATCTGGGACTAATCGCAAACTATATCATTTACTGGATCAGATTGATAACTGCCCATCCTTTATTAAAAGAAATCCCCAGAGGCTTCTACTGGACCTCTAGCAAAATGTTGTATTTTCATTATTTTCTTTCAAAGAACGTCTGTCTCCTTTTGCCCTTCTTTTCTCACTATTTAATTTTTAAATAATTTCTTTTTCATGTGATTAAAAACCCATAATAAATATGACATCAAAGAAATAATTCAGAGCTAGTCAAGAATGTGCAATGCAGCTCTACAATTCTATTAAAAAGGAACGTATATTTGCTTTTAATAAAGAAAGGCAAGCCAATCCATTATGAACTGAGACCACATCTAAGCCTCTGCTTTCTTCCCTTTTCCCCAGACTCCATTTGAACAATTAGAGTGGTTTAAGCTGGTGTGTATGCCAGTGGATATTAAAAATGTAAACTGATAAAAAAAACAACTGCCACCATTACCATGTTCAAATTCCTCCATTCACTTGCAAATCAATTTATCTGCCTACAGCCCTGTCCCAATCTTTAAATAACCCTCCTCAGCAGACTGCTCCACCTCCAGCCAAATAATCCAGAGAAAACCCACTTTGTTAAAGATGTTTAAGTATCAACAGCTAGGATATTATCTTCTTACCCTGCTCTAGGAGAAGGGGTAAGATAACCAAAGCAGCATCAGGACAGCAGCTCTTCTCCTCGCTCCTACACCCACTGCCTTACACAGCCTCAACCACTCTCATGGCTTTCGTTGCTACTTCAGTTAATCACAAAAACAGAGGTGTTCAGCCAAATCCTGCTTCCCAGCACACTTAGCATGATTATCCCCAGCCTCATTTTTCTTCCCACAGCCTGCATATGATTCGCAGGAAACGTACAGGATAAATGGGATCTCTTTGTGGGTATCTGAGGATCTCCTGATCATTTACTGCAAAACTGCTTTTGCAACATCACTGCAATCTGTAGCCACAGTCTAAGAAAAACGGTGTCATTTATCAAAAAGTAACTAAGAAGCAGTCTTCCTTAACCCTGCACCAGTAATGGGGGGGAGGGGAAAGAAAAAATAAATAATCCTTCCCAAGCACTATTCCCAAACATGGCTACTTAGCTCCCGATCTGCAAATCTAATTTCAAAGATGCTGAAGTGGTCTGCGTGTTACAGCTGTGGAGCCCACACAAGTCTCAGTGCAGTCAATGGGAATCAGGATCTTTGAAAATCAGGGCCCTGAATAATGGGCTCTATTTTTAAATGCTCATTTATACCATGCACGGGTCTTTCTCTTGTCAGGTGCCGGTAATAAAGTACGTGCAATTTCATAAGTATCCTTTCCTTCAGCTAAGCCAGCCCAGAAAAGTAGGGGAAAATGTCCCAAAGCTCCCAGTACTTCTCTTTCAGCAATAACAATAGTCTGTGGATGCACCAAAAACGCTGCTACTGTAAAAAACAAATAAACAAAAATACCAGCCTAGGTCTTAAGGGAGCATGAAAAGGTTATTGTGAGCATTGCCAAAAATGCACAGTTTCGGATCTGAATTACCTCTGAATTTACCAGCACAGTCTGGTCCCACTAAGGCTCTGGATAAATGCAAATATTGCCACAGTGGATGGCAGTGCTGGCAAAAAATAATTCCTAAAACAATTTCTCACACTTACGCTGAGAAAAAGAAAAATCTGCTTCATTTCAAATTCACAGAACATCTAAACGTGCTAAAAACATTCACTTTGATATTTATAGCTTCTATAACACATATTTCCATTTTATACTAGTGGATTTTAATGCCATAGTTGTTAGAGCTAAAACAAACTGGCCTTCCAGAAAGCAAACCCAGTGTCAAACTAGCACGATATTCCTTCGAAAGGTCAGCAAATTTACAGAAGGAAAGGGCCAGCCCGATGGTGTCACCTGCACCAGCAAGAACGTAACACTATAATCAAGCTCAGGTTTGTTTTATTTAAACAGTTATTTGAATGTAATTGCTCTGAAACCCTATGCATCGTTAAAATGATTCCAGATAACATCCCTTCTCCCGATTCCAAGGTAACTTTCTGCCTTTAATTATAAGTCAATTAATATTAAGTAATTTGACTGATTAATTTTAATTAAACCTGTTGAAAATTGATTTTCCTTTAGCAAGCAGAGATGATGCTCTAGTTGCGATCATCAGGAAAGGAGGATGGGGGGGGGGGCAGGGTTTGGTGGGGGGGGAAGCAGGAGAAGCAGCACTCGGCACCCAGGCGAGAAAGAAGATGTCTGAAGAAATATAAAAAAAGGCCCGGCAGAAGGGCAGGGAGCGGGGGCCGCGGGAGGCACCGGGGGCCGCGGGAGGCACCGGGGGCTGCGGGAGGCACCGGGGGCCGCGGGAGGCACCGGGGGCCGCGGGAGGCACCGGGGGCTGCGGGAGGCACCGGGGGCTGCGGGAGGCACCGGGGGCTGCGGAGCTCCCGCTCCGAGGCGGGCGGCGGCCCCGGGGCGGCGGGGGAGGAAAAGTTCTCCGGGTGCGGGGGGTGTGTGCGTGAGCGTGAAGGTGCGTGTGGAAATGTCCCCCGAACACCCCCGCGGTCGCCGCCGCCTGTGCCGCGCATCCCCGCGGGCGGGCACCGCTCGGGCTCGCAGCCGCCGCAGCCCCGCACGGAGCCCCGACACGCACACACGGCCGGGGAAGCGGCCCTGCCCAGCGCCCCCGGGCTCAGCCCCGCAGCCGCCCTGCCCTGCCCTGCCCTGCCCTGCCCTGCCCTGCCCTGCCCTGCCCTGCCCTGCCCTGCCCTGCCCGGGGCCCGGCCCCGCTCCATCCCGCCTGTGCCTCGCTCCTCCATCCCGGCCGCCCTGCTGCATCCCGGCCCGGCCGCCCCCTCCCTCCTCTCTCTCCATCCCGGCGCGGGCTCGCCCCGCTCGCCGGGAGCATCAAAGTATTTACCAGTTCACGGCCGCTTTCCCGCAATCGCAGCTGGAGCTGTAAATCCGCTGGATTCGCCTCCTCCGGCTCTCCCAGCCGCTGGGAGCGGGAGGGCTCCCGATAGCGCTCCGGACACTTCCCAATTATACCGATTTTTATATATTTTTCTCCCCTTTCCTGGGATCGGGGCGCGGGGAGGGGGGGCTGGAAATCCCCATCCGGAATCCAGCCTCATCCGTGCCGAGCCACCTCCATGTAAATCCGACCATCAGGCAGGCAATGGAAATGATCAAACGCTACTTCTCTCCGTCTGCAGGCAGATAATCCCACTAATCCAATAGATCTCCCCCGATCCGAAAGTGCCCTCCAGACGAATCCCTCTGGCTCGGTGTCCGGCGGGCGATCGCGGAGCCGCGGCGGAGCCCGGAGGGATGCGGGAGGGGCGCGGAGGGGTGCGGAGGGGTGGTTAATCTTTTTTGGCTCCTTGGATGCACGGCTCGCTCGAACCGCCGAGATCCCTGCTTTTTCCCCCTATTACACGTTTCCACTCCAAATTGCTGCTGGATGAAAAATGGTACAAAGATACCCCCAGCGGCGGCGCGGCGAACAGCGCGGGCAGCCCCGGCCCCGCACCGCCCCGCACCGCCCCGGGCGGAGCGGCCCCCGGGGGAGCCTCCCGGAGCCCCGGGGGCTGGGGGGTCCCTCCGGCAGCGGCACCCAGCGCACGCACCCCCGCCAGCACCGGCACACGGAGGGATGGATGGATGGATGGATGGATGGATGGATGCCGGAGCGGGATGGAGATGCTGCACACACCTGCGTGCAGGTGGGCTGCAGCCTCTTGCTTAATTATACCCCAATTATGTAACTTATGGATAGTTTATGCAGAGAGATGTGATTTATACTCAAATGTTTCACACGGGTGTAATTTAGGATGAATCCACGGCCTTACTTACTTGGATCATCACTGTCTGCACGCAAGATATAAGCGGCTCTTTGTTTCCCCTTGCTGTTTCTTGAAATCTTTTATTTAATTTTCATTGCTTCCTTTCTATTTCTAATTGAGAAAGAAAAAAACCAAAAACAGCATTCTCTGACTCCAGCCCTCATGCTTTCTAGGATCACAGCAGAGAATGAAAGTTGACAGCTCAGGGGATGTGGGGAGAAAGGAAGGCCAGGTCAGGAGGGAAAGGAAAATAGTCCTTTGAATGCTGATAGGTCTGTTCATTTTTTAGGAACAGCCACAATCACACATTAAAACAATCTGAGTTAAGCCTCTTGCAGCGAGCTCATTAATATCTCCTCTATTTTAGGAGAGACTCCCCTTCACATTTTGTTTAAGATCTGTATTTTGCTCCGCTAACATCCACCTCAGTTTAAAATACTGACGCTAACCAAGCACAGCAAACCCACTCATGTTTCCAAGCCTACAGCCCCAGGCAAGGTCTGGAGGTGCCCGATAATTTGATCAGCTCTTACACCCTCACCTGAGAGCACATCCCAGTGGAGGGAAGGTCAGTCCCAGCCACGCTGGGCTATTTATGACTCTGAGTCCCACTGAGGCTCTGCATCTAAATGCCCATGGCAGGATTGACGGGACACAGCAGCAGTTTGTCCTGTGACATTCCCATGTGCTGGAATAATCATGTCCTGGGCACGTTTTTCACCTGTCTCAGTAACTATTATAATCCATGGTTAATTAGGAAAGCCCAGAATCCTTTCAGTTTCAACACTTCAAATTCAACACTTCCTCTGTCGCCAAAAGCGTGCAGCTCTCAGGTACAGAAGGGAAAGGCTCTGCTGACAGGGCAATCCCAAGAATGTTGTTATGTTGGTCTCAAGGGAATACTACATGGGGAAAAAAAAAGTTTCAAAGCTAGAAAGAAAATTTGTATATGAAAATCAATCACTTGCCACCAGCCACAGATCAACCAACAGCCTAAAAACCATCACCAAAGAGGCAATAGCAGGTGAGATATTCTGCCATTCCTCATCTGCACAAAACCCTGGAGTAACTTTATCTTTGGGTTGTTCTTTTTATACTGAAAAGCAAGAAATAAAGGTGAAATAAAATAAGAGCACTCTCCTTGTCACCAGATAAGCTACTGGAATTCAAGTGTGCAAAGTTTTATTCTCCCTCCAAGGAGGACGTATCTATGTTCCCCAGGTTCCCTGAGCCACCATGTGAACATCTCCTTGGAGTGCCCTATCATTTAACCAGATTACCCTCTACTAACTGTGGGGGGAAATCTCCCCATTTGTCTCTTTACCATGCCTTCTGTGGGTGGCAGGAGCTGACAATTTACACCCAACTTGCAACAATCCCACTTTTGGCCACCAAGTCTCCATCTGGTCCTAACCCATCTTCACTCCTGCAGAAATGGCACCAAACTGTTGAGCAGGTTAAGTTGTCCCTCAAGTCCCTCTCACAGCAGTGATGTGTGATATCAGCTCATTCACACATCACTTTTGCTCTGGCCTGTCCCCAAGATTGGGGTCCCTTTCTAAAACTTTTCCACTGCCTTTCAACTCTGCTTCAAACATTTCTCCCTGTTTCTTCCCTCCAGGGGCCTCAATGGCTCTTGTCACATCCAAAATACTGCTGGGGAAAGAGGAATACTGACTTGTGGAAGGCAACAAGATTTGTCTCCATCTCCAGAAAATTGTACAGGTCCAGGAAAGGATATTTGGCTGGGAAAACAAAGTACAGAGCTAAGCTCTCTGTACAGAGGTGTGATAGCAACAGCTGAGCCTACATAGGTGGTAATAATAGATTAAATTCTAATTCAGTAAAATAATATATGACATTCCTGCATTACCAGTGGCTGATGCTGGTTCAGTTTACAACCAGGACATCCTTGCCTGTAAGAACTAAGTGATTTGCACACTCATATATTTTCATATACATATATATATATATATATATTTATAAGGTTGGAACTACATGATCCTTAAGGTGTTTTCCAACCCAAACCATTCTATGATATACACACCTTTATGCCTACATATAAATGTCTAAAGAGTGTTTAGATTCATTTTAAGAAGTGGAGAAGTGCCTGTAATTGATTATAACTTTGTTAAATATGTTTTAATACCCTGCATGTCAAAAAAAATTACATTTTTATTGCAATCTAGGGAATGCAAAACTGGTTTAAAGACTGGCATTATTTAATATTTAGTTCAGCTGAGTCTTAATAGGGTTGTGTTATCTGCATTTATTAAAAGAATGAAAAGAGAGATGAACTGAAAATCCATTGAAATTTCAAAGGCCAGCATCCTGCAATATTATAAAATTCTCCTCTGTTCCATTTTCTCTGTTTCAAGAACATAAATCCCTTCCTATAACCCTCATGTAAGCAACTAACTTCCAAAAAGAGCAAAACATACAATCAAAAGCTGAAAAGGAAAAAGCTCCCAACTAGCAATCCAAGCTAAAATGTACATGGAGATACATAAAGTATGCACCCAAAGCTTTGAAGGTAGGCAAGTTTTTTGATGCAACACAAGTTTCATGAGCTATTGAAATATGTAGCTAAGATAGTCAAGATTTTCTTGCAAATACAGATTTTATCAGACTGTGTTTCTCAAAAGAAAATTAACCTTTCTAATGGATAGAACAGGTGGAACTGTTTACATACACAAAATACTAAATATTACTTAATTTATTTGTCTCAAGATAGCTCATTAAGCTGTGTCTTGCAATAACTTTGTTATATATTTTCTTTGATTTCATGAAATTTAAGATTGCTCATCTCTGTGCATTTAAATTCTTTAGATAGCCCCCATTGCCAGATCTTTAATGAAATTATAATGCCTGCCTATGAGCGGCTGTAGTTAGCTGTAACTGCTGAGTTATTGCCATTCATTTGGTTTAACCTTGCCAAGAAGAGCCACTTAAAGAGGCCATCCCTCTTCACAGAGCATCTTCACAAAGGCACGGGGCCCTGACAGTCCTTCAGGCTCTCCAAGCACAGTTATCATTTGCTTTCTTCAGTATTGTTCTTTTGTACTAAAACAAATACATTTAAAAAAACCCACAATTCTTTGTCGTATGGCAAAGAACTCACTTGAGCCTAGTTGGAGTCTCACATATCAAGAGTCAAGAAAATTAGCAGCACTAGTCTGAGGGTTCTGACTTTAATTTCTTCTTGCCTGCAGAAGTCCCCAGTTCTCCTGTCCCCTACGGCCTCACCACCACCTCTGCTGCCCTTCAGTGCTCAGGGACACTGATTTCCTTCCTCACACCCACCATGGGAGCCGTGCATTTTGTCATCTGATGGGATTTGTATTCTGACATCATGCAGGTTGTCCTCGGTGACATTCACATTTTATCATTAGCACCTTGTACTGGGATGTTTAATTGCCTATGTTGTATCTCTGCACTGTAGATTTATTTTGCATTTTCATTTAATTAACAGCCATGACCAGTGGTCTGATGGATGGCAAAGCATTCTGTGAAGTAGAATCCTACTGGATTAAAAGCTTTGCTGGAAGGTTTCAAACACCCATTCAGCCTGAAGTTCTCAACAGCAATTTTCTATAAAGTACCAGGTTTCCAAAACACAGTGCTCGAGGCCATGGGAAGAGGAAGCAAACATGACCCAAGGATGACACAAACCCTGTTCCTACAGACTCACCCCTCTCCAAGTGCTGACTGGATGCTCAGATGAGCACAATCCACCCGTGGCTATTCTGAGATTTGGGATTTCAGGTTCTTTTGGGCGCTGTTAAAAGACGGGATATTGATAAAAGAAGCCACTGCCAGTGTTCTTACTGGAACTTAATCAGTAGATTACAACACATTATAACACTGTGCTTGCCAGGGAACTCTGAATTAATTATAAAATCCATTTCCTTGTTTATGTGGCTGCAAATACATTTAGTCCAGAGGAGTTTTATGACTTTGTTCTTTCCCAAAATTTCAGTTATTATTTGAAGCCATCATCCAGCTGTACCTTGGTTTTCAGTGACCCAGTGGAGAAAGCTGTGGAGCTAGACTTTGTTTTTTAAATTACAGAAAGCATTTAGACAAAGAGTTTTCTGTTCATACTGTGTGAAAACCAACCAATTTCTAGTTTTTCTAATTAAATTAGTTCAAATCTAACACTGAGTACATACTGTATTCCACTTCCAGCGTGCTGAGTTTGAAAGCACACGGGGACATTCCCTGAAGGAGCTGCTGCTCTGAGTCACTGTTACATGCAGTTTATATTCATTTAGACCCAGCAAGCAAATGACAGAGAACTATGGGCCAACTTCATCTCTCATGTGATGAAATGGAAGTTAGAGGAACCTCATCAGAGACTTTTCCTTCCTAATACTTAAGCTTGACACAAAAAAAAAAAAAAAGAACATGTGAGCTGGATTGCTAGCATTTGCAAGTATAAACAGGAAACTCTTTTCCACATGCTTGTGCTGTAGCATACCTTTTCCTTTTTCACCAGTCACTTTGCATAGGCAAGGAAAGCTGGAACTTCTGTGAATTAAGACTTGCCGGAACCTTGACACTCTCTGTACTGACAGAGCATTTTAGGCCCTTATTTAAATCAGTCAGTAATAAGATGACTGTGAAATACATCATGATTTTACTACCAGCTTCTCTTGGCATCTGTTTGCCTCCAGTTACGATTGCGCCGATAACTTGGTGACCGATATAATTAGCCTGGCTGTCATTATGGCTACTGGCCAAAAGAGCCAAAGATGTTTCTTAAATTTTCTTTTCAGATGCACCAAATAACATGATCCATTAATTAAAACCCAGGCAGTCACAGTTAATTCCTGACAACTGAAAAAGATGCAATTTGAAAACACTCCTAAAAAGCAGTAAATCACTTCCAGTCTGCTTTGTGTGAGCTGCATTTGAAAGAGGCTGGGCTGGGGTTTGGGTGCTGGGCTGGGAGTAGGGGCAGAGCCCTGCTCTGCTTTGCCAGTGGCTGGGTGGAGACCTTGAGCAAACTCTTTCATCTCTCCTGCCTTTAACTCTGTCTAATCCATCTTGATTTTTTGATCAGCAGGGCAGAGACAATCTTCCCACACCAAGGAGAAGGGGGCAGGCACGTGGGGATTCCCAAGCTGGGGAGGAGAGGGAGGTCAAGAGGCAGCCTCTGCCAGCCCCAGGTGCTTGCCTGCAGGTGCAGCAGCAGGTCTGTGCTCCTGCAGGGAATTGAGAGACCTCTGGAAGAGCTCAGGCACTCCAGAGGGTTGTGTGGGACTGATTGGTTTTGTGGAAGGGTCAGTATGGGGAGTGCTTATGGAATTCTGCCAAAATAAGGAATAGGAAATAATGAACTGACAGAAAAACACTTTGTAAAGGACACATTCTTGTATTTTGCATCAGTGGTGATGGGAAGTCCAGGAGATAATATCAATATGAAAATACCATTGTACAAGCATTGTAGCACATTCACCTGCTTATCTTGGCAAGTCTTAAAGCTTGTCATGTCTGGGAATCCAACTCACTGCACAATGACAAACGACACAAAATTGACATGTACAGGCAAGATCACACAGGCAAAGCAGGGAGAGCAGAAATTGCCAAAGATCTCCAAAGCAAAGACACCTGAAGAGCTCCTGAACTGAAGGATCCAGAGAAGCATCTTCTCTAACTGGCAATGAGAGGGGCAATAATCCTTCTGAAAATACAACTACTTTTAAGAAAGTAAACTGAAGGAAGATAAAATCACTTGTGATTCCTGAAAATCTGACTGTAGTGTGAGTGAGCTGTTCTCTATAGCCCAATAACACTATTCCTGTAAAATCTAGCAGTCCAGATGATTTAATAGCAGATTAACAACAACAAAATTCCTCATTGTAGTTGTGTAATGGGTTCATGTTAGATTATGAGGCTTTGTGTCTCTTGCTGGGCACAGACATGAGATAGCACCAGATCTACATGGTGAGGAACCCTGGAAAACTGGACACACCAACAGCACCCCTGCTCTGTGCAAAACATCTGCAGATCCCTCTGCCTGCTATGACAGGAACAACACAACCTCAGGGAACTGAGCTGGCATCCATATAGGCAGACAAGAAAGAAAAAGTATAGGACAAAAAAAAAAAGAGGAAAAGAGAAAGAAACAGCATTAGAGAAACTGCAGCAGCCTAGAAGCCTATTATTTAATTGATGTCATAACCCAGGGGAGTGTATGATCCTCTCTACATGGTCATGTCACAGAGTGCTCTCTACATGGACTTTGAAACTGCAGCTGATTTCTATAACAAGATCAGCTACAACCATCTGAAAGTTAAACCTATACAAATACTTTGTAATACTTATCTGTGGCTGAAGTGAATCCCACACCCAGAAAGACATGACTTTGAATTTTAATTTTCAGATTTCTACGTCTTGATTGCAGAATACTGCTTTTTCTCCCCCCACATCTGGCATTTGCAGAACTTAATGAACAATGTCTCTAGCATTCAGAATTAGCACAATACAGCTTTTTCTCCTTCTGTGTGCCAAACTTTGGCATTCCCTTGCTGTAGAAAGTGAGCACAGTGGCTCTCGAAAACTAGTTTCTTAGGCAAGATGAAAGAATTCATTAGTTTTCTATTTCTCAAGCCTTTCACTTCCTTTGCTATTCCAGACAACCAGAGCACCCAAATTTCCTATTTCAACTAATAACAACGCTATAAAATTTTTGCTGGCAAATGTTATTGCTCCAGCTGACAAATTTATTCTGATAGCTGAGAAAAAAAATAATAATAAAAAATCCTCCAGTCGCCTCTGAGGTCTGTGCATCAGCCAGTAGAGGGTGCAGGAATTGTGGCTGCATTCCCCACACACCTGAGCCGGCCACTGCTGCTGCTCCAGCTTCTTCCTAAGGTGGGCAAATATAATATAGCACCTAACGTTGTGTTACGGGTCACTCCAATATTAAATAATGTGTACAAATTGAAAGGCGTCTGTTTTTCTCAGCTTTTCATTTTGTCTGTTCACAGCTGTTCTCAGTGTTTACAGTGATGCTGGACTTGTGCTGCACACAGGAAATTCAGACTGCAAGAGAGGCTTGCAAGCTCACGTTGCAAACCTAAGAGATATCTGGATGATATTTTCATAGTCACAGGATTAAAAAGAAAAGGGTCCTTTCCTATTAACAAAAGAGTTTATTTCTATTATTCAGCCTTCAAGCAAACAAACTTCCACTTGAAATTAACCAAAAGTGTTTCTCACACTGGGAATATTGGCTTGGAAAGGTGATGTGAGGTAGAGAGGGGTTAAGAGGTGTGCAGAGGGGATGTTGCAGCAGCCCTTGTTAAAGGGGAAATTATCACAAGGCAGCGTTTCCCCTTCCACATGTGGGCTGCTCACTCCTGGGTGATGGAGCTACTGATGGGCAGCCACCACTCCACAGCACTTTTCAGACCACCTTTATCCATATTTTGCAATAGGGATGGCACAGATGTGAGTCACACCTGTAGGAGCCCATTAACACACCTGCAGCATTTCACATCTGCAATTCCACTGGCAATGCCTGCTCCACCCAACTCTCCTGCAGTCTGCCACGGCCAAAATAAAACACTGGGATTTAGAGGGGATTTAGGCCATGGGAACCTAAGCCCAGTGTTTCAATCAGCCTAAAACTCTGTTAGAGTCAGCTCAGCACCAGCAGAATAAATGAAAATACAACATTGAACTTGGCAACTCTGAATCATAGAGGTGAGCAACTACCAAGAAATGATCGCAGTGTAATAATCACAAGATACAGAGCATGAAAAGGTTTGTGACAGGTGAAAATGAACACATTTACACCACATGGAGATAAAATTTGAGTCAAAAATGAAGGCTATATTTTTCTTTCTGAGCAAGAATTTGTTGATCTAAAGACCAAAACAAAAATTCTTGTCTCTTCAGCGTGTACTAAATAACTGACAACATCTTTCAGCATTGTCTGAGGTTTGATTGCAGGTTACCTTTCAAAGATTAGAAAAGATAAATCACCTTGCATTAGCAAACCTATCTGACAAAATGACATCTCAGAGTGGCTTGATAAAATATGATGGTAGATTTTGCAGGTCAATAATCTCTGCCTGGTATGAGCAGAGTCGGTGTTGTCCACTCCTTTCCTACAGAGCTATCAGCGGTGGAAACAACCAGCAACATCTCAAATGAAATGTCTCAAATCTCAGCACAGACCCTGCAGCCATCCAGTTCATCAAAGTAAGAAACAAGCTGAGGAGAGCTCATGTTCAATGATGCTCTGAGGGGAAATGACTGCCTGGCATCGGCACTGGAAGTAGGATGTGGCTGACTGATGATTTCAGATTGGTTTTTTTGAAAATACTGGGTAAATTGAGTAATTTGAACCAATCATGGAATATATTGTGCAACACAACATTCTTCTACCCTGCAGTCTCACTTCTGGGAAATCTGAAGTGGTGGGGAGTACATTTATCAAGAAAATAATGACCCCAAACAGACTCCTTGAAGCCTAAGGTGGTTTTTTTATAAGAGGACTCAAGGGAACTAATTAGGAGGAAATAGCTCCTCAATGTCCTGAGTGAACTCCCACTGAGAAAATAAACAATTTACTGATTCATGCAACTCCAGACATCCAAAGATAGTCATCTTTATGACATGTTTTCTTGCAAATATAGAACATAGAATGGCATGCAGAGGCAGTGTTTGATAATGAAAGGTGTCTATTCAGGGATAGACACCATCATTATTTGAATTTTTATCTCTGAATTTGCAATTAAGATGTACCAAAGAGGTGTATATACTGTATATAATTCAAAAATTAAGCTAAAAAGTTGAAAAGTTGAAGTTACTTTCTACCTATTTTTACAGCCATTAACCAATTTCCTTCTATGTTCCATTCATTCTTTGGAAAACAGGATGTGCAGGAGTTTTGGGTGTGGACAAACTGTCAAGGAGCAAAAGTTTTAGAACCAGCTTTGAAAACACTCAGTTTGCAAATATGGAATCTTTTGGGCCTCGTCCCCAGAAGAGAAGACCAAGCATTTTGATCAAGAAAGGAATAAAGTCCTGAGAATGGAAAACAGCAGCAGTTCATGTATTCCAAAGGTACAGACACCCAGAAATAACGTGGAGTGTCAGAGGGAGGGCTGGCAAGAGCCAAGGACAGCACATTAATATTTAGACTGAGCATCAGCAGAAATGTCCTGTCAGTGTGATGTGTGGAATTATCCTAAGGGAAGTAACTGAAGCTTGCTGCTGACAACCATCACTTTTCAGCATTTCAGGCTGGCAGCTCTGTTTCTACACCAAACATTCTCATCAGTCCTTTCATTTTATGGTAAACAAAAGGAAAATGTATATAGTTGATACCATCAGCAATGGACCTATATGAAATGAGTTTGTTTTGTGAGAAGCTGAAATGGAAAGAAATGAAGAAGTGAGAGATGGGGCCCCCAAAATAAAAAGGATGCGGTTTTTTTATGGCTCCACAACATAAATGGACCTGTTGGGGTGAGGCCAGAGGAAAACACAAAGATTTGGAGCCCCTCTGCTCTGGAGCCAGGCTGGGAGAGCTGGGAGTGTTCACCTGGAGAATCTCTGAGGAGACCTTAAAGCTGTTTCCAGTGCCTAAAGGATTTAGGAAAGAGGTGAAGAGGGACTTTTAACAAGGGGGAATGTCCTTAAGCTGACAGAGAGCAGGCTTATATTAGAGATGAGGAAGAAATTCTTTACTGGGAGGGTGGTGAGGCCCTGGAAGATGTTGCCTAAAGAAGCCCAAGGCCAGGTTGGACAGGGCTTTGAGCAACCTGGTCTAGTGGAAAGTGACCCTGCTCATGACAGGAGAGTAGAACGAGCTGACCTCTAAAATCCCTTCCAAACCAAACCATTCAATGACTCTACGACTCATTTTGAATTTTATTAAAATGCCAGAACCTTGGCAACATCCTGATTATGTTTTCATGACTTATCTTAGGGCCTTATATGAGGAGCTCAGAAACACACCAGAAATTTGGAAGGAGCCTTAAGAAAGCACTGTTGAGCAAAACTAATGTGGCAGGGTGTAAAGCTAAACTGCTTGTTATTTTCATTAGTGGATATCTACAGTTAGAGCCTCGTTCTTTTAGGATTCTGAGGATATTTCTCATGGCTAATGGAGAGAGAAAAAACAGGTTTTGAGGTAGCAATAAAGACTGAGCACACTAGTGTCATACATATTAAGCAATACACACATTCAGTCACACACAGTATCCCTTCTTAATGTTTCAGTTCCCTCGTGCTTTTCACGTGCTCTCTTTAAAAAGGCTTGTCAACACAAATTGTCTTTCAAGTAAAAGAAGCAATTCCTTACTGTAATTTGACAGTGAGCATTTCCTAGAGAAATATGTTAGATTCCAGCTGCTCAGTTCCACTCCATTCCATGCTCATGGCTTTGATTTCTCTTTCTCCTGCTCATGTCCCAGCCCATCCTCACTGCTTATGTCCACACTGGTTAGGCTGCCAGAAGTTGTGGTCAGAGCCTGCTGCATTTCAGACTTTCTGGAGCCTGTGAAAGAAGCATACAAAGATTTTCATACCGGGCATCTCTACCCCTGAAACGCTTCAAGTGCTCTTCTCTCCCTTTCATTTGACTGTGGTTAAATCTGGTGTGAACACCTTCTTCATGGAACCTTCCCAGATCCCCATGGTCTGCACAGTTGTGACTCACAATTTAAACCCCACAGTACTTCTGGTCCTGTGTGCATTTCTGTCAAAAACCATGGTGTAACTCAAATGCAGGTGGATTGCATGGATTACAAATATGGATTTGTTCATTAGCAATGCTCCCCTGCTGTAACTACAGCTAGAGCACCTTAGGGAACAGAGTTGTTATTCATTCTGAGTGTTCAGGGGGGACAGATTTGCAGCTGTGCTGTCTGAACTTTCTGAGAACACAACACTCATTTCACAGGTAGTGGCCAAACCACCAAATAAATGCTGTGAATGCAAGAAGAAAACCTGATGCTCAGAAATCCATAAACTGCCAGTGGACTAAAGAGCAAGGTTTTCACCCTCCCTTTTTCATCCCAGTTTACCCTAAAGCTGCAAGTATCATGTGCAAAGCAAGAAATGATGATTACATCTTAGCTGTGGTTTGACTGTGCTTCCACAAGGTGGAATAGAAGCTTATGATAATTAGTGATTAAACATAACTGTGGGTAAAAGTTCTCACATTTGTTAAGAAAGTATCAATAAAGTTGGGGGAAAAAAACCTGTAAGTTTTTAATGTATTAAAACAACAAAATTATTAAGCAGAACATCAAGAAAAATAAATCTTGTCCACCTGTTCTTGGTTTTATCAGGTGCCAACATGATACCATGATCTAGAAAGGATTATACGTGGTACAGGTGAGTACAAGATATTGCTGCAATCAAACTAACCTGGGCACATTGTTCACCTAAAAATGCATTAATGGACTAAGATAATGCTGTGAAATTATTAAATTATTCACAATTATTAAATAATTGTGAAAACAATTATTTGCTTCGCATCCTCTTTGTGTTTAGGGCCCATGAATAAAATTCTGGGTGAAAACTATTTAAGATCTACGTTTGCTCATCAAATAAATGTTAGAATAAATTTTATCTGGCTTATAAAAGAATTTTGCTAGAAAGAAAATTTAGAGAGTTCATTTTGACTAGATATCACCCAAAAGAAGATTTATGTATTATAAGGTTTATGTCATTGTATATTGGTGAAATGTGATTGCATATAACTTCCAGTTTCACCCTCCTTTCTGGGTTCTCAGAAAAACCCAGCAGTCATTTATCTTTGATTTAATCACAATTTGATGCCTGCTTAATATACACACAAGTAATAATTCAAGACAGCACAAAATGTGCATTTGACAAGCTTCCAAAAGACACCAATGCATTTTAACATTTTTGCATTTCCAGGCATAAATTCACGGGCGGCTCTCACAGGAAATGACTTGAAAAATCCTGTGCACTAATATGTTCTCTACAGAATATTCATTTGCTCAGTGTTTTCAGCAGGATGTTCTTCATGCTTTATTTCCTGTAATGCTTGTAGGATTGTGTTATTCAGAGACCCTGTTATTATTTACCTACACTACACCATCACCACTCAAAACACCCCAAAAATGGGGATTTTCAGGAGTTTTCTTCTGCACAGATTGTAGTGATTATAACAGTCTACAGAAACTCTCTATAAAATATGACTGACAAAACTATACTCTAGAGAGCAGTGGTTAAATAATAATATATATAATGTCATTGTTATATTGATTTATACAGATGTGACATTACCTACGCTTTATGTGAAAGAAAAAAGACAGTTAATAAAAAGGAAAATCTAGTCATATAACTTATTCAATCAAGAAAAAAAAATCTTAAACCAATATTGAACAACACATATACATTATTCTCTATCTCACACCTGCCTTCTGAAACATCCCCAATGCAAGCATTTTATAACTAAAAGAGCAAATCAGCTCCTAGATCAAGCTTTTTACTATTCACAGAATATTTGGTCTGACTTGGCCAGAAAAAAGATTTCTCTAAACAAATCTCTCTAAATAAAACATCTTTTCCCTGAAACCTATCAGCTCATTATTAGTTCTTTAGGAAATTTTGCATCATTAACAGTGAAGGGTAGGTTCAAGATATTCATGAATTTGTTACTGAAGGGGGATTAAAACTTATTTTAGCCTACATTGGAAGTTTTTGACGGTACGTAGATTTATTTAGCAGCTGCATTAAAAAAAAAAAACAACAACAAAACACATTCCTGTACACAGACCAAGCTAGGTTTGTAATAAAAGTCTTGAGTGAAAAAAAAACCCACAAAATCAAGTAAAAGGCACTCTGACCAATCATTATTGCAATCAACATATGTTCTCAAATTGTTTTTTGACTTAAATAAAACTGAGGCTAGAGGACACCTGGAGGCCTCTGGCTCCTAATGAAAGAAACACATCTACTGAGACAAGATCAGATTTCATATATTTGTTTTTCCTGTTGAAAATACAGACTGTGTTTCCAAAGACTCATAACCCAAACTTCTCCCCTTCAGCTCTGTAGTGATGAAATGACCAGACTGAGAATCGGCTCCTGCTCAGATTAAACCCCCATGTCTTCAGTGATTCCTTAACCCATCTACAACACAGCTCTTTAAAGGTGATGCTTGGTTCAAAACGACAGAAAATTAAAATATTAAGTGAAATATAATGTAGAATATAAACCCTTACTCTCATATAGATTAAATATTTGATTGTTCCAATGAAATATTCGTGTAAGGCAAGAAAACAGGATGAAGAGAGAAGAATGGTAAACTCAGAGGAGAAAGTTACAAGCAGGATTTTTTCTGCACTCCTTTTTATGGAAAATGTAAATAATTTAGGACCTGTGTACCAAACTCGCACCTCATTTTCTACTGCAAGTTATTATGTGCACAAGATAATTTCTTATGCTGTATCAATTTTTAAATAGATTAAATTCCGCAGATAATGCAACATACCAAAAATAAGACACCAGCTTCATGAAAACCTTAATGCAATAAAAACAGGCAGATAGAGTGAAACTTAGCAGCTAAATAATACATTAAGATCAAATATGCCAAAAGAAGCAAAGTATGTTTGTTAGGATGTTAGGATGCATTATCTTAATATTGAATGGAGCACAGTGGGCCAAAAGAAAAAGTCCAAGTCATGAGGAGAGGCAAGAGATTCCTTCTCCTGGCAGTTTGAAAGCTACCTGCTAAAAACTCTGAGTGAATCAAGAAGCAGAGAATTTTGCATGTGGGCAGGACAGACACGAAACGACTGTCAGACATCATGACAGAAATCTGAGACATTGCACAGCATCTGAATCCCAGCCCAAGTTCAGGATTCAGGCACAGCCACCCCTCTCTGCAGGGCTTCCCAGGGACAAGGTCAGAAGCATTTGGCAAGTGAGGGTGGCCACTGACTGCATGGGGGGTGGTGGATGGGCCAAGCCCTCCTGTCCCTGACAAACCAGACAGCCAAACCAAGAGAGGAAAAACACTCCCTTTCTCCAAGCTTTAACCCACCTAGGGAGGCAGCATGGGTGGTGATAAAGTCATGAAAGGGCATATAAATACCTCAGGATAGCTTCCACTCAGAGCCCACAGGACTTTATTTTAATAGTTAAACAAGTACAAAAACCAGCTGATATTCTCCTTTTTGAAAGCTTCTGTGCAGCATTGACAGCTGAGATGATTTACAGGAGCCATCAGAAACTTCAGCCTGCTCCTTCAACAGTTCATTTTTATTCAAGAAAACAAAGTAAAATGGGCTGCACATTAGGCTCTCCTGCTGTCTTAAATCATGAAATAATTGTGTTGAAATTCATCGTGACCTTGTGTTGCACTTCTCTAAATATCTCAGAATTATTCTTCTAAAGTAAACCAAATCAAAGCAACCTATGCTCCCAAATAAAAAGAGCCTAATATTGATAACAAGCTTTCTTTTCCACTAACAGCCAGAGCATTACCACTCCCAGGCTGATAATGCCTGTAAATTAAAACATCCAGTGACATTTAAGCAAGTGGAGACGACAGATTCCCATCAAGCCCTCCCTGCAAGGTTAAGAGAAGACCTTCAAGAGAAAAGAAATTTGATTGGTGATACATTTCCCAGGTCGAGAGGGGCTTCATATTGTGTCCTAATGTATTACTTCATTATATCATTTATATGCTCCTGCTCTAGCATCAGTCATCACTAACGACCCAGGCCTTCCTCATCCTTCACACAGCACTCGTCAGAACTGGCTCCTCTCAACATTTTTGTCCCTTTTTGACCAAGGTACTGGTTGCCATCTCTATTCATTACCATCAAAACATGACAGCTACAGAATTAGCTGCAGAAAAGGAAGATTAGATTCCCAAAAGCAGAATTCTGGTCCTTTCAGCAGGGAGCTGAGCAGTGCCACTACCAGATTGCAGAGGTCCTCACCTCTCAGGCTGTGCTGCTGGGTATGAGCAGCTGCTCTGAAGCTCCACCAGTGGAATTGGCTTGCAGCTACCTTTCCCTTTCAATCCAAAATGCAACAAAACTTCTTTTTAGTGCTCTCCATCTGCAAGCCTGTCATTGCTGTACTCTGCAGAAGTCTAAATGCCTTGTGCTGCTCCTGACACAGGTCTCTGTAGGAGAGGGATAGAGGGGCTTAGAGAGGTCTCTGCTTTTTCCTTTCAGCACAGTGTGCCTTTCCAGGAGTGCTTTTCAATATTCCAGGGGATATCCACCATAAAGTTAATAAAACAAACCCTTTTCTGCCTCTTTCAAGCTCTTCCCTGGTACAGGCTAGAGTCTTATCACAAAAAGTCTACCGGAATAGTCCAAAACTGAAAGGACAGCTTAAACCTTCCCTTCAGTCTTGCTGCTCCATCCCAAAGGAGGACACAGCTACTCTTCAGCAGTGTTTGCCAAGTCAAATGTGCTTTGTATTGCCAGTACCCATCCTGTGCTTCAATCCAAAGAGTAATGCCACCATTCCGGAGCAATTGACACAATCCGGAACAGCCGGTCATTATAAATCACAATGTCCTAATGAAGGATAAAAAGAAGAGGAACATTTATGTGGCAGACATATTTCACAGCACATTTACACTGGCATTTTTCAAGAGCTGAAAAGGTACATGGATAGAGGGTGAGAAAGGAGAAATGAAATAAAGAATTATGATATACTCACAGGATGTCTGTTCTGAGCACAGACAAATTTCTGAAAACTTTTTAAAGGTCATGGTTGCTAGAATTTACATTGAAAACTTGTAGTTTTTTCCTTGCTGATCTTAGCATGTCCTTCTCCTTTGTGATTTCATGCCATGCCAAAGATAGTTACTAACTTTCTTAGGCTTGTTGCTACTATTCAGGAAGTATTACATTTATAATGCAATATATTACGGTAATAATTAATAACAATTTACTTCAGTGCTTTCATTAGTGTGATCCCTGACATGAAATGCAGTGCGGAACACAACAAAATAATAATAACACTACTACTAATAGAAATACAAACCAGAGCTGCAACTGTGTTATTCAAGGAAGTGATGCCTACTTTTAGGAGAACTTGCTGGTTTTTAGCAGTATTTAACCAGCGTGAAAGAAAACCTCCTATGAGCACATGAGCTTTGATGTCTGAAGAATTGGTATTGTCATATAATTGTTTTAGTTCATTTCTCCTGTGTAATTCTGAAGGCTTCATTGTCACTAGTATTCCAGAATAAATTGAGATCCTTGATTTTTAATCTGCTTGCTTGGCATTCATTCCTTTAACTACAGGGAACCTCCACATCGGACCTCACGACAACAGAAAAATGCCATACAGCCCTTAATGCCCTTTTTAAGGCTTCACACCTCTTACTTTTCTTCTTTTAATTTTTTTCCTCCACTAGGGATTGCTCACTTACAGCTGGTGAGGGATGCGCAGGTTAATGACAGGACCATAAAATAAAACTCCACTTAAAGTCAGAGTAAGCGTAGCAGCAAGTACCAGGATCTTCTGAAAACCTAAATGAGTCTGCCAAAATGGTTACATATGTAGCAGGAACTGCAAGTAAATCCAAGTCTATGGTCCTAAAGAGTAAGTGTAATCACTATTTTATCTCCATTAAAGTGATACATTAGGACAGAAGGAACACCACTGCGTTCCTTGCTGCACAAACAGATATTTAACAGTGGGAGCATTTTATGCAAACTACCTATTAAGCTACTAAGAAAGCGCCAAAAAAACACAGCAAAGTAATTAAATAATGGACAAGGCCTGAGTTTTATTATAAGGTTTCCAAACCATAAAAGCAAGTCCAAAAGATAGTATGAATTCAGTATTGTTTGAATGGACTCTTGAAGTCCTGTACTCTAATCTACTCTTTATTACTCATCCACAAAACATCTAGCAATTTTTATTACAAGTCCCATCCATTACAGTATTAAACTTAAATTCAATATACACTGCAAGGTCGTGATCCTGCTGGTGATGAAAAGCTGTGTCTCGTAGAGCCTGCTTCATTTAAGGCTTAGATCTCTTGACCTACTAAAAAAAAATGAGCCTCACAAAAGGCACACTCAGATGTCAGAAGGAGTCGGCTCAGCATCCAAGTGGAAAGTTTACTTAGTATCTCCAAAAGCTTTAATTGCACTGCAGGCCCAATTTATAAAGCCCTTCTGATGTTCATGTTCTGGAAGAAAACCCCTCTGGTTATCTGATGTCGAAGTTGAAATTAGTCCTTTGGATCAAATAACCACAACAAATAACAATTTAAGCCAGCTGAATGTGCATTTTACCTGCCGCTGGCTACACTGAGCCCATAATCTTTGGAATCACTGCCATTTTACTCAATATTTGCTAAGTTGAACGTTAGACTTTGTAGTACTGCACCAGCAAATGTAATGATGTAAATGTAAAAAGCACATGAATAATGCTGGTTTGCAAAAGGTAAATAGCATATTCTGGTCTGGATATGTACTAAGGATGAAGTCAGAGTGATATAGTTCAACCTGTGACATTACTAAATTATAGAGGACTTTATATTCTTAATATTTGGAAACAGGTGTTTACATTGAAAAAAAAAGAAACAAAAACAAACCAAATGGTTAAAACATTTTCACATCTTTATCTCCTATTTCTTGCTTAATTATTTTCCTTCCTCCCATCTTACTACCTTTTTAGCATCTGAAATTGAGTGATTGCCTCCTCTTGGAAGCAGTGTGATACCTTAAATTGTTTGCATTTTGATTCTGGAGCATGCAGCCAGAATTTGTCAAACAAACAGCATAAGGCATGTGTTCTTGATGGCTTAGGTCAATTAATACTAATTGTAGCACTTCTGTTATCTCACGGCCCATGTCTCTTGCCACTAACTGTCCAGATAAGGACTTCTGTGAGATAACAAACCCAGACCAGTTACATCACCCATCCAAAGGTAGGAAATTGCACAAAACCTGACTACTCATTGCTTAGCAACAGCACAGTATTGCCTTAGCACCCAGCTTTGCCAAGGCAGCTCTGTTTTGCAGAATCATAGAATCCTTTAGGTTGGAAAAGACCTCCAAGCTGCCAACCCAGCACTGCCACGTCCACCACAAAACTCTGCTTCCAGGTGCCACATCAACTTTTAAATACCACCAGGGATGGACTCCATCATCCCTTCCTCCCATTCCAAAGCTTCCAAGACCATTCAGTGAAGATTTTTCTCATATCCTACTTAAACACACACTCACCCATCAGAGCGACTTGAGGCCATCTCCTCTTACTGTGTAACTTGTTACCTGGGAGAAGAGACCAACCCCCACCTGCCTACACCTTCTTTCAGGTAGTTGTAGAGAGCAATAAAGTTCCCCACAAGCCTCCTTTTGTCCAGGCTCAGAAATGCATGGGGATAAATAAAAAACCCTCTTGATGATATTTTTCTTTTCTGTCTGCAGGTGATCTTTTCCTTTTTCCACACAGAATTCTCCTCATGGAGGAACTGGATCAGTCTAATAAAAATCTTTCTTCCATCTCCAAAACCAGTGAGATGGAAATCAGTTCTACCTAATATTTAGGGACATATTTACTGTTAGCCACACAATTTTCCCCTCCCTGGTATGAAAAATTGCTTTCAAGTCAGTTTTCTGTAGCAAAATACCGGCTTGTGAATGGTTTTTAGGAATAAGGATCCTAATCTGGCCTAATGAATTAACCTAGAACAGACAAAAAAAGAACTGGACTTCTAGCAAGGGTGCTGGGATTTGTAAACCACGCTGGGAATGCAAAGACACTGTGGCCAAAACACAGCCTCTGCTGACTACATTGCTCTCACTGTGAGAACAGTGGTAGAGCCCATCCCAGAAATTTAAACACTGAGTGCAGGATAAAGAGTGGAAGGAACATTTTATAAATGGAGACTTAAAAAAAAAAAAATTTCAAACACTTAGGGACTTCATGTGACACTCCCATTGTTCGGGATGGGAGCTGAGCCAAAGTGGTTATACTTAAAGGGAAGAGACAGTTTGGAACTGTTAAATGGAAATATTTTGTACAAAACGTGTAATTAAACTGTGGAACACTCATTCATTGTAAAATACTTTGCCTAATAGCTTAGGAGGGTGTAAAAAATACTGAGATATTGTAGACATAGGGACACATGCAATATATCATACCCAATTACTCTAAAATAGTGTATTAGTCCCCATTTGTAGCATCTTCCTATTCAAAATACAGTGCTCTCAACCACTGGGGTAAATATTAAAACTGCTCCCTAGAAGTACATGTCTAAAACTGCCAAAGCAAACAAGAAATTATGAAAAAAACCAACATTTTTCACACTTCAAGGAATGGTGTAGCACTGATCCTTATATGCAGAGCTGAGCCTTATGTCCTCATTAAAAAGATGTGCTTTCCACAGACAGACAAGGAAATTGAGTAGAGCACATAGGAGTTAATTCACAGTTCATTGATGGAATGATCTACTGAGGGTCAAGTGATTAAATCATTGACCACCTAAACCATTAATGAGCAAAGCCATGTCACTTGCAGGTGCTTTAGAGCTGAGGTGACATTACAGGAAGGAGCAGGAGGACAGGTGATAAGTACTGAATATGCTTTCTATCCACAGAAATAGGTGAGGGGGATAAAAATAACAAAAAATCCCCAGGCAATAACTTGGAACAATTTTTTGGCGGCACAGAATGTTTTGAAGAGAGGAGAAAAATACAAAGTGTGTGAAGGCAGGAAAAGGTTGATTTCTCATTACAGAAAGAAGGCAAAGCTTGCCCTTCTCTCATATCAGCAGGAGCTTAGTGACACCTCATTATTTTGGAAGTTGCTACTACAAACAGCTCTACCAAACATCGAGTGACTAAAGCACCTGCTTCCCCTTTTGCCTTTGTCTCTGCAAAAGGATCGAGCTTAGTATATTCTCTTTAGAGTCAGGCTGACTTTTTTTACCTTGTCTTATACCAAAATATTCATTTTTGAGGGGAAAATCCCTCAAAATAGCATATCTAAAGGAATAATAGCACTAGCAACCATCAAACTGCAGTAACACAAACATTCATTGAGCAAAACAGTAAATGTGACTCTGGAATTAGAGCAGTTAACAGTGCTCTGCAAAGACATTAAAGCTTTTAATTTAATGGTAACTTTAAATTCTGAGGGGTCTTGGACTCAAACTTTCATTACGTTTCACAAAGGAAGACCAAATTATTTTTTCCTTTCACTCAGCAGATGAACCTTTACAAGTAAAACCAAAATTAAAGTAATTTCCAAAGAGATTCCAGATGCAAATCCCTGAACACACTCGGTGGCCTGTCAGGAATGTGCAGCAGACCAAAGGAAAACACAGATCATTGGTGACAACAGTGTAAATTTTACCTCTCTCTGCTGAAAGGCAGAACATTGGCTGTAAAAATGAACCATTAAGATCCCCCAGAACCCCAACATCAAGAAGGAGATTTGAACTGAGGCAAACAAATGCCAGTGTTATTACTTGAGTTGTACTTCTTACTTCTTAAAACTTTTTTTTTTTTTTTAATAGCTACAACCAAATTATCTTTCAAACTAAACTTGATATGCTTCTGAGAATTAGGAGCAAATTAGGAGCAATTATTCTGTATCTTTCATGGCCAGCAGCTGGGGCAAAATATTCCTAGATGAGATGCTGCTTGTGCATCAAGCTGGGAATAATCTATATCCTGCTCTAACAAAATACTCCTGTATTAATGTCTAATCTAATCCCAACAGATGTATGAAAACTGTCCTAATATGAGTGAACCCTGTTCAATATTTTAAAAAAAAACCTCCTTAGTGTTGTACTGTGCCCTTTATTTAAAGCTGTCAGAATGTTAAATCACCTGGAATTACCTTAGGTGGCAATGCCACTTTGAGCTGTAGTTCACATGCAACAAATGATATTTCCTGATTTAAGGCAGAGAAAGTCTAATGTGAGACCCACCCTATTTTCACTTTTGAATAAAAATAGACAGTTAAGAAGAGATAGCATTTCCTTGAAGGCTCTTGTGGATTTAGAAAGCAAGCCACGTCTGCATACCCAAAATATTCATTAGATTGTGCTGAGAAAAAAGTGGGAAAATAATGGGCTTTACAAAGGGTAGATCTGGGAGAAGTGAGTATAAGAAAATTGATGTGAATTAAATAGAGTCCAGAAAATCAAGTGTAGTAAAGGAAGGATATTACTGGCTATGCTTGTTCCAATAAAACATTTACAGAATGTGTCACAAATGGGAACTGGAGCTGGTGTGCAGAAGCAAAGAATGAGGAAAACAGTATCAAGGATAAAATGACGGCATCAAAAGGTAGAAGGCATCCAGAATACAGGAGGATTATGTAAATTACAACAAGAGCCCGAGGCAATCAAAAATACTCGAGAAAGCCAAATTGAAAAATGAGCATCAAATAGTGCAAAGCATCTCAACTAATACCAAAAGATATTTTAAGCATAATTATACACTTAGAAACTGACAGGCAAGAAAGGTGATGGAGTGTAAAGGAGCAGGAATGCTATACAGCAATTATTCCTGTACCTATCTCTAAAAGTGAAGAGGGCAGACAGTTGTATGAGACTGAACACATGGAAATGATAGTGAGGAGTTAAAAGAAAAGGTGATCATACCCAAACTGTCAATTAACTGCATTGTTGTTCTTAAAAGTTGTAAGAGACCAGAGCTGAACAATGCTCATCTAAAAGTACTACATGAAGTAAGCACAGAAATTGAAGAAGGTGTAATGAAAATTTATATTTAGTACCATCATTTCGGGAGGCTGGCATGGGGCCAAGCAGACACACAGCAAGAAATTACCAGTCACTTCATTTCCCATTAGTTGTCGAGCAAGTCTTAGACAACCATTAAAGGGATCACACTGGGGAGGAGGGGAACATGAAAATTCAGAGCATAATCAAGGACAGCCAATATTGTTTCAGGTCATGCCTCAGTAACTCGTGCTTCACTGAATCTGTGGCTGCCTCGCCTGGCAAAGGGGTGCAGTAAATGTCAAAGATGTTAGTTATTTAAATTGTCAGAAAACATCTGACAAAGCTCCACCTCGAGGAGGAACTTAGCAGTGTTATAAACCAACAGACAATAAGCTCTAATGTGTCAGCAAGTTCTAAAATGTTGTTGTTAAGCATGCAGTGCCACTACAGAGCTCGAGGTGTTAGAAACCAGTGTAAAAGCAGGCAAAGAAAAAATCAACACTAGCCCAGGTGTGACGAAAGGAAAGGTTACGGATCGGATATGCTTCACAGGAGTGAAGAGCTCTTCTGAAGTCACCCTCCAGGGGAAGTTAGATCCAGGGTAATTAGAGCTGCATCATCTTGACAAGTGGATCCAATTAGTTACAACCAGGATTCAGAGGTGAAGAGAGGACACTGGGGATCACAGTGGTCCTGGAGTGAAGTAATTTGGGTTGTTTTCCACTGGTCCTGCAATACCTGCAACAATCCAGACCTGCCCTTTTCACATGGATAGAGACACATCTGGACACCCAGCACCAGCCATGGGCACACAAGGTCCTGCCTTGCAGGAAGGTGTGGACAGGTGCCCTTCTTGAGGATGGGATAATGGATTTTGCCTGCTCTGCAGGACAAACCCTTTTTTAGGCTGCAGTAAATGAGGACTATTTGTACCTTTGAGTGCTGCTGACACCTGTTGGCTCCCTACCTCTTTGTGCTGCATTGATGCAGACATCCAGAAATTTATTTCAAACACTTACCTAGGAAAACCTATTTTTCTTCATCACAAAAGGCTTTTATACATGACTGTCTGCACGATCACAATGATTAAATATGTTTAAATCCCTTTCCTGAGTTTATCAAAGCCCTGGGAAGTCAAATCTTGCCAGAGCACATTGAAGTGCCTCCTGCCTTGCTCAGAAGCTTCTCCTGGGGCTGAGTTGATGCCTTGGAATGGCTGCCTAGAGCAGAGGCAGAGTTAGAGAATAAAGCAGGGATTTATTAAAAGGCCCTCAGTAGATGCAACTTGGGCAGTCCAAAAGCCCCATGGAGGTTACAACCAAGATGGACAACAGCCACGGGTTTTCCAGACAGACAAGAGTTTATCTGTTTGCATATCAGGGGTTAATTGTCCAATTACAACTTCAGGTAAGGAAGTCACATTCCCCCAGTTTGCTCCCCCAGTTCATTTTTGTTTATACTTTTGAGGGCCTGAGGCAGAGGGTGTCCTTGGTTCTCAGGCTCAGAAGGATCTGACCAAAATGTGAAGAGAGCTTGCTAACACTCTATATGGAGTTCAGAGTTACACACTAATGCAGTGCAGGGTCTGAAAAATATAGAACCTAAAAACTTAAGGCATCAGTGTGCAGTGGCATTTTAGCTGTGCTCTCGCTCGCCTCATTGGGGCAGTTTAAAAGGCAGAGTGTTTTATTGCTATTCCCACCCAGAGTCTGTGTGTGTGTGGGAAGCTGTGGGGTGCACGAGTCTCTGTGCTCTGCAGAGGGGATGGCAGCAGAGCAGCAAAACAAACAAACAAACACAAAAAACAGGGGGAGGAACAGCACCACACATCCCTCCTGGAGCCCTGCCTGCAGTGAGAGCTGTGTGTGACAGAGCTCCGGGCTCTGCTGCCCTCCCTGCTCTGCTCAGGGCAGCTGTGGCCAGCTGTGCCAGCCAGGGGGGGACTGGCAGAGGGCAGGAGCCAGCCCATGGCAAGGGGGAAAGGAGGGACACACATGAGCTGGAGACAGCTGGGAGATTCTGTGCCTTCAGGGGATCAAAGGAGATGGGGGTTAGGCAAGGGAACCCAAATATTGACAGAAAATGAGAAGGGAAAAGAAAAAAAAAAAATAAAGACTTGGCTTTAACGTCGCTATGCATTTGCTTAAAACTTGTGGTGCTGGTTCCTTAATTCATACCAGGGAAATTGCAATGTTCCTTTTCCATCATGCAGGAAGGTGAGGGATTATTTCAGGTAATCCTTTGGTCTGTGATCACCTCCACACAGCAATTTCTGACACTCTTGGACAAGGACTCTGAATAGAATAGGAAGCTTCCATAGGTGTAAATTACAGCTGCTATCTAGAAAATAATATTTCTATTAACTGTGTTGTATACATGATCCATAAACCTATGGAAAATGACTTGATGTGACCACAGTCACACTGGAATATTGGGAAAATTCCTCTGTTTGGAAGGACAGAACTGGGGACAACTGACAGCTATCAGCCAAACTGCTGAGAAACTCTCCTTGTGGAAAGAATTGCAAAATATATACCAAAAAAGAAAGAGGAACAAAGACTTAACTTCAAAGGAAATTTTAAATACAGAAGTGAGAGGTGAAAGACACAAAAGTGTTTAATGCAGCTAGGATGGCCAGATCCCAAACTGGGCTCAGTTTATTTAATTCCTTTGATTTCTGCTAAATAAAGCCATTTACAGAAGCCAAGCCCCTTGCTTCATAACTTTAGGTTATACCCTGACTTGATGAGAGGTTTTCCTGAACTTGGCTCAGCTGCTAAGAAACAGGGACGTGGGATTTGTAATGAATCCGGTCTGCATTCTGTGTTAAGGTCTTCTGGTATTTTTATTATTATTATTTTATTTTTCCTGAAAGGGCAAGCAAATAACTCAAATCCAGTGACAGGTTTATTGCAGAAAGAAATGGTAGTATTTGCATCATAATTTTTTTTTTTTTCTTGGAATGCAGTAAAGTTCTACAGAAGAGTATTTAAGCCATTTCTTTGGCTGAATTCAGTAGAGAAAAAGAGCATGTTGATTTATACATGGGCAGGTTTTTTCCCACTTCATTTTACTTAGAATAAAGCCAAGTGGAAAGGGAAGCTAATAAAATAGGCTTAAAACAAAACAGCCCCCTCCCACAACACTTCACAAATTCCAAGATTTGCTTTTCCAAGATATATTTTTTTATCACCAAAGTGCTGTGTTTTATATTGCAGTATGTGTTTATATTGCAGTAATAAAATTATTGCATTGGAATGACCTGGTTTATGTAAGAATTCTTAAGCTTTTCTTTGCCTTTACAAAGAATATATGAAAGCAAATTAGGAATTAGCTGCTAGGTTTAAATTAGTTGAGTGTGTTAAGAAAAATGCAGATGTGTAATCCTGCAAATGTATGATAATTTAACATAAATAATTCTTGAATTAATTAAAGGATCTACAGGTTTGTCTTATGGTCTTTTTTTCTTGCTTTTCTTTTTGAAAGCATGACTCAGAACAATCATCCTACACATCCTGGCACATGGAGCCTCAGGGGTGGGTTTAGTGCACACAGCTATTTATAGGCAAAATTTCATATGACTTGGACCTCCTCGAGTCCCAAAATCTAACACATTTTTTTACTAAAGTAGCCCTCATGGCTCTACAGTCTGGTCATCATCCTCAGAGCCAAGTGTTGGATAAATCAGAAAAAATCTATTCCTTTACACAGGTCTTTAATTGGCCTGAGATGATCTTTAGAAATGAGGGGCATGTCTCTTCTCACTTGGAGCAGAACGTATGGATTCTGAAGTACTGTTAGTCCTTTCCAAATTGTGTGTGTGTCAGAGGGGAAGGCAGAAGAGAAGATGGATAATTTTTAATGTTCATAAGATCTGGATGTAATTTTTGACTGTAGGACAAAAGCAGTGCCTCATTCAGCAGGATGACAAAAGGTTATTTGGCACCTGGCATAAAATACACTTCTTGCAAGAACCTGGCATGAACACCAAAGCGATAATGAGTAAAATGTCAACGTCTGTGCAATAAAATCATTGATGCTGAATGTTAAACAATCATAAACAGAATACTAAACCTTCTAAGAACATTATGCCTTTTCTGTGAGCAGCCAAAAATTAGTCAAAACAAAACTGACATCTTCTCTGATATTAAAAAAGTAAACAAACCTAATGTCCCAAGACCATTACCTTCAGTGTCCTAGGACATCAGGTGAACTGCAGGAAACACACACTGCCACTTGTTAATGAATCACAGGAGATAGAATGACATCAGTCCAGTTAATGGATACTGTTCCTTGCCAAATCTATGTCTTTAAATTTAATTATAGTTGAGCTTCATCAATCATACAGCAAAAGAACATGGTGATGAAGACTTGAACTCCAAGATCAGCCCTTAATCAACAGACATTTGCCTCATTCTCATCTAATACACTTTCCTGCAGAAACCACTTGGTAGAGAAAAGGGAGCTGTGATCTGTGAAACTCTATGATTAATCACTGCATTAGGAGAATTCAGCCCTTGCCCTATATCTATAGCTTCTCACCACAAATACAGATTAAAACACAATGTTTGGGCTCAAACCCAAGAGTTCTCTGATTTTGCAATCACTTTATTGCTACTAAACCATCTCTCTGTGGGACAGCCATTTTTGTCTAGGTTTCCTCATCCTTAGAAAAAGTTATTAGTATGGTTTAAGATCTTTCACTGGATTGAAACGATTAACCTTTACATTTTGGGTAGATTGAGGGTTCCTGAGATGAATGGGAAAAGTTCCATTCTCATCATTAGTCTGGATTAGTGCTTCATTAGGAGAATCTCCTATTTGTGAAACATTCTTATTTCTAGGTAAAATTCACAGGGAGAAATGTTGGGGATTTTCCTCCTCCCTTCCATTATGTAATTGTATGAGGGGAAAAGAAATAGAATTTTTTATAAACACAGTTTAATAACTGCTGAATATATTATAAACACACAAAATACCTCCTGGCAATTTACTGAGCCAAATATCAGATCATGGAGAGGGCAGGCTGTGAATTAAACACTACTCTTCTTCCTAGAAAACACTTTTCTGATTCAAAAGTGGTCCTGACAACCATGGTCCTCGAGCATCTCTGAGCATCACAAGATGGAAAATGTTCTTCATGCAACCCCAAACCTCCCTCATCCCCACTCAACACCCACCAAGGTTCCTATTCCTGCTTCTATCCCCAACTGCACAGAGAGGGAAGAAACAATCTGCAAGTCTCTTCTCAATAACTATGCATATCCACAGAAATCTGCATCTTGCCTACATACAGGCAGAGCAAAAGAACAATCCTGTTAAACACTCAGCCAGCATTTCTACTGACCACAGGTACTTGCTCATCAAGCATGGGGTTCACTGCAGGAACACTCTCAGAAAACAGGCAGCCACTCTCAGAAAAATGTTTATCTTCTTGGCACTAGGTTTTGTGATATTACTCCTCTTCTTGTGTGTAATTAAAAGGACATTTTCTTGTTTTTTAATAATTACATGATAAAAGAAGAAGTGTCCACTTCCCCACACTTCAACCACAGGGAAAAAATTAGTGAGAAGAGTGTTTTTGTTTTCAAAAGATATTTGTATTAAATCAGCATGTAACAGCAACAAAAATGTGCTCTTTCAAAAAGGCACTTGCTAGGTCAGGATGCATTTCTGAAGAAACAGCCATCAACTGCGAGCTACAAAAGTTTAAACAAGTAGCACTTGTGGATGTCACTTCTGCAAATCTTCATACCAAAGACAGGGTGTTGTATCTACAACACTAATTAGTACTGAGCATGAATACCAGAAATTGAAAAGTGTTAATTAATCCTCACTGTTTTTTTCCTGAAAAATAAGGGGTATTTGTTTCTTTAGAGTGGGAGAAACTAAGATTTGAAAGCTGTGCTAAGACTGACTCATGACAGGTCTGAGGAGATCAAAGCAGGCTGGATTCTCAGACCTTCCCTTCTAACTCCCAGTCTCTGACAGATCCTTATCAGCTGTGTCCTAATCTCACGCTGCCCTAAACAAGAGATCAACACTGGTCATCACCTGATGCCATTTTGCAGGAATATTACCAAAATCTCCATCCTTCCCCTCTGCCAAGACACGGGGCTGCCCAGAAGCCCAACCTTCAGTGTGTGCTTGTGTCTGAATTAGCTGAATGAAAGGAATTTGGGTTGAGTACAGCCATAGTCAGTGATAAATAACCAGGTATCCAAAATCACAGGTTCAAAAAACCCTAAAGAGTATCACAGAAAATTCAATGCTAGGATTCTGAGTGACCACACTGCATAACACTCTGCTGAACGCCACAGTGATGAGCAAGGACTGATCAAACCTCAGACAACTCTTTTATGCAGCCTTATTATGTTTAGAGCAGACTGAGCACACTGAAATTTATTTTAAAAAATATTGTTTTAATCACTAAACCACATCTGTCTCTGGAACAGCAACACATTCAAGAGAGGGGGAAGAAAACCAACAAGCATAATGTAAGCTGCACAAGATCAAAAGCAAGAAAGAGTGCAATTAATTTCACCCATTTTTAGAAGTAATTGTCTTTGCACCTTACCCAAAATTTAATGAGCATTACTTCTCCAGCATGGAAAAAAGCTTTGTTCTTTTGAGTTAATTGATTTGTAAACGCAGTCAGAGAAGTGTATCTGAAGTTCAGTAACCTTGATAGTTGAAAGAAATGGAGCATCCAATGGGTGTAGTGCAAAAGACTGCTGCAAACCCTGGAAATGTAACTATGGAATTGATTTCCTGTTCTCTGAAACTCATAGGCAGTTTGTGTGTGTTTCACAATTTCAGTTATGCTCTTTAAATAGCCTCTTTTTATAATTATTATTTTAAATCTTTTTCTATTCCCTCCTTGTTGCAGAGCTCTTCATTTTCCAGAACTTCATAGCATAGAGTGGCTTCCAGTGAGAGAAAATCAGTGAGGACTGAATGGCAGGCAGAAAGCATTTCCCACAGAAAGGGAGATTAGCTCTTTTTGGGTGACAGAAAATGAAGATTGGACAGGTTTGTATAAATTGCACCACAGAGGACTGGTTTGAATATGGTTAAAGGACTGTGGGTTCAAGGCACCAGAAACATAGAGCCAAGGCAGAGAAGGAAGGAAAGGAATGGCTGTGGCTGCTAAGATGAAAAAAAATTATTTTCATTAATATCTTAAGGCTGGAAGAAGGCAGGTTTACATTTCATTTTTGCCCCTTAAGGCAAGATTTAGCACAGTATTGTTCAGTATGTAAATTCTAGTTACAGCCTAATGAGATTCCTACAAAATATTCTATTAATGCTAAAGGCTCTGTTCTAAGATTGTACTTACATATGTTGCTTATCTTTTTCTCATCAGGGCTCTTTTATGCTCCTGGATGAGTTTCTCAGCTGGATCATTGTAAAGTACACAAATTATGGGATTGCTTACCTGAACTTCTAGGAGATTAACTCACATGTTCTACCACCACCCACCTGGAACACGAAACACCTTTGTGAGACAACTCACAAATCCACTTAATCAGTGACCCAAATGTGAAATGCAGACGTGGTATCACGTATAATACCGGTATAAATATCACCTCCTCGCCTCACCACTAAATTCTGCAACATCAAAGCCAGCTGATCTCTTGGAATAGTTTATAGGAGGCCAGGGAATAGCAAAACCATCTCATCTCTGCAGAGCTTTCAGCCTGGAGAGGTGGTGTGATACGAGACTTCCAAATGAGCTTGGTGTCCCTGGAGGGAAGTTTGCATTACAACATGCAATGCTTCATTACCACGTGTATCACTGTAATGAGGAGCTACTTACATTACTGAACTTGCATTATACAGAATTATATATGCACCACGCAGATGTGGATTGGAGGATTGCTCTGAAGAGTTGAGGTATTATTTCCTTTCCCAATTCACTTTTACCAGTATTTGTACCCCAAGCAGAAGTGAAAATCAATTTGGAATCAATGCTACTTAATTTAGGCTACAGGCAGTTCTGTTTTAAAAATTATCACATCTAAATTTCTACGTGATACTGCGATTAGCAATGCTAAAATATAATGTTAAAATATAAATGTCTGATAACCTATTAAAATCCTTTAAATGTTCATTTAAAACTATACTGAACCAGTAGTGCCTCACAAATCTTAATGAGCTGAAGAATATCTTCTCATTCAGATTAATTCCTTGAATGTTGGAGAAATGACTATGAGCTGAAAAGCCAGCAGGCTTCCTCTTTCAGTTTATGACAAGAAACTAGGAGGAAAAATATGTCATCTATTAATTCAGAAATTTAGAAGTGGTTCCAGAATATCAAGCAGTTAGGTAGAGTTCCCTCTGTACTCGTGAGGTGTTCAGTCTTTGCACAATTCATTTCCTACCTCTTTAATCTAATTTGGGTCTTCTGACAACTGTGCTATGCATGCATGGCCATTTTCTGATATCAGAATATCATGGAAATTCTGTCAAATGATGACCAAAAAAACCCGTGATTGCCATCAAAACTGGAAATGGAAATTTTCTTTTTTACTAATAGGTATGTAATCCAGAATAAATTTTGGATAATCTTGCTTTTATTGATTCTTAATGCATCTCAGCACTCTCAGGACAGTTTTATGCAACAACTTAAAATTATATTTTATATGTTATCATGAAAACTAAATTCCTACTCACACATGGCACAACAGAACTAGAGCAGGAAGTTAATCTACTGATTTAAGTTATATTATTCATAGTTTTTAACACCTTAAAACTAAAATAATATAAATTGTGTTAAGACTGTAAAATTAATATTCTGAGTAATTGCATGTTAAGTTACATACAGATAGAAGAGTATGAGCATGTGGTATGTATTTCTGCCTAAGCAAAACCTACTCCCTATTTAATAAAAGATACAGGTTTTGAAAAACACCTTTTTGGTTGTTCTAATTATTAGCAAGTCTTTCTGTAAAAAAAGAACTAAATATTTACAGCGAAATATTTTTCGCTCGTTTTCAGCTTGATATTTTCAATTTAAACCCAGGGGTTTAAATCACTTCCTTTTGTCAACCAGTGGAAAATCTACCTATAGTTTCATCCCTGTGACATGGCACAGGCCATAATTTTTCTGTCAGGAAGGTAAATCTGAAGGCACCTCTTTGGAAATAGGTATTCTGAACACAATTAAAGTACATAAATACTGACTAATCCTGTGCTCTTCACAAGAAGCACTTCTTGTTCCCAAAAGAGGTGTTCCTGGCCCTTTCCAAGCTCTGGGACTGGTGTCACAGGGGCCTCCAGCTCTGCCAGCTCATTACAGATTTATGGCTGGGGATGGGATCTCACTTCACTGCTCCTGACCTGGGACATCTCCTGGATGCCCCTTCTCCCTGAGCCATTGGCCAAATGGACTCCTTCAACACTGGCCTCTTCCAAAATGGAAAGTGCAGGATAAATGTGCAGGAATTTGGTGCCAAGGCATTGCCTGGAGCCCTGGCTGAGGCTGGGGGTGAAGCCTCCCTGTGCCACCCTAAAGCTTTTCCTCTCACCTCCGCAGGTCTGGGAGAGGAAAGCACCAGATCTCTCCTTGGAAAGGGGGAGGAAAAATCCCCATCCCTAACCAAGCCACATAAATCCTTCATGCAATCATTTCATCTGTGCATCTGCAACCTCATCTCACAGCCAGAGTGTTTAATTAACAGATTTTTGTTCTGTCCTCCCCGTTCATCAGAGGAGCACTGGCGTGTTGGCTCAGCGCTTGCACATCCCAGCTGGTTAAAGGGAAACACTCCTGGCATGTTAGCCCCAAATCTATTGCATTTTTACTGCCCCACAGATGCCCTGCCCACAGAGCTATGGGGCTAAAAATATTTAAAAATTAATAAATTCAAAAATTTTCCAAATGATGGAAGGTGGCCCTTAGTTTCTTAGTGGCCCTCAGTTTCCCTAACACAATACAGGAGGCAAACTGGCAAGAGAAATTGGTAGAAATAAAGAAAAAAGTTCTAGAACACAACTATTTCCCCAAGTATTTAGTACTCATTTACCCTAAAATCAAAGCTAATTAATATATTCTCTTTAAATATACTTATTTTTCAGTTATACTTGATTTTTTTTTTTTTTTTTGTGGAATTGTGACTCACTGCAATTTTACTGTGCTCCATGGACTCAAAATAGATTAAAAAATTGCTGCCTTCTGTATTTTAAAGATATAAGAAAACTGTATACCAGAAAAAAGAAAAAAAAATCTACCTAACAGTGAGGTCTGATATGCTGTGAAATAATCTTCCAAGGAAATGGCAGACTTAAAATGAGACTGGAAAAAGCAGAAGTAGTATAAAACAGAGGGATAGTCCTGAAAGAGATACACAAGATGAATTAGGTCATCTTTTTATCTCTGTAGTCAAGTAAAATATCAGTGAGAATATAAAATCCAATAATTCTGCACACAAATGTCATGTCATATGCAATATAATGCTTTAATCCTATTATGTCTAAAATTTAATTGCAGTTTTTCAGAGAAATTGAGGGAGGAAGAGCCCTTGGTGTACATACAGATTAGATCCAGTTTCCACTCAAACAAAGCAAATAAATAGGCCATTCAGGTCTCAGTTTAACAACCCACATTAAAAGATAGGCATGTTTTCACTTGGAAACTCCAAAGAGTGATTCTGGCTTTTTAAATGCAAAAAAAAGACATCCCCTATCACTGCAGATGAAATAAAATAACAGATGAAATTAATACTTGGGAAATAGTAGGTTTGATTTCTGTTTCTCTGCAAGGCAATTTTCATTTCATACATATCCAATTAATATGCTCCATTTCCAATATGTGGATAAGTTGTTCTTCTGTAGCTGAAATTTTATTTCAGCTGTACTTTTACTGGAGAAAAGAAAATTCCAGTAAACATGGGGGCACATTGGCACTGTTAAAAATTGCCATCATTTCATTCACATCATCTCAGTAATAACAGAATAGAGCAGCTGAGGATGAGCTCCATAAACTCGTGTTGAAAACTCAGCAGAAGGAAAAGGAGAAGTTCCCACATTTGTCTGCTTTTCCTACATTAATGTGAAAATTCAGCTTGGGAGCTGTCGGCTGCTTTGAGTTCATAATGTTCCCAGTCTGAAGGATCCCAGCTGATCTTTAAGCACACCTGAAATAAGCAGGCTGCACAATAAAACTGGCCAATTTTGCTTCCTCATGCCTATGGCTGTGATATTTTTTTTCTGTGTAGGTAAGGGAGCAGGATGGAGCATGAGCTGGAGCATCCACACAGATCTCTACGTGCATATCAGGGCCTTGCCAATGTTAAGCATCCCTTACTTCAGGAATTTTAGATATTTCCATATGAAATCTTTGCCTATTTGGGCACCCCAGGAAGACATGAGGATGCAAGGAGGCCAGTTCTCAAGTGCTGTAAGGCAACTCAAGTTCTCCATGAAGATTTTTGTGACATGTGTGGCTCACTGACAGAACAAATGCTAAGGCACCATATAGAGCATATCTGCCCTTACAAGGAAAAACCTGACAGGCACATATCAGCTTTCTGTTCAGTGACCTCTTCCAGTTTTCCTCTTTCTTTTGCTCCTCTCAGAGCAATCCATCTCCCTTTTTTTGCAAGCTGTGTCAATTTTTAAATGTTTTTATTTACTCTTCCACATCCACAGTCTACAGAAAACAAGATTTTTCTCCACGGTACATCCAGCTCAGGGGATGTAAATGCTCACAATATTATGATATAACTATATGAATAGAAAATCTGACTTCTACCACATCTTTCTCTTACCTCCCTACAGACAGGTAATAGATTAATGCCATGGAACATGCAACATAGATCCCAGAATTTTAAAAAAATAACTTTGGTTAGTATTTAATAAGAATAATTTGGTATAAGAAGAGCTTAATAAATGCTTGCTCTGCAAGCACTGCTATGGGATGCATTTTTTTTTTAAGTAAAGCAAATGCCAATCTCCTTTGCTTCAGGTGATAACACAATAACAGTGGAACTGGAATCAGATGGTGACCTGAACACTTCCTTAAAAACATTTGTGGCCAAAACCTACACCTCACTGGTTATTTCAGCCAGAAAACAGCATTTGCCAGAAATTTCAGAGCACAGTCATTCAAATATGACAGCACTGCTTTTCAAGAGGATTGCAACAGGGAAAAATATCGTGCATTGCACTATTGAAGACTATTTAACTCCAATATTAAAGAAATAACCCTCTGAATGACCCACAAGGTTATGAAAATCATGTTAAATCAGCTAAAATACATTATATTTACATATTCAGAAATCACAAGTCAAGAGAGATGGCAACTCAAATAAGATATGCATGGCCAAGGCCATTTCTTAACAATTACAATTGCCTAAAACTTTTGTTTAAGGAGAGAATCCAAAACCTGTTGATGCTCCCTTTTGGAAGGGAGCAACAATTTGAAATCCAATTTGAAACTCAATTGTGAGCAGACCTGGAATGCCTATCTTTATTTAGAAGTAGCGTGGCACAGAGAACCCAGTGCATGCTGAAGTCAGATGATTTGTTTCAAGCTTCACTTTGTCTTCTATTTAGAGCACAGAAAAGCTGGAATGATCTGTAGGTACAGCAGACAACAATTTGCAACCCATCAGCAGGGTAGAGTCCTGGTTTAAAACAAATTAAAAGCTCCCTCTTGAAAGCTGAATGCCACGTAATATAATTTTCATGGTATGTGCATGCATTAGATTGCTCCAATTAAACTTGTAAAAAGAAAAAAACAAAAAAGGCTGCTTAAAAAACGGTTTCAGGTGCTCCAGCTATTATTCATGAAAATGCTGCGCTTCCCAGCATTGTGCCTTATCAAGTATAAACTGGAATCCTACATTTTAAATGAAATGATCTGTAAAAGCTGCTATCTTTGTGAACACGAGATATTAAATAATTTCAGAGAGGAATGTGTGAATCAATTAGATTCAGCAAAATAGGTTCTGGGTATGTGAATATTGCGGATGCACCGAGACACCGTGTCAGAGAACAGTGCTGACTCCAACATTTTTCTAAACAAAGCACTCAACATCCCTGCTAGGAGATATATAACTTCATTTATACCTAAATGCCACAAACCCAAGGATATTTAGATTAATTAGCTCTGCTGCCTACAAACATACCTCTTAAGAAAAAATTATTTATCCAAACCAGTATTTTTGGAAGTGACTTAAAGATGAAATTTTTTTCTCCTACATGTTTTCCCAAAGGAAAGCTTAGCTATCATAAATTATTATATTGTTAAAAGGGTCTCAAATAAAACCAAATTATAATATCTCATGCTGCTCATCCTTTGGCTTCTATCCCAGCACAGGGTCATGGCTCTGTACAGAAAACACAGTGGGGTAATAAAACTGCCTGGAGATAGTAAAATGCTTATTGTACAGCAAGCAACTATGTAGGACTTCTCCTGAAAAAAAAATGATAATCACTTGAATTTACTGGTGGAAGATTCCAGGGATTAAGTGCTCATCTATGATGAATAGCACAAAGGTATCAAAGGCAACACTATTAAAACTATTATCACAGTTCATACTAAGTGATCTGGTTATAATTATTAGATTTGGCTCTCAGAAGAAAAACACCTTGAAGTCATGTTGTAGCTGTAAGTCCTATATATTTGTTGAGATTAAAAAAAAAAAAGAGAATAATTTTAATTGAATATATGAAATAGACTTGCATGTGGTGAAGTTTTGGGAGCTGGTCCCAGGTGTTTCTAATTTTGGTTGTGTTTTAATGCTCATTATAGTATGTTCATACATATTAGATATTGGAACACTATAATTAGGAGGTAAAATACTCAAATACAGAGCATGGATAGTGCAGGGAAGCACTGTTGATGAAGCAGTACTATGAGTGGTTAAAAGCTGATGTATTCTACTTTGCCATCAAGAGAATTAGCTGAAAATCTCACTGCACCAGAAGCAGGGCCATTGCCTTTGCCCTGCTGCCTGCAAAGAGCTCCAAGGTGTTTCTGGCACTGCCAGAAACCTGCACCACTCTTCCTGTGGCTATATCTTCCAGTGATATTGCAATGGTACCCCATGCAAGGATCCACTCACAGGACCTGGCTGGGGGCTCAGAGGCTCAGGGCTTCAGAGTAAGGTGAAATTTGGTTCACAAAGAGGAGCTGCTCCATAATTAGGGCAGTCATCCCAGCTCATCCTCCCCAGCTCGAGGGTATTATCCCTTTCCAAATGAGATCCATGCTCTATTGAGCACTTGTAAAATGAAGGAGATACATACATGTGTTTTCTGTGGTGACACAAATCTATCACTAATAAGTATAAGGTACATTCACTCACAATCTGTTTATGGTGTTAGGGAAGAGAACGACTCTGGAAGCAGCAGCCCGCCCTTCCTTAGGGAAATCTCCTAGACAATAAACCTATTACTAATATTTTTTTAATTTGGTGAGGCTTTGTGAGCAGATATTTATTCCTAAGTCCTGCTTGTGCTGAAGTTTCACTGACAGAGTAATGGCATTATGTTGGTAAGCAGCATAATTAAATGCTCTAAAAGCAATTAACTAAAGTGCATGCCAGTACCACGCTGCTAGACATGGACACAAGGTCAGCCTTCCTGAGGTTTTTATTCCACAATCCTTGGTAAAATAGCACACAGCACCACAGCTCCTAAAAGTCCATTCCCCTGATCTTTTCCACCTGCCCCTGAGCTGCCTGAGGTTTGTCCACAGGCCCTGCCTGTGCTGCAGCTCAGCCAAGGACAGTGAGGGCTCCCCAGTGTCTTAAAACTGGGAACTCAAAGTTCTTTCCACTTTCCCCATGTCAGTGCTCGTTAGTTAATGACCCACCACAGCAGGAACGCCTCAGAGCCTGGACAGCCAATCCTCCCAGGAGCAGAGGCTGCTTCAGAAGAGGCAAACTGCACTAACAGGGAGAGAAGGAGAAGAGGAGCAGAAACAAGGCTTGCACAGGATCAGAACAAAGGAGGGAAGATCTCTCCCCACTCTAGCAAGGGAAAGGAAGCTGCATTCTCTTACACACTCCCTTTAATTAAGCCATGAAACACGCTCATTACCCTAAGCACATCCTCCCACAAGTAATCTCCACACAAGGTACCCTCTTGCCATTGAAACCCATCAGCCTGGACACTGGGCTAGATTTGATGTGAGGAAATTTATCGGGGAGGGAAAGGATTCAAATCCTTTTTACCGTCTGATGTAATCTGCAAAACGACTGTTCAGATACTATGTATGTATCAATATTGCTTTCAGACTGAGAAAGGGGTTTGCATGTAAAAAACACTGGCTTCAAGTGGCATTTTAGGGGCTCTTATCTTCTGACATTTACCATTTGCTTCTTAATGACTGCTGTGATAATCAAACAAAACTGACAGGCCAACTAACTTGTCCAAATAATATCAGAACAGATCCTCTGCTTTCACACTCATTAGACCAGCTCTGCTGGAGGTAGTCTTTTGTCATGATGGAAAGAATTAACTGTGACCTATTAACATTTCATCACTAAAATTATGAAAAACCAGTATCAAAATAACAGGTTATCTGATGATCCTGAATGCTACAATTCCAAACTCAGGAAGGAGAGTAATCCTTGAGACTGGCAAAAGATGTTCAGCCCCTGAGGGATTTATTGGGGGTTAGTGTACATGATGCTGACAAGTTAGAAAGACAGAGCAGCAGGAGAGGAAAGCTTGGATTTCAGCAAGTGTTGCCCATGACTAAAAATTAAAATAAACGTCCCATGACCTCACTATAGCCACCTCAGGGAAGTTACAAAAATCCTGCTCTCATAATATATACAATATTTTGCTGTACAGAAAATAGCTTTTATATCTTCAAAGCAACTGCTGTTTTTTGCTACTGGAGGATCACAGACAAGAACATGGACACAGCCATGGAGGAGTCAGGAGCAATGGGAACAAACTCAGAACCAAATCAGGTTTCTGCATTACCACGAGTGGAATAGCACCACAAAAAATTTGAAGAAGAACACTGAAGTTGTTGGCAGAGAATTCCCAAACAGTGTGACTGTGTGTTTGGTAGTCACCCTAAATAAGAAAATGCCAGGCTACACTATTCAATACTAAGTTTGCATTTCTTTGGGTCATTTCACATAAGTATTGACTTGTCTCATTGTAAGGTAGAACAAAAGGAAAATGAATGAGCTTAACTTGTAGGAGACCAAGAAGGTGTCAAGTTTCTAAAAGGTAATAATTCAAGGGTAATACAGAAAAGTTATTTCTTTTTCAAAATTAAATAAAAATACAAGCATGTTCTTATAGCAATTTATCACAGCTGTTTAATAAAATGAAGAAAAAATAGTCTCTGTAATTAAATAGAAACTGAAGAATGAAGAGGAAATTCATTATTTACTCATTTCTGTTACAATCTTCTCTCGTTGTCTCTAGAAGTGTAACTTCTGTTGTCAGACAGCTTAATGTAAGCTCAGCTATTTTATCCCTCATATAAATAATAAATTATAATGATGGCTACACGACATTAAAGACAGATTATAAGGTTTTCTACACTGGCAAAATGAGTGAGCTCTTTCTTAAATTTTTTCAGCAGTTTTTATATGAAGGGAGAAAATGTGAGTGAACAGTTGTCTTGAGTTATCTTGTTAAACTTGCATATGAGAAAGGGTAAATGTTTAACTTCTATAAGATGTAAGGTCACAAGTTACCATGACTGGGGACAACCATGTCTTCATTTTTTCAGGGGCTGTTTTAAACAATTCATCTACTCTCGTGCTTGCATCCAGCTACAATTTTGAATTTGATCATGTTTAGGTAATCTTTAATACCACAAAATTCATGCTAACACTGTAAGCATACACAAGTCACTGCATAGCTGCAAGAGCTTTGCACTTTATTAGCCCCATTTATCTTTTGGAAATCCTGCTCCATTGACCAATAATGTAAAGAGCTCCATCTGGCAGGGATGTGCCACTCAAGCTACCTGGGTGCCATTCATTAATTAGTAAATTGTTCATCATTTACAACCCTGCACGCATAAAAACTTCAGAACCCACCCAAAGGGGGTCTACGTGCTCCGCCTTTACCCAAAAGACTTTTTGCTTTGCTTGGCAGAAAATAACTCAGTGTTTAACTGGAGGGCAGGTAATCCAAATAAGAAGGGAAGTTTCCACCTGAAGTGTGGCTATGTCTAATTTCAAAAGAATTTAATGCTTATTAAGAGCAAATTTTATTCAGCTGAACACACTCATGCCTCTGGCACACCTTCCTGCCAAAGACTCAAATAACAAGATATCCCAGCATTTAATATATAATACATTAAGTGACACTGTATTTTCTAGAGTTATTGTGTCAACACCTGCTTGTTTTGCTCTTAAATCAGAGGGTGATAAGACCCACTCCTTGCTGGACCATGACATTTATGCTGATTTTGTTGTAAAAGCACATGTTCAAAAGCCTGGCTACAGAAACTCACCCAAACTTGTTAAAGTTTCTGATTTTTAGTGCAATCCCTATTAATTAGGGGAGATACCTCTATTTTTTGCACTACAGCATACATCTTTATGCCTTTTAAAAAGTCGAGAATGAATACCAATGCTCATCAAACCACCAAACTGATAATTTTGGCTACACTCTGGTATCATAAGCCAACAGCTGCCTACATTTGCAGCCAAAAAGGGCCTATGCAGTGGAAGTGTACTGAGAAGTTGAATGGCATTGCAGGGATAAAAAGAATGATAATTTGATACTGTTTTGGGAGATGATTTTTCAGGCTTCCTGATATTCCATGTCCTGATTAGATGAAGCCCTGAAATGGAGCATCCAGTACAAGCTGGGCCTGTGTTTAGGAAGAGTTGTGAACTGTTTGCTTTTTCTGTGGTAAAGATACAAAAAAAAAACCACCTTCCAGAAAAGGAAGGCACTCAGTGGGTGTTTCTATTTTAGTAATACAATAACATACCTAACAGGCTTTCTTTATCTCTCCCTAATTCCATTTCATTCTTCCAACTCAAAAAAACCCCAAACAAAAACAGGCTCCAAAACCCAAAAAACAAAGCCGCAGAAATACAAGAGTGAAAAATATTTTTTCCTGGAATTAAGCAGCCGTAACACAACAGCCTGGACAGGGTCTGTGTGGGTGAACAATAAATATAACCTTTTTTAAAAATGTACAGTGAGCTTCTTTTATCTTCAGTCCTCCACATCTCCCCAGCAACACCCCAGTCCTGGGAGACTGGATTCTCTCACCCTTCCCCATACAGCACCTGCTTTTCTTCAAACCCCAGATATTTACAGAGCATCATTCATCCACATGGGAGCAACCTCCCAATGGTGACAGGATCAGGATCAAAGCAAAAGTGCTCACTAAACCAGCAAGAACTGCTAGTAAATAACAACTCATCAATACCTGAGAGTGCATATCTAAGTAACAGCCATGCAAAAATTCCTCCTGGCCAGAAGCAAGGCCATCATGAACCCTTGGAGGTTCTTTTGCAGATATATATACACTCACACACCAGCCTTAAATGCAAAGTAAGGAAGAGCCTTGTGCTGCTATCAAAGGGTGAGCTGGAATGTTCAGCTTTGAAAAAGTACACAAGGTATAAAGGACCTTCAATATGGTGTGCATCACAGCACAAAGGAGCTCAAAGGTGGCTGCAGGGGTGGGCAAGGTACGAGTGACACACATTCCAAAATCAGGTCCTCTTAGGTGCTTCAGGGTGGGGTAGTTGCAATACTTTCACTTAATCTGTTTTCTTGATTACTTTCTATCAAATTAATCAACTCAAAGGTTGAATTCCCCTGACCTAAAATTGCCTTTACTCCTTTTTCACAAGGCAGTCAAAGACTCATGAGATTTGTGGGCTAAAATAAGGAACACCGAGACTGCGAACAGAAATATTCCCAGAGACAGCAACACATCTCTGCGAGGAGTTGTGGCCCAGTCAGGAGCAGTGATTGTGGAGATCAAAACACTGCAGACATCCAAATCCAGCAGTAAAAGACACGAAACTCCCACACTTCTGAGGAGCTGATACCTGCAGTGTGTTGACCTCCTCATTCCCAACAGTGACGCAAAGTTCCCCACACAGTGGCCCTGTGCTCTCCCCCAAATTTCTAGGTAGGAATAGCTCCCTAAGGAGTGCTGTTCTTTGACAACAGGATTTAATTTCTTCAACCTAAATTTATGCTGTATGGTTTTATTTTCATAGTGCTACACTGCATAACTTATTAGTTGCAGATTTGGGTAAGAAAGCCGAGATTTTTTTTAAGAGAAAGAAAATTATGTGAAAATATCAACTGATATATAATGGGTGTTTAGTCATTGTGTGAGAATTAAGTGTGTGTATCTCTGTGTGTGCCTGCTATAAAAACATTTCCAGATTTTTATATGCTATAATTTTTATGCTATGAGCACTAATCATCTTTTAATATGGAAAACTGGAACGAGTAATAAGTTTAACACATAACACAAAAGCTTGGTTTTGCAAGATAGCTTGCTTTCTGTTTATCCTCATTGAGATGTTTAATGAAGTGGCTGCCATATCACACAAGTAGATGGGTTAAATGAATCAAACACAATGCTTTGCCTAATGAGAATAATTTACAGAAAACTTATGCAAAAGGTTAGATTGTTTTTTAAAACACAAGGCTGTAACAGCTAGAATTCACAAAGGCCTCTGTTCCTGAGAAAGCTAGAAATCCCTATGAAAACAAGAGGATCAAGTGTCACACAGAACTCTTAGTAATTATCAAAAACTTCAATATTGTCTGTAAGCTGTTTCACTGAAAAGCCTAAAACCTGCATCTCTTTATTTTCACGCTTCTCCAAACATGTAAAACTAAAGACTGAAACTGCTCCAGGACTTTTTACAGTGATGCAATGAAATTATTCACATGAAAACAGCTGAGATTTTTCAATCCCCCAGTACAGGGTGCTTAAGATTTTCTTGGTCTCATAAGTCTTAACATAATCATCAGTGACACCACTGGTATTAATAGATTAAAGTCAGTGTTATCACTCTGTGTGGCTGAGGAGAGCAGTGGGACCGTGGGTGCTTTCCCAGGAGCTCTGGGCACAGGGAGCCTCAGGCTCACATGTCTACCTGGGACCTTTGCAGGATGCAGGAGAAAACTGTTGCTGTTGCATTAAACCCTGAGATGTTCCCAGCAAAGCAAGCAAACAAATCCATGTGCAATTGGGACCATCAGCAACCCAGTAAGTTTTGCTGTTGGTTTTTCTGAGCACCAAAAAGAAGGAAGTGAGAAAGCTTTCTTAAGGCCAGGGGAATTCAGCCACATCTGCACTCTAAAGCTACCTGAAACCAGTTTAAACTGATTCAGCCTTTTGCCAAGAATGACAGAAACTTAATTTTCCAGCATGATAACATTCAAACTCAATTAATTTACCTTTGGTAAAAGACCATTTTAAAAGATCTGCTGACAAAGCTGATGCTTATACACAGAAATAGAAGAACACAACCCACAGCATGCTCTCTGTGGCCTGAAATCTGGCATGTGCCATGTCCTTTGCCTCTCCTCCAAGGATCTGTCCTGTCTGGAGGGCAGTGGTTGCCACCAGCCACAGTTTGTGCAAGAGCCTCTGCTCCACATTCCAGCACCCACACTGCCTGGAAATCCCTGTGAAAGGTGGCTTGGGTATTCCAGCTCTGTGGCAGTGTTTCTCAAATATCCTTTCAGAAATTTCCAAGCCAGGTGGAACATGCTGACAGGATTTTCCATGGCTATCACCTGTATTAAGAAGCCCTTTTAATCTTCCCAGATCACAAGCTGATGTGCACAATCTCTGTGAGGCTACTGAGCAGTGGAGAGCAGGGAAAGAACTGAAAAAGCCACTTTCTCCTTTTATCCAGAAACACTTTCATCTGCCTATAACTTTTCACAGAAGCAACTTTACATCATGAAGAAAATACAACATAGCTGATTAATTGCAACAAAAGCAGAATGAACTCAGCACAATGCTGAGCATTAGGTAAGTACACACTCTAAACAGTAACAGACTGGAGCAACCAGCCAAGTGGAAGTGATTGCCTGTAATTGTAGGTTGACACCAAAATTACTGGCTTCAAGATTGAATTTGGTGATAATGTAAATCACTCCCTGTTATTCTTTTCTTAGCAGCCTCTCTTATGAACTGCCTGAAGGAATATCACTAGATTCCTCTCTAAAGAACTAAATTCAAAGCATTTCCCAACTCCATTACAATTTCTGATGTGACTCATTTAAGGAGATGTAGAGTTCAGAGCTTGGTTTTTGACATCCCTTTTACAATCTCAGTAGCTAATATAAATTATAGGATCATTTCAATTGGAAAAGATTTTTAAGATCACCAATCCACCTATTCACACAGCACTGAGAAGCCCACAACTGAACAGTGTCCCCAGCTGCCACATCAGGACATCTTTTGAATCCCCCTAGGGATGGTGACTCCAACACTTCCCTGCCTGCTCCAGGTCTCAACATCCCTTTCAGTGAAGATGTTTTTCCCAATATCCATTCTAAACCTCACCTGGCACAGCTAGAGGCCATTTCCTCTTGTCCTGATTCTTGTTTTCTAAAAGACCAACCCCCACCTCACCACAACCTCATTTCAGGGAGTTGTAGAGAGGTAAATTCTCCCCTGAGCCTCGACTTCTTCAGAATGAACACCCCCAGTTCCCTCAGCTGCTTCTCATCATTCATGTTCTCTGGACTCTTCACCACCTCTGTTGCTCTTCTCTGGATGCTCAAGATGTCTCTGTGGAAGCTGCAGGCACTCTTGCTGTCACTAAAAGCATGCCCTGCTCACCTTCCAGGTTGTCTCCACCCATAACTTGCTTTTATCACTGCTTTGTCTTTGCAGGACAAATATTTCTACACAAGTTAGTGTTTACAGGTGCCTCCTGCAATGGCTGAGGATCAGGTCCAATTAAATGGGCTTTTTCTTCCAGCTTTTCAGCAGCTAGCAGAAAACCAATAAGCACTTTGGAGGACCTAAAGTTTTAGATGATTTGGAGGATTCAAAACTCCCTCAGAGTCACTTCTTTCATGGGAGCTCCTCATAACCAACCAACAATCAAGCCACAGTTAACAAATTTGTGATCACAAAGCCACCTCCCTGTCAGACCTGATTTTCCTACAAGTAACACAAAGAGAAAGGGAAGAGAAGACAGCAGAGATATCAATACAAAGGCTGTTTTCATATTCACATTTGGGCCCAGAGCAGCAGAGCAATTTTGAAGCAAATCCCCTGATCTTCCCCTCTTACTGGAGGCTGGTGTGAGAGCTTGGTCTGGGGAGAGTGAATTGGGCTCCATGCAGAGGAAAGGAAACCAATTGCTCTTGTGCAGGTGCAGAGTAAGTGCTCTCCACCCCTAATGGGTTCTTGCCACTTCGATAGCCTTTAACCACAGGCCTGGTGGAGATGTTTGGCCACCAAACTAAATATTTTAAACAGGATAATGCCATATTCAGGGTAAGAAAAAGCAAAATAATTTTCAAGGTCTACAGAGCTTTTTCCTGTGCACGGTTCAGCATTGCTGGCAATCTGCACAGCTTGGGTCCTGTGGACCAAGGAATTTATTTGTTACTGCTCTCCATTAATTAGTTACAACACACCTCAACACGACTGAGTGCCAGGATACAGCATCTTTCTAATGGAGGGTACTGAAGAGGCAAAGAGCCTTTGGAGATAGCCCAAAATAGTAATTAGTTAATACTCAATTGATCAGAACATGAATGAAATAAACAGCATGGTTGCTGGCAGCATGATAGGCATTATGAAAAGCACCTTAGTTATTAAACAATCAAGTAGCACTTAGCTAAGGAGCTCACAGCACCAAATAAGAGATTGAATAACTAAAGAGGAAAAGGCACAGGAAACAGGCAAAAGCTATTATCTTGTCAGATGTCTGAGATTTTCTGTAGATAAGTTAAAAAATGTTCTGTATTATCCTGTCAAAAAGAAAAATAAAAGTAAATACTCTGGCTGTAGACTGTGCTCTGTGACTGCACATCAGGAAAGAAAACCAGTCAGGAAATGCATGCACAATGCAAAGTTGTTTTAATCATAAATCAGACAATGACACAACACATAAATATAACACTACAATTCACACACAGAAAATATAACTTGATTATCAACCCCCTTATTTATGAAAGTTATCTTAAAATTAGCACTTCAATAATCGACTACCAAGATAAATTTGGAGCAGAACTGGAGACATTAAGTTCAGACTTAAGGTATTTTTAATATAAATTAAAATAAGGAGATTTTTACTCAATTTTTATTCTCAGAAAACTACATTCAGAAGCAACTGGATCCGTATTTCAGCTAATTCAAGATAAAATGATGAAAATTTGAGGCTAAAAAATAACCAGTTGGCTGAATTTATCTGGTCAAAGCAATTTCAAAAGTATGATCTTGGGAAAGGACAAGCACCTCAGAAACAGCTGATATCCCCATCTCTGTAGAATTCAAGACTATATATAAGAATTTTGTAGATCAACCTTTTTGTAGGCCTGCACTTCTCAGACCTTAACAGAATATATTAACTTTTAGGAAGGTTCAGCCTGGAAGAGTTTGCCTGGTTCTGCTCTCGTAGCTACATCCAAAAAGAAGGAAATGGTACTGCTGAGCAGTCAGACTGGGTAATCCAAGGATTTAACCATGCATGGGCATGTTGATCTTAAAAGATATTGTTGGGGTAAAAACTCCCATCCTGTGCTGGCAGTGGTCAGGGATATCCTTCAGAGCAGAGATTTGCCAACACTTTTTTTTCTGTAGCAATAGTATTTGCACCAAAGCCATGCCCAGCTCCCAAAGAAAACCATTATTATCTCTGGTATTGGGCAGAAGTATGGAAGGTAACAAAAAGCCATTAACACAAAAACCCATCAGAAAGGCAGGTGGGAAAATGCACGACAAATAGACAAAGGATTAGTCATAAAAAAGGCTTGAAAGCTTTCCTTGACACCTTCTATGAGGAAAAAAGTACAAAGAAATTGTACAGAAATATGACAATGTCCACCTAACTTCAACAGACTTGCTAGCTTAAAAGTTATCCACCATGAGAATGAAAATATTGTAATACCAGTAAGGTAAAAAAGATGCAGACAAAGCACCTCTGAAATCAATATCAAAGATATACTTTACTGCAAAAACAGACAAACTAGCTTGTTCATGTAGAGCTGTAACCTTACAAAGAAACAAAAATCAACTGGCATAATATCATTTGCTTGTGTCATCTACACAACTGATTATTTTGACACCTCTCTGTCCCAAATACTCCTCAGCCTCACTTTGCCATGTCGGATATTCACCATCTCAACAACTCAAGTATCCACTAACTTTAAAAAAAAAAGAAAAACCTTTTCAATTTCAGCACAAGTCAACCCATGCCAAACTGAAACCAATCCCAAAGAATTTTGAAATATAATTTCTTCGTTTCTGCACAATTCTTGAAAATCATGTATATAAGTTTGTATATTCACATGGTGTTTTACCAATATGGAATAATACAACCTGCTGTCACAAAAAGCCTGAATGCAGAGGGAGAGAGGAAGAACCAACATGAGAGAAAACACAGAATGACTGTCAGAACATGTTGAATGAGGAATGATTACTGGCACACTCAGCTGAGAAGGAAAGATTTCTGGCATGACTACATTCTGAGAAAAAACATGGAAATGGCAGGAGAGGGATGAGCACAGAACTGTGTACAACAAACAGACAAAAGCCACACACATTGTAACCACAGAAAAATAACAGTAAGGGGAGATCATTTGGAGAGGCTTGCTCCATAGTGGTGGAGTTTGGGGTAAGGTTCATCTTACATTTAAGAAATAAAATATACATTTGAAAAATGTTTCTTATCAGCGAGGAGTAGGTTAGGCAAGCAGGAAAACACAGAGTACAGTTGACACAGCTGAACTGTAAACATAAAGCTAGTGAAAACACAATCCAAGATAAGCTGAAAATAAAAACAGAGAATTACTATTTCAGTCAGAATTTCATTTTCATATTGAATTCATCCAGAACTGTCATTTTAAATGTAACTGAAATTGTCATAAAATTTCCCATCTGCCTCACAGGAAGGCTGAAAACTCTTACAGACTTGCTGAATCAATGTAGGAAAAGTTTGCTGCAAAGAGCACGGAGTTTTTTTTCTAGAGCAGAAAGCATTTGGTAGAAAGGAAAGAGCGGGAATCATTTGAGATTATGCAACTACATCAGCTGGGACCTTGAGTGATTTTGTTTGATGAGTCATGGGGTTGAGTAGGACAGATTTTTGTAGCAGTGCTTTGGATGGGATAGAAGGAGGGAATACACATGGCAGAGAGAGAGAAAGGAAAAATTCCAGTGAATAAGTCAACACAGAACCAATATAGTCAAAAGGGCCTGTGGTAAAAATATTTTTTAGTTCCTGGCACAGATTTAAATGCATATTGTCTCTTAAATATATTCTGAATTATTAATATCAGATTGAAGAATGAAAACATTCAGAATGATATATTCAATGTGTTTTCCCATCCATTTTACACTAATGGCACAATTGATATAAGTCAATATGAAAATCAATGCTGAATATTTGGCACAGTACAGAGCTGCATGGCAGAATCCACTGGGAACTGATACATTCCAAAAATTATGAACGTGTGAGGAAATAAATACAAATTATATATAAGTAAATTACATAAAAGTTTATGATTGCAATGATGAAAAAGAGTGCCATCTGTTAAAATTAAAGAAGCCCTTAGCATGACAGGACAGTTAAATGTTATCAGTGGGCAAAACTATAAATTCACATTTTTAATCACACAGTAATTTTGTAGTGTCCTCAGAAATTAGTCCCACAACCTTAAACCTCGTTCTCCACTAGGAGTTCTTTAAACAGTGAGGAAAAGAAAAAAAGAGGTGTAAGCATGGAAAGAGGAAAGAAAAATGCACAAGAGAAAAAATAGCTATAGTTATTGAATTGGAAGTTTCTCTGCCTTTCTTTTAATACTTAAGTAGCATTTGTATGTCAGGCCAGATTAGAAGGAACTAAGAAGCTCCATCTTTTCTACAGAAGTTACTGAAGTCTTCATGTCTTCATTGTGCTGAGCTGGTCTACCCTGGGACTGAAGAACATCTGTTTTGTAGATGAACAGAAAGGACTTCAAGGACAAGGACAAGCACCAAAAGAAATTTCTGTTAAAATGTAATTATATGATGAAAAAATGAGCCTGTAAGTGGTGTCAGCGAGTTCAATGTTCATTGCTGTGACTCCTGATGAGATTTAGTCGACTTACAAAGTTTTCTAGTTTTTCCCACTAAAAGTCTGCCTGAGATGTGAACATCAAGTTGAGATGTTTATGGTCCATGCGTCATCATCTACAAAAAAGAGCCTGCATTTGGGACTTAATTAATACAGCCAGGTCAGAAATCAGCTCATCCCTTCCCAGGGATGTGATGGCTCTGCAGTGCTAACTGGTGTAAAGAATAGCACATACTTATTTTTCCACAAGAGTCAGCAGAAAGAACGAAAATACACAGGACATAGATCTGCTGTCATTTCTTGCCGTCGCTTCTCTGACCTCATGCATTTTTTAAAATAACAAGTATTTTCTTTTCACTTGCCACAGCATTTGCTGTCCTTACTCAAGGGTTGTTTTGTCAGACAGAGTATGCCAGATCCATGTAAAATTATTGGCACTTTTACACTGCATCTTACAGCATCCTGCTTTTTCTGAGTCTTGTTAGTTTAGATGTGCAAGTAATTCTTCTAAGTAAAGGTTGATTTAATTTTTCAGCATTCATAAGCTGATCTCTTTGGTTTTGCTTACACAATAATATGCATATTCAAATATCTACAGGCTGTGGTGGGGAGGTGATTAATGTTTTATTTCTTGTCTAGTCCTTCCCATTCCTGTCTGCCAGTTGTATGATATTGGGCAGAAATACTTATGGGAAGGCCTCTCTCACCTCTATAGGTTAACTGCTGATTAGGGGATGAGCTAGAGATATATTACATATAGAACTTCAAGTTCGATCTGGGCTTATGGATAATAACCACACTTTGTTCTTGCTGCTACTGGAAGAGAGTGATATGAGCAGAGCTACCTCATGCCAAATTGCTGCAGACTGACATTCTTAATTTTCAGAGGTAGGAAAACTGCCACCTCATTAAGAAGAACACTGTGTTATTAGTTTATTGGCATGCTACCAGCACTGGAAAATGCAGCACGCCTGTCCTTGTGGCTAAAGGCAAAAACCTGGAGAAGCTTACAGAAAATTATTTCTTTGGACAAGAAGCAGAGAAATAGTGGATTTAAAGACTTGACACAGCAGCTAAAAGTAAAGAACTTTCTACTTGTGAATATATCCTTCCATTCCAGATTATCGTCCCAATCGGCGCATTTTCATCCACTTCAATTATTTTAAAGACCCGTGAATTTGAGACAGCTGATTGACAATCCAGCATGAAAAACTCCACAATCCAACAAAGGAGATGATATCACAAGCAGGTCAAAGTGCACTCCTATCATAATGCAGATTCCTCCCCATTTTTCCCACCTTCTACATTCTAGTGACACATGGGAATAAGATTAATAGAAAGGAAAAGCAGCTTTCATTCTGAACAGTCTTTCTGAAAATCAGCATTTCCAGCATTTCAATACTTATTTGCCACAGCAGGGAGCTAATCCCTTAAAAAACCCCAACCCAATCAGCCAATCCACCAACTGAACTGAAAGCATAATGACTTCTTTGAAGTTTTCTTTCATTGCACTGGGAAAGTTCAGATGCTCTTGCTGGGACAGTTCAGATGTCCCAACCCACACTAATTACCAGACAAGTCCTTCCCGTTCGTTTTCATTGTTAAATGCCAGAAGCCAAGGAAGGTAGGCCCATAATGAGGCCACTGCTGATTTCTGCAGGTATTAGTCTCTAGCCAAGAGCTAATTCTCCATCTGAAAAACTTTGTTTTCCGGCTTCTGAAACTGCTCTTTCATTCCTAGCATGGTTTAATTGACATGTAAACTATCATACATCTTGTTTTCCTTTCACATGAAAGATTACTTGCGAGTGGAATGTATCTAAAATGAATGGCTCAGCTCCATCATTGTGCACTGCTCTTTACAGGAGAAACAACTAATGGGAGAGATCCATTGTTCTGGTTGGGATTTACAACCTCACACTGTCTAATTATTCACAATGCATTATCCATCATACCACAAACCTCCTCACAGGACTTGCAAAAAATATTTGTTCCAGTTAAGGAACAAAACCTAAAACAGAGCTATCAAAAATATGTGCAACCTGCAGTCCTTTATTAATTTTTTTGGAGTATAAAACCTGCTGAAGTTCACTTTTATTTTTGGGGGGGGAGGTTGAGCAATGAAATTTCTCAAAATTAATGTGATCAGGTACTGAGGTGAATTAAGTGTTGACTGAAATGATGGAATGTTTCTAACCTTCATACTAAGGAATTATTTAAATATCTTTCAGGTTGAAAAATCCTAATCTGCTTTAATTTGCCATTAACAATTATAATGCAGTTGTATAATTACACTGACAATGAGTAAAAAAATATTGCCTAAATATTATGAATTGAGTATAAGTAGATTCCAAAATACCAGCTGGGATTATAAATCAACTTCCTGATTAAAAAGCACTTTAGATCAGAGATTAAATACAGAAAAGGTAAATAATGAATGATAGTGTTAACATGAATAAGCGTTTGGGGTTATGAGGAAATGATCTGGTTAGTGCCTATTTTCCAGTACAGTGATATCCATGTTCCAACCACAACTGGTAAGTGAATGGCATCCCTTGACATTGCAGAGAGATTTTGGGGTTTTGAACTGATATTAAATTCCACCATCACACTCTGCAGCAATGGGGTGACATTTTCACATCTGCACATGAGACATAATCCTCACAGTGCCTCATGGGCTCTTTATCACACCAACCAGCATGGTGAGGCTGTCTTGGACACCACTGTGAGGGCAGTGGGGCCACCTGCAACTTCCCTGGTGACTCTGGCTAAGAGCAAAAGGTTTCTTGGGGTTTTCAGTTCCTGGGTGACAAAAATATGATAATCAGGATTGCTCCTATAGAACAAAACCTTCCAGTGAAGGATACAGTAGATACATCAACCTTGATTTATCTTTCTGTGGTGGATCCCTGCAGTAGGTATCAAATAAACACTGCATCAATAAAAGTTCTTTTTATTGCATGGGTAAGAAAAGTAAAAAACTGCAGTGCCAGAAGATACACATGGTGCCTCTACAGCCAGCCCTGAGTGCAAGTTTCCCACCAATCCCACCTGAAATATTAAGCACTTTTACCACCCAGACTCAGAGGAATAAATTCTGATTTTCTTATGTTTAAATGGTTTTCTGATCCCACAAGCAAGCTAAGGCATTCTTTAGGAAAGTTTCATTTTCCAAACCAGGCACACAGGACGGCTTTTCTCAGCCACCTTGCAAAACTAATGCTGTTTAAACTGAACCACAATTTGCATTCCTGCTCAACACTACTGATAAGGAGGAGTGCAGAGTGATTAGGCCATCACCAACAGAGTATCTTTCAGCAATTTCCATGTAATGAAAAGAACCGTCTCCACTCATTTTCATGCTTTTCATTATTTCACCAGAGATTAAGACATGCAACATATTTCCATACGTGCTGCGACAGGATGAGACCACACCACAAAGATAATCAAGAAGAGCAGGAAGTCACTTCAACTTCCCTTTAATCTGTCTGCTAAAATCTGTCATGTTCTGCCCAAAGTACTGTCATTTGTACAGAGCATGCTGTGTTAAAGCTTCAATCATACTACCCAAATATGAGAAGTCTGGAAGCAGCCATAATGTAACTGGTGTCAGATCACCACAGCTCACATGTTTCCAGGGACCTGACATCTCCAAATAAAAAAGACAGCTCTTTATTGCATTTTCTGGAATAAAGCGTCCATGATTCAGACTGAATCATATACATGTGTCGGTATTTGTGGAGATCTATTTTTCTCCAAAACATTTGCAAAATATATGAAAACACAACCCACTGTGCAGTTTATTTGCTGCCTCAGAGAGGTCTGAGCCAGTCCATTGAAATTCTGTAGAGTTTGCCTCACTTACTTGACATCCCAAGCATAAAGGAAGAGGCACCATCAATAATCCACTGCACAAAAAGCTGGTTACAAATAACTTCTCAATGATAGATTAAAATCACATCTCTGTAGGGACAAAGTTCACATCTGTACAGGTTACTAGCACAGATTTATCAGCCTAGAAATTCACTTTGAAGCAGAGGAATAGTTGGTGGGTCAACTCAGTTGGCTTGTAGGATCACACCAAGAAGGTGAGCTCCACATGATGATGCAGACAGATTGTTGTGGGTTTATCTTAGTGGAAGATAAGATGAAGGTTTCCTAAGCCCAACCACATTTTTAATAGCTATTACTACTTATCTAGGAGAAGAAACCCCAATGCAAACTGCATCCAAGTTAATGGGCTGCTTTGGGAAGCATGGTACACCAAATACAGCTCTAATATGCTAGACCCATACTGGAGTGTGGAAAGAGTTAGAGGTCTAATTCTCCTCAGAAATCAACAAAGAATGTATGTAGTGTGTGTATGGAGGATAGAACCTTGTATACTGTCTCCGTTGTCTCCATTTTTATTCCAATTTCTAATTATTTATTTAAACCTCAACACATAGGTGCACACACAACAAGAGATTCTCTGCAGTTCCTGTAATAAAGCCAGTCACAAATAATGGAGGAGCTGGATATTGCAGTACAAACCTGTTTTAAGTGGAAAATATTTCTGTGCATCAAAATAAATGTAAGGTCAAATAAAAGAGGTAGATTAAAACTCATTCCAGAGCCAAACTCCTACTTACACTTTCTGAGTGTAATCCAAGGCTTTGATTCTGCATACGTGCATATGTTTAACTCTGAGCTAGGAGGAGTGAAATTTCTTGTAAAAATTAAATTATACATGTGCACTTGGAGACTCAGATTCTCATATACTCTGTTTACTCAAAAGGATAAAAGAGCCAGAAAAACATGCTAGACTGGAGAGAAACAAAGAGCAGATTCCTCCTGGAAGAACTACAGCAGCTGCTTACATTAGAATCAGATTGGCTTTGGCTGTTCAATATTTAGACTCTTCTGTAGCACTTATCCAACCTGGACTACAACTTGACTAATTATGTGTGAAGGGCTTCCACTGAATCACATGCCTACATTGAAACAGTCCTTAAATATTTATAAATAAAGAATCTTATAGACACCAGTAATAGTTCCTTAGAAACAAAACAGAGCCTTCCACAAAATAGTAAAAATCTTTCTATTTCCTGAAAATACAAGGGTCAAGGATATAAGACATCTTGCAGAATCATGCCCTATTGCAATTCTATTGGAAGGCTTGACACCTGTTCCACAGCTGGTAAAAAAAAAATAAAAAAGCTTTCTTTCATATTTGATCAGTGGAATTTGGTAATAAATGTTTGAAATTTTTAAATTGTTAGTGATATGGTCATAGAAATCTTGCACAAATCAAGTCAAAATCATCATCTCTTGGGAGAACCCTAAAGAAAAAGCTTCAAGGAGTAAAGAATACTATATTTCTTTTTCTAGCAAATTTCAGCTGCTCATACTTTATGGAGGAACTCTGTGTAAATGCAAGGCTTTCCTGCCAAAGTCAAAACCTTCAGCATGTATTTTTCCCAGCTTCACTTCTAATTTATTGAAAAGGCAAAGTTTGGACTGAAGCTGACTTGCAGTGTAGTCAGTGTGGGCTGAGGAGTTAATGCCATATTTAATGCATCCCTGTAGGTAGATATGTTCTTTGGGACACTAGGTAATATCCTCTCTGGGACTTTCAGCAGCATCTATGTCTCCCTCTATCTTAGTTTTTACACCTGAAAAATGTGAATGTGAGAATATCTGTGCTCTGCTGCAGAGCACTTTCAGATTTTAAGGGTGAAAGGTGGGAATTAATGTGAGCTTCAGTCCTCAGACCATGACAATAAAAACACACAATCATGTCTGGGAGTCTGAAAAAAGTACCAAAGTACTGCTAAAATAAGCACAACAGCTTCTGGGTTTTGTGTGGATTTGTGCTGTGTCATTAGAATCAGCGAAGCTGCACAGACAGAGGATATGGAAGGATTTTATTCACAAATTACAGGGCTGTTTTTTTGTTTTTATTTTTTTTTCCTTAAAAGCAGTTCTAGTGGAAACAAACAAAATTAAGGGACATGACAATTTTTTTCCCTCATCATGGCAGAAACAAATAGAGATTTATGTCTTTATTCTTTAGGGATTTCTATGACTGCATGAAACTATGAAAACTACATCCAAGGTAACAAAACAGAAAAACACAAAATAACTTCTACCACCCAATCAAAGCAAGTGTAATCTGGGGGGAAAACCATGAAAAATCTGTGAACCGGGAATCTCCATCATTTTACCTCTGGATCACAATAAATAGTTAATTCCTTAGTTTCCTCAAAGTATACAATAAATGCCTCTGTTTATCTACAATGCCTGTCAAAATCAGCCTGGCAAACCACCAGGAGCTGGAGCCATTTGTGGTGGGACCTGGGTGTTATTTTACTGACTGTGGCAGAATCCCTGGGCAGTTCTGTTGGATTTATTTCATGCACACAATATACAAGAGTATCTCTAAGGCAACAGAGAGCTCCTGAGCACACACCAAAAGGCTTTATAAAAAAATGTTCTGAGAACAGCCAGCACAAGAAAACGCTTTATTCTGAGGTTTATTGGAAAGAAACTCTACCATCACAATCATTAACAGCCTGCTGTAGACTCAAGTAGAGGCTTATTTTTATAATTTAGGCTTGACTTATAAAGTGTTTGACTTCTGAAGATGTACACAATAAATTCATTTCAACACAAGACAGGGCCTGAACATATCAATGGTGACCAGTGGGAATCGTGGTTATCACTTCCACACATTTCAGATGCCTTTTTTTGTGACTGCTGCACCTCAAGAGAGTAGAAACCAAGCCTCAGTCTTGAAACTAAAGGTCCTGTTTAAAGGATTGACTGACTTAATAAAGACAAAATTTGGATAAGAACCAGCGCAAGCACGCCTACAGATAAACACACTTCTGGCTGGGTAGGTTTCCTTTTCCAGAGTTATTTGTGTGTGATCTGGTAACAACTATTGAAATTCTGAGCAAAATCTTGCCTGTGCAGTTGGGTCTGGCTCTGCAAGGCTGTTTATTTCGTCCAGTGATGTTCTCTGTAATCCCATAGGCCAATATTTTGCTACTAGAGTGATGGGCTAGCTAATTGTAAAATCTTAATTATGGACTGATTACTTTGAAAACCTTAATTTCTTTCAGAAAAGAAACATAAATCACCAGAAAATTGAAAAACTGCTTTCAGATCAAAATACTAAACCTAAAAATGTCTATTAGGAGCCATAGTAAACTGTTCCAGTGTACTTTGAAGTGGAAATTCAGAGAATTTTACAAAATTCTGCAAATCTCGAGTTACACTTGGAATGCATTTCCAGTGGGTTATCAGAACTGAGCAGCTACTCTATGAGCAGTAATAGGTACAGATAAAGAAAAGCAATAAAATTATTACCACTGTGTGGAAATTATGAAAACGTTAAAAGTGCTCATCTGGAAAAACACCCCTGCTGCATACATTTCAGCAGGGTTACAGCTTTTCCTGCAGGCCTGCATATGAGGACTTCACACAGATCATGAACTTGCTTGTGCTTTTGTTGTTGCTTTCTTAAGAGAATAATATTTCCTTTCCTATTCCTCTATCAGCCAACATCTTGACTTGTATGCAAAAGGAATAAAAACTGCAACACGAGTTTTAACTTTAATCCTGTGCTTTTTTGAGCTGAAACCTCTCTCCAGAGACAAGTATCAATTTACTGCAGGTCCAGCTGAGGTACTAAAGGGGTTCCAGAGCTCCCATTAGCCCCTGACCCTGCTGCCCTGCAAGGACAGTGGAAAAATCCCAACACAATATTCTGTCTTTCTGTTCCCCAGCTTAAAGATATCCTCCTCTGTAAATGCAGATATATATACAGGGCTGCCTGAGGCTTTCAGGGAAGATGCTTTCAGAAGGCTCAGAACTCCTGCATCCTTTGCTGCCTCTCTCCTGATCTCTGGGATAAACTATAGAGCTACATTAAATTTTAGTCACTTACACTTAATCCTGGAACCCAGGAGAAAAACAGCGCCCTATTTTTAGTTGAAATTCATTTGTAGTGGTAAAAACTTGGGTGGTGCTCATAAATTCCTAGAAGAGAAAGTCCAGCTAAAGTGAAGAGTGAGCAGCAGCCAAGGCTGCTGCCTATCAAAGTGTTAGAGCATAAAGCAACCCAGTAAAACTTTGTCATCCAATGTACTGGTGGAGCTGCAGGGCAAACAGCCTTCAAAGAACATATTGCACTGCCTGGGAAACCCCAAATCTAATTTAACAATAAAAAACAAATAGAGTTCAAGAGAAATTACTCAAAAATCAATGGAATTGAATCTTATCATTTAGGGGGGTTTTGAGCATATTACAGAACTCTGGTTAGGGTATCTTGTTGCCTGTTGTTTTATATTTGATTTTGCTAAAGGGCATGAGACTCTATTTTATTCTTTAACAAGACACCAGTGTTAACTTGGTCTTTGTTCACTAGAGTGCAGAGGCTGCAGACATGGTCTGCTTCCATTGAGGGGATTGGAAGGGGAAAATGTTTACGCTTCCCTGCTCCACACCCACATGCCAGAAAACAAAACACATTCACTAACATCAGCAGAGATTCAATTACAGAGTTAATCCTTTCAAGCAGGTGGTTTCTGGTGAATCCAGTGCCAGAAACAGGCTCCATGTCAGGTAAATCCAACTTCTGCTGCCAAGGAGTTAATCAAATAGTTATTATAACTTATTACTTGTTTAATTTGAGGCCTGCAAAGCATTGTAAACATTTCCGACTTATGAATAAGTAGCACACCAATTATCTATGTCCAGATACCAGGCAGATAAATTGATTATTTTGCAATTTAATACATGAATTATTGCATGTGTGTCTGTGTCTGCACACACTGTGCAGAAATTCACCAGCAAGTCTGTTTCTTACATCATTTGGCGTCTTTTCCACCAGAAAAAAAATGTCAAGGAACCCTTAAATACATATGTAGACTGTCACATAACTTACTAACTGCTTTAAACCATGAAGTAAAAAATAAGGTTGTAATATTAATGTTCACTGGCGCTGGTTACACATCATTGTACAGACAAAGGAGCTGTCAAAGGCAATCAGGAAACTCTGGCCTTTTAAATGCTTTCACTGAGGGTGGCTAAGTTTCAGAGAAAGTGAACCTCCCTTCCAAATATAATGCACTAAGCCAATTATGCCAAACCCAGCAGGTGATTAGCTTATGCCCTGAAGCATGAGATTTGATTATTCTTATCTTGGTTTGCATACCAGAGCTACAAATATTATTAATGGTCATAAAATCATCCAGCCTTAAAAAAAAAATTTTAAAAAACTAGTCTGAAATTTTGATTTGATGACCTCTGTGTGTGCCAAATTCTGAAAGCTGTTTAAGCTGAATGCCTTAGCTGTCATGTGGTCACCTGTATTCATTGATATCACAGGACATGAGTACAAAACCTGACCATTTTGTGTGCACTTTGCCCTTGGAGAGCGGGAGGTGTGAGCTCCACAGCTTGCTCTGGGTAAGAAGACTCCATACAGATCTAAAGTGATAACAGAAAATGTAATTGTCCTTGAGATCTTTTTAAAGGGAAGCAGTGAAAAAGTTTCTTCACAGAAACATTACAGTTAGGGATGCAGGATTCTTCATTAGTAGAATTATCCCATTATTTAATGGGAATGTAACCCTGCCAGAGCTACTGAAAAGTGGTCCAAAGACCCCTGACAGCAATGAGAAATTTTCCATGGATTTCAAAGGACTTTGGGCTAAGCCTCAGATGAGCTGGTTCACACTGCCTAGTTTGGGCTGGAGATGATTCCCAGTCCTGTTTAAATTAGGGTGAGCCACCAAGGAATGAGACATAACCTCTCCAAAGATCTTTCCCCAGACAACCCACAAACCAGGCTCTGTCTCGAGCACTTCCACCAAGGTGTGTCAATTTACAATTACACTGCTTGGATTTCAAGTACCATTCTGCTGGCCTGTTATTCCACTGTGGTTTTTTCAAAATCCTCCAGATTTTAATACATTACCCTGCACTGGGAAGCATGTTAGTGCAGAGTCATTTTATCTTAGTAATAAATAATTTCCTCTGAGACACAAACAACAGCTCCTGCTTTTTGAAAGCTTGGCTGGGAGGAGGTTCTTGGATAAATAGCCTCACTTAGAAAACATACTTGCAAAAGCCTTTGAGAAAGTGCCATGTGTATGACAGTCTCAAATGGTGCTTTAAGAACACTGTACTTGACCTGACACAAAACTGAAGACTTTTTATTGGAACTTCCAATCCAAAAGTCCTTCAGGCAACCAGCTAAATCATAATGAATTGTTTATTTGTGTTTAGTCTTTGAAACAAAAAGAAAGCAAAGACTGAATCAATGACCAAAAACATTAAATCAGTCACACTAAGGACACACTAAGGAGTGTCTCTCAACTGTTTTGGGATGCTTAGTCCATTCCCAACAAGCAGTTAGGATCTGAACTTGCAAACAGAGTAAAAGAGTATATTTGAAAGACCCAACAGCAAAATTTGAGACTTTCAGGTTACAATTCTTTTATATTTTTCTTTTTTTAAAGACTGTCAAAGAGTACACCTTTCCTTTGTTTCAAAATGGGCAAACTTTAGCCCTTGAAATTTATTAAGATTAAAAAGGAAATGAAATCTGCAGTTCCTCCATTACTGATCCTAAGGCTGCTATGTTTTCCAGGAGCATGGCTCAAGTTATATTGACACACACAAAACTTTCCAGGAGACTTTGGAAAGAAAAGGAACCAGCTGGGTGAATTCCCTGGTGCCTAAGGTCAGTTTGTTGCCCTGGCCAAGTTTTTCTATGCGAGTTCATTTAAGGACTTCATTCCCAGCATTCAAGATGCCACCAAGACCCAAATTTCTCTTGGCACCTGCATTCCCTGACCCTGTTCCAGCCAAGGGAGGATCTCACACTGAGCATCATTATAGGACCATGATGCTGCCCCATTCTTGATTTGCATGTCAAATTGATTGAATTATCAGTTACACTTACTTTCCAAGAGTGCAATAAGGGAGAAATCTCAGGATGTAGAAAAGAGAAATGCATTGTTGAAACAAACTTTTGTTCTGTATCTTCTCAAAGAAGGAACTTGAAAAATAATTTAATTTGCTATTTATATCTGGCAGCATAACTTTTAAAATATTGAACAGCAGAAGAATTTTATTCATTTAATCCAAATGTGAAATTGGGAAGCATGTCCATTCACTCAGGCCCTAGCAGCTCATAAATTGGACTTTTCTTATTTCTCTTATCAAGTAAAAGAAAGCCAAACCACTCTACTAGCACTGAAATTTCTCAGCTGCTCCACTCCCATCAACATCTCAGCTAAACTCAACTCCTAATTTGGAATTTGAAATAGCCATTTGTGTATATATATGTTTATATATACATCCTAAAAATTCATGTATGTATGTGTATACATACACCTACTCCCTACATACATACTCTCGGAGTAGGCACCTGCCTTGGCAATCTCTTAAGCAGACAGATTGAATACACTTAAATTGCTACAGCTTAATAACTCTGAAGCTCCACATGAATTGATTTTAGTGCTATTATAGTGCCTTATCAGCAAATCCCCTGTCAAAGGAAAGGATTTGCGTGCGTGTGTGCCTGCCTGTGTGCGCACACCCGTAATTAAGGGAATTTTACTACAGGGGAAGTAGAACCTACAAATCTAGCTCTAAGAGTATCATCTCCAGTGCACAGAGGTCATGTTTCATGGTGGTGAGGAGGAGAGGAGGAACATCTTATGGACAAGGTGCTGGACTAGGACTTGATAGGCTCAGGTTCAATTTCTCGCTCTGCCAGGGGCTGCGTCCATGACCCCGGACAACTCAGAGTTAAGCAATGCTCAAGTCATCTCTTGTCTGAAGGGCAGTGTTGCCTTTCCCTCCTCCTTTGTACCTGGACACAGATTGCACACACTTTGCACCAGCTCCTGGGAGGTGGTCTGGGGGGGGAAGGGTCCTCTCTGAGGTTTTTTACTCTGGGTAAATAGAGCATCAGCCCTGCACCGATGAATTTCAGTGTACACAAAAACTTAAATAATTATTCTTAACAATTTGGGACCAGAGTTGTCATATCACATTTCAGCTCTCAGTATTCTGAGAGAATACACATTAATACCATATAAAGTAGGGGAAAACGAGGGGAAAGATGGGCAATGGTAGTTGAGCAAAGGATAATTAGCAGGATCTGTATTCCTACCAGGTATCACACTACACCAGCTAAGAATACAAATGGAAGGTCACATATGCAAGCATTGTATTTACATTATTATAGCAAAGAGAGATCCAAAGTTACAATTTTCATTGACAATCATCATTTATTTTTATAATAGTCTATCCATGAGCCACAGAATATTTTTCTGACAACAATCTAAGAAAAAGATGGCCAGATTAGAACTTGAATGCAATAAATTAGGAGTATTCAATTGAAAAAAAAAATAAAAATCAGATTTGAGGTAAAGATCACCACACCAAACAAAGATTCAAATTTCAAATATTATTATTCATGCATGGGCAGTGTCTAACAAATTACCTTTTTTTTCCTTTTTTTTATTTTTCCATTTGATCGATTCTTTCCTTTGAGCTTGACATGGCCAAGAGCTAGGCAAGCGGCTCCCTCTGGTGCTGAACCAACAAGGCTCTCCAGGTTTTACAGACCTTGCTGTCTGCATTTCAGTTTGGAATCTCATTGTTCAAACTCAGAATTGAGGAAGACTGGCTCTGATAGTCTGCAAAATTGTTTCTTTTCATACCTAGCTTTAGTTAAGCAGTGAAATTGTCTTCAGAGAGTCCTGAAAGCACCACACCCCTCATTGTGGTACCACTCTGTGACATATCTAAACCAAACACACTCCCCTGTTTTGATTAAGAACCAGCTTGAATATTTGAAATATCAAATATTTTCTGAATTAAAGTGAGACAGCAGCTCAAGTATATTAATCAGCCAAACGTCAAGTAATTTGCACTAACACCAAGCACAACTTTTTGTGCTTAGAATGACACATCTTGGTGTTTACTTATTTTTTAGTTCTACTAGAATTTTCACTCTAAACTAAGTGAAACTAAGCCACTGTAGTACTGCAGTTACTACTTCTCTGAATTTTTGACCCTACATAAAATATGGAGAAAAGGTGCAATAGCTGGCATCACAGATGTTATCATTGTTCTATGGTAAAGTTGTGTCGGAATTTTCATTGCATTTTCCTTATTATTATTCAGAGCTATTTTTAAAACAGGAAAAAATTACACATATAAATTTCTGCCTAGAAAGTTATAATTCTCAGGGAAATACGTTTACATCCAAGGAGAAAATGAAATTTTAAATACTTTTTCACAAAGTATTAAAAAAAAAACCTAACTGGATTCTAACTCATCACAAATGCTGTTTTTACAAATATAACCTAGGTTCAGAATAAAGTTATTTTGTTTAAGAAACAGTCATTTTATGAATGTCCAGACACACATACATAGGGGTGCTTTGTTATTTTGGAAAAAACATGCTTAAAAATAATTAAATGGAGCTGCTTTACAAGAGCTGAACAGCATCATCCATCAGGGTCCAACATGATCTCCCCAAGTCAAACTCTCCTCATTTTCAAAGATCATTACAAAGAGCAGACTCTCAAGGGGAAATCATTCTGCACTGCTGGTGTCTGAACCATGAAGAGATGCCAAATGAAGACAGACCTGTGGCTCCTCCATTAATAGGAGGTTTAATATTTTCTTGCTTCATCTGCCAGAGCCTTTATACAAGTTCTCCCAACTTTTGAACTATGCAGTGTAATACACAATGATTTGAAGAGGCAGCGCTGTATTTTTTCCATCTGCAGTGAGCTTTCCAAGCATTCATTAATCCTCACAGCATCTCAGGGTAGCAGTTCAATTTATGGATGGGAAAACAAAATAGATTGAGTGCTGGAATTCATTTTAATGTAAGTGCCAAGCAAAGGAATGAGAGTGAAAGTGCTCCCAGTGTTTCTTCCTTGTGGACAGGCAGCAGCTGAAGCCTGGGACATGGGGCTGCTGCAGAAATCTGGCACAGCATCACTGCTGCACCTCAGCCCCAGCAACTGGGTGGGAAATGGAAAGCAAAGCCTCTGCATCCTTCTGGTGAAATGGGTGTGGCAAAGGGGGGAAAAGGAAAAATAGGGGATAAAAGGACAAAAAAAATTGAGGTAAGAATTATGGCGATGTAAAATGTTGCTAAACAGTCAAAAAGGAAAGCTGTGGCATCCTTTAAAGCCTTCATTAAGGTTCCAAATGCTAGAAAATTTATGCTCAGGTAGCAGTCTTGCTCCTCATTATTCTAGCAAACTTACTAAAATATGGAAAGTTAAGTGTCAAGTTTGGCCTCAGCAACAAGCTTCAAAAACATCAAGAGTTGCAAGAGTACAAAATGATGGATGTGAATAAAGAGCAATGAAATCAGTAGGGTTTGCATACTCTAAAAATTGCTCTGCTCTTAAATGTCAGTTGCAGCATATGCTCCAAAACAATAGAAAATCTCTTTTTCTTTAATAGCCTCTTTAAAGCAATGTTTGCAGTTCAGTATTGGTCAATCTGTGCTAAGGCTTTCACTTGCCAAGTGGTATTTGTCTCTGCATAGGCTAAACTGTGCCAAACATAGGCTAAAAATCAATCTATATTTTCATATTTGGGTTTGGTTTTTTTTGAGAACAAGCAAATTAAATAGCAGAGAAAAGTAGTGTTAGCCATGCATCTTCCATTAATTCACTAAAGACTTGATAAAGTCACGGTGATTAAATGGAATTCTCTTTCTTCACATACACTTGCTGCATCTTTTGTTGTACCTGTTAACTCCAATAAGTGTTGCAATCTCTATGTACTCACACTGAAATTTGAATCAGACCCCACACATCATTTCTGTTGTATTTCTGCATTACCATAAAGCATAGTGTGTATATATATATATATATAATTACTTCTCCTCCAACTGAGCCTACCAAAGATGAGGAAAGTTCTCAAGTGTTTGATGATTTTCTTTTCAGAAGTGTCTCCAGATGTTTATTTCCCTGAGCATGCTGTATTTTTCTTTCTGACCACTGTACTTTCACACAATATTCCAGTTCTCCCACAATTTATGGTGCTTTCCCATGTTGTGAACACCCAGACTCAGTGAAAGTGTGGTAAATCATGTGAAAAGAACTCAGAGTGAAGCCTAAATCCCTTGGAACACAAGAAGTATTTATATTTTCACCTTTGTTATATATTTACCTTCTTGTGCATTGTCTTGCACAGGAAGGTGATGATTTTGGCTGAATCTCCTGGTTGTACAAAGAATACAAACAATAATCAATAAAACCTCAGAACTCAACCCATCTATAACTTAGCAACATCTAATTTTCATTTTACTGCAATATAGATTGGTACCTAGTTATATCTTTCAGTAAAACTTCATCTGCTTCTAATTTTAATTGTCTAATAAATATGTTCAATTGGCAGCAGTCCAAATTTTTCTGAGTTCAGGAGTTTGGATTGGGTTTTTTTTAACAAATTCAAATATGTCTCAGCCAGACGTGATGTTTTACCAAAAATAAGAGATAAGCCATTTCTGAATAGCTGTTGAGTAAAATAAAAGGCAGGAGTCAAAAATAAATACCTGTAAGTATATCCTTATTTCCTTAAGATAAACTTCCACCATACCTAGTGCTGAAAAATATTATTATTAACAATATTAAGGAAACATTAACAAAATTTCTGCATCAAATTTCTCTTTCAAAATTCAGAAACCCCCTGTGCTATTTTATGGCAACTGGGATGGAAAGTCTCCCATCCACTTCAGAGGAACAATTCACTCTCCCTCTTTTCCTTCCTGTGAATAATACAGTTCCTCTCGATAGGAAATGGATCAAATCCTAAATAAATAAATAAGCACATCTGGTATTTATTTATCCCAGTCCTTGGAAATTTTATGCTAATTGCGGTTCTGTTACTAAGGCTCTGGAAAACATAGCTGGGTTTATGTTATTTTACTGGAATCCACAGTTAGAAATGCTTTCTTTCCCAGTGTTTCTCCCCTCTGTATAGTATATGAAGTTAGTAAGCTGATGAACAATATAGCTGACCAGTTCCTACTATTATGCTCAATTAGTAGCAATTTCTCATTACAAAAATTCAATATATCAGCTTTTCTGGCACCTCTTCTCTCTAGCTTCATCCTCCTTATTTTCAGTCCCCTCATCTTTCCCATCCTCCACTTCTGCTGTGTGACTTCTCCAGCCCCCTCCTTCACAGAGAAAACATATCTTAAAACTTCCCCCAAACCACAGTCAAGGGACTGTTCATGTTGATAAAACTCCAAAATTTCATTTTGGAAATATACCTTAAGGGAGATGCATGCTCAAAAATCTAGAAAGGTTTCAGATAATTTCATTCTTCTTCCTGACTTTGCAAAAAGCTCTGCAGCCCACAAGACTCATGCACAGGTATTGCTGTGCCTAGAAAGTTGCAGAAATCAACTTCACATCTGGTATCAAAACAACCTGGTCTTTTCCACAACTAAAATTGGTCTCTTGTGGAGCTTTAATCCTGTTTATGCAAAGCCTTAACTGGATGTACAGCAGATTTCTGGCAATTACTCCTCTTCCCCACATGGACCTCCTCAGACAGATGTTGAACTTAAAGCTTGGACCACCAATACAGGAAGCCCAGGAGAAATCTCTCCAGCTGTCAGCAGTAGCAAACTCATCCCGTGCACTGAGAGGTTTTGATATGAGTGAGACAGTTTTCCAACTTTTTACATGCGAAAATGAGTGTTCTATGCAAGCCTGAAGTTTTAATCTGGTTTTCTAACTCAGCAAGAGGTATAGAACTAGGCTTTGTATGCACTTCTACACATTTCTTAATCAGTTGTTGATTCACTCCAAACTCTCTAGAAGCATCCAAATTTGCTGACAGTTAAGTGATGGAACAGGTACGAGGAACTCTGCAAGACTCTGAATGCTTCAGTCAACTGCTCTTAAAACAAAAAAATAAAATAACTGCAGCACATTACTGGGCACAAGAGAGAGAGAGAACACTCATCTGTGTTTTAACTGGGGAGGGGTTTGACTCTAGAAGATATAAATCTCTGAGAAAGCAGCTTTCATCAGTTCTGGCGTTGCTGAACCAAGACAAACACCTCATGGAACGGTCACAACTTCAGTGTACTTCAGTGAGCTCATCCTGCAGGCTCTGATGGGATTGCAGGAGAGCAGAAGTAACAGATTCCAGCCACATATCCCAGCTGGGTGCTCTGCACCTCCTGCCCTTGCAGGTGGGATTCTCATCACAGTGTGGATCACACAGCCAGCAGGATACCCAGACTGAAGGGTCTGACTGGGCAGGTGCCCCAGAGCATCCCACTGCTCCACAGAGTGGAGGAGTCATCACCTGGAGGTCTTTGGCTGAGGCCAGGCTGGTGGCCCAGCACCTCCACAACCACTGAATGAGCGTTTGACATCCCACACCACCCATGGAACTCATAAAACCACTGGCAAAAGTAGGTAAATGTTGTTATGCACTTCCATTTCTTTCAGTGAAGATTATTTCTGACAAAAATCAAACATTTTATTTCTTTATGCATTCGTTCTTTTTCCTCAAAAACATTTGCAACTTTTGCAGAAGATTCATACCCTTCTGGTGGCTACAGCCTGGGAGACACCAAGAAAGGCCACAGGTCCACTACTTACACTGACTACTGAACCACTGCACAGTCTCAGATTACTCCCACTGAAGGTGCTTTCCTTCAGAAACAGGATATTGGTAGCTCCTCACTGCTGAAAAGCACTAGGAGATCTCAAGTAAAAACTGAAGTGTGATCAAACTGTGCCATTAGTAAATGGACTTGGGTACAATAAATTAATTTCTTCAAAAGACTCTATCTCTGGTTTTCCATTGCAAAATTACTGACTCTCATCCTATGGATTAAAGTACAAGAGCTCTGTAAACACTTTTTATCATCTGAAAAAAAAAGATATATCCCAAGGCTAATTTAACAGCAAGAACCAAATAGGAAGTATATGGCACCTCTACCAGAAATTATGGTTGTAGGTTTAATTTGCCATACACCTTGATCAGCACTAGGATCCAACAGTCACGAATCACTCTTGACTCATGAACACAAGCATTTGCTTGCAACCCACTGTTGCTTAAGGAATTATTATTATTATTATTATTATTACAGTGTATGGCGACAAGCATGTTCAAACAGAAAAGAAAACAGGAAAATAAACAAAAGAACTTATTCAAGCAATGACCTGTCAGTTCAAGAACTAGATTATGTTCAAATGCACACACAACACAGATAATGAGCAGTAACAAGGGATGCAGACAACCCGTCTAGTGAGTCACCAATTCAATTCTCTAAATGTTCCTGATGCTCAGAGGAAAGACATTTTAAAAGCTCAAATATAAGTCTCTTCTCATTGAGTGGCTGTTCCTTGGCAAAGAGGGAATGACAGGAACTGTACCAGTGACACCACAGGAAACAATCCTTGACCCTTTCCAGCTTATGGAGATAAACAGCAAACTTTCTAACCCTGACAAATTAACTTTAAATAAGAAAGACTGGCATCAAAGTTACCATCTAAATTGCCCAATTGCACAGTTGGACATGTAAAAAAAAAACACCTTTATGTATAGATTCATGAAGGCTATGAAAATTTTTGCTTGAATAAGGAGAGTAGGATTGAATTCTCTGAACTATTTCATGGTAATAAAGCACTTCATTCAGAGGAGCTCAGAGAAAGCACTAAAATCTACATACATTTCATGAAATAACTTCTCAGATTTGGTTCCATTAACTTCACTCAAATGCCTACTCAGCAGCCACAAGTTCAATCTTACCAGACTGAACAAAATAAAACCATGGCAACGATTTCTGGCAGACTCAGCATATCCATATAATGGTATTAAGCCCAGCAACAATTGACCCAAAGATGTGGTGAACTGAACCAGCACCTGTTCAACCTCTGGTTAATGTTTTTGCACAGTGAAGGATTTATGGGCAGCTTTGAGTGGGTCTCTAACTGAACACACAGTGAGCCACGTAGTTGATATATGTAATTACGGATGTTCTTGCATCACCAGTTGCAGACCATGCTAAAGGCAGTGGAAAGAGAACTCAGGTAAAGACAAACCCTGTGGCTTAAAAAAATCTGTTAAAGCAGCCAAACTTGAGTCCTTTCCTCATGGCATATTTCCCTTTATAAAGAGATCACCCTTATTTTATTCCAGCCCTTTCAGTACAGCTTGGCTGTAAATACCAGCTGAAAAAAAAGATGTGTTGATGAAAGCAGAAGAAGGTGGAAATAAAGCAACAGAAAAGGATAACATGAAAGAGGAGCTTTCCTCACAGCACTGCAGGAACACTGCTCTACTCTGCTGAAGGACTGAACTCCACAGCTCCTGCTTGTTTTTAAGAGGGTTTAAAAAGCTGATGATAGAATAGTCAAATTAAAGAAAAAAAAAACAACAAAAAAACAAGAAAAAAGAAAGCCACCCACAAACCTCATTTGCTTGTCTTTTAATCAAAACGTGCAATCAGAAGGCCTAAGTGGTGATTACCTCCTGCTTCCAGCCTGACTGGAGCAGCCTGTTCATGGGTTTCACCCTTCCCAGTGCAAGGGAGGGTGTCCCTTCCCCACACAGGTACACTGGCACAATTCACTCACTTCCCAGGATCCTGGTCTGATTCCAGAGGAGGGGACAGCAGTCAGCCCCAGCTCAGACACTCCGTGGGAGTTCAGTAAACACGGGACCCATAGCAAGAGAGCCGCTTTTTTAGTCATGGCACCTTTATGAGCGCAAACACGCTCACAACTGTTAATGCAATATTAATTATAGGGACCAGGAGATACCCAGCAAAAGACTAAAAATTGCCTTCGCTGGAACACAATTCATTTAGATGATTTATGGAGTTCTTTATTGTTAGCGTCACAAGAGCTTTTTCAAAACAAGAGAAATCATTAAATCCCATAAAACACGGGCTATCGCCGCCGTTAGCTGGTAATTGATATCCTTGCTCGTGCCATTTATATCCCTAAATGGGGCTGATAAAACAAAAATTAGCAAAGCGTGCTGACAGAGAGCAGCCTGCAGCATCCCGGAGGGAAGCAGGGGATCCTTCCCAGCAGGAATTTCTCTCCCCTTGCATCCCACGACCCAGGGGAGCCCAGATAGGGCCAGAAATCAGGCTCAGCCCTGGGGAGCTGCTGAGTTCTGAGGGGGAGGGAGCAGGGAGAGGAGCTCATTTGCTTTTAGAGGGAGAGCCTGATTATTATATACCACCCCTCTCACCCGCCCCAGCTTCCCCTCAAGGAATTTTAACTACTTCTCTCTCCTTTTTAAAGGGAAATCTTTTTTTTAAAAAAAAGCTTTTGTGTTGCAATTTTCTATGGCTTTGGTGCGGTTTTTTTCAGGAATTCTGCTGAGTAGAGAAAGTGCAAGGTAAGAAATAATTTTAAACAGAGGATTGGTGGTTTTAAGCAGTTACCAAATAACAGCCAAAACATGTGCACAGTCAAGAAACTCCCAAATCCTGAGCAGCCAGGGAGAAGGAATGTACGTTTTAGTGATGGAAAGCACGCAGACGTATTAGAAATGACTCGGAAGGACGGGAGAACTGCACCGAAAATGCAAATAAATCAGCTCAGATTCTACAGAAGAAAAAAAAAGAAAAGCTGCTGATAACCCTGAGCAAATGCTGCTGCCTCAAAGACAGAAATAGCTCCCTTACCTTATTCCTAATCCTTGTTTGCACCTGCTCTGCAATCATAAATACTTCGAGGTGCTTAACATGGAGCTAAATTGATGGCTGAATTTAAGAATTTCTTCGTACACCTCATTTACTGATTAAAAGGAGATTTTTAGGATCGTCCTCCTCAGCATCCATTAGCTTCCCAAAGAATTCCCGTTTTCTTGTAAAAATTAAAAAAAAAAAAAAAAAAAAAGAAGAAAAAAAAAAAGGCAAAAAAAACCACGGTACGTCTATATACAACCGGGCACTGTAACAGATCCAAAAAACCGGGAGCGGGGGAATCTGAGAGGTGTCACTACAAACTTGGCAAGCAAAACGTATCCTCAGCAGGAAGGAGAGAGAGAGAGAAGAGAAAAAACCCTGCAAATCAAAATTCCCAGGGAGACTTTGAAGGGAAAAAAAAAATAAATAAAAAAAATACACAAGGCAGGGAGGAAAGACGTGTGAGGAGAGCACAAATGGGATGGCGGGATGTCTCCCAGCCAGCCATCCATCCCATCCATCCGCCCAGCGAGCAGCCGCCCCCCGCCCCGCCGCTGCGGTGAAGCCGCGCTCCGCTCCCCGCGGCACCTGCGCGCTCACAGCGCGGCCGTGCGCGCCCCCGCGGGGGATGCGCGGGGGGGGACGCGCGGGGGATGCGCGGGGGATGCGCGGGGGACGCGCGGAGGGATGAGCGGAGGGATGCGCGGGGGGATGAGCGGAGGGATGAGCGGAGGGATGCGCGGGGGGATGAGCGGAGGGATGAGCGGGGGTGCGCGCGGGGGGACGCGCGGGGGGATGAGCGGGGGGACGAGCGGAGGGACGAGCGGAGGGACGCGCGGGGGGACGCGCGGGGGGATGAGCGGGGGGACGAGCGGGGGGACGAGCGGAGGGATGCGCGGAGGGATGCGCGGAGGGATGCGCGGAGGGATGCGCGGAGGGATGCGCGGGGGGATGAGCGGGGGGATGAGCGGGGGGATGCGCGGGGGGATGCGCGGGGGGATGAGCGAGGGGATGAGCGGGGGGATGAGCGGGGGGATGAGCGGGGGGACGAGCGGAGGGACGAGCGGAGGGATGCGCGGGGGGACGCGCGGAGGGATGCGCGGGGGATGCGCGGGGGGATGAGCGGGGGGATGAGCGGGGGATGCGCCGAGTTTGCCCCGCTCTGGGCTCTGGGCTCTGGGCTCTGGGCTCGGTGCGGGTTCCGCGCTCCCCCGGCCGCAGCTGGATGCGGTCGGTGCCCCGCGCTCCGCTCCTGCGCCCACCTCCCCGATCTCCGCCGCTGCCGAGGCAGCCCCGGGCGCAGGATGGGTTAGGAAAGGTCAGAGCGACGCTGCGGCCTCGGGGCTTTCACCCCCGAGCACAAACACCCCCCGGGAGCTGATCCTAGCAGCACTGCCCGCCCTTCTCCGGCACTTCCCATGCCCTCACCCCAAGCTATCGGGGCACCCGCATGCCATAGGTGAGGGCAATTCACCTCATCTCTCACTTCCCCCTCTCTCCTTTTTCCCTCCTGACCCGGTACGGATTTCATCTGAGACTTTCCAAGACCTTTAATTATTCTATTAATGTGCACCCATAAATCTTGCAGAGCAGCATTTCATTAGGCAAACAGCAGTATACAGTCCAGGGATGTAAACACAGGCACCAGGGGCTAGAGAGGGAGCAAATCACACACTGAAGGCATAGCAAAAGCTAAATCAGAATTGGTCAGTCTTGTTTTCCAGGACTTTTCTAGAGAAGTTATTATATTATTTTTTTAAGCATTTTTTTTTTTTACTTTAAAAACGAGTTCCCTGGAAACAACTTGTGTCAGTAGATCACCAGGTTACTAGAGCAAGCCCCAGTTTACAACAGCAAAACAAGTCTCTCCTGTGGGCCCTTTACAAGCTTGCACTCAGAATAGAGAGGGAAAATGGAATTAAAAGTTCACAAGCATCTTAACTACTAGTTGTTTATAGCCATATCATTTGCATATTTCAGCAAATGAAAAGCAGGTGTTTGGGGTTTGTTTTTTTCTCCTTGGCAAATTGGGAATCACAAAACAGCACCCTGAGTGATGGAGACAAAATATGAGTCCATCCAACTAGGGCAGGAAACTTGGGTGATCACACATGTACTGTACAGGCAGTGGGATTTATAACTTGTTTTATCCCTCACAAGGTGAATGGAAGAGGTTATCAGGGATGTGGAAAAACTCCAAGGGAAAGTATGAGATTCAAAACAGGTCTTAAGTACGGGTGCAGAGGAGGCAAAGACAAGGAGGGGGGAAGGCAGGAGGTGCAGTGAGGTCTTCCTAGGCAAGGGTGGAAGAAAGAGAGGCAAAGGGTAAAACTCTTTAGGGTTTCCTCAGCTGGGAAATATGTCCTTGTGAAGGACTATTTCACACACTATTTTCCAGTGAGGAAATCAAAATCACTTCCCAGCAATTGCGTATGGTTGGATTTTGAGGGCTGAAGGTGAAGGGCATTAAACTCTCTTAAACCCATTTTCTCCAACAAAAGAAGAAAAAAACTCTCTAAAAATCAACTATTCATTTAAGGCTGAGTCCAGCAAAGATTCTCCACAATTCTTATATGTTTATAGTAAAAGTCAAATACCACACCTGAGAAATCTGTGCAAGTGGAAGAACAGTTTTATTCCTTAATGGCCATGTTGGATGCAGAGCCATCTGGAAATCCTGCAGAGATTCCAAAGACAGCACCTGTTTGTCCAACATGATGCAGTTTCAAAGTCCTCAGGTAGTGTAACTAACAAGGTTCCAACCCAGAACGCTTTTCCCAAAGTCCAGTGAATGAAAATATTTGTCTTGTTTCTGTTTTCAAATTGAACCAGTCCTTGATTTATCCTCTGGAGCAATGTTTGTGACTTTGGAATATGCCATCTCATCTTTAGCTGCTGCTGAATGGCTACGACAGCAAGGGCAGATGATCCCATCTGCCATGTGGCACTGGGTGGAACAGAACAAGCCCCAAAAATGGGTTGTGCAGATGCAGCAGCTGTACTGCACCTCTGAGGGTCTCTGGGAAAGGCAGCCCCCTCCCCACGTGTGCACCACAAACATAGGTGGGCTCATTTTTCCACATGCTCATGTGGAGCCATGGATGTTGTGAGGAGAAAGGACCTCCAGAGAGAGAGGACAGAGCTGGGAGCAGCTGTTCCATTCAGCACAGCACCTTCTGCAGCACGGGATTTCCAGCTGGGAATCTGTGCAGCTGTTTTAGCTCAGGAAAAGCAGCCACCAGCCCTTCACCTTCAGTCCCAGCACTGGCAGCAGGGGAGGCCCTGAACTGGGGCAGACACCAAGGGGACAGGAAGGCAGGTGGAGGGGGGAGCTCTGTGTGTCAGGAAGGTAAATCAGACACATTTCTGAAGTGATTGTTAATTTGGCATTCCCATCTTGAGAAGCAGATTTAACCTTCTGGCCAATAAATTATCCACATAATCCCCACCACTGCAATGCCTGAATTGCTTAAGAGCTTTAAACTGGGCACCCAGATGATCAGGTTCACAAAGTCTCTGCGAAAGGCTGGCGGCTTCAGGTGGAAACTCGAATGTAACACGGCCTCACATATCAGCTCTACCTTTCAGAATGAGGGTGATTTGTCAGGATTAGCCTCAGGGGTATTTCTAATACCTTCCCTTTACTTGCAGTGATTAAACAGGATTGAAAACATATTCCAGTCTCTTCTAACTCCTACATCTTTTGCTGGGGATTTATATGGAAGGGAAGATGCTGTAAGGCAGCAAGTACCTAATACATCTCCCAAGGACAACATAAAGTCACTTCATTAATACAAGTTTACCCTTCCCCAGCTTCTAATAGTAGTTCTTTGTTACCACGTGGGTCTTGCCACATTAACACTCAACCAGAACCACCCCACCAAAATTTGTGAAGAATAATGGAAAATAATTCTATGGTTTACTGACCAAAAGTAAAAAAAGATTTCCACACTTAATGTAATAATCTCTGCTTCTGTGAGACAAGAGGAAGTGAAGGTGCCCTAAACATGACAAACAGAAAATGATATGTACAAAAATAGGGGAAGAGAACTGCATAATAAAGCTGTCTTTTGTGGCTGTCCAAGGGAGACTGAAAAGGCTGAAAATGAATTGCAGAAAGGACGACTTTGAAAAGAAATTGTCAGCTTGCTTAGCTCCAAAATTCACATCCTCATCCACAACCTTTAGACAGAAAGCAAAGTGCAGATGCCCAGGAATTTTGAGGCAGATGATAAAACCTTAATATTTTCTCTTTGGATTAATTACTTATTCACTACATGATTGTAGCTTAAAGTTTCATAACAGCAGGAGTTACATTAATAAGAGATATATAAGTATGCATATTAAATATCAATAAGTTATTGGCAAATATATTAAAAGGAGTGCAGCATCATACTTTGAACTTTTGATTTTCAAAAGGGTTTTGATTTTCAAGGGTTCTGTGCAGCTGAAGACCTCCTGACAGTAAATTGTGGGAAACTGAGAGACAACTTAGGTCAGAAGCAATGCCCAACAGTTTCTTGAAGTGCTTAAACTTCAGTTTTCATTTTCCTTATTTTTATTTTGACTATAAACATTTATTTCACCTTCTTTGAATAACTCATACTAATCTCTAAAACAGATCTTATAATGATTCTGGTAGAAGTAGGTGTGATTCCCAAGATATTCTTTTTTTCTATTTTTTTTCCCTTGAATGGAATCAAAGATCCAACTAGAGTAATAGAATGGATGAAATACTGAGGTGTTAAAATGCCAAGAAATTTATATATTACTAGAGCAGAAAATTAAAAATCTTATTGGAATTATTTTAATCCATTCTGAGATTATTTTTAATATCCAAGCAGATATTGTCAAGAGTTAAATTAACCTCTTGAGCAACCTCACAGGGAATTTCAAATAGCTACTGAAATATTGTTCTACCAATATAATGGAATACACTGGGCATAACATAAAAAGATATTTCTGTGTTTAGTGGCCACTGTTTTAACAGTGTGAGATCATTTTCTTCTTTCTGTAGGTGTGAAGGGGCCTTTATTGAACACTAGAAAAATAGTAAATGGAAACATTAAAATAAAGAAATTGCAGATATCCTAGTGTTGAGACCCTGGGGCTTCCTGAGCTGATTTATTTTTTTTTACTTTAATTCACTGATCTAGCAATTTGTCCTATTTCCCATATAGGTATTAGGGTTCAAAGTGGACACATTCACATATTAGATATAACTCTTTAGATTCTTACAACCCATAATCATATTAAACAATAATATTTTCCTTAGGTCAATTGTGTCACAAAGCTAAATTTCCATCTGAAATTTTAGGTACAGTAAGGGAAAAAGAAAAAAAAAAAACACAAAAAAACAGGAAAAAGTTTCTTGTGGGCCAGATTTGCCTCCTATGTGACCAGGACTCTGCAGTCTCCCACTTCAGATTTCAGGCATTGAACCCAGATATCCAGAAACAATCATCACAGATGAATATTTTTCCAGCAAGGCAAATAGACACTTTGGGGGATTTTTAAAAGTTGATAATGTGACCCATTTTCCACAATTGCAGGCACCTCTGCACCCAGACACAGTGCCCTGAGTAGTCCCAATCAGCACAAATCATTTACAATCAAAACATCAAAATAAGACCCTAGGTTTTTACTGGTATATTTTAATATATTTAGATTTGGTGAAACAGTTAAATATGTTCTCATCTCACAAATCTCTACGAGCACAGCTTGACACATGAGTGCTCAAGCAGGGGGTGTGAGCCTGTGAGGTGCTGGTGATTTCCCCATCTGGTTCTCACAAAGGACTCAAGTTTGTTAATAAACAAACTTAAATCAAGGCCAAATTTGATCTCACTCAAAATAAATCTTCTTTTGCATCACGATTTTTAAATCACAGATCTTAAAACTCAAACTGGCCAATAGCTAAGCTTTGTCCCCCTCTTCATTAATGATGAAAGGCTTCAGCTGCCCATCAGTGACTATAACATGGAATAAAGATACTCCAAAACCATACAAGAACATGTGAATAGAAAACTTTTCTATTTTTCTACATCTTTTCTACATTTGCACGTCTTTTCACACTTCCAGACTCTATCTAGAATTAAGCACATGGGTAAATCATGGAGATGGAAGTAAATCTGAATCAATGTTATTACCCCAAACATGGATTTGATGTAACTTCTAGGGAGGTAGTTTTTGAGGACTCTAAATTACATCCAATTGTGATTATTGAAATCTCTTCATTCTCTCCTGTAATAAAACAGTGTTATTACTTTAAAAAAAGAAAAAAAAAGAAAGGTGACCCTAAAGATTCAGTCACCATGACAGCAAAGGGATGAAGCCACAGCAATTATGCAACCAGTTTTAAAGATCACCAGTAGGGCTTGTGTGTAGCACAGAACAGTGCACTCAAAACCAAAGCATGAAAAAACCACCAGAGTTGAAAATATTATACAACATTCTTTGGTCTTTTCCCACTTTCTCAAACATTCTTGGTTGTCAAAAGTCTGATTTCCATATCTGAGACTACGAGGTCTACTGGATGTAAAGGAGTCGTGATTATCCTTAAAGTGCATCTGACATCACTATTAATGCTTTAAACTTGCTACCAGTGCATTTTTGCAGTTTCATCCTTTCAGCAGACCTGACACATATAAAAGCTTTGAAAACTCCCAAGTATTAATCTCCAAAAGCATATGTGTAGTGATTACTTAACCAATGGGATGGTTTTTTTCAGTTCCTCTACAAGTTGGCTCAGCAACTTAATATTAATACAATATTAATAATGCTTGAGCTTATACTTTTTACAACCTGTTCTCCCTTTCTTCCATCTGCTGATAGACTAAAATTACATTTACAGAATCACTCATTTTCTAACCTTTTTTTAATTCATCCAAGACAACTCACAGAATTTTTTTTTCCCTACAGTGAGTACGAAACCCCAAAGCTGGAGGCTGAGCTCACTTTTCAGAGCTGTTGATATGATTGTGAAGTAACTCCATTGATTTGAAAAGTGGGCTCCATCCTGTAACAATTGAGAAAAGTATTTTCCTCTCATTATAATTCCAATTAAATATATATCTTTAGTTTATTTCCCCATCTTTCTCACCAAACTCCAGCTAAGGGGAGTTCCCTAGGGCCTATTAGAACATTAATAGGGATATGTACATAAAAACCTGCAATATCTGATGGGGGAAAACACAGCCACTGGTGCCTGCATTGCCAACCTGAATCCTCTGGGTTTCTCAAATGACAGAACAAGAAATAATTGCAGTGCTGGGTGCTGCTCACTAAATTTGCACAATCCTGTTTCAGTGCCATATCACCCTACCAAACGCTGAGTCTCCAAGGTCCCAGGCAAGAAGCTTTGCACAGAAATCATCTAATGTTACTATTTTAGACACTGGTATTTTTTGGTCAGAATCAGGGAAATGGAGAAGTCCATTCTCCTCAAGATCCTGCACCCTGCATGTAGCAGGGGGTTGTTTTCATACAAAAATTAAATCTTCACAAACAGGTCTTGGAGCTACAACTTAGGCCACTGTTTTCACTCCCATTTGACTGAGTAAACAGTGGATTAAAATTTGTTCAAGGACTTCAAGGTTTGGCCCCAAATCAATGTGTACACAGATGACTTCATTTACAACTATGTTTTTATGCCAGATTTAATGTCAACAGCCTAACGGTGCGTTGGATTTCGTTTCTAGGATTTACTAATTTTTATCTAATGAACAATTTCACAAGGCAATTTAGATGATTACAAGTGTGAAATGTTTGCAGTGAGGACCAGATCTTGCCAGCCTTGCTTGCCTGTAGTGCCACTTACATCAAAAGTAATTGAAAACAATTGTACATGAGAAACACCAAAACAAACAAGTTAAAAACAGTCTCCATGAGCAAAGGAAGCAGAGTGGGTATTTCAGTCAATCCTGAGCCATGTGTTGCCTCCATACAGGCAAGTAGAGCTGAACTGACTGGATAGATGGATTTACAGGAACAAAAATGGCACATTGATGGGAGGATCACACCTTTGGGTAAGAGCTGCCAATGTTTTGATTTGGCCCCAACAGATTGTCCCTATGACAAATTCCCCACTGATCACAGTAGGAACAGAATGAGGTCAAAGCTAGACATCCTAAAAACTCAAAAAACCCCTCAAAAATTTTGAAAACTAAAGCAAGGGATCATCTCTTCAGTTACATCCCATAGTGACCCAAACAGTAGATTATTTATCAAAATTATCATCTGCTGAGTAATGTTTTTTGGGGTTTTTTTTATTGTTACATTTGATAGTAGCATGTTGCTTTCTCCCTCTGATCTTGGAATTATACTACAAAGCTGTCCATTTATAATTAATTACATTTTTGAGATTTTTTTTTTTGCTTAGGTGGCTGGAATCTTCCCAGCACTGCTGCCCAAAAAAAATAGTGGCATCCTGTTCAGTTTACTTCCAACTCTCCTTCACCCTCCACCCAGCAATAATTATATTTCTTCTCTGTGTTTCAGAAAACAGAGATTGTTTGCCATAAAATTAACTTGACATGATGCAAGAGGAAATTCAAAGCATTTTCTAAGAAGTCAGGGAGAGTGAGCTGCCATTGTGAGCAGAGGATGGGGAAGACTTGTGCTTTCAGCCAGGGGAAGCTTCATCACAAATTAAGTTTTGTTTTCTTTACTTGCTGCAGCACAATGACAGCTTTGACAGACATATGGGTTGTTTAGAATCATAAAGGCTTTTTAATTTAAAGTGCTTCAGGAATATATCTAGCTGCAGTATATGACGTAGGCAATTTTTATTTAGCTGTATTCTGCTAAATGTAGTTTGTAATTGGAACACCTTTCAGCCCAGGCACAGGAAAATGTGTTTCACTCTCCTGCATTGCTGAGCTGCTCTTGCAGCAGGGTCCTACCTAGGCCATGCATTCAAACACCACACATATTATTCTCATTTATTTTTATGGGAGCTGGAAGATACTTGAAGCTGTCACATCCCCAAGCAGACAACCAAAACCACAAGGTCTTGATGTGACTCAAACCTTCTTTCAAAAAGAGTGGATAAGGCCACTCTGAGCTGTTGATTTTTAGGTTTTCTCTTGTTGAAAGGGTGTGGCTTGAGGTCAGTTATGACGCTGTAAGGTTGTTCTTTAAAACGTCATATTTTGTTATCAAGGAGCTGGTGATTGTACTTTTTACCCAGGTTACATCTTTTTCTTAATTTTAAAATATATGATTTTGGTTCTTTGCTTTTTTTTAATGTCAGATCTGTATGCTTTGAGACAGAACTTGATTTCCACTACATTGTATAAGACCCAGAATAAAGCCATTTGCTTTGGTGGAAACTACATGACACAAACATGGCTGAGGTGAGGCTGTGGCTGACTGTGGGACCCTCAGACCAAATGGTGCTTTCTGGCTCCTGCATCAGTCACTGCCATAAAGATGTTGCAGCCCCAAACTCTGTCAGTTCAGGATGCAGAAACCACCTCATGCTGCAAATAAGAGATGGGAAAACACGAGGCTTGTAAAGAGCTAAGTACTGAAAACTAAACCAGAGCAGAGCTTGGGTTTCCTTTGTCCAAGCCTTATGGGTTCTACCAGTAGCACAGAACACACACAAATGAAGTAATTCCCAAAGACAACCAAACGTCCAGGAAAAATCTCTCTGTAGATACCAGGCTGTGCTTTCCACAAACTTGGCCACTGATTTCTCCTGCACAATCTTACAGACTAAGCACTGGCCCACCTTCTATCAGTCCTTCATATCCAACTCTCATCATCAACCCTGTGATGTGCCCTTGCAGTCACAGTTTAATTACAGCTGTAGTAAATGACCCCAACCATCCTAACTAACAATCCTTTATTACTGTGTTGAATGGCAGGTCTTATAAGATATCCTGGCACTGTTAGTGCTCAAAGAGTTTTTATATCCTCACCATTAACAGCTTTGATCTAAGAGCTCACACAATCCATCCTCTAAAGGGTCAATCAGAAGTTTCTCCTCGAGCTATTGTGTTCTCTGGAAAAATCCCTTTGAGAGCTGGTGCTACCTGGTACAGGGTGAAGGAACACCTGCCTTATGCAGGCCTCAGCATCAAAGATATTATTGTCAGTGAATTAACACTACATTAGGAAGGAGGGACAAAAAAGACAGAAAAGTCTCATCTATAAGAATGTTGGACCCAGCAGAGATAAGACAGATTAAAAAGAAATTCTGAGAAAGAAACAAAAGTTACACTCTGACTTTTCTTTGAAAATTTAAAAATATCTTCTGCATGAACTATTCTCCTGGGTATCAGCTTCAGAAGTAACTTAAAGAAAATTCTCATGTCATTTGTGGTTGATGTAATGTAAGAATCCTTTCTTTCAGTCTTTCAGTGAGATACAGGGGAAAAACTGGACTCCCACTCACAGACAGAAATTTTTTTTCCTCTTTGCACACTTGTCAAAGAATATGTCTTTTCCTCTTCAAATAGCGAGAGCCTATTCACAGAAATTCTGTGAACAGAGCCTCCATTTCTCCTTCAGTGGAACATGGGCAATGTCAGGAGTGTTTCAAAAGACTTATTAATAATAAGTGCTTATAAACAGTAAGTTTGGATAAACACAGTAAAAATCATGAACATTAATTCTGTAAGAATTATGGGGGAGGGGGGGTCACACATCACTAGGTATTTTCCCAGCACTTGATTATTTTATTTTCTCTCCCATCAACAAAACTACATAGACTGGCCTTGTAATTCTGGGTTTTAATTAAGCCTGCATTCAAAGGCAGAGGACTAGCTGATCCTGGCAAGCTTCTGCAGCACCTCTGCGCTCATTTGTTCCCAGGATTGCGCTGTAGATTATTTTATTTTAAAAAACATTATGATAAAATACCCAACAAGTACTTCTGCCAGGGCATGGTTCACATTTTTCTCCTTAAGAAACCTTTATATACATCTGAGCTCTGCTAACTCAGAAAGATAGCCTGCTGTTTTCACTCAGCCAAAAATTGCCGAACGTCAGAGATTCAGCAGGAAGAACATTTTGCTGCTTCTGTCGCTCCCAACAAAATCTCTAACATTTTGTTTTATTTAATGGCTTCACTTTTCATAAGATGATTCAAACCCCTATAGGGGACCTACATTAGTCTGCTGACATTTTTTCTGCTGGTATAATTATTATGTCCTTCTACAGTCTGCTTTTCATCTGCACAAAATTTCTCCCTGGCACAGAAGAGTTTAGTTAAAGATCTCAAAGTAGAGAGCTAGAGAAGCCAGAATAGCTCTTCAGCATAAGGTAAGGTGGAGGGCAACTTATTTGGTATAACTGTGCATGTGCTGGGGTGCCTGGTAGCAAATAGCAGATGGACACAATGCAACTGAGAAGAAAGATTATTCCTATGCTAAAAAACAAAATATTGAGGGTGATGAGAAAGGCATGTTTATCTCTCCTTTACACTCCACCAGGCAAAACACGTTGCATGATTCAGCCACTTAGACTATAGCAGGAATGGGGATTTCTGACACAGTACATGCTGTAATATATATATAAATAAATATAGATATGATTTATGATAAATGGAGTGATCTATATCAATTTGGTTACTCCATGCAAAGGCCAACACTTAAAGAGTCTTGTATGTAAAACAAATAAGTTTTTTTAAGAAAGAAATAGACCACCCTGGGGTCTAAGGGTCTAATATAATTCTACTGTGTGGATGTACTGCTAAATACTGAGAGTCAGAGCTCTGGTGCTTTAAGGACAATCACATCCCAACTCAGCTGTACTTTTAAGCTGAAGTTACAGCTGGCCCCTCAGACACGTCTCGTTGCTAAGCAGGTGCAGATCTGAAATCAGAATAGAGCACTTGGGATATAAAGAAAGCAAATCCACCTCCTCATATTTAAAGACAATATTGCCTTGGTAACAGGTAACACATGTGAGGTACGTGGTTAATTACGGCTTCCAGTTATAACAGCGACAAAACAGAAATGAAAATGAGAAACACTGTAGCAAAATATAGACAGCCCTTAATAGTCAGGTAGCTTAAAACACCCTCATATACACCATGAAGCAATTGAAGAGACAACTGTGCAGGTCAGATGGAAACAATGAACAGCAGTCTGGGAAACTTAGTTAACCAGAGTGCTCTCAATAGAACAAGAAAGGACTCCGAGAGCTCATGCCCTGCTCGCCGGTGAGTGAGGAGTAAGGGGATGAGAAGATGAAGTTATCTGAAGCTGTTTTAAAGGAAGAGGGCAACTGCATCCACAGTTTTGAAATTCTGCACTGCCATTATGTACAAAGCTTACACAAAGCTGAAATGGACACAGATGCTGTCACCGAACGCCTTTCGTCCTTCCTTCCCACCAAGTGACGCTGACCTCGCCTGCCCCTTTTAGAAAGAGCAGGAGATGTGAGCGCATTATGGAGCTGGGAGAACACAAACAGAGCCTTTTAGCACAATAAGTAACCACTTTGACAGCAAGAAATGGAATATGAAAACAATCACATAAATAGCAACAGATGAAACAGACCACGGTGGAACACGCAGCTCACTAAAACTAAAGCTTGAAGAGGCCAGTGAGTAATAGATAAGTGTTAAAATCTGAATAATACTGCAATAAAAGCATTTGAAAATCTAAAAGCGTGTGTAATCTAAAGAAAGGAGGAATATCTGTCTCTACTGCTCGCACTGATGGATATTAGGTTCCCATTATACTCATAGCAGACAGATTTCTGACTCAATTAACAAAGGAGTAACTTTTAAAAGCTTCTTCTGATTGAAGAGGAAGCTTTGAAATAGAAAATATTTCCATTTATGATACACAATGTCTACCCCAAACCAGACGAGGTAGATTAATCTTTTTAAGAAGCTTTTCATTACAGAGAATTATTTACTTCCCTATTAGGGATGTTTAGATACGGAGCTGACACTTAGGACCAGTGGCACACAGCTACGGACTGAAGGGATTTTCTTGTATGAAAAGGACATAGATCACCAGGAACAGTGCAGTCACTTGACACATGTCCATAACAAAGTGTTCTAACCCAGCTTGGGGGAAAACCACTAAGTCAAAGCTAAGCAGGCTCATAGTATCTAAAGTCAAGCTGCTTTTGTTCTAATATATTCAATTACATGCCTTAATTCTTGCAGATTTTGACTCAGTGCCTTTATTATTCTCCAAAAGGGATGATGAATACTTGCCAGAGCCTCAGAAATCTGCCTAGGATTCTCTTTTTTTTTTTTTTTTTTTTTTTTGCAAAAAAGGTCTCTGGTAGCCTGTGATAGAAGGCATGAACCATAATTCTGTGGTTAAGCTAACGTTGACCCAGTAGCCTACAGAGGAAAGTGGATCAATCTATCCAGTCACACAATTTTAAGACAGCCAGCAGGTTTTGGATGTCTCCAGAACCATAATGATAAAATATCAGCCATATTCTCTTACTCTGAACTATTTATATAACTCTACAGCAGAGCTTTTCAGTAGATGCAGAAATCTAGTTATTGATCACTTGTAATGCTTAATTTAATTCTGAGAGGAAATGGCCTACATTTCATGGATACATTTCATTAAAAGACTGTTTACTCATTTTGCATTTTGTAACTGCTTTAGCAGAGAGATATCATTGCCAGCTCACAGGATAGTATGATGAATTGGAAGATTTTTTACCAGTCTCCAATGAAATGTGAGGAAAATTGTATTAAAAAACTATGATCTCCTAAAGTAATTAATAGAATCACAGAAATGGGGAAAGAAAGGACCCAGAAAGGTCATCATGTGTATCCTCCTTGCCTTAAGGAAGGCTCAAATAAACTCACATTGCATCAGATAAACATTTCTCTAATTAAACATCTCAAATGACACTTTACAGACTACCTCAGAAAAATCTGCATCATTAAACAGTTTGCATATAATTTTTTTATTATCTAGGCTGAATCTTTTTTGCTGCAGTTGATGCCCTTTGCAATCTGCCCTGTCACCTGGAATACAGAAAACAGCTTAGACCCTTCTTTCCTAAAAAGTCCTTAAACTTTTCAGAAACTGTATTCCTCCAACCCTCCTTTCCTCCATCCTCTAAGCTCTGGTTTGTGTCAGTCAGTCAGTCATGCATCTTGAGGCTCTTGTCACTCCTGCTGCTGGTCATATCCTGCTCCAAGTGCAGCACCCAAAATTAAACAGTAGATATCAAGCCAAGTTTTACCAGGGCCATTACTTGTACCTGTAAGAGTTAACTCTAAATCTTGCACATCAAAGCCTTGGCTTGCTCTGTGTATGACCCAACATAACTCATGCCTCTGTCTTTGGAGACAAGTTGTCCCCCACTTTGAAGTGAACTTTCGCTGAGGTCTCTGAGTGCATTAATACAGCTGCTCTTGCACTCCATTAAGCACAGTTCCAGCATTTCCCTGCCTGCCTTTGTGAGAATGCCATGAAAACAGGCTGGCCTCAGCAAAGTCCTGTCAGTCTCTAACACCTACAGCTTCTTACCTGTCCACAAAAGAAGCTGCTCTGTTGTAAAAGAAAATTAGACTCTTTCGATGTGATGTGCTCTCAGTAAACCCACACCAGCAGTTATGTATTTCTCTGAAATGTTAGAGTTACTTCAGAGTACTTTAATTATTTCTTTCCCTTTTTTTTTTTTGGCAGCTAAGGCTGAGCTGCATCATGTTTGAAGACAGACACTGCATTTGGTTTTTTGTCTGTTTTCTAGTCTGTTTTCATCCACCGTCTGCTAGCTTGTTAGACCTGATGACTAATGGCTCCACATCTCCACAGACCACTTGTCTGCTGCCCTTGATAGAAGTTAAACAGCCCCATCTGATCCAAGAAGTTCTAATATCTTTAATCTATTAAACTCCTTTTGCCTGTCCCCCTCCCTCTTTTTCCCAAGATTGCATCTGCCAAATGATGGAAGTCAAAGTAACACTCTCCTTTTTTTTGCCTGACCTTTCCAAATAAGATTTATGTCTTTTCTATCAATATTCCAGCATATTTCATTAAGGATCTACAACAGTAAGTCAAATATTTGGTACGTATTAAAAATTCTGGGGATAGGTCTTGTGCAGGCCACTAAATCAGATATTCAGGCACTAACACAGGATGTGCTCAAACAGATGTGGATGGAAAGGGAGAAGCTGAAAAGGTTTTGAAATCAAAGAAAAAACTGCACCTTTAACTACAGCCAAGAAGAAAGCCTGCAGGAAGTTTCAGACACAACTGGGCACCACAAAATGGGGCCTTCATGGTTCATCTGTTCACGAACTGTAACATCCAGTTAAGGCCACACAGTTGTCCAAACTTCTGATCTTGCTTCAATTTTCTGGGTAAGCCCTCTTTCAAACTCAGCACTGGAGATTTTTGAAATAATTTATGATGAATAACTGCCTATTTAATAGTTTTAGTACAGAGATCGTTAGTGAAAATAAATTTGCTTTTGAGTTCTAGCCTTCATTCACAAAAGCAACAATAAATATTTTATTCATACACCTATGTTTTAAAAGCTTCTGACTTCACAGATTCACACAGAATTAAGATCCTTTTGTTGCCACACACACCTACATTTTATGACTTTTCCTATATTAATGGTGTAGCTGTATAAAGTGCCTTGGGACTTTGTAGAAAAACTCTATCAATATTCATGCTATTAAAAGCATTATGAGTTACTGAAAATTTATTTACATTGTTAGTATCTCTCTTTAAAAGTTTAAATGAATCACATTCCCAGGTTCAGAGAGAGTGGGGCATCAGATCTAGAAAGTCGTGACAGATCAAGCAGAAGGCTGTGGCACCCACAACTGAACAATTAATAAAATAGAACAGGGTGAGTTGGAAGGGACATTTAAAAGTCATCCATTCCCATCCCCTGCCACAGGCAGGGACATCTTCCACCACCCCAGGCTGCTCCAAGCCCCATCCAATCTGGCCTTGGACATTTCCAGGGATGCAGCAGCCCCAGCCTCTCTGGGAAACCCATCCCAGTGTTTCACCATTGTAGAAAATGTCTTCTTTTTAGCTAATCTGAAATTACTCTCCTTCAGTTTAAAACCATTATTGTTGTCCTATAGCAAGACCCTCTTTTTCCCTCCTCTTTCCTCAACAGGAGAAAACAACAAGTGGCAGCTCCCCAGCTCAGAGAGAAGTGCTCATGGGTCTATGCAGAGATGTGATCATCACCTTTGTCCCTTTCGTAACTTATATTCCAAAGTATTATGACACAAAGTCCCAAAAATCTATCTGCATGCCATCTGCATGTTCTGGTTTTGCTGCAATTGGGCTTCTGGAAAAAAAAAAAAAGTTAAGGGATTTTATGCTAAATATATTAGTGACATCAAGCTGGTGTATAATGAAGATATCCCCCCTCACCAGCATAACAAGAACCAGCCTGAGCTTCCCCAGCAAATGACTCTGCACATTGCAAGGAGGTCCAAAAATCCCTGCTGTTTTCCCTCTGGCCTTACAGAAAGAAAAACCTAGATGAAAACTTTCCTCAGACTTTATATGGATGGTGTCATAGCAGCTATGAGGAAGGAAGATTTTGTGAAGAAAATAAACTTGCAAGATTGGAGGTCATGTCCTGACAAATGTGTAGGGAGGGGAACTGCCTACAGTTCATGAAACATCGGCACACGTATATCAAAGAGGAAGTTAATTCCATAAATACATTCTAAAGTCACTGCATCCGAACACTTAATTTACTTCTATGCTCAGCCACAATTTATTTATAATCTTTATAAATATGAGGCATTGGGGAAAGCAGGTCAACATAAATTATTATTCAATCTATAACCACATCAAAAAGTAGATTAACATAGATTCTCAGCTTTAGATGTCTTTTACATTAGTTACCTCAGCAATTTGATGGCCATGTATTTGTGGGCTATCAACTGTTTTCCCTGATTTTTTTTATTCTTAAAAAGAAATGGTAATTACAGGAGCTTAACAGAGGGAAGCGTCTCCTTTATAACAGAAGTACAAGCGAGGGAGATGGAGTCATTAAAGCCAGCTTTAATTTGTTTGATATCTGGAATCAAAGAAATAAGGCCTACAATCCAAGGCTGTTTCTGTTACAGTAGCAAAGCCGTGCTTTTCCATTTGGAAAGGTAATTGTGATATGGTCACTTGCAAGATTTAAAGTCTATTATTTGCCAAAAGGCCCAATGTTCCTTCCACTGAAGTCAAAACTAAAAAAAGCTGCCATTGATTCTATAAAGCCTCTTTTTCTATGGCCCCAGAGATGACAGAAACAAGAAAAACACCTTTTCAATATTTGGTGCTATGACGTATTTTCAAACACTAAACATTATCCAGCCATTTTCAGCTGCTGCATTTCTAAGGCTCAATCTTTATTCTGCACATGAAATAATCTCACCTTAAAACCTGCATCAGAAACAGCCTCTACTGACACACTGTTCCCAAGGGCTTTTGTTCCAGAGGGAAAGCATATGCTGCTAACCATGAACCCAAACTGATTAATACACAGTCCCCCCTGATCAGAGCATGCAACTCTTGTCCGTGTTTCACAGCAAAAGACAAAGTTGAAACCATGTCAGGAAGATGTTTTCATTATGTCAGCTCTTGCAATAATGTGTTTTTCCGGCCAGCAGACGCCAAGGGACATAACTTCTTTTCAGGGATACCAAACAAGCATGTGGAATTACCTCTTCATTGGTGAAGCCCTCTCTTTGCATGTTTCTGGCCCATTTTCCTGTCTTTTAAATAATCTGCAATTGGAGATAATGGTCAACAAATTTCCAAGTCCTACGCCCATTTCTCTCCAGCACATTCAGATCATAACTGTGCAAACGGTTTCATATGCCCAAAACCCTTGTCTGCTGTTTTCAACCATTTCATTCAGGTTAATAAAAGTTTTCACTTCTTCCTATAAACCCTGTCTGTAAAGAAATATTGGAAGATGGGAGTCAGAACTTTGACTTGCCATCCTTCCTTCAGCAGATGATTTGTATTCAGGGAGTTCATACATTTTTAATAATATAGTTCAAATGTTAGTCTGAAAGCAGAATAGGATGTTCACTTTCTCTTAAGTATTTTTCCCTTCTATATTTTGTCTAGTTTTCAGGAGACAGGAGTTTGAACAGAAATTTGAAATCTCCTTGCATTGAGTTGTCTGTGAAGAAATCATTCCTGAAGTCCATTACACAAACCCCTTCAACCCAGGATCTTTCCCATATTGAGAAAGATTAAGTCTATTTTTATACTAATGAGTGGCTAATCCTCAAAGAAGGAAGATATGGTCTGGATGGATTTCCTGAAGTCATGAATTATATTTCAGCAGCTTGGTATGAAAATTCCAGATATGTCTCCAAGCACCAGTTTTCTTGAGGGAATACAGACTAGAAAGTTCCACTGAAACACAACTTTCTTGACCTTCTGTTCTTGGTTTTAAACTTCTATATGCAAAAAGTACAAAATACGAAAAGAACTGTGAGCTTCTTGCAAAAGCATGGATAATGAGGGAAAAAAATCTAGTACTGAAGCAGAAATCCAGTCTCTACAGCCACTGCAGTGTTCAGTAGGATGGTGCCGTTCTTGAGAAAGTCATTCCATGAAATGGAATGTGAAATGTTCTAAGACACAAAAGTATATTATAAGATGTCCATCTTTTGCTGCTGCTGGAAGAGACATTTCTCTTCCCCAACATCAAAGGATTGTTTCACAATCAATTCCCATTTCTTCATATTTTCCTCCTTTTTGTTACCAGCGAAGCCCTGCTATCATATTTTCAGAGTCTGCTTTGAGAACACGTGTCCCTTATGGGCCAGACATTTTAAACAAGAAGGAAGATGGCAGAGAAAAGCAGCACTGCTTAAAGCATGGGATGCTACAGAAAGAAATGCACAAGAATTCGTCTTCAGCCAATGGAGAAGAAACCTTCCTTTTATTACTAAAAAATTCCTGCATTATATCCATGATCACTATTACATGCAGCATCATTCTAAAAAGTTAAAATAACCTCTCTTTACCTGAAAGAGAATTGGTAGCTCAACAAATATTTCTGAATGACAACATGCCCACTTAATTCTTTTCTGTATAACTTCTGGCCAATTATTCCATTCTGTCTTTCCTGCTGGTCCACCCAGAGTGAGAGGGAATGCCTCCACAAGATCTTTCACCCTCTGGACAGCCTTTCATGAGGATTCCTCAGAGTAACAGAACCTGTTTTCAGGACAGATTCTGAACAAGAACCTAGACCGTTTTTGCTGTTTGATCTCATCTGCATCCATGACTGAAATACTCCACCCAATTACAAACCCAACACTTAACCATTAATTACCAATATATACATACTATCCTTTCAGCACTGGAGAGAGAATACAAGTACAGAAGCAGAAAGATAAATCACACAGCTGACTGTAAGTTAGGTAAAAATAGAGGATATTTGTGTTCAGCTGATAAACTCCCTGAAATGAACTTTTAAGGTGTTTAAGCTTATGAAATTTATGACATCAAAGGCAAAATATAACAACTCCAAGGAAAGCAAGTAAGAGGAACTGACAAAGCTTTTTTACAATTCATATTAATTCTAGGTAGTACAAAACCAGATGCATTATGGAGGCTCAGAGAACAAACAGATATAGATGTCTGTAAGAAGGAATCTTTCCCAGGATGACTAAACAGGCCACTGCATAAAAATACAAAACAAGAGGTGTGATACACATTCTGTACTGAAATCCATTACAGTTGCATATATATTTCAGTGACAGACACAAAAAAAATACGGAATGGAGAAAAGCACAAACCTACAAATCATGTAGGTATTATTGAATTTGTCTGAGAATTCAAAAGGTGGAAATGAAGTAAAAAAAAACCAAAACCCTCTTGTTTTGTCCTCTCAGTATTATCACAGTCCATCAGGGACAACAAACAGACCAACAGATACCTTTTTTTTTTTGAATTCCAACACACCGAGTACTGCTGCTTTCCATCAGTAAAATAAAGATATGAATTTACAAGCCCCCTGTCCTTACTGTACAAATCTGACTCTTCCTTCTTCAGGTATGTACACACAAGGACTCCTATCCTAACTCGAGTCACATAAATTAAATACAATTATATGTCTGTTCTTTGGGGGAGAAAAATAATATCAACAACAACCCCACACCCCTCCCTAAAAATAAAAACTGAACAAAACTAAACAAAAGGAGTTCAGATTATTTAAGCACAGAGACCTGGTCCTGGATGTTTTGTTCAAGTAAAGCTTCTGCTGTGACATGTGGTTCTTGTGCAGCAGCCTGATCTCTTTATGGCTGTGTTGCAACCCCACACGCCAGCCCTGGAGAGGGAGGACTCACTGTTTCACTGGCAGGAACAGCCCTGAGAAACACGATACAATCACAATCCCAAGAAACATTGTTCTTCAGAGACACACTTTTCCCTTCACTCCTACCTTCTGTGGCTGGAAACCATAATTTGTTTTTGCCTTGTATTAGAAGAATTAATTTCCTTCTTGGTACAGAATCAGTTGTTCTGTCCAGAAGGAGGGGAGATGAATTCCTCCCATGCCCTTTACTGAGAGCAGTCACCAACTTACCCAGGGTCTGGACCTAAGGAAGTCAGAGGATGTACAAACACAAGTTAAAAGGAACCTACAAGGGCATATTTTTTTTTCTCCCCCAAGTTTTCTGCACTCCAAGCACAGCCTTAATTTTTTTTTTTTTTTTTAATAAGGGCTAGAAATTAAATCTAATACCAGTGCTAGAGTTGTGACTTAGCAGTGTCCATTCTTCATCTCAGAAATCATGAATAAATGCACATAGCCTAAATTCCAGCTATTTCTAGCCCCATGTGATCCATCCACTGGGTTCCCACAACAGCAGTTAGCAAGACAATCAGAAATAGTAGTATAAGTGTCTAATGTTATTTAAATAAAGTTCTGTAAACCTGTAAGACTCATTAAAAATTAAAAAAAAAAAAAAAGTGGAAGAAAGAAAGTAAGGAAAAGAGTTTCTCAAGGTTTTGGTGAAACCAGGAATACCACCTGAATCTCCAGTCCTCCAGACAGTACTTCTGCACTTTATTTCAGTTTTGCCACACAGCCTACCTGAGTCATACTAAACACAGAACTTCTTCACACTAAGACTACACCTAAGGAGCTGTGAAGTCTCATTGGATATGATTTAACTTCAGTAAGCTTCTGGTTAATGGCTCAACAATTAGCAGCACAAGTCAAGCTTCTGTTTTATGCTATGAGTTATATACTCCTGATCATACAAAGACAATTTTACGCATTTTTCTTGTGGCAAAACTGTTTGGCATATTTGCTGTTTTAATATTGTTTTAATGTTCTGATGAGAACAAGAAATTCTATAGGTATAGTAGAGCACCTCATTCTCACTCAAATCTCTCCTTCCTCCTAGATTTTTTGCTTTCTACAGAATACCACTGATGCTGTTCCTGGATTATCTGTGTGTATCTATCTCCAGAAACAAATGAGGGGAAAAAAAAAAAAAAAAAAGAGATGCTGTTTGTAAGAGATAAGCTCTGATTTCAGAGTTGCTTTCAATTTTAACAGAAATTTGGCTCCACTCCATGTGTTTTAACCACAAAGAACTGTATCTTCCCATTAATATGCACAACAGCTTTTAATGAACATGTAATGACCAATATGGTACCCAGCTACAAGATTTCTCAGTATTATATTGCATACATGACTGTTCTTTGCTAATGCAATCCATCTGGGTCCTGGAAGGCAAATGTAACTGAAAACAATTGTCTACTACTTTTATTTGAACTGATTTCAAATGAATTTGTGCATGTGAAAAGGCATGTCATGTCAAAAGGGACTTTAACAGAGGAATAAACGCTGTACCTATAAACATACTTTGATCCATGGCAGAGAAAACATCTCCAACAATTTCTTAGTGCAATGACGGTGAAATAATGAGAATGAAACCCAGACTGAGCATCATTCAGTATGTTGTTTAACTCCAAGTACTTAAACATTTGCTTGTGAACCAATTCATTCATTATCTATTATGGATAGAGTTGGAAGCTATGAGATAGGTCTGTAAATAATAAGCTGAGTGGGTTTGCTTTCTCTCTCTTCTATATGGCAGGATAACATTTGCTTTCTACTACTCTGATGGAGAAGTTCCAAGATGCAGTGATAAATTGAGCATATAGGTGATAGGGCCCTGGTATTACATGAGCAGCCAGTTTAAAAATTTTTGGAGATACCCCAACAACACATCCCATCAGAACCTGCTGCTGCCATTTCTACATTTGCATAAGCCAGGCTGTCTCACAAACTGCTGCTCCTGTTCCTACGGTTTTCCCAAGCCAAACTCCTTCAATCTGTTGCAGTTTTGAAGGCCAAACCCCTTCAATCTGTTGATGCTGTTTCCAAGTGTGGCTGATGCTCCAGCAGTGGCCCAAGCCAAGCTCTGGAGTAGGCTTTTGCTGATTATTCTTAGCTTGCTCAGCTCCGATCCTGGCTAGCTTTAGGCGCCTAACAAGAACCCTAAATCATGAGCCTACTCACCTCACACCCCTCTCTATTCAAACAGGAAGGAAGGGCCAACCCTAAAGGTTTATTCAAATCTCAGATAAGTGGAACTAGTGAGGCATCCAAAGGAGATGAATCAGATCCCAGGCACTCCACTAGGCTCCACAAAGGATTGTCTCTTTCCTATTGAATCACATAATCCAAATGGAGGAACAATTCTCATAAGATGCATTTATAATAATTCATTTACTTAACACTTTTATTTCTTTTGACATTCCCGTTGTATCTCTGCTATGAGGGGATGAGAGCTCTGTGTCTCAGTGCTCCACATAATCCCTACTGTATCCCATGGGACAGGCAGGGACACCATACCCCCCTTGTGCATTCCAGGGTCTCATCTATTCCCTAGCAGTGCTTTTAGAAGCATCATTAACCTCATTCAATGGTTTTGTTTCCTTTTTGACTTGCCTCTATAGAAGCAGCAAAGGCAGTACCCTAAAAGAAGCCTTCCAGCACCCCTTTTTCCTTCATAGTTAAGCAAGACATGGGAAAAAAGAAGGGAAATGTGTGTTGTATCTGAGCTGGGATGGTTTTACAGTGGTTACTCTGTTTCCCTTGCCAGTTCTGGATTTAAAGCTTCTACAGGCCTAGTGCCTGTGACAACAATGCCTCCTGCCTTGGACTCCGAAAGGCCTACCTGGCCTAGTCTGCAGTAAATTTACATCTGTTAACACAAGCCATGCAGAAAGAGGCAAATGTCCCTCAGCCAGGGTTATATTTTATAATTGCAGAGGTGTCAGGTGAACAAGCCACAGTGATTAAACTGGCTGCCCCTGTCCTTTTCTGCTGCACCTCAGCGTCTGGGGGAGAGGAGCACACGGGTGAGCCAGGACACAGCTGCCACAAAAATTAGACATTATCCCCCTCCATCTTCACTTGCTGGATTCTACCTGCAAAACTATCTCATTCTGCATCTTGATAAGCACATGTCAAACAAGGAATTATAGCAGGTTTTACATCCCCCACCAGCATGATCCCATTTCTGTCTGCAGTGTGTTTATTACAGCTGCTGCTTGTTACCCTCAGAGATGAGCTTTGGTGCTGCTCCTGCTTTCACAAGGCTACACAATCAATGTAAACACCTCAAAACTTAAAAGAGGTTATAATTAAAAAGGAATATGTCGATTCATGATGGTCTGCTGAAACATTGGTTACACAGCTTGAAAATAATACAAGTAAATTGGCATAGAATCAAACTAAAAATATTCCACCCAAAGTACTGTTGAGGCTAACAGCAGGTATGGCTTTAATAGAGTCAGCCTCTGTGCTTGTCTTGAAATACATCTCCTATTGCCATCCTTTGTTTTAAGTGTCAAAAACATATGTAGGAACTCAGCAAAGAAGGTTCTGGGCTTTGAACTATTTTTTTTTCTTTTTTCATTCTCTTTCCCCCCCCGCCTTAAAACACAATGCAATTATAAATACTGCTACAGATGTGAGAAAACAATAGCATTTTTTTTGTTGTAATTGTTTAATTTTTTTAATCAAACCACCAGACCTAACATTTTTTATCTACACAAAGCTTTAGAAACAATACACAGTAACGATCAATTGTTACAGCCCATGAATACTAAAGGCAGCAAATAACATTTACATTGCTTTCATGTTTGAGGGTTTTTTTCCTAAAAAGTTGTTCTTTGCAAGGTTGCAGTCATCTACCAGACTGTAACAATTGCCTGGTTCTATAACGTTATCTGTTACATTTGGGAACCAAGTCTGCAACTCTTTATCTTCTAAATCCATCAGCAATTGAAAAGTATAACTACTTAGAAAAGTGTTTTTCTTAAATCTGGCTTGATCTGTTGTACCCATTTTCAAAGTGCACACCCAAGTCTTAAAACAATAAAAATATATACATAAATACAAAAACTTTCTACTGGAATAAAAAGCTTCCCCAAGTTTTCTTCAGATTCCTGTACACCATTCAAGTATTATATTGAATTTTCTGTATGAATAAGTATATCCTGATACATTTAATAAATATTCATTTTTATTCATGAAGAACATGCTTAATCCCCCTAAGACTAAATGCACTGTGTAACAGAGAAACCAGAGCTGATCCTAAGGCATGCAGCACATTAACCTGTACCCACATTCTGAACAGTTAATACTCAGAAAAGCAGCAAGTGCTCCTAAGGACTGGAAGTAGTTTGATGCAAATGCAAAATACATATGTAAAAACACTGCTAGTATAACTGCAAATTAATTTATGTTGGGAGGATCAGAATGCTAAACACCTTTATTGGTGACAAATGATGTTTTTTCTATTCTCTGAGAGTGTATTATACGTCTCTTGTCAAGCTGTTGCTGAGATACCACGTTATCCAAGCACTTATATTGTGATTTATAAAAGAAAAAGAAGACTATTGCATATATTATCAGGGATTGTCTACCTGCTGCTTTGCTACTTGCACCTATTGTTTACTAACACAAGCAGGTACTGGGGCTGCCAACATTTCAGGGGCTGTATTTACCCCTAGAGTTAGCAACTCAAATAATAACTGCCTGATTTAATTCTGCATACGAGTTGAGTAACTTCAGTACATGCAGCTTCACTTATTCAAATAATGGGGTTTTTTTTAGAAGAAAAACCCAAATGACATCCCTGCAAAATGCTCAAAACACTCAGAAAGTTAATTAGTACAACAACAATAGGGATCACCCAGCCTCATTAAAAGAGAATATTTTGGTCAAAAAAAAACCTCCACAAGCCAACAGCAATGAAGTTATAAGCAGCAAACTGTCAGCCAAGATACCAAAGTCATAAACTTAAAGAAAACTAACAAACCAAAACTTTAAAAGAAAACGTAAATAAAACAGAAAACCATCACCAAAGATTTCCAATACCCTACTTTGTTCTTCTTTTTAAATTCACACAAGCATTCTAGATGGAAAATACCCCTAAAGCAAATCAAACATATGATCCATCTCACATCAGTCTCAGGTTCTGCTGTCACAACACTTATTCTAGAGGGGAAATTTATCATATTTATCACACAGACCTCTGTCCACTATGTTTCCTATCAATTGAGTTGTAAAGCATGTGAAACTTAACCTACACAGGTAATGAATGTTAGATATGTCTAAAGAAAAGGACAAAAGCATTTCCTCAAAGGTATCAGTAACACATTTGCACATAATCATTGGTTAAAATTAAACAGGAAGGAAGTTCATCATTTTTAGGTACAAAAATACCTAAAAAAGAAAGTAAATCTAGCAGAGAAAGTACCTGAGCAATATAATCTGCTAACAAGTCATCTTAGTGCCTTGGGCAGTCTTGAAGAGCTGAACTGCTGACTAACCACGATCAATAATACATCAACAAAGACATGGTAGATCTTTAAAATCCATAGTGCTTATTTGAATGGGGTTTTAGGGTCATGAAAAGCAACATGACCCAAATTGTATTTACTTCTCTCTGAATTAATCTGAAAATTACTTCAATATATACTGACTTCATTTTTACCATTTGGGCCATTAAGTGGGATATTATAAAAATCACATTAGATAACTGTATCTTTTGTTGTTATTATACACATCCTATGTTTTTAGGGCTCTTTGCAGGAGTTTTTCATTTTTTACTACTGGAGAATCATAGAATGGTTTGTATTGAAAGGGGCCTTTAGAGGTCATGTATGTAATGAGCAAGGACATCTTCCACTAGAGCAGGGTGCTCAGAGACCCATCCAACCCAGCCTTGAATGTTTCCAGGAGTGGGGCAGCAACAGCTTCTCTGGGCAACCTGTGCCAGTGCCTCACCACCCTCATTCTAATGAATTTCTTTATGTCTGGGCTGAAAGCCTACACTGACAGCTCACATGCAGCTTTTCATCCTACGCTACCCACAGGTCCATCTCTGTGAGGCTCCTCTCAATCCCTTCATCCCCCATCTTGTATTGATACCAGGGATTGCCCAGACCCAGCTGCAGCACCTTGCCTTGTTAAACTGCATGATTTGCACACAGGCCTGCTCCTGGAGCTTGCCCAGGTCCCTCCAGATGGCATCCTGTCCCTCAGGTGTGCCAACCACAGCACTCAGCTTGGTGTCATCTGCATCTTAGATCTGAGGCACACCACATATCACTGATCCCCATCTAGACACAGAGCACTGAACCCTCTGGATTCAACCATCCAACCCACCAGCCATCCCACCAAATTCCTCTCTGCCTGTTTCAGGTTGCTGTGGGTACTGTGTCAAAGGCCAGACAGATGGCACCTGAAGCTCTTCCCTTGTCCATTGGTGTAGTTACTCCATCACAGAAACCCACGAGATCAGGCAGGCAAGACTTGCCCTTGGTGGAGCAGTGCTGGCTGTGTCTCCTCGTGCTCCCTGTCCTCCATGTGCCTCAGCATAGCTCCCAGGAATACATCCATCAAAAATCACTCTGGTTTGCTGAAATATTTTGTCACCATAAAATGGCTTGAATGTTTTCAAACACGAATCACTAAAATAAGGAGTGTCATGAGATTCTAAAGGCCTGGTAGCAACTCCTGCTCATCCACTTGCTCAAGGGCTATTACACTGTAGTCCTTCAAACAGACAGCAGAGGAGATGAGTCTAAAATGACTGTGTCTAAATAAAAGAGGAGTTTTGACAGAGTTAAAATCCTTTTAATACACCTGAAAAGTCATGCATCTCTCAAGTCCTAAGTATTCTCTGCTATCATTCACTCCAACAGGAGGCATTAGGACTTAGCAGGATCCAGCTTATAGTTCTAACAGCAAGAGGCATATCAAGAGCATATCACTCTCCATCACCAGGATTTTGAAATGCTGAGCATTTTTTAATACAGCACCCCAGGTGTTTGCTGCTTAAAACATACTCTACATGAGCATCTGCAGATGGCATGTCAACGGGGAGCCATCGAGATTCAAAAGCACTAACATTCTCTTTGGGACCCCTCGCTGGGGCCCTAAACAAAAAAAAACAAAAAAAAAAAAAAAAAAAAAACCACCCATCACAACAAACACAACACCAGGAGGGAGGGGGGAGAAATCAAACAAAAAGAAAAATCCCAGTATGAAATGTTCTCATGTCCACCAAATGCACGACCTGGTGCTGCAGTCCTTGTTAACGTAAATCACCTCAATGAAAATAAACAAGAGAGGCGATCCAGGCAGTGTGCTGCACAGGTAATATTTACCCTGGATAACTCAACCATTAATAATTCAGAATAAGTTAAGCTAAAGCAAGACCATTACTAACTGTTTTCATGTATGAAGGATTGATTTTCTTCCATAATGAAAGGAGGCTCAGGTTGCAGAGCTCCTAAAATGAAGATGCAGCACATGCTGGTATATTGATCAAAGGATGGCGCAGGTGATGTACTGTTTTGTCTCATACCACACTGGAGGGTGGGGATGTGAGTCTTTTCCTTTGCAGGGTGGCACTTTTATGTAATATATAACAAAATCAACTAAGCATGGTCTAAGAAGGAAGGAAAATTATACAATTGTTTCTGCTCCTGTAAGCTGATTGTAACATTTAGCAACTCTAATTCCAGACAGAGGTAGTCTAGCTTACAAACAACACTGATAGGACCAAAAGTATCAAATAGTCAATAATTGTTAGTAATTTACACACAGGTTGCACGGCCAGGAGGCACATGATGAATAAATGGCACAAAAATCGAGATCGCTCTGTGAGAAGAACACAAATTCTATTTGACAGACATATGTAAAGCACTGCCTACAGAAAGGTTTATATTCAGAGATTTACAAGAACACACACAGAACTACAGTGTATAGATTATGTTGTCTTTCTGAGATAAAGAAATGCAACTAAGGAAAGCTGGGTTTTGTCAGCTCTAGATAAGGGTCTTCTTGATATAACTGAAGTAAGCAACAACAGCAGATTTTGATTCTCATTTGTCACTCAGAAACACTTAGGAAGAAAAACAGCTCAAAGAATATGAAAGATTAAAACAAATTAGGTGCTCATTTTCCATGATAACTTAACACAGCCATTTAATAGGATGAAAACATTTCAAATCTAGGACTATTACACTCTACTGTGACACTCAGACAGTAAAAGACATCCTACCCACAGTCATCATCACCACTTAATTTAATAACAATCTAAAATTAAGAGCAATTGACTCTCTAAATACTTGAAGAAGATTATGAGAGTGAACCATGATGGAAGAAATCACTTGCTTGAAAGCTGTTTTAAAATTCTTCGCATTATTACAGTTCACTTTCAAGAGTTAGTTCATGAAAGATTATCCATGAAGTAATTTTTATATTTGCAGCTGTCCTGTGGCCATATACTCCTTTTAAAAAGTAATGAAAGCAAGCTATAAGTACTTTTTACCACTGCTCATAAAATTTTGAATTCTTGCATGTTAAAATGCATAACATTTTAAAAACAGATCAATATGAACCTGAAATAACTAGACAGTGAACAACAATTGTTGCGAATTAATTTAATTATGCCCTTTAGCCAGTTGTTTTACACAGGATAGTCTCTACCACAGAGAACCACCAGCTTATGAGAACTGTCTTCCCTAATTTCAGCATTATGATTGAGATATGCCACGTGGTTTTTCTTTGCATGTAAACACCTAATTGCACGGGAAGTTAATGAGAAGTCTGAAGCAAGTACTCAGGTTTTTCAGAGGAAAAATGATACTGCCTCACCAGCTTTTTTCTCACCTTGTTAATGATACTGAAAACCCAATTTTGCTAAGCATGAAGAAACCAAGTTTGATTCAGTCCTAATAACAGATAACTTACAGAAGTAAAGAAACCAGCTGAGAGATTCCTGTAAGCTGCAATAGGCTTTGGATCAAGCACATGGCAATTTTGCTTTTGTTTTTCTAATTAAACTTGATTATACCAACCCTCCTACACTGAGCAAACTGTTGGAATGTAGATATGACCTGCAGCATTATTTAACCTGCTGGGATGGTGCTATTTCCTGATCTAAAATTACACAGTTTGGCAACAGAAGTGGACTGTCTACCAGAGTACACATTGAAAAAGTGCTTTGTGTTGCATATCATTCAAGTTGAATATGCACAGAAATATTTCAGTCAACTCTGACAGCTCAAATTCTTCTTAATAGTTGGAAAGAAAAAAGAATGGGTAATATGCCACTTCTCAGTCTCTTTCTCATATTTTTCCTGCTATTTCACTGTGGGAAACAAACAAATAATAAATCATAGCCAGAAAGAACAAATTTTTGAACAAATTTTCTTTTCAAAACTTACATATAGTTACAGCTTCGTTGTGTGTTGGGGATTTTTTTATGCATGGAAATATATTTAATACAAAGTACTGAGAAATCTACATTTCATTTTTATCCTATTGCAGGCATAACTGTGATGGTGTGAAACAGGCATAAATTGGGTAATACATACTAGGCAGCACTAAAATACACTTAACTACAGTCAGTCAGTACCTGTCTTCTCTTTGGCTGCTGAAACAGCAGATATGCTGTCCTGTCTGTACTCTGGGCAAAAATTTTACATCAAAAGCTTCTTAATAAAACTAAATATTACAACTTCACTTATTTGATGTCAATCTAATATGTATAATTGCATGTGAATTCAGTGACAAGTTTCTTGTCTCTGAGCTGATTAGGAACTATGAGCAAGTTTCTATGTACCTATTGTAACATTTCTTTATTCCTATGTAAACAATTTCCTCTTTAAAAAAAATTTAAACATGAGATTTTTGGTTTTGTCATTTAGCTATTCCTTTAGGTCTATCCCTCAAATTTGAACAATGTAATTCAGCTTCTTTGTTGCTGAAAGGGTCAGGACTTGTTCCTTACCTTCCTTCCAGGCTCACCCCACACTTTTCCCAGCACTGGCATCATTTGGTTTTCTCAAATCCATTCACAAATCCAGCATAAAATTATCCACCTTTTTGTAAGGGTTTCTTTTTTCTTTTTTTTGGCCTAGTAAGTTGAGCTAGCTCAAGGATAGGTAGAGATAAAAGCTACAGCTGACACCAGCTGTGCTGATAAGCCCGGAGAGCAAGAGTGGAAGAATGAGGACAGAGGAAGAAATGGAATCTTCCCTTAGCTCAAGCTCATGCAAAAACATCAAAATGTCACTGATGGAAAACCAAGATAAAGAGCATAAAGAATTCCAGCTCAAACCAGACTAAAAGCCAAAGTCAAACACAGGGGGCTTGGGGAACTGTCCTGCCCTGGATCTTTAGAGGGTGGAAAGTGCCAGCTGACCCTGGGGGTGAGACCAGCCACGTTCACCCACAGTGGAAGGTACAGGCTGGGCTGCTTTGGCTGCTGCTGCTCCATGGCCATAGAAACAGCAGCAGCCTTAGACAGGTGACAAATTTAGGATGGGCAGGGGAGTTTGAAACGTCATTTCAAATTGTGAAATTGCATTTCATGCTTTTGATTAGTATTTTTAATTTTAAACCTTAGGTGCATTTTGAAGTTTTCCAAACAGCACTGTGAACAACTATTTTCAAGGCACATACTGTCTTTTGCTTTGAAAACAAGTTACAGTGAAAGATGAAAAGCACTAAGGCACTTTTTCAATAAAGTGTCTCAAGAAAATAGATATTTTTAAGCAAGAGGAAAGCTTCAATATGATAAATACATGTGCATTTGCAAATCCTTCCCTGGGGGACTGAATGGTTTAACGAAATACCTCAAATTTTATTTTGCCTTTAATTTAATAGTTCAAATCTAGCTTAAAACAAGAGCAGAAGCAAACAGCTGTTACTATCTGGTAGCTGCTGGGCAGCCTGTGCAAAATGAACCATTAGTTTTAGACCTGTTCCTATTAGATAAATTCTCACTTTGTAAAATCACCTCTGCACCCAAACACATCCGTCAGCAAGTGCAGTATCTTTGGCATATGGAGGCAGTGAAACACTAAAGTTATTATTGATAAATTAGCTGCTTCTTTCCTGTTGGTGCAGGAATGGGGTTGCTGAAGATGAACTATATTGCAGCTATGCATAACCTATTCCTAAAGCACTGGTGTTTTGTCTAGGGGCTTCTACTGCCAAGAAACACTCTTTTCCATTATTTCCCAAGGGGCTCAGATCTAAGTGTAGTAGAGGATTTCACAATTAGTCTATTTTCTCATGAGATGCAGCCTAATTTTTCTTCCTCTTAACTCAATCACATTTTTCCAACTTAAAATCTCTTCTGCTCTACATAATTCTTGCTGCTTCTCTTGCCTGAGTCATAGTAGTTACATTTATAACACCTTATTCTCCCCCTGTACATCAACAACCAAAATGTTTTTGGAGTTTTCTTCCAGGTTTTTTGTTTGTTAGGGATTTCTTTTTAGTAGGGTGGGGCTTTAGGGAGAAGGGAGTTGTTTTGTTGTTTTATCTTAACCTCACATCTGACTGAGAGCTTCATGATTCATTTCCCATTTACATTTCTTATTTTCCCAGACTCCACCAGATCACAGGACAGAGTGGCTCTGGAGGGATGCTGGGGCTCCCTTCAGGAGCCATAACCCCACTGCAGGATGGATTATGGCCTCCACCAAAGGACACCAAACACCAAGCCCAGAGCCAAGGCAAGCTCCTAGGTTTGCACAATGTGTCAACCTGTGAGAGAAGTGCAGCACCAGGAGAAGGAAGGAATCAAAGAATCAAATTCTCATCATTGCTGTCATGAAATTAGAAAAGTCCACCGAGTTTTCCTAGCTTAAGATGAAAACCAGGTCCATGGCCAATGTTCCTTATTTTTCTTATAATATTGCTTCATTACAAATGTGTTTCAGTAGTTTCTGACCCCACTGCATGAGCAGAGCTGTACTTTCCACCACGTTCTGTACTGTGCACAATCTTCAAGCACCCAAGATATGAGGAGCCCTCCTGAAACCTCCAAGACCATAACTCCTCCCAGTCCATCTCCCTCAGGCATGACACCAAAAAAAATTAGCTCCGACCCGGATCTTAGAGGTGATCTGCAAAGGTTTTGCTGAAAATTAAAAGCTTGTTTGAGATCCCTTAGGAAGATAAAAGTACACAGCTTGGCTAAAATGGAATTACTGCAGTATTAAAGAGAGATGTGAGGCACAGACTACCAATTACTTTCACCTTCGCTCAGGACACAGAGCTGTGGAAAAAGCAAAAGGTGAGCCCTTGGCTCCCTTCATGTCAGGAGCAGCCTGGAACCTGCCCAGTCCTCGTGTACCACCCTCATGGCAGAGGTGCTGGCTCACACCCCATCAGTGGGGAGCGGAGGGGAGTCATTCCTACCCTGCCACTCATGGCCCTACAAAGCCCAGCATGGTCTGCAGGCCTGGCACTGCCTTTCCCTTCCCTCCACACCCTCCTGCTTCCCTGCTCCAGAGTCTGGGCACGAGCCAGCATCCAGGCATCACCTCAGCACCGTGCAGGCGTGAGAGAAAAATTGGTGGGATGGGCCTCCAGCTTCCCCTGACAGATGAATCTCACGGGCAGGATGTGCCTCCAGAACACACTGTCCCTAATTCATCCCCTCTGGAGCTCTCAAAAAAAACATAGCCTGAAGACTTGACTTTTCCCTGTTTGCCTTGAAGAAACTTTGGAACACAGTCAGATCCCATCCGACCCACATCTGGAGTCTCTTCCTTCATTTCCCTCAGTTTTGTTTTTTCCTCCCCTTTCCACTTTTTAAATTTAACCTGACTCGACAATTTACAACATTCTTCACAGCTTTGCACCTTGTGGAGCCCCATCTGTGCATGCAAAATGCTTCCAAATCCAAATGTTAGTGCTCTGGATGGCGGTTTAACTGCTGGAGTTTGAGGATTTGTGTTTCGGGGGAAAGGGAAGGGTGCTCTGCCTCCCACAGTGGGGGAAACAAAACTTCTCTCTGTGCACTCTGGTTTCTTGTTCTTAACTATGAGATCTGATGGAAGGAAGGATTCTGCAAGAGGATAATCTACACAGTGCAGTGGTAAAGGAACAGGGAAATGCTGCTGAAGAAGGAATTAGAACAGCAACACTTGAGTTCAGCTGTTCACCACCATTAACACAGCACAGAGTCACAAAAAGAACCATTCAGACCCTGTCTTGAACAAATGGGAACCCAAGATCCCTGTTACCACAGGCTGCCCTGGCCATACCTCCCTGCTCCGTGCCTTTTGTCCCAAACCCAAGTGCGTGAGGGTGAGGCATTTATGGATCATGAGACATTCACAGATGTGGCAGCAGCCTGAAATCTGCTTTGAGGTGTTTGCAGATGCAAAGCCACCTTGTACCACCAGGTTCCCCATCTCTTGTTTTTTTCACCTGTGAAATAGCTCTGACTGAAAGAGAAGTCAAATTCCCTTTGAATTGAAGAAAACGTACATATTTCTAAGTAAAAGATGAAAAAGAAAGAGAAAAATGCAGAAAATTCAAGCCAACATCATCAATCAGAAATGCTGATGTGGGGTGGGAGCTCACTGCAGGTGGTTCAGCGGAGATTAGGACAGCCTTAGTCTGGAGCTGTCCTTCAGTGGTGTGAAAGGCAGAACCTGAGTGAACCCCAACTCTCCATCTCCTCCATTCTCCCTGCCCTCCAGCACCACTGCTCCAAGAGGTGAGCGTCAAACCCTGGCTCAGGCACAGAGGCTCATGCCCTGGGAGAGTGAATGGCTTTTAGAGTGCTGTGCACCCCTTCAGCACAGCCTGAAGCAGCACACCCATGGGGCAGAAACCACCGTGCCCCACAATAATATACTGGAGAAGGGAATTAAGGGAGACACTTAAACTGTCAGCACTTTTTTTATCCTCGCTTAGGATGAAAGAATGAAAATCTGGATTAGTTGCATGATCAGCTGTTGGGTTTTCTTTTAAAAATTCCCTACAAGCTGTGTGGAAGGGAGCCAGCCACCAGCTTCAGCAATTCAGACTTGATATACTTAGGGAAACTGTACGTGCTTTCCTAATGAATATTTCCCCTGAGTCAGGGGAGCATAAGGAAACCTGAGTATTGCAGAGTCTGAGGAGAAATGGATTTATTGAGTAAGCTGTAATTGTTTCAGGCTTCACGTGCTAGAGACAATAAGGGGGTCAGTACCACTGTTTCCCTTACAATGTTAAAGGTTCTTTACTTAGGGCCAGTGGAAACTTTGGGAGTGAACTCTTCCTGAACTTCAGTCGTTGTTTGTATGATGGTTCCAGTGATGCGGGGTGACATATTCCAAAACGCGCACGTAATTTAGATTAATTGTGCAGCACACAGACCTTTTACAGCCTGCAGTGAGGCTGGAGCTCTGTGGCAGCACACAATACAGTGAGGGAGGAGAACCCAGCTCAGGGTTCACTTAGCAGTGACTTGCCTTCTCCTGCACGTGTGATGCCGCTCCTGACAACAAATCCCCCCGGCCCTCCCTGCTCAGCCACAGAATCTGTCACTGCTCCTCACTCTCCTGAGTGAGTCACTCCAGCAGAAGGCTCTGACAGGAGCCCTTTGGTCCATTCACACCGAGGGAACAGCAGTAATTAGTCATATTGAACAGAATAAAAATGAATATAATCGACACGAAATGGGTTCTACAGAATTTGTTCCCAAACCCAGTGGGGCTGAACCCTTATATTGTGCAAACAGGCTCCACTGAATCAATAAACTCACTGATTTATATCAGCTGACAACTGCCCCGTTGAATTTAATGGGAAATTATCTCTTTTCTATAGATTTTCCCTACTGCTTATAATTACAGTTCTCTCGAATTTTACAGGATGATTCAATGATCAACATTCTTTGTCAGGCCTTTTAGAAATGGTCTCAATTTTAGAAAGCAAGTTCACAGAAGAGATTCAAAGCAGCTTTCAGACTAATCACAGCCCTGAAGTTACTATTTACTACTGCAGTGCTGTCAGGAACACACACCTCCCTACATACCCCAGCTCCCTGAGGGCCTCCAGCCTTTCCCACCCCTATTTCCCCACCCCAAGGCTGTGGTAGGTACACCACACGTTCTCCAGATGGTGGGAATGAGAAGGAACCAGGTCTCTTGGCAAACAGGCAGGGCACCCAGACAATGGGAGACCTCATCCCATAGAGGCTGTAGGGCCATGGCCATGAGTCTCAGTAGTGTTATAAACTGTGTAAATTCATCCAGATTTGGGTCATGCTCATGTTCATGTGTACCCCAGCACAAACCTATAACCTGTTCAACGCCACTGGAGCATCATCATGGTTACTCCCTGGTTTCTCAGCTTTGGCCACTGGTATTGGTTGCAAGTTAAAGTTTCTCTTAAATTATTCTTGTCTGAGGGAAGGTGTTTTCCTGTGCCTCCATGGAAAATGTTCAGCACTTACAGACTAAATTTTCTTCCAGTAAATACGTGGTAAATATGAACTCAAGGGCAATGGCAGCAGCTGTCAGGGAGAGCCACTGGGTGCAAGAGCCCCCTTGTGAGCCAAGATCATCCTGAGGTACACATTTAACCATTTCCAACACCAGACAAATTAGTACATCATAGAATTAGAGTGGCTTGTTTGGAAGGAGCATCAAAGATCATCCACACCCAATTCCTCCACCATGGGCAAGGACACTTTCCACTAGACCAGGTTGCTCAGAGCCCCATTCAGCCTGACTTTGAACATTTTTATGTATTTAAAAGTTAGGAAGGAATATATCAACTACACTCAGAGTGGAATAAAAGTACAGAGTTTTGCTGCCAATATTGCCTTAACTGGGACAGAAAACGCTTTCCCCCCCCCCCCCCCCCCAATTTGCTTTTACAGGAAAAGTAATTTCTTTGCTGATAGAGAGAAACTAATTTTGGGACAGAACCTTAGGTTATATCAGCTGAATTACACTAATCTACTGATCAAAGATAAGACTTCATTAACTTAAAACAAAATGGTGGAATTCATTTTTAAGTGATAATGCAAAACCTACACAGAGTAGACCCTCCAGTACGGTGAGAAGTAAGAGCTGTCTCTTCCTGTGAAGTTGCAGATTCATTTTCATAAATGTATGAAATACTTCTCAAGCTAGTGGGAGTTGCTGTGCAAAGAACTTCAGTGCATTTAAAACACTCTTAAAGGCATTAACCTCCCACATTTTATGTTACAGTGTTCCCTAGGTAACCTTGGGGCAGGAATATCTCACTCCACAGCGTGCATTTCCCCAAGAGGCTGTTAGAAAGAAAATCACCCCAAGACAGCAACAGCATTCAGACATCATCTTTTTGGAGTTACACTCTCATATCACCAGTAATATCAATTCATCTTTCCTTCCTTTAAATCAGAGTCTTCCTGTTACTAGTACTTAGACACACACACACAAATAACCTTAACAGAGCACATATAACTCATATAACTTCAAAAATAAACAAATCCTTCAGCAAGCTAACGATAATTGTGTAGGCAGATGAAGATCGATGGTGAATCCCAGGGTACTGAAGTAGTAATTAAAAATAAACAAACAGGAGATAAAAATAGAACTTAAGCAAAATATTTTCCTATAAGGGGTATACAGTAGTCAAGCACCCTATCAAAAAAGCAGAACAACAAATTTCTTCCTATTTTAGTAAAATGAAATTCATTTTCCTGTAGAAAACAAGCTGCAACCTCCAATTAAGTCAATTATCAAAGCCAGAATAAATTCCACTTTTTGATATTGTTACACACTCAACATTTTTGAAAAATTCAGAGAGATCCTGCCCTTCACTATGCAAAACTTGTGAGACTTCTGCAATGCACACCAGTCACACCCTCCTCTTGGCCACCTGAAAGACCATGAGGAACATGGTCTTAAATGCCTTAGCCCAGCTCCTCTGCCTGAGTTATTTAACACAAAATCAGAATATAAATACAAGTGTCTACTTAAAAGTCATTCCCTTGAAAATGAGAGAGGCATCACTTCAAACAAAACATAAATACACTGGAAATCTTGCTTTAGTTTTCTCTTCTTCTGTACTTGGAGAAATGTGATGATCGTGAATAGGTGATAAAAGCACCCAGTGACAGATACAGATCCACAAAAGGACACCCCAGCACAGTCCATTAATGTTCTTTGTGCATACAATCTTTGTGTTTTGCCTTTTGGGAGCAGGCTCAATTTTAATTCCAAGTGCAAAATTTAGAAATTAAAAGGAAGGGAAAAAACAATAAGGAACATCAGCTTGCCATTCTTTTTACTTTTATGTATGATTCTTCATTACAGTTACAAGGCTTTGTGCAGTTTCCCTTAAACAGCTTTCATCAATACTGCACAGAGTAATTTTCAGCCTTAGAAGATTCTAACTAGCAGTTAAGTGTAAAAAAGCATGGTATTTTCTTACTTCAGTAGAAAAACTAAGTATCATGTCAAAAAATCACACTTAAATATGGAAGGGGAAGGAGGAGTTCAGCATCTGTGGTAACAACCATTACAATACTTGGCACTACCTACATTTATATGAATATTGTTCCAGTTAGGCTGATGTTTGTTCTCCTCCATATCATGTTCCTCAAGAAATGTCCTGGATCAACAGCTGTGCTAAAACACTGCATCACAGCCACTGTAGATGCACCATAATTCAATTTTGCATTTTGGTACCATCTTTTCTTTCTACACACTCTCCACATTATCCATAAAATCCACTGTAGAACTGAGATGAAAAGCAGTACGGGGCTCTGGATCACAAAAAAGGGGGGAAAAAGAAATCATTTAGGAAAGCAGCAGCAGAGCCAAGTGTAATTCACAACTGAGCACCTTAATATCCAGAGTTTTCACACTCTGGTCTGAAAAATCTGCTCAATATATACAGCTTCTCTCTAATAAGATCAGGGCTCTAAGATCAGCCAAACCTACCCACTGCTTAGCTGGCACTGAATTTGCTAACGCATTTCTCAGACTCATACTTACTAATGGAGTCTTGAAAAGCTCTGCTGAGGTCAATGAGGATAGGAATTCTGAGGTCTTACTCCCTAGTTCCACAGACTGTGGGGGTTTTTTTGTATGCAATCTGCCCTTTCTGTATCAAAAACAGGAGCAGACTGCTTCAACAATAGAGTTCGTTGTAATACTGATGGAAAAAAAACCACAAGTGTTCTCAAATTCCTCTAAAAATCACTTTTTTGATTGCAAAATGGAGGCAATAAGAATTGCTTTATCTTAAACATGAAAAATTACCAGTGATCAAGCACAAAGTGCTTCAGAATTGATGGAGGTTGGCTGAGTACGAGAATTGCTAAAAACCCCAGTCACAAAGAGCCAGCTGGTGAGCTCTGGGGTGGGATTTCTTGGGAGAGCTCTGTGCTCTGCTGCAGCTCATGGCAGTCCTGTCCCCAGTGAAACTCTTGAATTTTAGCTCTGACCTTGGACCACACCACCAGAACCAACGGAGCGGTAAAATGATATGAAAAGAAATTAGAGGGATTCAAGTCAGCAGGAACTGATTTAATTTAGAATCATTGAATCATTTAGGTTGGGAAAGATCTCCAAGATAATCAAGTCCAACCTTTGACTGATCACCACCTTATCCACAGAATGGTGGATCTCAGTGCCACACAATCGTTTCAGGAACACCTCCAGGAACGGTGACTCCACCCCCTGGACAGCCCATTCCCACGCTCAACAACCCTTCCCATGAAGGAATCTTCCCTCATGTCCAACCTGAACCTCTCCTGGCACAGACTGAGGCTATGTACTCCTGTCCTGTCGCTAGAATTAGCTTATTTTTAGACAGCAGGAACAACCTGACATCCCATTCCCAGCTTCTGACATTTGTCTTTGAGAACTTCTGGAAGGGCAGTAGTGTGGCAGAGGAAGGGCATGCAGCAACCAAAGCAACTCATAATTAGAGGTTAGACTTGGAAAACTCAACGCTTTCCTTAAAAATAATCTTTAGCTGTTGTAAATTTTCATTATACAGAGTGCTAAAATAGTACAACTATGTTAAGAAAAACCTGGAGCTTATGGAAATACCTGAGCATGTCCTGGAGTGCGAAACAAAGGTGCAAGTAATCTCAGGCTTCAGAAGTTAAACCAAGTTGTGGTAGCAGGAGAAACTAATGCTGGTTAATGACAGCTTACTGCAGGACTTGCTCTATCTCCTTCCTGTGTATATTGGCTTCTTCAAGAGCCAGGCATTAACAGCACAATCACAGTCATTTCAGTGCCCTGACAATGGTCCACAGAAATTCTCCAGCAATCCAGGAAGTTATAGGTTAATTCACCTGAACACATGAATTGAGCTGTCTAGCCTGGGGAGAACTGGAAAACCAGTGAGTGGGATATGCCTGTATTTCTTATCACACAATTCTGTCATTTTACCTTTGGTTATTTAAGTCACTGAGAAGATTCAAAACAAGTATGGAAAAATACTGCACCAATCCACACCGTGCAACTGCAAGTGTCAGATACCTTGTCTGAATTAACATCCTCCAGCCAAAAAGCACCACTTAAACCTCAGTGTAATATTTTCTGTAATCTTCATACTACACTTGTATCCTTGTCAAAGGCTGTAGCTTCGAGTATGTTGCCTAAACCCAGCAACATAAAAACTTGGAGTAATGTAGGATTATATTAAATTATGCATAATAGAAGAGCAAGTGGCAGATGGTATTGTAGAGTATGCTGAGATACTGGTATTTATACAATAAGCATTAAAATAACTGTGTCTAGATAAATGAGGTTATTTGCAGGTATGACACACCTGACACTGAAATAAATGTTTATTTTCAGGTTGCATGCCTCATGCACAGGTTATTTTAGACAGATTTGCATCTGTCACATTGCAGGATTGATGTGACACAAATGCAGACAGTAGTAAAAGGAGCTCACAGTAGCAGATATTGGAGACAGACAATGATCAGGAGACAAAGGCTTCATAAAACAACAGCATGGAACAAAAAGAAAAACCTACCAACATCAGGGAAAACAGGAGGGACAACAGGGGGTGGCAAAATGCTTCAAATCGCTTGAAAAATGAAAAATGAGACCAGGAAGTTAAAAGGGACCTGTCCAGGAAAAAAGAATTACTGCAAGATGTAACAGCAGCTGCTACAGAGTGTGACAGCCACTTTAGGAGAGGGGGAAAAACCCTACAGCTTTTTGCTCTACTCATCCCAATGAATGGCAAGACTCAAAGGCAGGAAATGTTGTCACAAATCAAACCAGTGTCCAACTCCTCCAGTGTCTCTCTCTGGGCTTGCTCTCATACCCTGGTACAGAAGTGGCAGTTGAGGTGTGAATCCCTTTCACTGTCCTCATAAAAATAATATATAACAAAAATCTACTGCAAACAGCACATATAGCATTGCCTTAAACCATCCTGGCAATACATCCCCACAGTTGTAAATAGATTTTGACCTTCAAATCTGTTGCCCAAAATAGATGCCCACATTCCTCAGCTTATAAAAGGACACAAAGATGGACTTACAAAAAGTCTCCCGTATTTTTGTCACAAAAAGAGAGCTCTAGGAGGAGATGGGTCACATTATATTCTGCCAGGTCTTACTTGGAAGAAATTCAAATAATCACATGGGAACCAAAGCAAGAGTTTGAGTGACAAGTGGTAAAAACTTGGTGGGGATATTTTGCTCATAAGGAATATTAATGATGGAGGAAGAATGCAAATAGCCCAGCTTCTGAATGGGAAGGGAGCACTCCCTTCTGCAGTGCTCCTGACACACCAACAGCCCTGCATGTTTGAACAGTTGTCCAGCCTTTCATCACTCTGTCACAATGTCACTGCTTAGTTTACCAGGCATGTAGCTCAGACACTTTGGGGTACTAGGGGAGGTGAAGTGTCTATGCACAAATTAAGCATGTTTTTCCTCTTTACAAAACATCAGAAATAAAATGAATTTAAAGTCTCGTTCCACTGGTGCATTTAGAAGCTCCTCAAATAGTCTATTCCAAATCCACAGCAATTCTATAAAATAAAATGAATAGCACAAATCCAGTAAATATATCTCCTGCCAAGATGAGCTCTCCTGTTTTAAAATCTTTTATAGCATCTAATGTATTTATTTGCATCAAGAGGGCATTATGCCAGTTAACATCTGTGTTCTCTAGAGTTGGTAATTCTGCCTCCCATAACTAGTCATCAATTCTGCATGAAAATACACAACTGTCTTTCCACTATAGATTCTATCTGCTGCTCAAATTTTTTGTGCACATTTAGAGAAATATTTAGTAAAATACTTCTGAATAAAGAGAGATAGACAAGAAAGGACAATTCAAACATCTTTGGACACCCACCCCCACCTACTGATGGTATTTATGGACTTTTGTATTCAGAGCTGACATTCCATTATGAAAATAATTAAAGACCAAATATCCTGCTAATATAAATTGACATAGCTTCTTTGAAAGGTACAGGAAATTTCCCAGATGTCCATCAGCTAAAGAGTCTGTCCTGAAACCCTAGGGCAATTCACAGCACACAAAATCAGTAAATGCACATATATTTTAACGTGGTTTAAATGACCTTAACTAACAATCAAATCAGTGCAGGTGTCTTCTCCTGAAAGGCAGATGTAATTTCAACAAAAGTAAGGAAATTTTTCTGATTTATGACAGAAAAACTAGGTGCCAGAATTGCAAACATACTCAAGCTCTTTTCAAATTTATGTGCCTGAATACCTTTCCTTATCTAGCATTAAATGAGCAGGAAGGAAACCCATCCTTTGCCAGTGAGAAATGATAAAGGAGAATCAAAGTCATAGGAGACAAAGAAAGGAACTGAGATTTGGCTGAGATGGGGAGCAACTGGGTGGATCCAAGGTAAGCCTTGTGCCAAGCAAAATTATGTAGGTCATTAGAATGCAATGAAAGAACCAATTTTCCTTCCTCAGCTGACCCTGCTGCCAGCCTGACCAACCCTGGGGTGCACCACGCTGCTCACTGGCAGCATCCCTAAAGGCTGCAAGCTAAAACTCTGCTTAGAACACCGAAACCTCCAACTCTCAGCCCTAAAATTCAGTTACTGGGATGATTAGCTTGTCAATGTCTGTGCCCTCTGTACCTGGTTTTATGAGAAAAGCTTCTAGCACTCGACTTTCTGTAAAGAATTACCTTGCAATTGGAAACTCAAGAACTCTGTATTCTTTGCACACAAGCATTAACAGAAAATGCCTGTCCAACAGCACAGTCTGGTGACTATCCTACTAATTAGTGAACCAACTATTGCCTAAATGACAGGTGGTTCATAAAGGCCACTTACAGATGGCCTGGGGAGTATTAGCAGAAGGACAACAGCCCACTTTTCACTGCCTCGCTCAGCATTTGCAGTGCACATTTTATTGTCTGTCTGTTTCCCCAGGACCCTTTACAACTTCATGCTTGGGATCTGTGCTTTGGTTTCTGCATAGCTTCAATTGTACAAGAAAATAGCTGTGTAACACTCCAGCAATCAGAACAAGGGATTTCAGATGAAGTGCTGTGTGCTCTGAATATCCACAGAAGAAACATCTTAGAATGATGAGGTCAACAACATACCCAGCGTCTCCTAGAGAAAACACATACCAGTTTTTACTGCTTCTTGAGAGGTTTGTGAGCCAAATTATAGTTCCTATATTATTGTCAAACACAGTACTCGGGTTCCCAGTTTATTAGTTAGAGGCAGGCATTTTATTTATCTGTTGCAGTTACTGTTTTTTCTATTTTTCCTTCAGCTTTCTCTTCGACTTGGTGTTTTCTCTTGAAATTGCTCATATTTTGAACAAGAAAGCAGATTTATTTTCTGTGATATATGTTCAGTTGGTGATATCAGAAAATAAGTAGAAGAATGTGGTATGGTTTCAGGTTACATGTGGGAGCCAATTTTCTAGGATTAATGGCTCAATTAAATGGAAGTATAACTTCAATATTCTTTTTTAAAACGTGTATCAAATCACACCATCTTTCTCATTCCTGGAAAATGTTTTAGTTATTTTACAGACCAGTGAAGTTCTGGAAGTCAGGTCTCTCTTTGTCTCAATCACAACAGACTAAACTTTCAAGCTTGTGTACATTCTTGCAGGACAATTTATAGCAGGGCAATGTCAGTCAATACCACAATTAAAGAAACAACAGGGCTTTCACACTAGCTATGACTGTAAATTACTCTTTACCTCACTGTTCAGATTATTAACTCAATTAATCCTTTTGTCCAGAAATCACCACCTTTATAGATAGCTCTCCAACACAGAAGGTTAAAGTGGAGCCATTTGGCCAAGACACCTTTTGTCTTCCCAGTCTCAATATAAATACTGCAAGAGGTTCAAATTTGACTTCATACATTTAAAGCAGGAAATTATGTACTTCTACATTTGCAAAAAAAAAAAAAAAAAAGGCTTACATTGAGGCTTTTTTGTTCTCACTGCACAGTGCAATAATCAAAGGCTAATGAGCAAAATTTCTCTGTGAGTAGGTGAGAAATCCTTTGAGTTTTTCCCCCCACTCTTTTCTAAGACTGAATATGACAGTCAGAGAACTTTTTTTAAATAAAAAGCATTATAGTGTTGCAGTGTATCCCAGCATGAATATAGCACCAGCCAGAATGAAGGAACCACTTACTAATCTTATGTGATTCTACCCAATTCTCCCACACACTTGAGTCATGGTCAAGCTGTTGAGCCTCCATATATTGTGATTAATGTAAGCAGCAAGTAAAATTGTTCTTCTCTGACAGGATATTTTGACTCCAACTTTCTATTTTCCACTTAGTCCAGACCCAAAAGCAATGAGAAATGGTGTGATCAGAATCATCTGAGCAGTTCTGATACTTCTGTATAAAAAAGTGCTCTAATATTATTTGTCAGGGACTGCTGCCTCCTAATCATCAGGCTCACATCTTCACAACACAGACAGCAACAATAGGCACTGTCATTTCCCCTAGAATTGGAGCACAAAAGCCTTCAATATGTTTGATTTTTCTGTCTCAGAACGCTTGATTTTCCAGGTTTCCCTAAACACAAAACCCAGAAGTTTTATTGTTCATTTTATAATGAAACATTTCAGCATTGTAGCTTATTGTTTGAATGGTAATTAGGTATTTTTGATCTTCTTTTGAATGCTACTTTTTTTTTTTTTTAATTTAAACACTTGTTGTTGAGCAAACTGAGGTATATTCCTGGCTGCCACACTACAAACAATTCAATTTGGCAGATGCTGCACCAGTCACTGCTTTGTGTCTCCTCACGAGAACAGAGAATTGCATTGGTGCAAATGTCCCTGTTGATCTGCCTCCACCACCTATGTCTGCTTTGCAGTTTATGCTGGCATCCATCAGTTCTCACTGTGTTTCACCACAGATGATGTAGAAACACCAGGCATTGCAAATTCTGGCCACAGTCTGAGCAATGCAGACTTCAGGCATTTATTTCTCAAACATCCCACTCCAACATCTGGGAAAAAATAGTCACTACAATGCAAGTTCTTGAATTATACTGCTCTGTGAGGAAATAAAGGACTTTTTTGTGCATCTGTATGCATGAAGATCACATATTCCACCAAGAGCAACAGAGCATGATAGAAGTTCATTGTGCTTTAGTGAAAAGGTCATTAGACATTTGAAACAGTAATTACCTGTATCTATTCACTATCCCCTATGACATCCCTAATAAGAGAGTTCTCTTTTATCATGCCTTTTAGACAGTACATTTCACAGACACTGTAACAAGGAATACAGGTTTCTAAAATTGCTTTTATATTTTGAAATAAATTATTATGTAATACTTTTGGGGGTGCCATCTTTCCTTTGTGAACTTGGAATGAGAATATGAAATGCCTAGCAGCAAAAACATTGACAAATATTGTTAGTCCTCTCTAAAAAGTACTATTAATTAAGGCTCAGCACTCTGGTGCATTCAAATACCTACTGCTAAATTCTGTATTTGAGATAGGAGGAGGCAGCAAGGGGCCACCAGAGTTACCCAAGGTAGAGATATTGCAGCATGCTCAGACTATGATCAGTTTTTTTCATAAAAACAAGATCAGACCATGACCAGCAGCAGCTCCAGCTTAGCTGCACTTACTTTTATTTTTTTCTTGTCCCCAAGAAGACACTTAATATAAAATTTAATCATCCAAAATTGTCAGACCCAGGGCTCCCTTATAAAAGGTCCCCTCACTGAAGGGATACAGAATGTGTTGTTTTTTTAAAATTAAACTCTTTGTACTTCACATTTCAAATGCTTTTTGATTTTTCTTTTTTTTTTGTACCTTTAATATAAGCTAAAAATAATTTTAATGGTGATTGCCATGGCAATAAGTAAGCTAAGCTCTCAATATTTGAACTCCCAACTAATGCTGGAGTGTTCAGTGTCGTGCTTTGACTGTGATTTATCACACCCAGTTTAACAGAAGAAACCCCACACAACACTGAGGTTCATCATGGCTCCACAGGGAGGAATTTGGATCCAGTTGGGAAAGGAACAAGGACACATGAAGTGTAAGTAATTTCTTGAAAGTAGGAGCCCTGTGCTTTACTGTGTGGGAATGCAGCTGCAATAGCTGCTGCTTTCAGCCAGGGGACTGAGGACTGGCTATGGAGGAGCTGTTCTGCATTTTCCATGGGCATCACTTCCCAACCCTCCTGCTTTGCTACTTTCTCCTGCATAAAGCCTGTTTTACCTGAGCTTTTTGAGAGGCAATAAACCCAGTCCTAAGCGAAGAGGTCCAAGGCTCTGGAAATGCACTGAAAGTGCCTCTATGACTTTGGTGAGTTATTGAGAAAAAGAACTTGCATTGATATCAAAATAAAACTGTAATTGATAAGGCAATAGGAGAAATTTTATATTTCTGCCATGTTTTTATTAAAGAAACATGATATTTCTCTTCAAATCCCTCAGATTTGGTATATGCTTGATTATGGAAAACTTTCAAAGTTTTTTCCTGCTTGACTTTCTATATAAAGGGCAAGGAGCCTGCTTTTATAGACCCTAAAATATAAAAAGGACTCAAAATACAATATACAGCTTTTTGTTGTTGTTTGATTCAATAAATCTACATTTTATCTTCTCTGCAGGGCACAAGTTTATCTTCCAAACAGCATCCATTTTGAAGAAGCACTCATCAGCACTGCAGGATAATTTTTTGGAGAAGTGCTACAGGATTTCTGACTCCTATGGAGCAGGAGTATCAGAATAATATAAAGATTAGATCTCAAAACATAAGCAGAGGAGAGTATTTCTGCCCTCACCTTCTGTGACAGACGGTGCATTGGTGTGCAGATGCACTGATAGAAAATGCACAGCCTCACCCCAGACTGTAAGAGCAGCAGTAACATCCTGCAGGTGTGTATTCATGAAGCCAGGTGCAGGCAGACAAACCTGATTCTGACACCACACATAGCCAGTCACCTGCAACTTGCAATTTTTCACTGGTTCTGCATCTCTGCATAACTTTCCTCGAATCAAAACCCTAGTTCATCATACTGCACGTTACCACCAGGACCCATTACCACAGCCTGAGCCTTTATTAAGGTATCAATATTCTTCCCAGCACTCTTTGCTCCACAATCCCCAATTAAATTACTGCTTTAATTGTCTGCTGTCACTGACAGATAGGTGAGTTCATGTGCTACTCCACAGCAGCAACTGAAGGCACTTGCCTAACTGCAGAATTACAGCACAGACTTAAGTGTTCATTCTTGATGCATAAGAAATGGTCATAAATCATTGCTTCAGCACAATCTGCTCCAAATGGTGTGTTTGGGGAACATTTTTCTACCCCTTTTTCCAGGCTGTGATTCACACTAGCACTTGCCACTGGCCTGACTTAAAAGTTACTTTCTGCTTTCCAATTTTAAAGGTCCTTTCTGCTTTCCAATCTCTATCAATATTCTGAGAGTGCTAATATTCACCATGAGTATTTCTCTTAAAATTAAGAGATTTTTTTAAGTAGTTGTCCATATTTTGTGTGCCTGGGGATCCTTCTTATATTTTAATGGCCATCCAAAAATGAGGAAAGGGATTGACACATTGGAGTTAAGTTAGAAAGCCAAATTCCTTAAGTTTTCTAGTAAATAATACATTGTTGTTTTACCTGGACTAAGTCTCACTGTGTTCCATGCAGAGCAGGAGCCACCAAAAATGATCAGGAGCAGAGGCATCCACCCACACATGGCTAAAAGTGACAGTGCCTCCAGCCACACAATATTCTTTTTATTCTGTTTTGATTGTTTTATACGAGATCAGAGATTTAAACTGTGCTGAAGTGCTTTATAGCTCCAGCTAAGTTAAGAACTGACATTTTAATGGCACGTTTGAGGAATTTATATAGACAAGTCACCTGACCCTAATGTGATAGCTTCAGCGTAGCCCGGAGTAATTCAGCCCAGACCCCGCGGGGTCAGACAAAATCGTAACTCTCTTTAGTCTCTGAGCTATTAAAATTCAGCTAGACTGCGAAGTTGACAGCTGTTTACTGTAAGGTTACCTCCTGCCTGCCAAATAATGGGGCTGCTCTTGGCACCTTTCCACCCTCTGAGTGGAGAAAAGGCTTCCTTGTCATCAGAACGGAGCTGAAAACGTCGCCTTCCTCCAGCCAGGAATGTGGGTACCATGGAACAGTACCAAGGAAGGCTGAACTGGTCCATTCCCTCACCTCACTTCTTCTCAAAGTAAATGTTATCACAACATTTGAGGGGAATATAAAGTCCAAGTTAGAATTCTGCCTCGTAATACTGGCAGACCCACAGAGATTAAGAGTAATGGCACCTGCTCTTAACGAGCCTCCCAGCTTTCTCAAGATACCCACGTTGCTGTGGGAGAGAAAACCAGGCTTGCTCCCATAGCTATAAGCAAAAAGAAATACTTTCTCCTTCATTACATAAAAAAAAATGTGCCATAATTTTTTATCATCAGCTGCCAAGAAGATGCGTATTAATGATAAAAAAAAAGACAAATGTCTTGTCGAGGTCAAGAAACAGCACAGAAAAGTCAGCAAAATCCTCTCATCAGAGCCCTAATCCCCATTCCTCATATTTTTGTGATTCTGTGTTTTACTGTTTCTAAAACCGCTCTCACGTCTGTAGAAAACATTTTGCATTATAACAGTATTAGCTAAAAATAGGGTAGGGAATACAACAACTCCCTTTCCTTTTTAGCTTCCCAGCTCTCCTGTGTGCTCTCTGCACAAGCCATGAGTTTGCACTCCCTGCCACAAAGCTTGGGTGTTTCACCAAAGAGGGCAGACCCTCCTCATTTTCCTCTCTACTCAAAGCCACATGCTCAAGGGTACAATTCAGAGCCACTCACAACACGTGCAAACAAACAAAATCTTCCACTTTTCAGCCACTCTACCTGTGGAAGGTTACATAAAAGGCAATAAAACTACAAATTCTTCCTCTTGCTGCATTTTAAAAAGAAAATAGAGAGATAACTAGTTATTTTCACTCAAAAAAATGCAGTGTAACTACCTACCTGCAACAGCACTGCTGGGCTTCTGATCCTCACAGGGGGAGCTGCCAGTCCACCACCCCAGCTGGCTCAGGTGCAAAACCTGAAGGGTGGACCCCCCTAAAAACCTCTCCTTTTAACATTTGCCGTAAATTGGCTCGAAATAGCTCATCTTGCACCTGCCTTGTTTGGGTCTTAGGCTCTGTGTAAGCGACCCCAAGTCCCAAACTCAGTGTGGGAGTTGACTGTGGTGAGCAGCAACTGCTGTGTGGGTGTTGCAGGAGCTGGCTGGGAGGCAGCTCACTGATACTTGGAGGTTTTAAGTCACTTGATAACTTCTGAAAATTTTATCCAAGTGCTTTGAACACCACCAAACATGAGCAAAACCAGGATGCAATGGAGATACTCCTTGTGAACACAAAAGGTGTTTTCACCCTCAGATGAGCTGCAGGACAGGTGTTTGTCAGTCATGTGGAGGCACTGAGCCCAGGTCTAACACCCCAGGCTGAGGGTAGCAGCTGTCTGATCCCATCCCATCCCATCCCATCCCATCCCATCCCATCCCATCCCATCCCTCTCCATGTTATCCAGTGAATTTTGCTAGTCTGGGCTGGTAGTTGCACTCTCTTCATCATACATGAATGGTCGGCTGTTGTGTTCCCCAGAAAAGCAATCTCCGCATTTCCTGGGTATTAGGATCAACTGTAATTCCCATTTTTTTTTTACTTGTCTCCCTCGTTGTTATTTACCAAGCTCTCCTTGGTTTCTGTGTTGTTAGTTGCTCTGCTTTCCACGACTAAGATGGATGCTGAGTTCTTAACAAACAGGACTGTTCAACAGATGGCTGCTCACTTCATGCTCTATTGGACTGATTGTTTGGTCTTTATATAATTAGATTTTTTTCTGGTGCTTTGTATTATTTTAATGAATCCTCATTAATGGATGGGGCTAAACAAAAAAGCTCTCCTCAAGTGTAATGATTTTTAATAGTTAAGAGCAGGACTTTTCATATAACAGCATTCTGGCCTGAAAACCATCTTCAGATTCTACTTGTGCGTGTGCAGGAAATGGTTTTGGATGCCATTATTTTTTAAAACTCCAGTAATTTGCTTCAAACCAAGATTATTTTCTTCCTCTAATGAGTATTATAAAACCTGTCAGGTCTGAGGCTTCTATCTTTAGTCATTTGTTGGAATTATGCAAGTCCAGAATTTAAAATAGAACATATGGAGCCTCCTGACTCGGTTCAAAAATGGCAGAACTAATTCCATAGAAAGATTTCTCAGAAAAAAGCTGACTTTGAAGCCAAGTGGATCATGGAAAATTTTAGCAAAAAGTATATTTTGAGAAGGTATGAGTTGCTTAAAATGCTGTGTTGCATCTTAATCTTAACTTTAGCATTTGCTATCAGGAATGCTGTAATAACATTATAATTATCTATAATATCTGAGAAATTTTTGTTCATCCTACTTAAAGGTAATGCAGTGTGAGTCACTAAAAATTATAAAACTGAATTGCCATTTTAATTTCAGGATATCATTGCCTCTACTTTGCACGACCCAGATACACCTAGCTGGGAAGAAAGTTTTATATATATATATATATATATATATATATGTATATATATTTATACACAAGTGCACATTTCCACAGAGCAAGAAACAGACTCAATGAAGTTGAACATCCCTGATCTTTTGGGCAGTATAGTGCTGGACACTGAGAAAAAGTTACTCCATGAGGCTTCTCCTCCCATCTGTTGTTTCTCTCCGTGCTTCTAGGCAGTTTTTCCCAGTGCCAAGGCGGCGGTGAAGGTCTGGATCCAGCGATCTGAGTGGGTGATATCTATCAATCTTGTGCCACACGTATGCAGCATTGCTAGGCAACAGGTAGCAGCACGACACCCACATCCTGCAATTTCCTTTTGGTGACTGAGACTTTTACTATATTAATTATACTGAACTTTATTTCATGCATTTCAGGCATTAACTAATATTTTTAAAAGCTCTTTGAGCTAAGATTACTTTCTGCTGCGTGTTGAATGAACAAATATTGGCAACTGATAAAATCATCGTTCTAACAATTGCTAGACATGAATGTGGTACATGAAGGCTTCTAATATTGCAGGTAAGTGTGGCATCAGATTATTTTGTGTAGAAAATAACTATGCTACAAGGAAAAAATTTTTGTTAGGCCTTCCAAACATAAAAGATATAAAAACTGAGATGATAACTAGGGAGGAAATTCCTTTATTCTCTACTCTATTTTTTTGCTGGCTCCTCTTTTTCAGCAGTTAGGATGCTACAGAGGGACTGTGCTGCAGATCTGCTTTCATGCCCCATCACAGAGTTTTTGTGTGACCACAGGCACATGAGGCTGTGTTTCACTACAGAGAGAAGGCAACTGAGCTGCACTCACTTTACTCCTCTAGAATTAGCCCAGCTTAGGAAAAATGGCCAGTGCTTCAGCATTATTGCACCCTTGCAGGCAATGTATTTTCCTATGGATCTGGGATTTCCCAAGGATGTGTTCCACAGTTATTTAAGCTGCAATAAACTGGGTCATTCCACGCATTTAATTTTGAAATAATTTGCCTGTCCTTTTTGAATACACAAAGGAAATCCCTGAAATGTGCTCAAATGGAGCTAGTCTATTTGTTGTAAAGTGCTTGTGTTAGCCACTGATGAATAATATTAAGTTCAGCTTTAGTTCACACCCTCTGAGAAACCAGGCAAATCAAATTAACAGTAGCATCATACTCATATTCAAAGTTTTGCCAGCAGACAAAACATTGTTCAGGGCAGCCCCTGAATTACAGCCCAAACTACATTTGCAGCAAAAGGCTCCTTGAAGGTGTGTTCTAATGATCAATTAAGTTACCATTACTTGCAGAACTACCACTGGTTTCTATGTCTCAGCTAAACATGAGTAATTCAGTAGGCCAGTCTCATTTATGAGAAATTGAACATAGCCTTAATCAACTTAATCTCACCTGTATCACTTTATACAGTGTTTGTGAGCTGACTGTGATCTCTGTGTGCACATATAGAATTTCTTGACACATGAAAATTCCATATCATTGCAGATAGTTCCTTAAGAGCAGCTTAACTTTTGCTATATTAAGATGATTGGAAAGAGGGAAGAACTCTCCAAACCTTTATGTAATATTTTTCTTCAAGTACGTTTATATGATGTATTTTGTAATGCAATTATTTTTACAAATTAAGCCTCTTTTAAGTGTGTCCACAGGATCTGAATCAGCATCATTTATTGTGCAGCCATGGCCCACACTTGCATGTTTGTCTGAGGATTGTTTGCTGTTGTTACTCACGAGGTTTTATGATCAGGTTACATCTATGATTGGAATACACTTTCCATTCAGAAATTTTATCTGAATACAAAGGGAATGACTTCAAAAATTTGAAAGGAATAAAGAATTTTTTCTTTTCTTCTGCAAGCTGGACCTCTCCTGCCATTGGCTCAACATTGCAAAGGGAAGCAAATTGCAAGGCTGAACACAGACCTAAAGATAGGAAGGCTGTTGTACTTACCTCTGAGGTTTAGCCAGGGGGAAAACGAGAGAGCAGTAACTTTACAAGTCATTTTCCCTCTCCTTTTAGACTTAAAAATTCAGTGCTGGGATAGTTCCAGATGGGCAGCTTTGTTTGAATGCAGAGTTCTCCTGAACAAACTCCAGCAGGAAAGTCCAAGCTCTCGGAGCAGCAGTTCAGGACACAGCGTGGAGAGCAGGTGAGGAGCTGTGTGAGACACCTGCTGCACATCCAGCCATGATTTATGGGCTTGGAGAATGAGCTCTTCAGCTACCAAACACACCTTCTTAACACCGAATCCCGCTGGCCTGGGCGGAAAAAAGCCGTCTGACAAGCGCACATAAAAACCTGCGTGAGTTTTTGATTAGTTTGTTCCCTGTTGCTGCACGGTTCTGTGCCAGACACGAGCCCAGTGAGAGCAGAAAACCCTGCCATGCTTGCAAATACTTGGTTGTCAAATAGGAGCACGACTTTGAGACTCAGAATTTATCACTTAAAAATACTGTTGTTTAACCAACAGAGTGGTTTTGGTTGCCCTGTTAGTATTTGGATTGTTGTAATTTCCACTAAGGATTTAGCAGGCAACATCAAAAGCTTTAGCTTGGGGAATTCCTAAGCAGGGATATGTTTAACACAATTACAGATGTATTTGTAGAAGATGCAGAACTTGCTGTAGGAACTGATAATTTAATTAGATTCAGGTTTTTGTGATTCATGTGCCTAATATTCTGAGTACTATATTAAAAAATAAATACAACCTAATTTTTCATAGGGCATTGCTTAGCTCTGCTATACAAGCAAAAAGCTGATTACATGGAAGGCACAGCTTTGATTGGCTATAAAAATTAGGACCTCATTGTACTGTGAAATAACTTTCAAATACAACTAAAGAAAACAGGCTTCATATATATAAATACATAAAATCCCCAGGGAAATATTAACACCATATTTGGGAATTTTATGTTGAAACTCACAAATTATATGAAGCCTTGAATACGAGTAGCTGAAACAGGAAAAAAAAAAATGTTCTTCATAAACTATTTATAATACACATTTCTTAAAATGTTAACTCTCAATTTTGCACCAGGATTTAATGCAACTGCCATGAGACTTTTAAGTAAAGTCTCCCTCGTATCTCTAGGCTACATACTGTGATCAGCAGAAGTGCTGGCTTTATCATTTTCATAGACCTGATGCAGCAGTAGTTCAGTGACAGTCAGTGAAATTACACCAGTGAAACTGAGAGAATCAGGCCCATGTTTATTAAGTAGAAATATTTCTTTATGGGTTCAGGAGACGCTTAATACATATCTGGATGTGTATGATAGGCAGGGAAAACCAGTCTTCTCCTGGCCTGACTGCATAATTTAAAATGCACATACCCCTGGTATCTCTAAAACCTCATGTAAAACAAGTTTGCTGTATTTGTGGATACCATGAAGGTCAAAGGGATTTTAGAGACTCCTTTACCTTATTTAAGCAGTGCATCAGTAACCAAATTCTACTGATTGATAAAACCCTGTAGCTTCCTGCAACTAAGAAAAACCTCTATAATTCACAATAAATACAGTGTGTCATAAGTCTGGGTAGACAGAAATTTAAGACTTGAAGATCTAAGGAAAAAAAGAATTCTTTGACAGAGGAGGCAACATTTGTATAGATTTTCTATACAAAGCCAAAATCACTCCCCTTCCAATTGCCTCTAGAAAGCAGAAGGAACCTTAGATGTGATACCTACTGCAAACAGGTTGTAATATTTGTTATGGCCTTCTAGAACCTCTTCCATCCATCCTGGTGCCCCTGCAGAAGCCCAGAGCTGGATTTTGTGGCAGGGCAGAGAGGGAAGAGCAGCAGGTGAGCAGTAGAGCCACACACGGAGTGAATGGATTCGGCACCGGGAGGGAGCCGTGGTGGGGACACCGGAGCTGGGCTGCTCCTGCCATGGGATAATTCACTGTGCTGTAAACCTGCCACACACGAGGAAAGCAGAGAGGCCACAGACACATCCCAAATGGACACACTCCACAGGATTTCTCCTTTGAAAAGCAGCTGTTTGTGCTGCAGCTGGAGTCAAGGTGGTTTCGTGCTTCAGGACAAGCAGACACAAAAGCGCAGTTTCAGAAGACAAGAACAGTGTGATGAAGCTGCTCCTCACTGTCTGAACAGCAGTATAAACTGAAAATAATTCTTCTAGCAAATGTCAGGATTTTTTATTTTCTTACAAAACTGGGGCTTGTCGTGTTTATGTGTGTGATTAACCAGCCTTTGTTTTCAATTTTCAGATTGTCTAAGCTAGAGAATTGTAAGTTTATAAAATTTAAAGCACCAGAAGTACTTTGGCACTTAGAAGACATCAGCATCTAAAGTGGTTTGGCTTTTGTTTGCAAATTTCATGCTTTTCTCCTCATCAGGGTGGACAGACAAAAATACCAAATTGCAGAGGTGACATTTTGCTGCTGCACGGGGCAGCCAACAAAAGAGGAAATGTAGGTATTGGGCATATCTGGATTTTTTTTTTCCCAGTCCTCTTTTGTTGGTTCAGCTTCAGAGTGAAGATTTTTTTTTATTTGCTCGTGAAAAGCCAGAATTATCTTGACTCTATTTATTCATTAAATTTCCTCAGTACATATATGCATACGTGGATAACATAACAAGAAGACAGTGAAAAGAAGAGTGCAGCTTGCTTCCTCATTTCTTTGGTTGAACTGTTTAAAGTTCTCTTCTTGGAGGAAGATGTAATAGTTTCAGCTGGAACATAGAAAGCTAATGATACACAATTCTAATGTGCAAAACAGAATCCCAGTTACAAGGACCCTTAGACAATAAACATATAATGAGTCCAGAAGTAATTTCTCACTGAAAGCTGATGGTTCCAGAGTCCTTGACCTGAGTGTGGGATTTGTTTTGTCAAGATGGCCAAAGCCATCACAAGTGCATAAATTGAAAAAGGGCAAAATGATTACATCAAAAACATTGAGAAAACCGTTCATACTAATGAATGCAGTCTACAGGAAGATCAGCCAAGGTTAGCACCAGATGTTTCTTGTCCCACATGCCACAGCTTGATTGTATTGCAATTAATTCAGCTGAAAAGTCTCTGTGAGAACTGTTTTCAGCACAATTTCAAGCTTGGTTTCAAATACCAGAAGTCATTTCTGATTTCTTAAAACATCCTGGAAAGAAAATGTGAGACTGTGCAGTTAAAGCATGCCAAAAAGTACTCATAAAAGTTGCATTTAAAGAGCACTAAAGGAGTATTCTCAAAGTAGTTATGACTACCACCAGACCTTTGAGGCTCCAAGCCCAAAGGTACAGCACAAAAGCTCAGGGCTTTATCCAATAAACTTTTGGCCTAGATCATACTCCAAGTTCAGAGGTACAAGAAAATTTTGAACCAAGCCATAGTAGTATTTAACCAGTTCACCACCCAGAAGGTGAACAAACAAACAAAAAAAAAAATCAATATTTTCCAAAGTGTTTTACAACTCTTCCTCCTTTTTTTATGGCATATATACCAAAGACCTACTGTATTCTGGTGGGGAAGAAAGATGCTTGTAGTTATTTAAATTTTGGAGTATGGTTAAAAATTACTTTAATGAAAGTCAGATACTTACAGGCATGAAGAAATAAATAAAACAGAACATACTTTATCATAATACACTACTTTATTTTGTTGCAATATTTACAGAAAGAACACATTGAAATTGCACTTCCAAACCACATTAAACCTAATTCTGGACAATATAAACCTGAGACAAAATGAGATATGTTAAAAATTATGACTCTGGTTTTCCCAAAGTATCGACCACCAAAATCTATAATTAACTTCAGGTAGAGTTGTGTTCAGCATGCCTGAAAATTGGGCTCTAAATTAAAGATAAATGTTTTTACCTGGGTAACACCCCTGTAAGTACCACACACAAATTGTATAGTTTCTTCCCATAGGAAAATTGTCTTCTGCATTATTTTAAGATAAAAGCACAGACCTGTGTCAGCCCTCTTACAAGCTGCATACTAATAGAAGGAGGAGAAAAAAGGATTTATTTGGAATCTTCTAATTGACCTCAGTGGGACTGGGCCTGGACCCATTAAAACATCAATGAAAAGCAGTTTTAGAGCATGAAGAGCACCCAATCTGAACATTAATATCTAGGTAATATTAAAAGTAATTTGTTTCAAAATTGCAGGCAGGGGAGGAGCAAAATCCTGGTTGCATTCAGGACTAAATTCCTTCAACTTTCTGTTGATCTTTTTCATCATCAATTTATAAAATGTTGCAGAGAACAAAACTGTTGGTTTTCCTCAGTCTTAGTGACACTCCTTGCTTTCAACTAGGTCCTGCATTATCCTGATTTTTGCACTAATGTGCCAACATATCGCAGCTCCATCCTTTCCCAGGAATGACGTAGGCAGTCGAAGGCATTAAAACAAATAGGCCTCCAAAATTAATGTGCTTTCCAGGAAGTAAGCATGGAGGTATCCAAAGCCAGGGGGAATGTTCAGAACAGGGGAATTCAATTCCAGGGTGCCACAAAAGGTTCTCCATCACTACAGCATGGCAGAAACCTGTTCCTAATGCTATGATAGATGCTATAAATATGCCACTTACTCAGAGTTATTGGATATGGGAACATGCAAATCTACCAATAATGCTTTTGCTTTATGAAGGGCACAGCTACCAGAGGTAACTGGCTCCCTAAGGGTTTAACAGAAGCTTTTCAGATGGTTCCAAGTCCAAACACAAGCTGCTGCTGGTGTATGATCTGTAACAAGTGCCTGCATGAAATCACCTAGGGAAAGTGAAGCCAGTCAGCAACAGGAAACTGAATCATAAACACACTTGGGAGGAAACATTTGTGACCTTCCCTGTCCAGTACATCTTTTCTCCAATTCCCAAATCACTGACTTTTCCTGTTGTCCTCTGTTATTTACTTCCAGAGCCTCCCCAAGTGATGGGTGGCCATATAAACACATTGGCCTTCAAACACACGGATGTTTGGTGGTCTCTTCCAAGGGGGAGGAGCCTTGTAGTTATCCCAGAGCAATAAAAGACATCATTTCAGTAAATAACATAACATCCCCGCTTTTGACTAGAAAAGATCTGCAAGAGCACGTGATGCCAGTGATTATTTTCTCTTCTGCTCTCAGGTGGATGTGAAGGAGTCACCTCACCCAGGGCTGTGAGTGCTCCCAAAGGTTGCTGGAGATCGTTTCGCTGTCTCTCCAAAGCCCTCCCCTGACTACCTTTGACTACCTGGAATTTTTAGAAATTGAGCTATTTAAGACTTATTTTGGAGTTGAAAAGCAAAACATTTTGATTTGAGAATTTCGTTTCAATGTCTCTTGAGCAGTGTGGTCTCAATGCTTTCTGTCCTTTTATTTAATTTGTGCTTCCTACGTGGGCTGTGTCTTACATGGACAAGTGCAGCCTGTTTCTCAGACAACTCAAAATTTAACCAAACACAACTACTTTCTTTTCTTGCTTGTTTTTCAGGAAAAAAAAAAATAGATTTGTTGCAGGGCTACAAATTTTTAGAGAAGCAAAATCTCTGCTAAAATTACCTGGAGAACATTTTTCAAGTAGGACCACTTTTTATTTTTTTAAAGTGTGTTCCTAGTGAGGAATCTTTGATGGAGTCAGCAAGACTTTTCTTCTGCCTAGAAGACCTACTGATATATTGCCGAATACAGAGCAGAGAAAAAACCCCAACTCTTGTGTGTCACTGGATTCTTAATCTATTTTATGAGCCTTAAACACTCCAACTCTTTGCACAGTAGAAATTTCAAAAGATCCAGAAACTCCATTTTTCCCCTCTTCTGTGGCTTTTCTAAACCTGAAGTTTTACGTTTCGTGAGTATTTTTAAACAGCACAAACCTTTTTAGGCTTTTTCTTACCTTCCTTATCAAGGAAGAAAGAAGAAATCCTGTGAATCAGATCCCACGTGCATAATCACACAATTCTATGAACTAAGTGCATCCATAAAAAGCATTCAGCTCTAACATTGCTGTATAGGGAAAGATTAGACTTAAAAATTATGCTGTTTGGACTAGCAACTTTGAATTCATGTTATGAGCAATGCATCTGCACTAGTACTTCTTATTTTCTTTTTTTAACTTAAATCAGGGGACATGAGAAACCTGACAGTTTCTACAATAAACCTGCTGATTACTTCACGTTTTGTAATTCTCATTCCTCTTATTGTTTCACATTTCCATTATGCTAATAAGCACACAGTTAAAATGTTTTTTAAAAATTGATCAGATCTCTATTGCCAGCCAGCAGGTTTACAGTAGTAACCTCAACCAAGTTTATAATGATTTTACATTTGTTACCCTTTACAGAGGCAGAGCCCATTATAAACATTATGAGTTGGGTGGGCTGAATTTGCCACTTACCTTGGGAGGACTCATTTATGGTGGATTTTCCACCTTTATTTTTAGGCAGAAAGTCACATCCCAGAGTGGGGGCTCAGCACAGAGGTGAGGGGTGTGGGCAGGATGGGGACATGGGGGAGCAAAGGGCTCCTGCCATCCCAGAGGAAACCCACACTCCTCCCTGTTGCCTTCATGCTTTAGGGAGTGAGGACTAATGAGGGAGCAGCTTCTCATTTGTTTTACCTCGCCCCAATTTACAGTCCAACAGTTTCCAGAGACAACAATTGATTTCTTCCATCCATCTGTCTTCCACCTGCCCAAAATCCCCTGTTTCTTTCCATTGCACAAAAGGAATCTTTTTACATCTGAGCCATCTCCACTCTGGAATCTCATCTGGCAGCAGTGATCAGCTTAGGCCCTTGTCTCAACCACTCTCCAGTGTCTCCACCCAGAGGTTTTCTCCCTCTCCCATCAGTCATTTAAGTGTCAAAGCACAGCTTTGAAGATTTAAGTAAAGGACCTTCTCTTTTATTCCAATTTCCTTGCCATTTCATTGTGACCACAACGTTTATATCTTTTTTCCTTTTTTTTTAATTTATTTTTTCTTTTTGAGGAAAAAGGCTTAATTATTGTTGTATCTCCCTGGATCCTATCTCCAAATGATTTCTTCACGAACAACCCTCTAAATAGAAACCACACAAGGGAGAGACACTGGGAATACTGCAGCTGCAGGGAAAGGTTCGATCAGAGATCACACTGTTAGGCACCAGAGAGCCCAGCTACACAGGCTCAGGAAATTCAGTTTCATTAACTCTACTCATCATCCAACTACACATTTCACACTCTTATCATCTCCTCTTATTTATCTATTGCTTCCTCAGATCTTGGAGTGCCTCTGCCCTCCTTACAGTGTCCTGAGGCATTTCCATTATACTTCTTTCCCCCTTCTGTTATTTTAGCCCTTCTGTCTTTTTCCCCACAGCGTTTTGCTCTGCATTTAGAGCCAGAAGATCAGCAAGCAGGGACAGGAGGCAATGATTCATCCCTCTAGCTCTCACCTCAACTGTATAGCTACAGCAGGGAAATTAGATGCCATATCTAAGCTGTACCCAGGGAAGCAAATATGCAGTGGAAGAAATAGGGCTAAAGCTACTGGGGGAAAAAGGAAAAGAAAGCCTGGCTTGGAAGTAAATTTATTCACTTATCTCCAAAACAACATTTTTAGCAATATGGCACATTTGTTGTGTTTCAAGGTTTTGTGCCTTAGTTACTTGATTAATTGTGCTGATTTCTCTTTGTGTTTCTTATTCATTTGTCTCCTTCTGGTTGTGGGATTCTTTAGTCCTCAGTGCCTAAGAGGAATGTTTGGCACTAGCATGGGACTGCTGTCTGAGATGTTTATGCCATCTCACACTCTATTCTGAAATGCTTGTTGAGCCCTTGCAGTGAACATAACTTTTCCTCCATCAGCTCTATTTTGTGGCCTGCAGTTATCTGGTTTCAAGGTTTATCTGTCTGGGTTAGAAGCAGCAGGGGCTTCATAATATACTGCATTTTTTAAATGCATTAGCAGAATTTCTTTAGAAATTAAGGTTATCAAGTTGCTTTGATTTAAGTGTGTTCAGCAATTTAGTCTCCCAGAAAATTAACAAGGACTTTACTTAAAACACTTTTCTAAAACATATTTCAGGAATTTACTTTTATTTTAACCACATACATTAGTGGAGCTCAGGTCCTGATGAGCATGGATCTACCTTCTCCAGTGCTCCAGGGTGGGAAGGAACCTCTGCTGACATTCAGTGGTTTGAAACACAAGTGGTACAAGAAGGGCTGTCAAGATATAGACATTACCTTCTGGAATATAAAATAAGACACCTTCCAGCAAGTTATATTTTTTTTCCCTCTTTTGCAAATATTGGGTGGAAAGTATTCCCAAGGGGGTGAGGAACAGCAGAGCTGGAACGCCTGGAGCAGGCATTTAGGACTGACTGCCCCAGGGACAGCCATGCATCCTTAGTGTTCTCATCTTTGTGTCCTTCCAGGGCGCCCAAGGGCTTGGACTGAGCCAGGGGTTCACTTCCCAAATGCTTCCCCAGTGGGGACATCCCTCGAGACCCCCCGAGGTGACTACAACCATGCTGAGCTGGCTTGGGATCATTTCTAAATGGGATTTAGGGAAGGCAGGAGCTGCAGGAGCCCTGGAAGGGAGGAGCTGCTCTGCCATGGGTCTGCTGGCTGTCCCTGAGGGTTCATTTCTCTGTGCCTGATTCCTGTATCCCCATTTCACCTCAAAGGAAATTTCACCTCCAAGCTTCTTTCCTCTGCTTGGTCTACTTTAAAATGTCTGGTGCAATGAATATGGAGAACTATAGCAGGAACTTGATCTCAGATGGCACTATTTAATTTTATTGTAATAATGGTAATAAATGTACTGGGCACAAACAATGTGCTCCATATAGAAATGGATTTAATACATTTAACTGGATTGTGAAATGGTTCTCCTGAATGGACACCCATCCCTTCTCAGATCACAAGAGGCATCTCAGATGGTACTCTGAAAGATGATAGAATACCTGTCATCTTGATACCTGGATAGAGAATGAACATTAGATTTCCACTGCAGGCCTGTGAAAATAATTTTTTTTCAGATACTTGGATTTTATTTCATTATGTTTCCTTTTCTTCATTTAATTTAATAATATGTTTCAAATCTATTTATCCAAATGCATCTGTTTTATACTTGGGGAAATATAATCTGAAAAGAAAATGTAACTTTTTTCCAGTAAAGTTAAAAGAATGAAAGGCAACTAATTTTAACATATTGCCACTTAATGTCATCTTGTTTGCCGATAAAATACACGGTAAAGCATTTTCAGAAATCAATTCTTGAAACAAAACAGAGCTTTCCTGGCTAATGAATGGAGATGCATTTATTTATTTATAGGGCGTTCATCATTCTAATTCCTTTGTGTTTCACAAATATTAGTAAGTTGATCCATGCTGCCCTGGAAAGAAGGAAAGTCTTATTAGCTCCATGAGGCACAGAAATCACATGGTCTGCCCACACTTACCAGAAAGGCACATGTAAACTATAATTAGAATTTAAAAAAAAGAAGTTGCTCTTATTACAGTACTTAATCAGGAAAAAGCTCCCTCTGTCATTCAGTACTTCTAACCTGAAACATTAAACCTCCTCATGCAACAAGGGACATCTAACTGGATAAAAATGTTGGGTTGTTGGTGGTTTTTTTAATAAATACATTCTTTAACTTCTTTCCTTTAATTTCCTGAACCTTTACTTGATACATGAGTTATATTTCCAAGCTTTTTCCTGCTGTCATGAGCACTAGAGAAATTATTTTATGGTATCATTGGGATAAAATATCATTGAGATTGTTGTCTAATTACTTGCCTTGTGGAAGCTGAGCTGTGAGCAGCCTGCTGAAGGGGAGGAGGCCTGTTTGTGTTTCAGGGTGACCATACCTTGGTACTTGTACTGTTCTCAGAAGTTATAATATTGTCATGTGTTACATTCAAATCAAGTCTAAAAAATCAAGTTTAAATCAAGTCTTTTATTAGATACTGTCCCTTTATGGTGCCTAAGTCTTAAAAGGTAGTTAATTTTATCTGTGCAAAGTGGTGGTATTGCCAGAATATCCATACCTAAGCTTGCAAAATTATTTTGGAAATAGAAAAGTCCTGTGATAATAGTATTCAAATATGACCACTGACAAACTTTAATGAACAATCTCTGGACACATGTAAAATTGAGTCCTTTGAAGTGCTTTGCATCAGTTTATCTTTGCTCTAACAAAGTCATTAGGGCTCTTAGCAACCATTTGAAGGGGTAAGCGAGGCCAAAAATGAGAAAATTCTGCATATCATTGCTGTTCTGAAAGAATCCGCAGAAAATTCAATGTATGTAAAATGTTTTGCTGAATTCCACATTTCTTCCCCACAGATATGAGTGCTCTCTCTCTCTCTGTAGCTCCTTGTTTGCATGTTTAATGTTGTGCCACTCCGAGTCTCCTCGCTCCTATGGAATTCAGATGCTGCATTTGTGCATTTGCAGGGCTGTGACCTCGAGCAGCATTTGCTCAATGCAGTAACTACCAGTTGAGAAACAAAACAAAAATCAACTCTAATTGTGCCCATTTAAATTCAAACATTGAAAAATAGCTTAAATATGGTATTTCTGAATGTAAATTTTATAAAAAGTCTGACGACTTTAGGATTCTGTTAGCTCTTTAGTCCCTCTGTAACGAGGCTATTACATGGCATTGCTCAGATTGATGTTGAAAATAATGCAGCTGCTCTTGCAGCTGCAGCAAGAATTCACAGAAGCCAGGATGCAAAGCAAGCTCTGATCAAAGTCCCTGCCTTCAGCTTTCTGCAGTGGGTTTGTTTTATCTCTTCCTTATTTATTAGCTTAATTCCAGCATCCTCTGAAATGGTGGGAATAACTGAGGGTTAAAGCTTTAATGACTTTACTTTGTCTCACAAATGAAAATCCTGGAATTTACTGCCTTCTGCAGACCAGGCTCATTCTGACAGCAGAAAATGCTGGTTACTTTTGGTTTGTATTTTTGTTTTTCAAAATGAACGCTTCAGGGTTGGTCAACATTAAGACAGTAACAGTCAAGAAAACAAGAGCATCAAAAAGGAGGAAAGTTCACAGGTGTGCAGGTGTACAAGAGCATCTTAGTGCTTCTGGTATTTAAAGAGACATTTATGCCTTTGGGTAGGAGCTGATGAACTCACAGGCTGACACCTCAAGATGTTTGTCTTTGTGTGTCCAGCAGGCAGGTTTGGAGCAAGGTGCAAATCCAGCATCCCCTCCTTCTGCTTCTTGATTCATGCAGAGAAATAGAGGGTGACAGGAATGAATTGCAGCAGCAGTACACTGGGGCTGGAGTAAACACAGATTTTGGCAATTCCAAAGGTATTTGACATCCTCCTCATCCCATTTCCTTACTCTCAGGTTTGTGCAGGATGACTGACACTTTGGTTCTTGTTGGCTCTTTCATTGACAGGTTGATATTAGCTAAAAACAATCTTAAATCATATTGAAACTGAGATTTACACATAACTTAACCCAACAGGAAAAAATCAAGTCACCCAGTCTTTCATAGCCACCTTGTAAGGCCTTCAGAAAAATAGTTCCCAGGAAGACTTACAATAGCAGATGACCAAAGAAGCAAAGAACCATCATTCACCTCCCAAATCTGAGTGTACTAATGCCTGATAATTCAGTAGATTCTGTTACTGGCCAAATGAGACTTGTACTCAGGACAAAACAACAACTGTGAACCCCTGCTCCCATTTAATTCTAAATTTCAGAGCTAAGAGAACACCTTGGAAGATCTCTACTCATGGCAAAGTTCATAAGACAGTGTTTGCAGTCCAGGGGTAGCCACACCAAACACTTCAAGATTCTCATGGCAAAATCAGCTGGATAAAAGGAACAGATCCAGTTCTTGTTCAGCTGATGGAAGCTGTTTGGTCACCTCAGTACAAGTTAGTATTCAGGTTGCAGTACCTTGCATCCATTGGAGCTCTGCAGGATTTTCTCAGGAAGGTCATAAAATAAAACATTACAGTAGTGTAACTTAAAGGTTACAAAAACATGGGCTACACAATCAGCATTAGTCTGTGACAGCACTGGCTCCAGTCCCAGCATAATTTTTAGGAAATAAAAGCAAGAACCAACCACACATTTAATAAAACTAACAAATACATGTTAGGATCAATTTTTGTATCTGATTTTCTTATGGTTTGTTGTTTTGGGGGTTTTTTGTCAGTGTCTCACAACCATCACTGGATTCCCCATGGCTGTCACTGCTCTTACAAATTCGTGTCATTGCATAAAGCCATGGCAAAGACCAGCTCATACACCCTGAATGAGAAACCCATAGAACTTGTGTCATGTACCTTTCTTCTCATCAAGGGAAGAAAAACTTCCCTAATGTTCTTGCAGCATTTCAAGGTTAAAATCCATATTGACAAAAATAATGCAGCAGAGGTAATAAACATTCACAGGGATTACACTGAAAAATGAAGACACCAAGCTAAAAGAAGAAATTAAAAGCAAAAACCATACTAAGAAACTAAAGCTGTCAAAGAACTGCCTTGAATATTAATCTGAGCTATTTTAGCCAGGCCTTTTTCAGCACCTTTTCTCTCCTGCTAACTTTTATGTTACAGCTCTATTGCCTGTACAGAGTTGCTGAATTGAAGCTCTGCCTGTCAGGAGCTCTTTTCTGTGCTTTAGCTCCCAGTTGTTACTGGATTTGCCTCAGCTGCCATATTAAACCCTTGCATGTCAAATTACAAGGCAATTAGGTGAAATGCAGAGTCGTAATACACAGGTTAAAAAAAAGCCTCCAGCAACCCTAACTCTACATTTTCTAGGTTTGTAATGATGACTTTGGAAAGTATTAAAATATCTCTTTAATTAATGTAATCCCCAAATTACTGACATGTGCTTCACTTGGTGTCATGTAAGTCTTTTATCTTTCCACCTTTCTTTTTTTTCTGCCTATGAATGTTGAAAGTTCATTTTTTCACACTGTGAGAAATGGAATAAGCACAACTTGAGTATCTGCTAAAGCAGCTAGTGAAGGAAAGAAGTACATAGATGAACTTTCCATACATTCTGACTCCTGAATTTTCCTCTTTCTGTCCAACACTACAGCAGGAATACTGACTCTAAGCTGAGAGCCCTGGGAGCTGTGCCATTAATAGAAGGCAGATGTGGTGGAATGAAGAAGAAGAGTCTAGAGGATGGGTCAGTGGTAGCTGCCACCACTGTGCTCTGAGCCAGGAGCCAAAGAGGGACGGATGCACAGCCATGGCTAACTCATTTAATATCTCTGCTTACCATCTCTGCACCCCAGTGGGACTCATCAGATTTAATTACATATCTAATGCGAAATTCAGCCTCACCCTGTGAGTTATTGCACTTCCTCAGTTCCTCTTACATTGTGGAAGCACAGCACTTCACAGGACTGGTCCTGCCATGAAAATTAATTAGTTTATGCCTGAACAGGGCTTTCAACATACAGATCATTCTGTATGACAAAGTAGTATTAGATAACAAACCAAGTTATTCAATTGAATTACAGAGCCATAAGAAAATTATTGTCTCTCATTTTTAATCAAGCAGGCTCCAAGCCAGATTAGTCCCTGATGATGATGCTTTGGCTATTTCAACAGATTTTATTGCCACCAGAAAAGTTTCTCCCTCACTTGCACCCTACAGTTTTCATTGCTGTTTATGTAACACACTCCATAAACGCAGCTCTAGGTTTCAGGTGAGCCTCTACCTCCAGGGAGCAGTAATTGTTAAGAAAACTTGTTGAAAGTGACTAATAAGCCTTCTTTGTTTGGAAATAAACACCTCCACCTTGTTTTGTTTGGGGTTTTAATAAACATCCTGTTTAACTATCACTCACTGCAGAGATACAGGAGATGAGAAACAGCTCTGAAGATTCAGGAGAATTAAACAGCAGTAGCTCTGCATTTCTTTCCATGGCATCAGAGAATTCCCAGGTTATGGATGTACATGGGATTTCATATGCATGAATGCTTCAGTGCCCTCCCACCAGTTCTAAGAGACTTTATTAGCCTCCATAACCCAAGCAGAAGAATTTCACTACTGTTTTTAAGGGTCATCTGAGTAGAAGCTTCAAAACAAATTGTGCTGCTGAGGTCACAGAAATTCAGTAGCTAAAAGAGAACTCAGTTTTGTTTTCTGAGGGATAAAGGTGTGGTTTTTTGCATGGTCCTCTTGGCAAAGATCAATTTCTGATCATAGAAACTCATTTGTAGCCATAAAGTTCATCAGTTGCCATCTTTTTCAGACTTGCTAAAGTTTTTGGGACAGATCAATGTTAATTTATACCATGGGAGAATCTGGACTAGCTCTATGAGCTTTCTAATTTCTCAGTTAGGCTGTGTTTTCCATGGATCTGTGCTGCATGGGCATCCTTTTTAAGACAAGAGCAGTAGGGACCTGTCAGCACCCACTCAGCTCCCTTTTTCCTTCATCCTGCTGGTTTTTTACACTTTTTCTTCCATTTATTGCTCTTACATTGAAAATCAGATAGAACAATCATAAAGAACAACAGCACCAAAGAAATAAAGGCCACAACAATAAAAGACAAGAAATAGAAATGCTAGTTAATGACATCTGTCCAGGGAGATTCCTCCTTCAGGGAACTGGAGCAATATAAAGGGCATTCAGAAGGAAGATAGACCCTCTGCCCACTAAAATTCACTTTGCATCTTGATATGATGGCTTTATTTAGACCTTCCTTTAGTTTCTCAGTGCCCTACTTCCTGGCTTCCTTTTCTTCTTCCCACTCTCATTCCTTCCTTTTCTCCCTGTTACTTCTTTTGATTGACTCTGATCTGGGGAGTTGTTGTGGGTTTTGGTATTACCAGAGAAAATAATGAGGCACGCAAAGGAAGATACTAGATTTCTTACTTTCCAATAAAGCTACTGACTGAAGCTCTAGCACTGATTTATCACAGAATCATGGAATGGCCTGGCTTGGAAGGGACCTTAAAGCTCATCTGGTTCCAACCCTCCTGCTCCATCAATCCATGAAGACTTCCAGGGATGGAGCATCCACAACTTCTCTGAGAAATCCATTCCAAGGTCTCACCACCCTCACAGTACAGAACTTTTTTTCTAATATCTAATCTAAACCTACTCTCAGTTTGAAGTCATTCCCTCTTGTCCTATCGCTACATGCTCTTGTAAATATTTTGATTTTATTTGTATTTTTATTGATTTGCTAAGTTTCTGTACACCACAGCATCATCCAAAGTGTAACCAGAAGGAAGTACCTCCACCAAAATTGCCTTTGTTCTGATGGGGTGGTCCCACTTTAGAGCTTGGGTGTTGCAGTTAACTTTTTACCATACAAAACCTCACGAGATTTAGTGGTGGTGATGGTTTGCATTTGGTGAGCAGAAACAGCTAAAATGTTAGAGCTAAAATGCTCTAAGCTCAGCCAGCTCAATTAATGAGGTGGGCAAAGCTGAGGGGACAGTCAGGGGACACCCACCCCGGGGTGGTGAGGAGCAGCTCGGGCTGAGGCTGATCAGGGAGAGCTGTGTCAGGCAGAGCTGGAGCAGGAGAAGGTTCTGGAGCTCTGTGTCCGAGCCAAGGGCAGGCCATGCAAGGTGTGAGGCACACATCTGGCAGCTGATGTGTTTGGTGCACTGCACAAGGGGCTGGAAGCCACCACAGGTGTGAGAACATCTCCTTTAGGTTTGGGCTTTCCTAGGGCTGGCTCCCAGAGGGATGTGATTATTCTGTGAAGCCAAGAGAGCCCTCTCTGCACTGTGAGCTCTCACTGAATTCCTGCCTCATCCTGGAGGCAGGGCTGCCCAGAGCAGTTCTGAGATTCAGACTTCTTAATAGCATGTGGGCAGACCTAATCAAGCCCACAGCACAGTCTGCAGCAACCCTCCTAAACCAAACTCTGCCCCTCTGCACTCGTTCTTTACAAGTACTCAGCTCCCACTATTTCAAAGCAATCTTTCAGAAAATCAATAGTTCTTCATCTCCTTCAGAATGAGAGCAAGTAGGACACTTGGACGTTTGCTTTGTAATCTCTTCAAAAATTGCTTTCTTGTCTTCCCAACAGAATTAGGAAATATTGCACTACTAAAAAAAAAAAAAAAAAATTACAGAAAAAATCTCAAGCTTCTCCAGCACACCATCTCACTGGTAGGACCAACCTTTGTATTCCTTTTCATTTAGGGATTACCCCAAGCTCAGCTCTGTTTATACCTTAGGCACACACACACACACATCCTCTCAGAGCAATTATTCGTTCTCACAGCTCCACTTTTCAGGAGCCTATGTAAAATCCTTTCCCATTTTAAAATTTCCATTTTTCTCTCCCTCTTTGGCCTCAGTGGCCCTTTAGGCACGAAACTGAGCTGCTCTGCTCCCTCTGAATGCAGTGAGGAGGGTTGGCAGGGCTTCACATCCCGGCAGAGGCAGCGCTGCCCCTTTTCCCCATTTGACAAAGCGGGGTTTGTGCTGATGGCATGACATCACTGCACTGAGCTGGAATGCTCTCCCTGCTGCCTCTTTTGTCTCCCGGCATTTTTCTCCCACACTTTTACAGGATGTGTATCCCTAGGAGGGACTGTGAGGAAGACAGTTACACAGTGCCTGAAAAACATATGCAGAAAACATCTTCAGTTTTTCTCTCTTTTTTCCCCTAGTCGCACTAGATACCAGCCACATATCCTGAGCCCTCACTACACGCTGAATCTTCCTTTTCCTCCTTCCAGCTTGTGATCACTGATGTTATTTTTTGTGTTTTCTTTGCCTCCCTGTCCTGAGATGTGCTGCTGGGAAGACTGGTTCCTCTTGGGTTTGAATTATAATTGTAGTTGTTAGCCTACTGTCATTTTACACCTCTAATTTTATTCAAACAACTTGTTAGTAAGATCCTTGTGCATCTCTACAGCAATAAATAGTTAATTGAGGTGCCTAATTTTGTGTTAAATTGTTGGCAGTTAATATTACTGAGCATCACAGCAGAAGTTTTAAAATAACACTTTAAGGAATACGTGGAAGAGAAGAGGCCCCAAGGAAATTGAAAATATTAAGAGCTTTATTTAGCCATTTTGTGAGATTGGCTCACCCATTTCCATGAGTGCTAGAAATCTTAAAGATGCTGCCTGTCCTGATTTCAACTTCCTTAAAGCTTAAAAAAATTGTCTTAATGCTGGTTATAGATTGGCAGCCATGTGCCCAAACATGCAGCCAACAAAGCAAAGAAATGCAAGTGATGGGTTTTGGTCAGAGCAGAGAGAAGGAGCAGAGGTTTCCTGGTTCTCCCTGTCTTCCCTCTCCCACGGCTGACATCCTGGGTCAGCATATATTTCCAGCCGGCTTCAGTGCCAAATGAAATGGATTAACTCAGTTCCCAGGTACTTCAGTGAATCTGTTTACCCTGGGCTGTTTTAATTAGCACAGGAATGTACCAGGAGCTGCAGCAGTGCAAGAGAAGGGAAGTATTGACCAGCTGGAAGAAGCAGACTCTTAAATCACTTGGGGCAGCTCTGCAGGACCATGGCCGGCTGTATCCTTCCTTCAAGGAATGAGAGGCCAGATAAAACATAGAGGGGGGAAAAGGGGAGAGGAAACAAATCTCATTGCTATTCAAGACAATCCAATGCTGGCAGGAGGAGGGATTTTATCTATTTTCCTTTTTTGCCTAAACAATGCCCAAGTATTGCAGAGGAGGACCCTGTATTCCTGGACACGTTACATGATCTTCATGCTGCCCCTTCCCTTCTGCACTGCAGCACTTGCAAGAAGCCAATGACAGCCACATTATTAACACCCCAGTGAAAACTTCTCTCCATTATTTCAGTCATATTTCCCACCTAATTTTCCATGTTATCTTTAAAGACACCATAGGTATTTTACCCAGGATTTGCTTCTTACTTTCTGGTTGTCACATTTGCCCTCAACTTTAGTTAACTACCACAAGCTATCGTGAGCAACAGAAGGATTTGGAGTTGTCTTAACCTGAATATTAAGCCTAAGTATAACCCTGACCCTAAGCTTACTGTCTTTGCATGGGTGCCTAGTGAACTGATAGTTGTGAACAGTAATTATTAATACTGTTTAATATATATTAAGTTTATAGCCTAATGAGTTTAGTGCTTTTTCTACTCAGCAGCACATAAACAATTGATACAGAAGATTCAGCCTCAAATAGCAATTAGGGTAATATGGTTAAATCCCTGCAAACTACTACAAAAAGACCACGATTAACCTTGCCAAATTTCAGCCCAGAGCCAAATTTATTGGGTTGGGTGTTTTTTTTATAAAACGGTTAAATACAGTGAGTAAAAATAGTGTTTGGAGTGGAAGTGCTGACAAAACCTTTACTGCAGCAATGTGGACAATGCAGCTGTAATAATGGCAAGTGTGCCCTTATCACAGCAAGAAAAATGTAAGGAGTCCTGAATTTGCAGTGAATGAGCCATTACTTATGTCTATCACAAAGAAACAAGAGTCTTGAACAAAAAAAAAGATACATTAAGGGTTGGATTTTTTTTCTCCCCCAAAAGAAAACTAAAAATAAAAAAGATCAGATGTGACTCAGGCTTTCAAACAATAAAAATAGCAAGATAAAAGAACTAGGTTGCTTCATTGCCTAAAGAAATGGCTAGAATCTTAAAAAGTCTGAAACCTGATTGTGAGAGACTCACTTTATGGGCTGCTAAGGAGGTGCTGACCTTCATCATCAATAGATTGTCTGAGCCTTTGTGGTATTCAGCAGTAAAGGAAGTGCTTAAAAAGTCATCCCGCTGAAAGATGGACTGGAAAAATCTCCAGTTCAGATCTCAGCATAGCTGTTGTCAGAGCACATGCTCATTCAGAAGGTCTGTCTGTAAATCTAATTCAGATAAATCTTCCTTCATTTTTAAGTGATAAAACAGGACCATCCTCACCTTTAGAGATGGATCAGGATATCTGGAATTCAATATAAGTGAAATTATTATAGAGGAGGGCAGCTAACGACCTGTCTGCCGTGGGGCTTTGGATGTGTTTTGTTAGAGCACTATATTTCTCTGTCCTAGAGGACACTGGAGGAGTGGGATAACACGAGCACCAGTGGTGTCATTTCCCTGTACTTGCTCCACACTTCCAGACGCAGTTTTGCCTGTTCCAACATTTGGTCTGAAATGGACTGTGGCAGATGACTGCCCAGTGATTTCAAACAGCCTTCTGCGAGAAAGGGACTGTTAGAGATGAAAGACTTCAGCTCCTGCACCTTTCTGGAGAAGTCCCACTCTTGCCTAAGCACTGCACCAGTGTGGAAGCTGTCACATATCTTCTGGCAGGGGGAATTTGTGGTGCTGGAGCGTGTGGCAGACAGGTGGGGTGCGTGCACAAAATGCAGGTGTGCTGCAGATACAGCCCTGCTGTGGATGGAAAGTGTTGTGATGCTATCCCCGAGAAGCCAGGCAGCATTGTGAACACTCACAGCAGACAGCACAAAATACAGATGGGCCCCCAAGGACTGGAGCCTCTGGGACAGCAGAGGAGGTCCAGCCAGGCCACCCTGAACGAGGCAGCTTCTCCTTGTGCTGCAGAGAAGGGAAAACAAACCAAAACAGTGGCAACAGCAATGTCTGCCAGTTCTGATCAGGGTGAGGGGAGGGAGAATCACTGCTCTCTCCAGATCTGGTGCCTGATTTGTCCCTGAGCTCTAGCAGGGCACTTTATGGGGTTTGTTCCAACTTGGATCATGGCTCTCCTTGGACTGCTGCCACATGGTTGGGGCAAGGAACGTGTTTCAAAGTAAGGAACGTGTTTCAGAGTAAGAAATGTACTCAGAGTCCCCTTTTGACTTCCCAGCTGCAGTTCAGGCACCCCAGACCTCCCCAGACCCATACCAGGGTATGATCCAGCAGTCTGATTCCAGAGGGAATCCCTCCTTCCATTTACTTCTTCCTCCACAGACTCTGCCACAACAGGCAAGTGTGACCCTCAGACAGCAGCTTGTGCTCTCCACTGACAGCTTTTACTGAGACTGGTAACACAGACCTTTTTCTGCAGCACAGCCCCACAGATTTCATGTCCCAAAGAGCTGGTAACAGCAATGAAACAGTCCAGTTTCAAAGCAGCTTAATCCCCTCTGGGAGCTACTGAAAGAAATTCCTCTCTCCTGTCACTCCACTCCAATCAATGCTGAAAGGTTCTGCCTTGCTATATGTAGATTCAGGAGGAAAGCACTCCAGCCTTTCGTATTTAGAAAGGTTTTACTTCACATCTGCAAGGCCAGAAGCTTTTTTGGTTGAAATCAAAGTTTAAATTCTGAAGAAAAAAAGGCTCATCAAAGAACTGGCAAAGAATTTAACTACTAGGTGCCAGCTGAAATGCCAATGTGATTTATCAGCAGGTTCTTCTCTAATCTGATGTGAGATAATAGGAGAAGGTGTTGAAAGCAGAATCAAACTAGATACAGAACAAAAAGCATAAGTAATAGGGCTCATAAAATTATGCACATAAGCAAGTTTACATTATCTAGTAGGCAGACCACTCTCTCCAAAAAGTTTTCAGCTAGATTGAGAAATCAACAGACAAAACCAGAAGATTTTAAAAGATAAATTATGTTATTTTCATTTTGCATGCATATTTTTTTCCACATAAGACTCTCCATTTTGAGAGACATCATTTTTCTTAGTAACAGACCCAACAAAACCCTTGACTGTAGTAGCTGGTGGTGCCAGGTTCATACATCTCTCAGCAAAGATTAACACTCAGATTTTGCAGAAAGCTGAATTTGCTTATCAAAGATCAGGAGAATCATTCTGAGAGATCACAAAGGTAGAGGTGTTTCCTTCTGACTATAGCTTAAATTGTCTATATATATATATATATATATATTCCCCTGCCTAGTGATTCATTAGAAGCACTTTACTGTAAACAGTTCTAAAATAAAAACCAGACATTTTAACAAAAAGAAAATAATGTTAACTGACAAAGATAATTATTTTCTAAAAGCTTTTTCCTGCACATGGGTTTGGGTTTTTTCATTCAGATATGAGGCTGCCTGATATAATGTGCTTCCATTGAACAGCCCAATGTCATCATAATCAGCTTGAATAACTAAAAATATAACAGGAACAGTGTAAATCTACTTGATACAGCAAAATTCACTTCTCTGGTCCATCAGAGAAATGTCTGCAAGTGACCAAAGAATCCTTGATCTGCATTTCACAGTTTGTTCTCCTCTTTTTATTCTACGGTAAATTATTTTTAAATTCAGTTTGGTCTAGCCAATTTCCCATCCACACTGGTATCAAAGCAGAGCTTTGCCTTTGGCAGCATTCTGGCAAGGAGAAAAGTCCACTAACTCTCCTCAAAGGCTCCTCATTGCTACGTGGCTGCTCAGAGGAAAACTCCTGAAAACTTTAATCTGATGCAGGCTCATTTTCCATATTTCTATGGGAGCCTCAGTGGAGAGCCCAGGGGAGGCTGTCAAAGTCCTGTGTCCCCTCCAGAACAGGCTGTAGCCTCACCCTGCAGGGCCACGAGGAGCTCCAGGCCCAGGTGTGACAGTTCTGGTGGCAGGACATGGCACGGGCTCATCCCCTGGGCTGGGGCTGCCTGCAGCCTCTCTGCTCCTCTGCACAGCCAAGAGAAATCATCATTTCATAAATTGCCCACTGCTGAAGCCAGGACAGGAAAATGCAGCTTCCAGTCTTTAGGCTGTGCTACGGTTTGTTTTAAAAAGGGATTGAATGTCTTGCAAACAGGTAAAATTGCTGCCAGATTCAAGCACATTCGCCTTCTCCAGCTGCTTTACTGCTGCCATTCAAAATAGCTTGCTATAAATATGATTCCTTTGAGCTCTCTCCTGACAAGTGCAGAGGGGAAGGGCCCGTGGTTTTCCATCCCCACTGAACTCAATAGGAGTTGTGATTGCTCAGCACATTGCTGAAAAAAAGTCTGCTGAAATTACTTTAAATCACACAATTATCCCCTCACCTCTCGCTATTTTTCTTTCAGTCATGGAAGAAGGCAGGGAAACAGAAAGAAAGATAACAAAAGAAATGGTGCAGACAGAGCAAACCCTGAACAGAAATCAGAAAGCAATGAAAAACAAGCTGGGACAAAAGGAGAAACACCATTAGAGACTGGCAAGGGGATATTCCCAAGACCTCCACTTCATATTTCTGTGTCAAAACTAATGGAAATAGAAACTGAGTTGGTCTGAATTGATGAGGTGGACATTTCCCCTGGGTTCACCGAGTTTGTGAGGGTTGGTATCACACAAACAGCATGTCAGCATTCCAACAAACCTCCTAAGGCCAGCACTTTGTAGCATACTGAGGAGCAGCTCCACAGGACCACAGGGGAGGCAGCACCTGCTCCAGGCAGGAGCAGCAGCAGTGGTCAGGTTCCCCCAGCCCTGGAGGCACAGGGATAAACCAGCACAATCACCCCAGCAAAGAAAATGCAAAGCACTCCTTGTGCTCACAAAATCCATGTCAACTAGGAGTCCTGGGGTTCTAGGGCTGAGTGAAAATCCTGAGATGCAATTGCATGTGAAATCTGAAAATAAAGAGCTGCTCATAAATAATAGAAGGAGGGGGGCACTGGACTGAACCAAAAAAATCTCAGGTGATCTTTTTATTTTTCTCTATGGTTCCTACTGTATTTATGTATCAGGGAAATCAAAAGGACACAACGTGAAAAAGAAATGCTGTATTTTTTAATCCCAGCTCTATCAGGGACAAGTGATATCTCAATAATCAAGGAAGTCCCCACTCTGCCCCAGCTGTCCACACAGTAGTGCACCAAATGTTTAATCCTTTGGTTAAACAAAAGTCCAGTTTAGCCTCTTTTTTCCCCTACAGTATTTCCATCACACCCTCTGTTTCCCTTTTTCCTCTAAAGGCAGAATATGGCCACTGGATGTAAATGCTTTTCCCTCCCATAGTGAGCAGCCCCCTTTGGACTCAGATGGCTTTGTCTTCAGCAGCCAAGAATCCAAAAGCTGCGCTTTTGTGGGAAAAGGTTTCCTGGTTGCCTGAGATACTAAAGAAATAATACGACTTTGGCTATGATCTTTGAAACTAATCTGTGATTTTCATGACTTTCTGCCTCTAAGTACTCAAACCTGAGCTGTCTCAAGCAGTCCTGTTCTTTGATAAGTAGTTATTTCTGAGCTTTCAAAAGCAGAGTCCTTTCCAGTTCCAGGCTGGGCCCCCTAAAGGAGGGATCTACAGACCTTTGACTTTATTCAAAATCTCTTATCCAGCCTTGAGTTTTATCAGTATAATATGAGAAGAAAAGAGGAAAAGAGAGCACCTACCACTCTGGCAAGGTTGCAATTAATTTCACTGTGGGGAGGGAAGAGAAAGGAGGTGTAGGAAAGCCCAGCAGGTGGGTCACTGCTCCAGCCACCAGCCTCCTGTTTCCTGGAAGCCAGAGCCAGCAGCATTTACAGTAAAACTGATTGTTCAAACTTGTATCATTATTCCCAGATTTCTCCAGTGCTGCTAATCTCAGTTAATTATATTGGAAATCCCTTGTATTATGACCATGTAATTCATAATGTGCCAGTAGAAGTCATGGTTCATAATAATCACATAATGGGCAAGGACTTAGACGTAATCAGATTTGAGTTACCCTGTCGTGTTTCCATAATGCTGCTATAAAACCAGCATAATCACAAAAAAGTACCAGTTATTTAAACGTTTTTATCAGATTGATGTACGGTATCTTTCTCTCCCTCTCCCTCTTTTTTAAACAATGTAAGATAACAAAAATTGGATTACAATTGCTGGGAACAGACTATGATAAACTGTTTGCTTGTGTGCAGAATGAAATTTAATAATGGCATCAGTGTCTCGATTTTTAGCAGTGTTAGACCTGTTAAATAGTAGCACTCTGCAGCCAAAGGCTGCTTTCAAAGAGGCAGCTTTAGAGCATTGTGCAAACAATATCTCCAAGAGCTCAGCTGTCTTATAAACCTTGAAAGATGCCCTATATCCTCACAATTAACCTGGCTGCTAACATTTACTGTGCAGATGAGGGCTTGACTTTTTCCACAATACATGATGCAAAAAACCCCTTAGTAGCTGTAAGGATTTTAAAGGCCAGTGTCTGCCTCTCGAATAAAATAAAACAGAAAAAGAAAAGAAAAGAGCCACTTTCTGCTTTACAGGAATATGATGAGAAGAGAGAACTTGCAAGCTGCACTCTCTGGACTCTTTCTAATGTTTTATCTCCACTCTGACCCCAATCACTTCAGCTGTGCACTTGACATCCTGAAAAGGGGTCCAACTACACTTGTTTCAGCACTGCACTGCCAAACTTAATTCAAAATAATTTGTGAAACATTAGAGGTTTTCACCTGGCAAGCAAATATCCTATTTCTATTCATACTGAAGGCACTTTATTTTGAAGCAATAAATATTATAGCAGTGAGTGAGTAAGGTCAGAAAGTGCCACCCTTTCCTAGTGCTATTTTTTCCCCCTTGCATTAAGAAAGGAGCTGTGATGGGGACAAAAACCAGTTGTCACTTGGGAAGAAAGAAGGACTTGTCCTAAGAGGAAATGAAAAAGTGGTGAGAGAATAGCTGGAGATTACACAATTTCTTCCTGGAATTGTGGACAGAGTGATTTGGAAATCACAGAATTGTAGGGCTGGGGTTTCTCAGCAGCCTCTTAATCCAGCTCTCCTCTGAAGCAAAACACAGAACATCCCTGAAAGACTCTTCTGTAGTGTTTTTAAAAACGTCCAGTGAGACAGACTTCTCTATATCAGCAAGCTGATAGAGACTTTCTCCACATCTTTCATGCTGCAAAATAGCCCATGATGGTTTTGTATCCTTATTTGACATGAAGGGCAATTAGCCACCCTATTCTCTCTGGAACCTCTTAGCAGATCTCTTTTCAGTCTTCTCTGAATCAAATGAATTCAGTGCTCTTAGTATTTCCTCCCAGGCCATGTTTTCTAAACCTCTGTATTTTTGTTGGTTTACTTTGTATTGTCTCCAATTTGCCTCTTTGTTCAGATGGAGACAAATTGGAAATGGTGCAGAGAAAAGCAGAAAACTTGAGCTGCTGGATTGGAGCTGTGGTTGTTTTGCTCAAAGTTTTTTTAAAGAAATGAACAAAAAACTCCTCTGCATGTTGTGGGGGTGAAGAGACACATGACATGCAGTAAGCTCAAAGGTCAGGAAATTCAAAGTTATGGTTTCTGGTGCAAAATTTTTCCAGAGATCTTTCAGGTTTAAGGAAATTAAGCCTTTAGTCTGACACTGCAAAATTTTGAGTAAGAGATCCTGATCCAGAAACATGTGTGCGCAGCATTAAATTTGAGTAATATCCCTAAAGCAAGTATTAACTTACATGTTGCAAATATCATGTATTTCTTGGCTTTTCTTTAAGCCAAAATGTCTTTCCCAGATCTATGTATTCACGTCATATTACCATTCTTTAGATCATCCTCTTTTGCAAACATGCAAATATGCAAATGACAGCCATTTCTGAACAACTAGCACCAAAATTACTGGATTGGGAAAAAAAAAAAAATGGAGAACATTTATTAGAAATGAAAATAGAAATGCTTGTTTAATTTAGAGATTTTATATGTTGGCCAGCATGTTGCTGATTACCATTGACATCAGGAAGGCAGAGTTATCAGGAGAAGAATTGGTGGTTTCTCACTATTTCTGCACTATTTAGCTACCATTAAATTAATCAGGAGGGACTTAGTCAGCTTCATTAAAGTTGGCCTGAGAGAGGAAAAAATAATGCTCCCTTGGAGAACTCTCACTGTTAAGGCTTAAGAATTAAGTGCTTTCTGTTGCTGGTGAGGAAAATAACTGCAGAAATTGGGGCATAGGCTTCATCCTTCTGTAACAGAGAATATTATAAACACACTACATTGAGAAACGTTGCAAATTTCCCTAAATCTTTGGCATCCATCTGTTGGAATGTAGGGAAATAGGACTTGAACATCTGGACTGGGATATGAAGAGTATGAGAAATCACTCCTTAGCTTAAAACCTCGGTGGAATCCATATCATACACGTATCTCTATAAGACCTCTAGACAATTATTAACAGCTCAGATACAAAACAACATTAAACCTTTCTGGGGATCAAAAGATCTTGTCTCACACTAATCTGCTAATATCAGACAGCATAACAAACTTCAGAAAGATCAGCCTGTTTAAAACCTGTTCAGATTTACATTTCAGATCTGTTGTTCTGAATTTTTAAATTCTGTGATTTAAAAATCAATGAGAAGGGTTCCTGGCTGCAGTGCACAGGAGGAAGCCCACAGTAGGTGTGCACACAGCTTTTGGTGTGGAACACCTGAGGCACGAAACGCTTCCCACGTGTGAGGCAGAGGCCTCCAGCAGCACCTGATGGATTCACCAGGGTGCTCCCAGCCCATCCCACAGCTGGAATATCTCCATTTCCACAGCTGGAATATCCATTTCCACAGATGGCTGTGCCAGGCACTACTCCTGTGGCAGGAGAGAAGCATCAGTGGTGTGTCCTTTGCACACCCTGTGTGCTCAGATGTCCTTTCCTGGGCCTCGTTGCCCTGTGACTCTGCTCTCAGAGAAGGCTTTGTCACAGCCACACGCCCTCTTCCAGGCAAAAATACCTGCACAAAGCTAAAATCTGCATTGTGGCTGTGGCACCAGAGCCTTGGGGACACATTTCACACCCATAGAGAGCGAGGCAGCGTGGCCCAGCCCAGCCTTCCATCAACTTCCTAATGTGAGAAGCAAAAGAATGAGTATTCCTATATAAACAGCTGTGTGAACAGGAGCTCATCTCAAGGAGTCTGTCTGCTGCTGGGGCACATTAGGAAGGCACAGGCAGCTTTCCTGGCATCAGTGCTCAGGGGAGCTCTGTAGGATTGAGGATCTTTGGGTGTGCGGCCTGTTGTGCCCACAGGGTCAGGGCACAGCCACGTTCCTGCCTCCTTCTGCAGGTGTGGCCTGAGCCAGGGAGCCATCAAGGCAGGACAATGTGCATTCCCTTCCTTTTGCAGCACACAGACTGGAATTCCTGGACATCCACTGGGGAAAAAAAGGGTAGAAAATGGGACTTTATAGAGCTTTCCCTGCCCACTCTCACTGGAGGAGCCGTGCAAAGACCAGACAAAGCCTAACACCATGGAAGCCCTCAAGGGAGAGCAGATTAAAGGCTATACATTTATTTTGAGAATCCACTTTCTGCAGCTAAAAATCAGATTCAGAAATTATATTATCATCAGCACATGTCCTCTAGAAACTTCCTGGGATTACACTTGGTCTTAGACAGAGAACCTCAAAAATTACAGACACTGACCCCACCTCCCCAAAGCCTGAGTGGGAGATACTGACTTTACTCTCCAGAAATATTCTTTAAACTTCTAATAAAAAAGTCGTTTCCTAAATACAGCCTACTCATTTCACTTGCTTAAAAAAAAAAAAAAATTAAAAAAAAATCAGCAGTTTTCCTCTCCCTATAGTCCCATCACTATATTTTAGGCTGCAAAGCCAAGAAATTGATTTTTTTTTCCCCTACTGATACTTATTGTCTTTTATGGCTGCAGAAGATTTTCGACCAGGAATGTGAAGCTTACAGATGGCTCAAACCTGGCTTGAGCAACAGATAAAGTGGGAATCTGTTGTAATGATCCATTTGGACATGCTCCCATTTTCTGATCACTGAATTTGAATCTATTAATCTTGTAGACATTTCCAGCATGCTGATCACCGTGGAATAAAGCAGAGAAAATGCACTGTGTCTGTAAGGATTCATGTTCCTGTTCTTGCCTGAACCACTCTTACATATATGGCTTATAAAATGGGGTTTTTTTCTCGAGGGAACACTACAAGTTGACCATAAAACAACATCTTCCCTCACTCATGTGTGTGTGCAAGAGCAAAATCTGTATTCCAGAAGGGACAAACCGTATTTCCCAATAATTTTGATGCCAAAGCAGATCAGTCAATTTCTAATTAACTCTAATTGGCTTCCTCACATGCTTTTAAATTATTTACCTGGAGGTGACAGGCACTCAAAAGCACCAGGCATTTTCTCCATGCTTTGTAAATGTTAAGCAGTATACTTGATGAAAAATAATCACCCACCACTTGTCACTTACAACCAAAAGCCTCATTGACCTAAGCAGATGCAAACCACGTGTTTTACAATCACCAAGAAATGCAGGCAAGGACCGTGTGGTAGACTGCTCAGTAGGCAACATAAGGGAGAAAACAAAAAAAAAAAACAGAGACAAAAGAGAAAAAAAAATATTTAGGACAACCTTGGGGGAGGCATTAACCCATCTCAGAAGATATTTGCTCTAAAGTCACCTCATCATGAGTGATCAGGGCATGTCATGTCTCTTCTGGCTGGACCCACAAAAAGCTTCTCTGCAAGCCAAAAATCCTTTAGGGCACCTGAACCCCACAGCTCCCTGCATCTCTCGTAGGCACTGTGATACCCAAGGACAGACAAACACAAAGGTGGAGTGCTGCCTCCCCTCTCTCCAGGGAAAGCAGTACCTTAGAGCTCACCTTGAAATGGAGTTTCTTTTCTGTTCAGGGCCCTAAGAAATTGGATGTATTTATCCTCCCAGCTGCCATCTGCTCCTGGAAGGAATGGTGCAGGAACAGGGAGGGCAGAGCAGTTCGTGTTTAATTTGTGGCTCTGGACACTTCCTGGCTTGAGCCAAGGGAGAAAAAAAAAAAAATGCAATAGGCAGGCAGCTTAATTTATAGCCACAAAATTAGGCATGCTGGGAGAAGGCTCAAACACCACAAGCAGCTAATGCAGGCAAGCAGCAGCCAGAGAAGGTGTGCTGTTCAAGTATTTTTCATCTGAAATGTCTTTAAATCACACTGCTGCATACCTACCCAGGCTGCAGAGCAGAGACAGAGATGCAGCCTGAAGTGGGCACCGAATTGGAAAGTGTTCATGGACTGATTTGAGAGTAACTTTATCCATGAGGACAGTTTAGAGAAAATGTGTTATTAAAGTACTTTATTTCCATTTAGAGACTCACACAGGCATACACAGACAGTAGGTGGTGACAGCTGCTACCAGAACCATTTGTTATCTTACTTCTGTTCAGTTTTTGACAGTGTGAAATGAATATAAATGCTGAAAAGCTTTACAGAGGTGAACCAAACAATAAAAAGTAGGGGGGAATGAATTCTGGTTAGGTTACTTTAGGGAAGAGCTTTATTTCTGTTTATTCCTGAGGCATGGATGTGTTCTATGTTTCTAATACTGCTGAGAGGATTCTTGGTGGAGTTTACCAAATCCACACCATCCTGAGATGGTAAGAGCTGGCCCTGAAGCTAACTTTAATATCATTCCCAGATCTGGCATGAAAATAAGGCTTCAGCAAATTATTGCTTTTCCCTAATAATCTGTCCATCAAAATGGAGTGAACCTTTCACATAGTTTGCCTTAATAAAAGTGCTGGTGAGATATCTCTGTGTTTGGACTTAGCAGGAGCAAATCTCTTGGCATCAAAAGGATTAAATTAGTTGGCCTGAAATTATATTGCTTTTTCCAAGCAATCATGACAGCTCTCAGAATCTTGCTACAATATACTCACATCACACCAGCTGACAGTTGCCTCTAAAAAAACCCATTCATTTTGGCCAGCTCCTCCTGTGAACACTATCAGCAGAGTGATGCTCCTGTTCCAGAGTCCAAGAGACATTTTTGAACCAAACCCCTATCAAAGGGAAGCCTTGGTCTCAGTTTTGACTTTTGTCTGATTGTTTGGTTCTCACATGGAGAATATTTACACCATTCTTGCCTTGGTTACAACTTGGATGGACTAACAAATTTTGTCTTACAAGGGCAATCTATAAAGGAGATTTTGGTCTGTTGTACAGAATACAAAGTTCCTCAGAAACTATTGTAGTATATTGATTGCACAATATATGTTTCATTAGAGCTTGGGGTATTTTTTTTTTCTTGTTTTGCTTCTATGACTACTCCTCTTACCCTGACAGAATTGATATAACAGGAATTCTCCATAAAATAGGGATTGGTAACAAGAGGCACAGATTTATAGCACAGCACACAGATTAAGCTAAAGTCAAGCAGATATTTTCCTAATATCTTTGTTCCTGATTTAATGCTTCTAAAGAAAATTATTTACTATATGAGAAAGACCTCAAAGCTTTGAGGGAGGGAGGTAAAACCTTTGTCTGAAGTTGGGCCAATAAAACAGGAATGACTTGGGCTTAGGAGTGCTGCAGGGAACATCGTTAACTTCTGTGGGAGGGAGAGATTCACGTCAAGTTTATTTTTATAAAGTGGCATCCACCTAGAAATGAGCACAAACTAAAATGCTATATCCTCTGAATTTGAGTGGGCACTTGAGATCTCATTTTTGCAGAGACCTCTTGGTACCAAAAAAGGCCAGAACAGCGACAGGCAAAACCCATCAGCCTTTGGGGAACGTAAAATTTCAACTTCTCTAATACTCTGCCCCACCTGGTCACCAAATCCCTTCCATGTGCCTCTGGTTGCTGCTGGTTGCAGCTGAAGAAGGAATTTAGGCCTAGACACAGACAGGAAGAAGGATAAAGCCCATGGCCATGTGTGGAGGGCAGGCTGAACTCCGTTCCAGCAGAGGTGAGGACAAGTAGCCTGGTGAAGTCATCTGCTCAAGTCAACACTCTCCAGATCCAAAGCAGTGGCTTTCTGAATAGAAATGAGGATCATTTCTCATAACTTAACATGTCTGAGGTATAGCTGGCTCCCAGCCCATCCTGTGTAACCAGCAATGTGCCCAAGATAGCAAATGTGTCCTGCACACACATCATTATTACAAAATCCAGTGCTAGCTCTGCACAGAGCAGCTAATATGCCAAAAATATCATATGTATATATTAGAATTATCCATTGCAGAGCACACTGCAGGAAGGCTAGTAAATTCAGTTCCTCTTACCTGCCATCTGCATTCATATTTAGGAGTGAATTATATGTTTTCAATACGTTTTCTAGCAAGTTATTTACACAAATCTCATTAAGAATAAAGACAGGGGGTTTATATACAATTCCTGATCTACTGACTGCTGATCTGCTGAAATTGCAAACCACGATGTCAGTGTGCCTGTGAATGGAAGCTGGAAAGCTGTGCTGCTTGAAATCACATCAACAGAGAGAAAACCCTCACTCTTTTTATTCTCTGTACTGACGTTTCTTTTCCCCCCTCCACTGAAACAAAACCACCATTAACTAGTTCTTGGTTATGCTGCCTTCCTGCAGGATATTTGATAGTGCCTAGTAGTGGTGAGGGCTGGCTTACAGCTCAGCATACAAAAAGCAGTTTGTTTTCAGCCCTGTGTGAAGCTCACTCTCAGGTTTTGAAGGTAATTTTCAGGAGTAGCCTTCCTTAGCAGACATTTTCTGGGATGCAGTTGGTGTTGGACTTGCCAGGTGCCTGATGTGAGATGCAGTGACGTTACCAGGCTGATTACTTGGATGGCTCTGAAGTGAAGGCATCTGGTTAGGACTGCTGGCTAGTAGAAGAAAAGGCACTAATTAAATATTTCTTGCCTTTTCAGGTTTGTCCCTCTGATTAACCACTTTAAAAATCACTCCAGGGAAAGCCACACAGTTATCTTTAAAACAGAGAGGCATGATTAAACATTCCTCTGCTAACAGAAAAATAGTGGAGGAAAAGGGAAGCTGTCAGCTCCAGCAAGGCTGGCAGGTTTTTGCTGGATTCAAACCAGCTCTTAAGCCTTTCAGCCTGGCAGGGGAAAGCCTGAGTGATCTTACTGGAAGTTGCCAAAGAATCCCATTGCCACACAGCACTTGACCAAATTTCCTTGTTTTCCCGGGATGATTTTGCTACCAAAATGTGTCTAGAGCCAGACATACAGGTGGATATCTATTGGCACCCTCTTCTTGAAGGCAACCTGTACTCCTGAACATGCACCAAACCTATAGCACTGATCACTAAACTGTCACCATTGCCAGTTTCTGACATTTGAACCTTTCACCTCAGTTTCAGTGGGAAAACCTCCAATGTGTCAATGTCCAGATCACCAGAACTCTAATTTTAGTCCTCCAAATTACACACTAGGGAAAATTAGCTAGGAGCTACCTTAATGATCAGCATTCCCACTGGGCTTTCACCAAAGCCATGGTGGGTTTGAGAGATCTTTTCCTCTCTTTCTTATTAAGTAATGACTGTAAGGTCCTTACTCATGAAATTTCCTTGCCTGGTGCTGCCAAAATTAAAGCCATAATACCACAACAAGACCTGTGCTGAGGTCATAAGGTCACAGAGTTGTTCTGTGACCTTTAAACAGTACTTTATCACAGGTGTTTGCACAACTGGGGTTTCAGCAATATATTTTTAGGGTCCTAATATTGCAAGAGAAACCTCCTTATTGGTGAAAGTTAAACATAATTAGAGTCAGTTCACCACTAATGCAAAAATTCCAGGTAATGCTTTCATTCCTTACATTTCATTTATACACTGGGTAACTCTTTGAATGCTCTTCTAAATGGTCTGCAGCAATCTTCTAAAGGATGTGTGTACACAGAACTTACACAGTGACCTTCAGCTGTAACAAAACCCCCTTTATAAATTAAATTATTTCTGGAAAAAATATTCCTCAGTACTGCATGGGCTGCTCTCAAGTAGACTAAGTCTGAAAGTAAAAAAAAATGCTGCTAGGTTTGCTAGCTATGGTAAAAATAAAAGGATATAAAATGTTAGATTTCAAGTTATTAACCCCAGATTGGCTGTAAAGCTTCAAATGTTTAAGTTGTTTGCTTCAATTTCATAGCCTCCATAAGCTTTAAGATTTTGGCAAGATTTCTGCAGACCCAAAGTCCTAAGTAAGACATCCCTGCAAATATCCCAGTTTGGAATTAAAATAAATTCTGTAATATAACTGGGAAAAGAAACCCCCAATGGCATAAAATGGAGCTGCCTCTCCAAGCCCACACCTAAATTGTGACAAGACCTTCAGGGATTCAGAGGAGTGTGATGGAGATGTTTTTACCTTTTGCTTAAAGCACTCCAAAACACCAACAGCACTTTAAAACTTCAAAGTTAGTGCTGTTGGGCAGCAGACTTCAGCAAGATAAAGAAAGGTTGGTTCTGCCAGGTGAAACGTGGAAATTGCAAGCAAATCTCATCCTTGCTCATTATATCTGTAATATAGACATAATTCTTTCTTTTCTCCCTTGCTCTCAGTCCAGTGGGGTTTCCCAGGGCAACAATCTCTGACTACAGAAGATCCTTTGGATCCCTAGGAAATTTCCCTTTCTGTCCTCCCCTTTGAAAGTCAGATCTGAGTCTTTCCACAACTCTTCTCCACACCCCAATGCTGCCAAGCCCAGCTTGCTGTCTCCTTCCTGCCTAATTCCTGCCCTGGGAACTTCCCCAGATCAGCTTCCCCAGGTGCTTTCTGGCACAGTCTTTGCCTCACCCACCAAACACACCCAGCCAGACTCAATATTCAGTGTCAGACTGGACAATGCCAGGGAACAGTTGCTGTTCCCTGCCATTGCCAAGTGCTTTTATCAGAAAGGCCAGGAAAATGCAGAGGTGGGTGGTGAAACAAACACACAGAATCATCACCTCTATCACACCTTGGGAAACGGTGCTGTGCAGAGGTGGCTCACCCAACAGAAGCCTTTTCAATCTGTGTCAATATTGCTACCAAAAAAAGTCCTTGCAGCAGTGAGCAGATGGAATTGTGCATCTCACTTATACCAGACACCAAGGCTGCTTTGTATGTCCATGATCTGCTTACTACACAATCAGAACTATTTTGACAAAACTAAGTGGAATCTTTCTTTTGGTGCATGTTTGTACAGAACAAGTGTGGGGTGATATCTCTCAAATGCTTTGGATTACTGTATTTATAATATCTGTATTCATAATGTAATGTGGAAATGCTACACAGAAATCAGGAGAGGGACTGGGATATAAAAAGTACAGAGCTGAAATGGTCACAAACACAGGCACATCCCTGTAAAAATACTACTCTGACTTTGTGAGATTAAAGATTGAGTTATTATTAGTTTCTTTGAACTCTTACTGTGAGATGTCTTAGAGAAGACCTGACAGAACCCAATCTTCACTGTATTTATACATATTTTCTGAATCCTTATCTGTCCAGATACGGTTCAGAGAGACTCATGTTGTGGTTTTTGTCAGAGATAACTGAAGGGTTACCCAGGTCTGAACATAACTCTTCATATCAGCACCAAGGCTCGAGGAAACTCTGGATTGCAGCACTTTATACTGAAGGGATCCCTAAATGATTCTTTTCTTCTCACAATCATTCAAAAACTTCAAAGTCCAAGGAGTAGCCTGAAATCTCTCATTCCCATAAATTTAACAGAGGTCACAGCATGGCCAATTCAGCTGAAAAGTGTTATTACAGAAAAACTTGATGATACTTTTATGTTCACTGATGTGAACATAATTCTCTGGGTCTTTTAGCTACATATAGCCTCCTTCATCCACAGAGACACTTCAGCAGATATATATGGTACCATGAGCAGAGTTAAAAGTGATGAATATTCTGATTTATAACTTCTACTGATAACAAGATGATAGAAAATCTTAAAAATATGGGTGTTATTATATACACTGTGTAACTTCCCTCAGCAGATAAGGGATGGGAAATCAAAACCATTTATCACACCTGAACTGGAGGGACAGTTCCCTGAATGACCCTTGTTGCCTGTAAAGGATTGAGATGACCAATGGACAAAAATCTTAAATATGGGGCTAGCTCTGTAGGTGCCAAGTGTGGATATGAATCCATCACCCTTCTTGGTTTTAAGAACCACACACAAGGAGGAAAATACATATATTGAAGAGCTGCTTCTTCCTGACAGATTTAATCATCTAAAGAGACCTCAACCTGCTGAGCTGACATTGCTAAGGATCAACCCCTGGATTGTAATTACAGGGGCACAAGAAAGTAATTATTATAAATAAATTCATTAGGCATGAGGAGCTGGACAAACAGACCAGATGCTCCTTGTTCCACTTTGAAGCTGTGGTGAGGGGCAAAGCAGACCCAAGAGAGAATCCCTTGGCAATAATCCTAAAGGAGAGGCTGCCTTCATCCACCTCAGGCTCCACATCCTCAGCACTGGCCTCAGCATGATCCAGGAGTTTAAGCACACAGCCCAAATAAATATTACTTTGTTAATCTTCATTAGAAATCTGCTTTTAAAGCTGATTCACAGTGAAGTCACTTAGTCAGATGAAATCATTGCACACTAAACAATCCTGTTAGGGATGCTTATCCAAGCAAAGGGCGTTCAATTGCATTTCCATTAGCAGCACTATATGGTTATTGTCCTTAAAGACAGGGCTCTTAGACTTAATCTATTTTCTTAGAACTGAATTTTCTCAAGAATTAAAAGTTAATTTTTACTACTTTCTGGCAATATGAAATCAGGTTGCCTGCAGATCAATGAAGCAGGACTGAAAGTGGCCCTGCCCACTCTGCCAGTGCTGAGAGCATCCTGAAATTTTAAGAAGTTCTGTATTATCTAAGTCTAATGATTCACATTATTAAATAGAACATTATTTAATGAGAAAATCACCAGCTGTGGTGAACAGCAGGTGATTTATCTTTCCCAAAAAGAGTATTTTTTTCAAATGAAAATATGATATTTTCTTTCTGTTGAATTCTGTAAGGCTCAAGAAGGAGGAAAGATGCTTGATCTCATCCTTTCTGTAGCAGTTTGTTGGAAGGACAGGTCCTCCCATTAAATGAGGGGGAAAATTTCTGCTTTCCATACCTTGTTTCATTCTCTGCCTTCCCAGCTGTGGGACTAAGGCAGAGTTCACCAGTGCTTTACTGAAGGATATTTCCTTTACTGACTCCTCTCTCCACCTTGACCTGAGGACAGACACAGATTTGGGGAGTCTGAAGTTGAGCCTGGATTTTTGAATATAGGAAAGAAAGTATATCTTTCCCTAACATTGTTTTTCAGGTTTTCTCTGCTTTGTTGTCTATCTCTCTGGGGAAGATTACACCATGTTCTGTGTAAGGTTCCCATATATTTTCACTGATTTTTGTATAACTGTTTTTTGTATAACTTTAGTTATAACTTTAGTTATAGCCATGGTATATTTTACTTCAGTTTTCTCCATTTATCAGTTACAAAAAGTGCTTCTAGCTAAGAAATGGTGTCTTCTAGCATTAATTTATAGTGGCTTTGTTTCTTGTAGAGCTTTGCTCTAAAGGCATTGCTGTAGATGATCCCTTGAAGACATCTCCAGATGATGTTTCCACTTTTGCCCTGATATTGAGGCACAGCTTCTAATCTGCTACTTGGAAACTGGGGAAGCCTGGTATTGCTATGGAATCATTCTCACAGGTGAAAATAAATATTGATTTGATACACTGTAAGGCTGAAAGCAAAAATTAAGCAAAGCCTATGAATAAATCTTGTGCAGGAAGAATCAGTCTAATAATGAGAGGAATCGATAAAACCCAACTGGTGCTTAGATTGGACTGATTCTCAGAATCTGAGACATTCAGCCACAACAGCCATGCATCCATTACTGCCCTGATAATGCAGAGGGGAAGGATATTGCAGGGAAGACACATCCATAGTTCATGGCACACTTAAGACTGAAGTTAGACAAACACAAACATGCTCAGCCTCATATGACAGTAACAATATTATGAGCACTTGATCTCCTTCAAGCCAGATTAGGTCAGGGATGGCTTCAAATTATTTCCACTGCATAATCCCTCATGGGCTCACTTGTGATCCACATCAAAGACCAGCACTACCAGCAGTGCATAAAGAAGCCAGAAACCAAACTTGCACATGGTGGAGATAAAATTCCCATTAGTTTCAGATGAGTTAGGATTTCTCTGGGTTTGTGCCGCCTTTAATTAGCAATCAGGCACAACAATCATTTCTGTGTGCACGTCGTGCCAGCAAACACTTCATTACTGAGGCCTCCACTCGTTCTTTCCCGTGTTTGAGATGTATTAAGATGGACACTGCAATTAGTGCAGGGTGAGGGTTCCTTCATACAGCCATCCCAAATGAACGTGGCCACAGCAGCGTGGTTGCAGCAGGAGAGGAGGCACACGCTCCTGGCAGAGGGGAGGGATAACGTGTGCTGTGGAAATGCCAACGTGGGAGCAGGTTCATTTACACACAGCCATGGGATGTCTGAGCACCCTGAGGAGATCTCTGAGCACCCTGATGGGATCTCTGAGCACCCTGATGGGATGTCTGAGCATCCTGATGGGATCTCTGAGCATCCTGATGGGATCTCTGAGCATCCTGATGGGATCTCTGAGCACCCTGATGGGATGTCTGAGCATCCTGACAGGATCTCTGAGCATCCTGATGGGATCTCTGAGCACCCTGAGGAGATCTCTGAGCACACTGATGGGATCTCTGAGCATCCTGATGGGATCTCTGAGCACCCTGAGGAGATCTCTGAGCACACTGATGGGATCTCTGAGCATCCTGATGGGATCTCTGAGCATCCTGATGGGATCTCTGAGCATCCTGATGGGATCTCTGAGCACCCTGAGGAGATCTCTGAGCACCCTGAGGGGATCTCTGAGCACCCTGGTGGGATCTCTGAGCACCCTGATGGGATCTCTGAGCACCCTGAGGGGATCTCTGAGCACCCTGATGGGATCTCTGAGCACCCTGAGGGGATCTCTGAGCACCCTGAGGGGATCTCTGAGCACCCTGATGGGATGTCTGAGCATCCTGATGGGATCTCTGAGCACCCTGAGGGGATCTCTGAGCACCCTGACAGGATCTCTGAGCACCCTGAGGGGATCTCTGAGCACCCTGATGGGATGTCTGAGCATCCTGACAGGATCTCTGAGCATCCTGATGGGATCTCTGAGCATCCTGATGGGATCTCTGAGCACCCTGACTCAATGCCAAGGTCCTCAGCTCCCATCCCCACCCCTTTCCCAACCTGCACATGTCGTGGGTGTGCATCCTCCAGACTACTCCTGAGTACCACTCTGGGCTGGCAGCCTCAATGCCCAGGAGTAGTCAGAAAGCAACAAAAACTTCAAAAGAAATGCACACCTTGTGCAAATTAAAAACCAACTATATTTTTTCAAGGTTTCTCAAAGAAAAGGAAAAAAATGCACATAAAATTTGAGTGGACTCCCAATTTTGCAGAAAATTATAAGTATTGCTCTGTTATTCTAACTGTGACTTCCCAGAACACTAACATGCAAAAGTCATTTGGACAGGTAAAGGAAATACATTTTTTTTTACCTCATTTAATTTATCTTGATTTCAAAATGGTAAGATAAGATGACCCCAGTGCTACAGAAATGAAACTTATGCAGACCTGCTTTGGTTTTTATTGTCTTGAAACAGAAACCCCTGACACAGTGAGAAAATAAATGCAGTCAGATGGAGATCACTGGAAAACTGAAGGAGGGAAACATTTTTCACCCTTTTCTTTATCTGTAATTCTTATATATAATCATACCAATTTGTTCTTAACTCCTTTAGCTACACAGCACAAGGAAAAGTGGCAATCAGTAATGCCTACTTTCAAGAAAATTCATTTAATAACTTGAAGAATGGGAATAAATCTATTGATCATAGTGGCCACATTTCACAATGAAGGAGCTGATACAATACTATACCTGTAAAAATATTCTGAGGCATAATTAGCATAGACAAAACCTGAAATACAATCAATTGATATGTTTTTAAAAAAAAATAAAATATTAAACTACTCTGAGCAGTCCTGCTAAAAATAGCTTCCTGTCATCAGTTAACTAATGCATATAGAATACAGAATTTTTATTCTCTTTGAGTTTTTATGTCATCACCACATTGTAATGGTTTGCTGGTAATCCTTTGGCGTTAATCATGAATCCAAATTGAAATATTTGTTCCTGCATTTATTTGCATTTACTGAGCTATTCTTTCTTTAATTTCATGTAAATTTTACAGCTCCTGCATTGATTTCTGAAAACCTATTAACAAAAAATCAGCTTCAATGTTCTCCCCCATAGTTGTATCAAATACACAGTAGTGGGTTTTGCTAGAGAGAAATCTTATAAAATATCATAGCTACAGAAACAGAGAATAGGACAAAAAATTAAGGAGCTCAGTTTTCAAGTGTTCATAAACAGGCATCTGTGGGAGAATAGCTTTCCTATTCTTAAGAAAGGGAGTCCAAAATATATCATCAGCTTTAGTTCCTGTATGAGAAGCCAAGTCTGGGTCCTCCTAAAAAGTAGAAATTGTCTTCTCTGCTCTCTTTATATTCAAGGCTTCCTTTAGCATCACTGATACAATTGAGGACACTGGCTGTGTTCTGATCATTTTTCAGGCTGATGCAAAAGATTTACCCTTTGTGATCAAAAGCTATTAAAAGCACTTCTCATCCATCACAGCTCTGAGCAAACATGCCATGGATTGACCTCACCAGGCAACATTTGCTGCAGCCTACCTGACCAGCACTTTTTATCCTAAGATAGCCATCAAAATAACTCCTAACTTGCAGTCTGAAGCTAAAAAATGAATCACACAATATTTACGTGCCCCGTGGTCCTTTTGGCCCAGGCATTATGGCATACCAGGGTTTAATGATCTTAATAACCCCATATGGCTTGCTGAGAAATTAGATTTTTCCTTTGGTTGCAGAAGGCAATTTTCAATTATAGCAGATGGCAAAACAGTGAAGGTCTGAGAAGTCAAGAACTGACTAAGAAACCTCAGATTAGTACTTAGGCCTTATGTTGCTCAGCCTAATAATGTCAGTGGTTGAATTTTTGCCCCAAATGAAAACAGCCTTGAAGCAGAGCACAGCATTTCAGCAGAACAGTCCCCCAGTTCCACCTGCTCTTCAGAGGCCAGGCACAACAGACACCCAGGAAGCCACAGGAAAGCATATGGAAAAACAACTCTTGGTGTCTCACAGGCACAGCTCAACAATCATTTTATTGGAATTTTATTTCAATTTTATTGGAAATTGGAGAGAGCTGCGCTGAACCCTGGGACGACTGAAGATGGGGATTCTTCAACACATAAGAAACTTTTTCAATGAGATTTTATATCCCCTTTATGGTTTTTTTTTTGTTTGTTTATCTTGCTTTTTCACCCTCCAAACAAAATAAAATAAATCTGCATTGAGAGCCTGTGACTTGCTGTCTGCATCTGGGAAAATCAAATGGAGCCTTTCCATTGGAAAGATGCTTTTTGCCCCTGCACCTGGTGCCTATCCTATGGCACACACAGGACTCCTCTGGGGATCAGCTGGCCAGCAGGAAAAGAGGCTGCTCACCATGGGTTGGAAATCCCCTTTTCCCAAGGGGATTGCTCTCCTGCCACAGGAAACCCACAGAGGTGCACTGGGAAGTGCCATCTGCCTCCTGCCAGAGCATCCCTGCAGGGATGAAGATTCCCTGTCCTCCTTCCCTTCATCTGGAAGTTGTGGATGTAAGAGTTGAGGGGAGGAAGAGCAAACAGATTTTATAACATGTTTCTTCAGTATTAACTCTAGGTAATACCTGGAAAATACATTCCTGGTAATGAGGAGCGTTTTAAGGAGCTATTCAAGATCTTTGGGGTTAGCAAAGATTTTCCTGTGTCCTTGCAGACTCTGCTCCACAGCACAGCCCGCTGCCAATTCTCTCCCTGCCTCCCTCCCAGAAAGGCTATGCACAGAGAATGCAATAAATCTGCAAAGCTTTTTTCTGCTCTGCCTTTTTATGTGTTCAGTGGAAGGCAGGGCTCTCTAATGCCTCTTGCACAATTCATAGGGAGACACATGAAGTAGAAAATAGCACCTCTGCTAAGTAGTACACCATTGCTTTAGTGATGAGTTAACAGAGGGAATTTCTTATGGAGACACAGTGGGGGGAAAAGTCTAAAAGAGCTGAAGGTTCACAGATTTACTTCTCAACCCTCTGCATTTTTTCCAGTGACTTTTAAAACACTTACAAAAGGTCTAAAATAATTAATAGTGATTAAGCTTTATGCACTACCTGTCAGAAGAAAAGACATCTCAAAAGACATGAGATCTTAGTCAGTGTAATATAGACTGGATCAGACAGGGCCCTTTAACCCAGATTATTCAAAATTTCAGACTAAAAATTCAATATTCAGCTACTTCTGCATTCCCCAGCTTCCTTATTTTACACCTTTAAAATAGGACTATATTAAAGTAACTTGAGAATGGAATTCTAGTGAAATATTAAATAATCAAAAATAAATAATGCAATGATGTGATGATACAGTGCAGTCAGTGGGCATTAAAATGGAGGCAGAATAGAAGAGCTCTGGAAAAACAGAGATTTTTAGGCTGAAATAGAAAAACAAAAAATGTAATGACTGATACTCCTAATCTGTGGGAAGTCTGCAGTGCAATGTATACTTTGCTCTAAGCTACTCTCCTATCTTTTTACCCCTTCAGAAAAGGGAATAAAAAGAAAGAGAAGAATTAGCAACACCAAATTACTTCAGTAATTGTGTTAGGCATATTGCAATATACATAATAGATGAGATATTATTAATACAGAGCTATTCCACTGAGATGTTCTGGATAATATAAACTAGAAGTACTCTTAAAAAATAATTCCTTCTCATGCAGCATTTCAAATATTTCTATGTAGTTCAAATTTTTATTACTTTTTAAATGAGCATCATTGGGTGCTCTAGATTCTGATTCTCAGCTCTGACTATTATGTTATTTCCAGGCTGACATATCACTGACATGGTTCTTATTTTATGGGCTGAGATTTCCTCCTTTGTGTTCAAAGGCTACATTCACCTTGACTTTGATGATGCTACTTTGCAAAAACCTTTATCTGTGCAACTCGTGGTGGGATCCTATTAAGAAAATGCACATTTGGGGGTGAAATCCTGGAAGACATAAAGTTCCTTTTAGAAAGAAAAGTCTGACAACACTGAACATGGCAGCAGTGCTAATGGCATCGGGAAGTTTGGTGGTACAGCTGGGAAACAAGAGGGCAACACATTATGAGAACAAGACAGGGAATGCAGAGTATCTCCACTTGTGCTAAGATGTTTTGGGAGCTTTGAAATGTGATATTTCTAAATATCTTTTTGTTCTGGACCAGAGAACATTCTCCTTTTTACCACCTTCACAGCTCAGGAATCGAGACCTGTATGGCACATTTATCTTATGCTTGCAATTCAAAGCAAATTGCTGCTGCAAAACCTTTTAGCATGGCAGTTATATTTCACTTTACTGACAGAGAAAAGGCGTTGTGTGAAACCTTTTTTGGGAACCCACACTTCCTCCCTTCCTGTCTGTTTAAATATGAAAACATCATGAGATGGTTTTTTTCTGTGCACTGACAGTCCTTGCCCATAGATGCCATAACTGCGTTTATTTCTGATGGGTTGTGCAAAAAAAAAATACATATCCAACTGCACAAATACAATTCAAGCATTTTCCTTCAGTGTGAGAAGATTTGGTCCTCTTTCTTCATCCACCCAGGTTTGGTAGAAGCTTTTCTGTCTGTTTTGTTCAGTGATGATTATATTAAAAGGGATTCCTAGTGATTTATCAGATTACCAGACACTCATTCAGGACTCTGCCAAATTTGCCTGGATAGGCAGCGTTCCATGCAGTTCCTCTTTTAGATACATGTGCCAACCAATCCTGACCCTTCTCTTCCAGCTTTTTTCTCTAAAATCCAGATGTTAGCTGATTTTGCATGTCACTTCTTTAAAAGGAGTGGTTGGGGCAGGGAGGGAAGGGCACTTCCTCCTTCAGGGAGCAGGGAAAACATCCCCAAGTACAGAGCAGGATGGGCACAGTCACAGCCAGGCATTTGGTGGCTACAGAGAGAAAACTCCCCATGGACCAATGGTCCTGAAACTGTCCAGGCACTGAGAGGCTGAAATCAAGCTTAGGAGAAAGGCCCTGCCTTCCTCACGTGTGTCTTGATGAGGCTCCCCTCATCCACTCGTCCCTTTAGCTAATCCCCACCAACACCAAAACCACCTCACTCTCTTCCTCTGGCAGAGTTTCTGCATGGCTGCTCTCACCATCCAAACAAATATTTCCAGCACTTTGTTCCAACAGGGAGGGTTTTCACCTCTTTAGGACATCATCTTTGGTAAACCCTCGCATAGAGGAAGGACACTCACAAGCTTTTGTGTCTCCAAGACATATCCCTCTTAATTCCCTACAACAGCACTGGGAAGAGAAATTGTTTAGGCCACAAAGTTGGCTATAAGCAGGTGTGCAACCACGAGGTCCTCAAATAAAACTTAAAGAAGATCTCTGCTGCACACGCAAATTGCAGAAAAATATGATGAGGTTGGTTCCTGGCTACTGTGGGGTGCAGGAATTTGGCTGTCTCAGGTAGAGCTGAGCTCTCAGACCAGCCCTTGGGATCACAGAACAGAGCACAGCAGACTCAAACAGATCTAAGGCTAGAACTACACAGCACACAATAATCTGCCTGCCACAGAGATGAAACAAGGAAGAAGAAGAGAGCTGAAGTTCAGTGTAATTACATGGGATTTGTCAGGTTCATCCACGAGTATATTGGGGCTGGATCAGCAGCTGTACTGATTGACAGTGCTCACTGAAGATAAGAGCAATGTATTAGTCTAAACCAGCTGCAGACATGGCTCTGCTGGATGCTGCTCAACACAATTCTTGCACTGACATTGTCTTTAGTGTGGTGAAGAGCTCAGTTCTGCATTTGTGCAGTCCCTCAGTGCCAGCAATACGTGGATGTGCATCCTGAAACACCCACCCACCCCTGCAGCAGCACAGGCTGCGTTAGAACTGCAGTTTTACTTCTGATAAATCCCCCAATTCCTCTCTAATAGTCAATTATTGTCGACTACTAAACCCCAGAGCATCTCAGGAAAGCATGGATAACTAGGAAAAAAAAAAGGCACAGCATTTCAGCAGAACATGAACATCTCTTATTAAAGAAATAACTGCATGCACATCCACAAATCAACCAGCTTTCACTCACAGTGCTAATAAGAAAAATGAGTTTATCTGCTCGAGCAGTGAAGTGCATTTTTTCACTTGTTTCATCTATAGAATCATCATTGACTTTTTCTTGGCCTGCAAAGGCCAAACACAAATGATGTGGCGGATCATAGCAGAGGCAATTCTTCAGGTCAGTCAGACTGGAGTTAAACCCCAGCTGCATTTGGGAAGGAATGACAGAGACTTAGAAAGAAAAGCAGTGTGATTTCCAGCACCCTGTTTTGATGTAACAATCCAGGTTTCCTGACACGCCTGTTCTCCTCACACTGGGCACTGAGATTGAGAGGAAAACTCAGAAAGAAAACTGCAGAGTGACACTCGTGTCTTTGATTTGCATACTCCAATTGCTGTGGTGGGGAGCGAGCTGAAGCCTTCTTCCCTTCTCCTCACAGTTTGAAAAAGATAATAGGACGAACCCTGTATTATTTTTAAGAGAAGATGTCAAGATGAAAAAATGAAAACGTCAAAAAAGAGGCTGATATACAGCATTACTTAAAGACTGTTTTGTTGAGAAAAACTGACCAAATGATTTACGAAAGGCTTTTAACAGGGCAGTCTTTGGACTACAGTGAAGATGAAAAATAAATGAAAATCTATTTCAAGTTTATTTTAGCCTAGTCATTTGACAGATGAGGGCAAAACCTGGCAAGAACACAAGTTTTAATCTTCAGATGTAGTGACTTTATTTGCAGTTTTGCCGATTAAAGTTTTCTCAGTGCAAAATAAGAGCTTTTCGGAGCATTTTCAGATGTTTTCTGTTGAAACTACTTTTATTTTTTTATTTTTTTTTACATGAAGCTCCCGTGAAAGGCACATGAGTAAAAGGGACTAAAGATGCTTCTACTCATGGCCCAAAGCTCATATGGACATTGTCCTCACCATGCTGCAGCCCGTGTGCCCACCTCCTTCTTCCTTTCCCAACTCTCCTTTCAAGCCTCACTTTTGAAACTCAGCCCTCCTAATTAATTACTGGATTAACCAGCCTAGTTTCAAGATGCTCATGGCTGGAGGTGGATCTTGAAGCATGGGCCCATTCTCAGTGTGCCCAGCCTGGCACATTTCTGCCTGGCCAGATGGGTCCACCATCTGCTCCTATTTGAAGGAAAACTTCCTGGAATTAGGGTTTTCCTCTTAACCTTTGTTTGTACAAATCCTTCATCCTTTGCTCCCTCTCTCCATTCTTTTATTCTTTTTTTGCCTTTTCACCAAAATCACCTGAAACACATCCCAGGCAGATTTAAAAAATAAAGTGGCAGCTCCTCACAGTTTTGGTGCACACCTGGCATGAAAAGAGCCCTGCTCTGCACAAAGGCCACTGCTCTGGAGCAGCCTCAGCACACCAAAGGGCTGCTTTGTGGGAAAGTAGGAACACAGCAGAAATTATTTCAAGTGTATAGGCTTCAGAGAGTGTAGCAAAATCAATCCTAACACCAGGAGTCAAAGGTAGCCTTCTGCTGTTTGCTCAAGCTATTAGGGCATGCTATATTATTTTTGAGTATAGAATTTATAGATCGAGACGAGCGGTTGATCTCTTCGAGGCGAGTAAGAAAAGATAAAGATGGAAAAATGGAGAGCTGATATCTAATCCTATGAAAATCTGCTACAGTTCTATATTTATGATAAGCCTATCCCAGCACATCCTGCTCAAAGTCTTACAGAAAATGTGTTGCTAGCTACCAGGGAATCATTGATTTTTTTTTTAATTTTTTCCCCCTCATAGTGCTATTGCTTAGCTGTGGTAGAAGCCATAACTTGGAGAGGAGGGGTAGAATTAAAAAATAATAATAAAAAAATCAATATTATCATTATCAAGTGGTGAGTACAGTTTGCAGCAGCAATAGTCTCCCTTGAAACAGCTTTCAGAAGTAGCAGTTGTCATCTGCATAAAGTATTACTGATTTGGCCAAGTTATTAAATGCAGATATTATTTGATGTTTTGGTCATTTTGGTTTGGTGATCATCAACAGTGCCCAAACCTCACATCTGAACCCTCAGCTCTCTGGCTGAGAGCTGCAGTATTTGCTGCTGGCATTCTCTTTCCATTATTGCTGAGAGTGATTCATTCCCTCATTAAGACCAACTAATTTTTAACATCCTGTGCTGTTTCTTGCATTGTGTATTAGTGGAGTGTTCAGATGTGCCCCCAGTCACTAAGTTCTGTGCTTCCTCCAGTAACGCCTGAAGTTATAAGATCATTTGTCCCTGGTTTTCTGCACACACACCTCCCCAGGCAGGCAGCTCTTGCAGGGTGAAGCTTTCCCTCAAGAGTTTTCTGAGCATCTTTTTCACATGCTTGAAAGCACAGTTCTGAGATGCTACACCAGATTAGGGTGGTCTTCAGCAGGACTGAATCTCCAAGGCACAGAGCAGCTCTGCTCAGACAGAGTAAAATTTACTGTGTCAAAACAGAAATATCCTTATTTATCTAATTACAGGCAAATGCAAATGTAACCATTCAGAGCTTCAGGCCTTCTCCTGCGCGCCTTGGAGAAAACCTGCAGAGTTAATTTGATTCCCAAGTCTGTGGCATCTTGGAGGTACTTTTAGTTTCTAAGTTATCTTTAAAGTTCCATCTGAAGGCCACAGGCATGCAGGTCACAAGCACTGAACACACAGAAAAGAGACAGATATTCATCTTCTAAAATGCTCTGTGTGTTTCCCTAAATGAGAATTCTTAACTGAATGTGTTTGCATCTATATTTGTATCATAATTTCATGAGGATGAATGATGATTTGGTTAAGAAAAGGATTAGGTCTGTGATTATTAATAGACTGAAATCATAAAGGCAGTAGTATTTTTATGTTACCATGATATTCAAAACTCTCAATGAGGAAACAAGAGCTGGTTTGCAAGCTTTCACTGTGACAGCATGAATTGTTAATCTTTTTGCTGAAGTCCTACTCTATGATTAAATACTTTATAAAGCTGGTATGAAATGATAAATACTAAACTTTGTGTCTGTTTAGCTTTTTTCCAAGGATCAGAAGTGCTGCTGACCCAAGAGTCCAGTCCCCTCTTGGAGATCTCACAGGTGGAACTAATTGGATGTAGAAGGAGCTGTCACTCCTGCCCTCCCCTTGCTCCCATCAGAAGGCCACCCTGCCTGCCAATCTCACTGCTGAGCTCCTGCTATTTTTATCCTTTCATCTTTCCTGATATTGACTTAAAGCCTGTAATTTGTTACACCTGGAACTGCATCTATTAAAGTTAAGGTCTAAGAAACATGCCAAGGTCCACCCACGTAGAACCTATCACTTGTGCAGAAAACGTTTCAGAGTCTTCCAAGTGAACATTAAATTCATTCCAGATGCACAGATTCTCCAGGTGGATGGGTCAGGCACCTGCCACTCACGTTGGCAGAGGCAGGGCTTAACATCAAGTTGTGCTGCAGCAGTTTTGATTACCTTATCTACAAGCTAAAAGCAATATAAAATATTACCACAGGCTATTTTTCCCCTTAGACCAATACATAAAACCCTAATGAAATTGCATTTATAATGTAACCTCAATAAAAGTTTTAATAATGCTTGTTCCTATATCACAGCTGTGAAGAGAAAGCACCCATATTACATATGAGACAGTGTGGAGTATAGAATAAGTTTAAGACACATACATATGTGTCTTAAACTGTGACTATTAAGAGTTTTTAATGATTTAAGACATAAAAATTTAAACTAATTTTTTTTTCTTGTCTTTTAAAGGAGCATTATTCTGAACCCAACCTCTCTCCAGAATCACCTACACTAAGCTGCGTGCTTTTGGTGCTTATAGAGAGATTCTGAAGCTGCAAATCACACTGCTTGTGGCTCCTGAATGGATTTTCTACATCCCTTTCATTCCAGCTCTCTGTAGTAAGGCTGTCATCTTAGATCCAGGCATTTCCAAAATCAGTGGAGGCTTTGGGCTCGCTTCATGCACAGGATTCAATCCTCCTGGTGGTCATAACATGAATAATCTTAATTACATCCCTAGTTGTGATTAGGCAAATGCATGTAGGAGCATTCACTCATTCTTGGGGACTGGTGTGAGCCCTGGGCAGGTCCCAGAACTGTGCTGGATAAAAGTTACACCCACACAAGCACCTTTCACTCCCTGGTTTCCCTGAAACCCTGGGCAGATGCTCAGATGTGCTCCAAATGGAGGGTGGGGAGAGGGGGATGGAAAAAAAAAAAAAGAGAAAGAGAGATAAAAAAATAATCAAGATCTCAGGGTACACTGTGTTATGCTGCAAAATTTAGCCTGTGTGCAGCTGATGAGATTTCTGGTGTGAATGGGAACTGCTGGCAGGAGGAAAGCCTGCAAGAGGAAGCTCTGCTTGTGTGCTTCCACTGACGCTGCCAAAAAACCTCAAAGTTTCACCATGCAACAGAAGTTTTTAACCACCTAAGATGCTTAAATGAAAGAGAAATGCACGAGGAAAAGCAGCAGTGAGTTATGTATCACCATTACTGCTAGCATTAGACACTTACAGGGGACTGCTCAGCTGAAGACCACAAGGTATATCACAAAATATTTCACAAATCATTAGGTAACTAATGGCAGAGCAGCCAGTGTGAATTAGGCAAGAGACTGAAGGGGTCACTTTGCTCATCCTTTAAGATGGATGCTGGTGGTACAGCTCTGAAGCCACTGAAACAGCAGCAAAACAGCACAGGGAGTGGAAGGAGGCCTTATCCAGGCAGACAAGCAGACTTGCTGAGAGGATTTGGGAAGATGAACTTCAATTTTCTGTGTGGGACTTCTGCCAAAGACTCCAGGACAAGCACTTTTCCTTCAGCAGGGCACACATTGAGATTATGTCAAAGTAATCTCCCCTGGCTTTCACTCAACAGTACAGGCAGAAGAAATCACCTCCCCAAGCAAGAAACACAAAACTCTTTTCCCTAATTTCTTAAGAAATGTGATTTCAGATACATCTGGAATATTTCCCCTTACCAAAGACCCACCCAACCTTTGTTTTTTAATCTCAAACCTCAGCTCACTCTTCAGATAAAGCTGTTTCAAGCTAAGAAAGAGAAACATTTTGTTGAGAAACAATAAAGTGTTGTGATTGTTATCAGCAAGATGTAAAAGGAGACCTGGGAACCATCTCTTCTTCCTGAAATCTTGTTGGTGTGCTGATTCAGACAGAAATTGTCATCTACTAAATTATCAACAGGTGAGGCTCACTACTGCTCAGCCAGATGTTTTAGAGCGCTGTTAGGACCATATGTTGCTTTGTGACAGGTGGGGAATGCTGCCCAAAATACTTTCAAAACCCCAAATTCACCAGTATCCCAACAGATGAAGTGAAAAAGGGGATTTGTTTGGGGTCCTGGGAAGGAAAGGAGGGTTTAAGTCAGGTTGAACACTTTTTAAAATAGTAATAATTATAAATGTTTTGGTTTTTTTCAAAATATGCTTTCAAAAAGTGAGCTTTCTTGAGAAGTAATACAAATACATGGGCATATCTGAGAAGATCATATGAACAGAGAAGCTGTTCATAAATATGATTTCAAAAATGAATATAAATTTGTGGTTGGTGTCACTGCAGATAAGGAGTCAGTAAATTTACTACATCAGCAAGCAGGAGGGAACACTGTCAGCCTTTTTTCCCCACACTGAGTAGCTTTCAGGAAACTAGATGATTTTCAACGAGATCATGTATTTTGTAAAGGAGAGGAACATTCCGACAGACTGACTCCAGCGTGGTTCCAAAAGCAGTGACTGTAGCAGTACTCAGAGTTTAGCCTAGTTTAACATAGTGTTATAGCAACTGTGCAGGGCTGCTTCTGCAGATTGTGTTAAACTAAGCTTAGCACCACTTCTGTCATCTCTCTGGAGTCACTGGGCTCAGTCAAACCCCGCTCACAGTGCAGAGAGCGCTCTGCTCATCACAGACAGCCCATGCCTGGGGACACTCAGTAACGCTCCCTGCAAACACAAACACGGGCTTTGTGAGCATAAACCATCAATTATTCCTGCTTGCCTTTTTTTTTTTAATGAGAAAGTGGTCATTCTGTTCCTTTTTCTGCTGTTGGGCACCCCCTGCCTTCTGACCCCTCAGTTTGGATGCTCAGAGCACGGAGCAGCCCCAGAGCAGCGCAAGGGTGTGAGCAGCAGTGGCTGCCTGGGAGCAGCTCAGCCTGGCACAAACACCACAGATAATCACATTTGACTCAGCCTACCCATCAAGCTGAGATCCCCTGAGATTTTGCCTCTGAAGACATGCCAGACAGAATTCTCTGGTTCAGAGAAAGTCAGAGGTTAGAGAGGGGTCAGCTGTAATTTAAGCATCTCTCAAAGTCCTCTGAGTGCAGTTTTCACTCACACAGCCCAGTACCAGGAGAATAAGCATAGGAAGGAGCCTAAATGCAAGGAGGTCTGAATTAATGTAAAGACTGATACCTGCATATATTCTGAATTTTGTCAGCTGCACAGGGATCCCTCTGGGATAGCACAGGGATGGGTTGCCACCATGCAGAGCGCAGCCTAAGGCCATTTGGCACTGCAAAGCAGTCCCAGAAACACCACTGTGGGGTCACAGCATCTGCAAACAACTCCAAAGCACTGCAACCACTTTCCCTAAGGTGTCACTTAGTAAATATATTCCCCCTCTTTTGGTATCTCTCATGTTGGAAAACTGCTCTGGACAAACACAGTGAAGATTTAAAACTCAGCAGGGAGAAAACCCATTTCAGTGGAAAGAAAATCTTGGTCCTTGAACAAGTGGGCATAAATGTGTTGTGTATAAATTTAGTCTGGAAGTTACCAGGAAATTTTAGGCATTTAGCTGTAGGATCAGCCTCCAACAGCAGCAGCTGGAAGTGTCCTGCCAAAGGACACATTCTCACAGCTGATCAAAAAATCCCTCAATAACCAGAATGGAAGATTCAGGAAAGGCTCCTGGGCTCCCTTCTGTCCTAAACCCAAGATGATGATCTTGGAGAATGCCAAGGAGAACCTGACCTTCCTGGCAATGTAAGGACACCGTTCCTGGAGGTGTTCAAGGGGTGTCTGGATGTGGCACTCAGTGCCATGGTCTGCATGACAAGGTGGTGATCAGTGAAAGATGGTCCATGATCTCTCAATGATTCTGAGCCAGCTGTCCTGTGGAAAGATGAGGGACATGTCTGTGCCAGGGATGTGCCACAGAACAATCTCTTAGGTCCCTGCTGTCTATAAGGATGGAAGAGACACCACCCAACCCTGCTTTCAAGGATGAGAGTCCTAGCAAAGGAACAGGCACCAAAAGGTGAGCCTCAAAGCTCCTGGAGGAAGAGTTAGCAGAGCCTGCGTCCTTCGAGTCCTCAAGCCCAGGGGCTGTGCTCTCACAGCTGCCTGTTACACATCCACAGGAAAAGGTCTAACCAGATGAGCAATAAGGCATGAGAGCAAATTTTCTTCCTTACTCAAACAGTTCAGGGTATTGCTGACACTGGATAGCCCTGGATCAGCAGTAGGGTGAAAAATGTGCAATTTACAGAAAAACACCTATTTCCTTTAAAACTAGAGGTTTAAACCTCCAAGTACAAAAGGTGTTTTGCCCCTTTTTCTCATTAAGCTGTATAGCTCTCATCTTTCTGCTAATCAAAATGCTATGCTGATTTAACAGTGTCACTGTATTCCGTGAAAAGCTTAAGATAGCTCTTTTATCACCAGTTGGAACACCAGTGACTTGAAATTAGTTGTATACATGTAGGGGAAAACAGACTGTCTGTCCCTCTGCCAGAACAAACAACTCATCTTCATCTGACTGCATAGAGTAGGGGTAAGCAATCCGTAAGGAGGAAGAAGTTTTAGGATCTTAATAGCTGTGGGATGGCTGACTCAGCTTTTTGACATTCTGGTTAAAAAGAAAAAAAAAATTTAAAAATCATATAATCTATAAAATCCCATCAGCTGAAAAGCAAACTAGCTCTGCAAGCAGTAAAGCTCAGCCCTCTGTAGGAGTTCAGGTCTGTGTCCCCTTTTAGCCAGGCTTGAAAAGGTAGTGTGAGAAAGCAAGGTGAGTTATTTGGGTTAGTTTTATGCCTGGGTTTGTTTTATGAGGCCCACAGTTGTGCTAAGGAAAGATGTGTAAATCCTTGGGGTTGGGGATAGCAGCTGCCTGCCTCCTGCCCACACCTGCCACCGAGCTACCTGCCCGTGCATCCTGCCTAGGCTTCCTCTTGGGGAAACAGGAAATCTTATCTTCTGTCTTTATCCTAATTGTTTCAGTTTTTCTAAACTGGAAAAATAAAAAAAACCTCCAGTTTTAGTAAAAAAACTAAACAAATCTGTTGTCGTAGCAACAGGACCCTCACCACCCACCTGTGATGACAGAGAATCCCTCAGGGCTCACCAACAAGGACAGGGATGGACAGGGAGTGCTCCCACAGCTGGGGAGGGTCCATTTTACACCATTATTTCAGGAGCTGCTGGCTCAAAGCCCACTGACCACCCAGGGGCTGCAGAGCACCAACCCCAAAACCCAATGCCAAGTAGACACATGGCCCAGGACTAGGAAGGAAATGCAAAAATTAATTAAATTGGGTCAGGTTTTCCCCGTGTGGAAAGGGCCCAACAGCTTCTGATGGTTTGTGACTTCCATCCTCAGAAGTGCAGTATTTCAGAAACTGGGCCTAAGAAAGCAGCTCTGGCCCAGCTCCAGTGCTGGGATCAGTCAAAGCCCAAAGGAAAGCCTGCATGACCTATTATTTTTTATGACACCAACATGCAATGTTAGTCCATGTCTAAAATTTACCAAACACTATCTCTGTGCCATACACATTCTTCTTTATCACCTGAAACTGTCAAACAGCATCTGGATCAGACAGGATCCCATCAGAGGCAAGAGGAAGCCTTCAATTCTAGTGTTTCCACAGCCCCTGTCAGAAGTAAACCCAAATTTTGGGAGTACAAGACCTGTCCCTAACTCAGAGAGCAGAGCAAGTCCAGAACAAGGATGGACCATGTCCCTTTGGCTCTTTCACTGCATCTCTGTTACCAGCAGCTCATCCCAGCCATCCCACCCCTTCCCCAAAAGGCTCCACTGTGAAGCCAGCACTGGCACAGGTTCCTCCCACGCCTCCTGGCATCTGTCCCTCCTTAGTGCTTGTTTCCTACCAGGTCATGGAGAGCCCAGTCTCACTGGGCTTAGGGAGCTGCTTTCCTGATCACCCCCTGTCGCTTTAAAAGGCTCCTGATTTCCCTGTGCCTCTCTCAGCTCACGTTTGGAAAGCAGCTTCTGTGTCCTTAAGTGGCACTTGCCATTAAATGAGAAATGTTTTTTATCATTGCAGAGCAATCTCCTCGATACCATGCAGAAAGTTGTTGCTTGCGTGCATCCAGGGGACAGATAATTATAAATACAATAAATTCTAAATCATTTTTGAGGCTGTTTTCCTCATATGAAATTTATTTCTGCTTTCTAACAATGGGCTAACAAGCCAGAAACATTAGCCAAGACAGCAAGTGTACCCCATCACCGGCCTGGGAGGGTTTGGCAGGAAAGAAGTGTTTTATAGCAGTTTCCCAATGCATTTAAGGCTCACTAGTGGAATGTTCAAAAGGAACTTCTTGTCAGTCCTCTGCAGAAGTTAGCAACATCAAAATACTGCACACATATAACAACATTTTGCCCCATTTTGGGAGTAACCATAAGTCAAACCAGACAGCAATTTTATACTTGCTCAGTATTCTAAAATTTTATCTCTCCTCATGTAATGGTTTCGAAATGTCTCCATGCCATCAAAGTAATGAGGTTACATGTAATTAGAATATATGAAGGTATTTAAAAATTAAGTGTTATTATTTTGTACACTTTCCAAATAGCATAATTGCATTAAAATTACTACCTTCTGCTTATTTCAGTTATAAACATCACTTTCCTTCTCTAATCTCAGAAGAAAATAAGAAAGGTCATCTGGAAGAGAGCTACAGCTTATTTTGCATCTTGTATCTCAGGCTCAGTGCTATTGTATTAGAGATCTCTAAATGCTCAGGTGTCTGCACCAGAGCTGATCTGAATAGGAATATTAAAGTTCCTGTTAAACTGAAAAAAACAGAGCTCTACTCACCCTTTCCAAACAGGAGGTCTGCACTGGACTAACACCAGAGTGCAGTGGCTGTGGCCCTCTGTTAGTACCACTCACTGCAGATCCAGGTGAGCTCACTTGAGGCAGAAGCCCAGGTCATTTTCAGCCATTTATCAGCCTCTTGATCTTAGCAGCAGTTAGGGCTGAATAGCACAGGAGAGTGAAAGTTACTCTAATGTGCATGGGCTGTGATTATTGCTGAGGCTCTGCCATCTGCAGAGAAATCCTCCTCTCCCCTTCTGGGCTTCTCTCCTTTCTCTGCAGCTCAAGGGGAGCAGCCAAGGATTAAGGAGCTGACCTTGAGTCCTGCCCTCATGAATTTCCCAGTATTTACCATGGTAAATGAACACACAAACATTTTGCAGCAACAATAATTTCTTGTCTTCTTTGGAAGTGGAACGCTTTGGTGCATTCCAGAAAATTCTGCCTATTTCTGCACCCTCACCATCCATTTTCCTGTCACAGACCTGCGTGGATTTGGCTGGGCACAGGCTGTTGGTGTCAGCAGCCGTCACGCACCAAAAGCTGCCTTTGACTCTGCTATTCCAAGTCCTGTGCCTGCCTGGGGATGGGCTGAGGGACACGGTTCAGGATCCCTGCTCTGCTCCTCACCGGCACCTAGAGAAATATATCTTATTATTCTGCACCACCAAGCGGCCAGATGGAGCAGAGATTGCAGAACACCTTGGGATCCAGGCTTGCCACATCACCTACAAGGGTTTGGTTATGGAGTGGAAGTTCATATCGCCTGAACTGGCAAATAGGGGGAAAAAAAAACACAGAATATAAAACCTCATATCTTGAAAGAAGCAAATTTCCTTCTTTTCTTTTTTTTTTTTCTGACATCCCCTAAGGTGCTCCTAAAGATGTGTTGTCAAAACTGCTTCAGTTCATATTCAGTCACATTTTCCATACTTCAGATTTAGTGGTGGATGGTTCTGTAAATATGAGGCAAATATTTCTGAGTATCAATAAAGTGCTTGTGTCAGAAGTAGGAAGAAAGCACATATCTTTGTTCTTTAGATATTAATTCCTCTATCTCTAAAAGTTGTAAAAACAAAAAAGATGACATTTCATGCAGAAAGATGCATTACATGGTATAAATAGGAGCTATTTCCCCATTCTTTTGTACCTTATGTTCCTTGTGCTCAGTTGAACTCTTTTATTTAGCCACTCTCAAGGTACAAAGAGTGAGGTCTGTTGCTGATCAACATTACTTGTCCAAAATCCTCACATGACAGAGCAGCTGATCTCATTGCATAACATTACACATCACTTTTAATATATGATACTGACTTGTGACAGGGTAGAGAGTGATCCCTCATTCTGGTTTGGGAATATCAGTCCACGTATTGGGAGATTTCCTCTTTCAGAATGAGTTGGGTCACTTCTGAGGATATTAAATAATAATTTCATAAACAGTATTTCCTTAAGTAAATATTTTACTTAAATCTGATTTCAGATTTTCTCACAGGCTTATCTGTCTTGCAGTGGAAATCTTCATTGCCTGGATTTCCATGGGTCATATGGGAAGGTGTTCACTGGGAATCAGGAGCCCAGCTCAGTGCTTTAAGTCTTCATGTACTTCTGTGGAAGACAGGCTTTTAACTTTCCTAAACATCTCAATTGCTCCTTTGGGTTTTGAGTGTTTAGGTCCCTAAGTATTTTTCAGTGCCCAGCCCTGTAGTCATACTCAGACCTGTGAATTACCTGAATATTCAGACCTGAAATTACCTGTGTAATTTCACCTGTGTCCCTGCCTCTGGAAATTCATACTTGCCTGTCTCACAAGTCACTTTGGGTCTGTGCACTGAGCCTTGGAGACCTTCAGCAAAAGGTCTCTGATTTGGGTGCATCTGGGATTGGACACACACATGCACACAGAGCCTTAATCCTTGTGTTTCTTTTGAGAGTGGAATTTTCTTAGTGGAATTTTCCTTCATAAGCCCTGAGGTCCCAGTAGCAAGCATTGTCCCTGACCTGTGTGTGTTCCCTGTGACTGAGGAGCTGAGGAGCAGAGCAGGGATGGAGGCATCAGAAGGCTCAGAGGGGTTTTGTGTGTGCCTCCCTCCCTGATGCGATGGGGGTACAGGGGGAACCTGTCAGGGGTAACAGCGGATGTTGAAAAACTAAACATGAACATCAGAAATGTAAGTGTGCTTCTGATTATTTAAATAAGGCCAAATTAAGAAGGAAGAATAAAGAGAAAAGGTGTTTGTCTGGAGTGCAGCAATGCCTGGAGACTTCTGCCACAATCAGAGTGACATTGTGCTGTGCAGGCTGTGAAGGATTAGCAAACGACTGAGCCAGAGGGACTCACACACCAAATCAGTAAATCAGTCAAATATGAGTGTCTGCATTTAACAGCTGATGCTGACAAACAGCAAAATATGAAGCAACTTGTCCAAGGATCGATGCCAGGTTTGTCCAGAGCTCTGTGCACCTCTGGAAGCAGGGCCAGGCTGGGAGAAGCAAGCCTTGGCTCAGGGTTAAGGACCTGACAGTTTTAACCTTTGGAAAGACAGCAGTCAAGGGGGCAATACAGCTGTGGGATCCCAGATTGTAAATGGCCCCTTGCAAATGGCCTCTGGCTGCAAAAAAAATGCAAGATTTCAGTGCTTCAGACTGCTTCTACTTGGATTGGAAGTCTCTTATTTCTGTCAGGGTGGCTGCAGGAGCAACCACCACTCATGTACAAAGCTGTGGACCAGCCACCACCACTGCCATGGGAGCTGGAAGCTTTTCAGTGGATCAAAGGCATGGAATAACAGGACACATTCACTGAGTCTTCCCTCATAATGTGCTACAGGGCTATTTCTTGTTTGCAGCTCAGGACACGCTGAAGGTCTTTCCTCAAAACCATCACCAGCTCAAGCAGGCAAAGCTGGGTGCTTTGCTCACCTCCTCTGCTTCATCCACAGGGTCCATATGTCATTCCTGAGATTAAACCATGGCTCCACTCGGAGCCCACGAGCAGTTTGCCAATTATTTTCAAGGCAATGAGGATTTTATCCTTTGTTCATCCTGTGCCGGCTGGGCTAACGATGTTCAATTAGAAACTGCTCTTTGTTCTAGCGCAGTCAAGAGGATTCTTGCCAATGATTTGAATGAGCATTGGATAAAGCTTATGGCTAAATCCAGTCCTTATGCAAAAATCCATGGATTCTACTGAATTGCTTTTCTCCCAGTGAAATTAATGGGAGCTGTATGAGAACATCTAAGGGAAGATTTAGTTCCTGTTTGCAACAATATGTTACCCCCTGATACTCGGCCTGTTTTGAAATGTTTATTGTTAAATCCATGTATTTTTGGTTATATCTCATTAAGAACATAATACAGCCTTGGAAAGTACATTCTGAAAGGGTATTACAGCCGGATTGGGATTACTGTTTGCAAGAGACTTTTAACTAGGGGGAAATTTCAAATTCAATTTACAGTAATGTCAAACCACAATTAATATATAGGCAATGATAAGGGGAACATGCAGAAGTACACATTGATAGCACTACATCAACAAATAAACTTTTGGAGCTAGTAATTAGGTACACAAGATTATTATATGTTTAATTGACTAAAGCGACAATTTGGAATTACATCTAGTCACATTTAATTGGATTTGGAATCTCTAGAGGAAAGGAAACAGAGAGCAGCATAGAGAGACAGCCATAAAAGCAAACTGATTTTCTAAAGTCTGTTAAGACTCTGCATTAATATCCTTTGCACAATACTTTTTTAATATCCCTCAGCCTAGAAAGAGCAATGCAGTGATTGTCACAGACAGTGGGAGTACTAAAGTGTACTCAATTAGGTGACAATACAGCTGATTACTTTTAGTTTGGGGTGGGTTTTAAGCTATAGTTTAATCAAAGATGAACTATGTCTGAGTCTGCCATAGACAAGTGATATTCCAACGCTGCCTAGATACAGGGTATTGTACATGTTGATGCTGTCCTAGAAGGAATGTACTTAAATATATTTCATCCCCAAATACCTTAAAGGAAAAAAAGAAAATCCAGGCTAAAATATTGTATAGTGTCCATTAAATATTTGCTTAGAGCAAAATACCGAAAAGTTATTAAAATAAAATGTCGCTTTTTTGGCAGATAGTTTAAAAAATTTACCAACGCTTGTCTTAGGGCTGGACAAAGTGAGTTATGTGCAATCTTTTGGTAAAAAACTCATGTTGCGCTCTTCTAATATCACCTGCATTAAATATTGCTGTATGCATCCTTCCCTCCCTGTACACTCATTTATTCTGCTTTTGTCACGAGGAGGGCCACGACTGCTGACCATACATTCATCATGACGGGAGGCACCGTGTGTGCAACAAGCAACCCCATCCATCTGTATTGGCAGCTAAAAATTGATAGCCCAACGAGGAAGGAGGTGCTTATCTCACTATTAAGATCGAAATGAAGGATGGCTGCTTAAAAGACTGCCGACAAAGGTAGCTCTTGGGCATATCAATCAACAGGACGCAATACAGCACCACCGTATTTATAACGAAGTAGATTTTCTTGGACTAATTTTAAGGGCAAAATTCAAGGTTGTTAACCCTTGACTCATACTTCAATTTTATGGAGCGCCATAAAATTTAATTCCAGATACTGTATAGCCCCCTGAGCTATTTTTTGTGAAGTCTTCTTACCTTAGTGACACTTTCCTCTCGCAATTTGCATGGTACTAATCCTCTGACGCCTTTCCAAATTCTTCAAGTGGAAGGGGAGCAAAAAATGGCTGTAACAAATGGTCTCAGAGGAACCTGCAGTGCTCTGTGAAGGATGAGTAAGCAAGACCCCACTCTACCAAGACGACTGATGTGAGGAGTAGACCATTGACTTTAATGAGGCTCGTGTCTTGAGTGATCCTCTTTTAAGATGGCTGTTCAGCCCCATCAGCACAAATTCAAGTTGAAGGGTACTTCCTTCTACTTGGATTTCTAGTCCTTTCTGAGGAGCAAATTTTATGACAAATGGATCCTTTATTTGGAAAGGCTCATTTCTGCAGGAGTTTGCCACTGCCAGTGAAGATCCAGCCTTCATCCCCAGAGGAAGCGCAGCATTTGGGCCTCAGGTGGTGAAAAACCCTTCTGCATCCCAAAATGGACCTGGTCCTCCTCATCTCAGATGATCCTCAGGCTCTGTTTTTCCCACACAAAGAATTTAAGGATTCTAGGAACAGTGTATGTCCCATGCAACAAAATTACAGGGTCTGACTCTGATCCCATTTATTTTAGCTTATTCTGTGAGAACACCTGTCACATCTGTACTTCTTGTGAAGTGGTGCAAAATATGTCTGACATAAGCCAGAGTAATAAAGATCAGAATGTGCTTCTTTTAAATTTTCCCTCACCTGGCAAATTCTTCCTTTTTAAAACTATTATTAGTTGCATTCTTATTGGTAAAAATGGAATAAATCTGAGTCCCAGGAGCTGCTGAATTTCAGTACTGCTGTGAGTGCAAAGTGCATCTAATTCAGAGAATTACCCACTGGGCTAGTGTTTGCAGTGCCTGTGAACTTTCGTATGTGCTTTCCAGCAGAGAATTTCTTCTGTACAGAACAGTTTGATTTTTTTTCCCCACTGGGTCAGACTCTTTAAAAATCTTGAGTTCACAAACACGTTTTATGAAGGGGTCATTTCTTCAAATGGATTGTCTTTTTTTGTCTCTTTACGCTGGTATCCATTGACTTCCCTTCTTGATGTCATGGACATGAAGCTTCAAAGAATAACCCTTTAAAGAAGGAGCTGTCATAGCTGTCCTCTCCCCCAGGGGTTCAGGCCATCCTGCTATGCAGCAGGGCTGGAAAAGTGGTGTGAAGGACAAGATTCATCTCAGTGCCTCCATGCAGAGTCTAAACCAGAAGCTGTGGTTGGGCTAAGGTGGGAATGAACCAGAAGTGAAGGGGGAACTGAGCTGCTTCCAGCCATTACCATCATATTCTAAACAGCAAGGGCCAAAGGATGTTGGCAGTGGTAGGACTCTGGCTGGTCAGTACTTTGCTCCAGAGCTCACAGCTCATTTCTGTTCCTGACAGAAAGCTCCTGAGTGGGCCTGGCTGGACCCCTGTGTACAAGAGGTCCCACCTTGGTGCTTGTGCCCCACTCCCACTCCTAGCCTTTCTCCCAAGTCGCTGCCATCTCTGACTGCAGAAGCTTTGAAATGTCAGTAGAGATCAAACCACTTGTTTGATCCCCTGCTGCACTCATTTTTCCCCAGCAGACAGAGATTGCTCTGAGCTTTTGTGCCTTTTGTGCGTGTGCCTGAGCGTGGGCTACGCGAGGGATTCAGCGGCACCGAGATGCTGACACACGCAGGAGAGGCAGCTGGGTGCCCAGTGCTGCTCCCACTCAAGAGCTTGCACTCAAGAAACAGCTCCTGAAGATACATCCCCAGCTCCAGTAACACCTTTCCCCTCCCAGAGCTGCTGAGTTCTGTGAGCTCAGCACCGAGGCTGACTTCAATGTCATCAGAGCACACAGCAACAATTATCAGGATGATGCAGCATGTGACACTGCACTGGGACTTTCCACCACAGAGAGACTGAGAAGAGGTAGTATAATCTTTTTTTATTAATATTCTCTCTATTTCATGGTGTAAAAAGCTGAAAATAACTTGTCACAACTATACATGCTCATGTGCCTTTGTAACCAAAGCAACAGCTATTGATGCACGCACTTCGTGCTAACTACTCCTCTGCCCCAGCACTGGCTCACAACCATGAGCAACATTTTCCAAGGAAAAGGGAATAGATGAGGGATAGGATGGGTTTTTTTATCCTTCCATGAGGAAAGATTTGTAGATTAAATACGTCACTCTTTGCTTTGATCAGTGGGTCAGGTATAAAACCTTCTGGCGTGGCATTGACTACTTTTGTTTCTTCATATCATGATTCCTTTAACTACTGGAAAAGTCTTCTACTTCTGTCATGGCTTCAAAATATTGTACAGACCATTTGACTCCTTCAGTTGACATCTTTACTGCAAAAAATTCAGTTCCTTAATTCTCATCTGCAAAGCTCTTTAATATTTATCCTATTTCTAAATCGCTGTGTTTTCTCTCCTGATCTATTCCTCGTGCTCAGAGCAGTCTTTATCTTGTATCTCCTCTGGTTTTCTTCTCCTGATATGGGGTTTATACTTTGCTTTGAACTTTTCCTATCCCTGACATCAACTGCCAAGAGTCCTCTTTCTTTAAGCCATTCTTAAAGCACTCAAATTGCTCCCTTCATTATCAACTTTTACATATTTCTTCTTCCTTGGCACAAACCTGTTCCATGTGACTGTGTAGCCCCTATTAGGCACACTGAAAGTTTTGTTCCACTAAATTTTTAAGGTCACATGGACTCATACTAATGAATTACCTGATTTTCTGCATAAAAACACCATGGAACTGCACCCCTGCCTTCCTGCATGGGTGCCACAAGAGGAAAGCAGAGACTGGTTTTGAGAAAGTTACCCAATGCCCATTTAAAGAGCTTAGCAGCAGAGTATTTACCATTGACCATCTAATAGATTATTTGTTGGAGGCTTTTTTCCCTTGTTTTTCCCCTTGTTCATTCAATCCAAACTTCCATCAATTTATATTATGCATTAATATCTGAAAGCTTAAAGGTCCATTAGCACATCTTACCTTCTCCCAGTATATGTACCTATGGATCGTGATCAAGGCAACTTTAAATATTCTTTTTGATTAGCTTTTTGATTAGCTTTCTTTGATTGTCCCCTTTAAAGTAAATCATCTATTTCTGGATCTTCTGTGCAGTGATATTTAATATCACCGATATAACTGATTATTATTTAACTTCCATTCTACTCTGAGACAAAGGCATAATGCCAATGACTGGTGGAAAAGTAATTTGCAATGGATAATATTATTCAGTAAGTTGGGCCTTTTTCTCTGTTCAAATATTTTATTCTGTGGATTGAAAATATACATTCCAAGTTGACATATCATCAAATGAATGGGTTTCTTTTCATAACCTGCTAAAGATATGCACTGGATGATTTGTGTATGGGCTGCTAGATTAAAAATAGATGAATTAAATAGAGTTGATCACAATAAATAATAATGGGAAAATTAAATGTATTATAGTGAATATCCTCAGAGTGGTAGCAGCAAGACAAGGTTTAAACTTACTTATTACTATAGTCATGTAAGCTCCCCAGCATTTCTTGTCTGCAATGCAATTTTTCAGCTGGTAACAACAAAACAAAGAGTAGGTTTGTGATATTTCATCCCACAGAAAGAATCTCTCTCCAGACTGTCCAGTTTTACTCACACCTTGACAAACAATTCCACTGTCTAAAAAATGCAATATAAGCTGGATGTTTCATTCTGTGAGTGAAAATATACCACACCCAGACATTCTGACAATGTCAGAAAAGCCTAATGTTGTCAAAGAGGGTTGAAACCTTGGAAGTCACAGCCTGGCTTCACCAATATCTGGCAGCGCTCCCATCTTAGTATAAACTATTACCTCATTTATAAATATCTCAGTCTTAACTCATCAGCACATTACCAATCTAATTGTTTTCATTATTCCATTGTGAAAACCACGTGGCCTATTTTATGCTAAAAGCTGAGCTCTAGCATCCACTGTGCACTTAGATCCAAAGTCAATCCCACCTAGCCAAAGTCTTACCCTAAATGCCACTGCACCAGCCATGCACATGTTGCAGAAACCAACAGAACCCCAGGAAAGCATTTCAAAGCTTGTATGTTCATATCTGCATGTTTCCAAAGCCATCTGTACTAAAAACCTTAATTCCAGAGTGTATTAAGTATTTGCTACAACTCAAATAGAGGCCTTTAATTTGCACTGGAGTAAACTGGGCTTTTAGCTTTAATTCCTGTTCAGCCCCAGTGCTCTGGGCAGGACTGCAGCCACCACAGAGCTGCTCTTAGCACACTGAAAATGCAATTCGTGTGAGAATATTTCTGTCAGCTAAGCTCAGCACCACAGAGAAAGCTTCCAGCAGCACGTGGAGGTCTGGCTACCTTCAGACCTTGTTTTTGGGCTCTGGTCACTGCTGTGGACACCAGGTGCTTCCACCCCAAAAGCCTGGGCTGCTGCAAGCGTGGGGCAGCACACACCTCACCCCAAAAAGCAAACAACAACCCAGCCCTGCGAGCTGAGCGCTGTCAGCTCCTGTAGAGCTCAGCCTCATCTCACACCTTCAGGGGTGAAAATCCAAGGCAAGAAAGTTTAAGAGGGAAAAGCTCTTGGTAGGCAAACCCTCCTGTGTGGTCCCAGCTGGTGCCCAGGGCTGTCAGCAGTGCTGTGTGCTCACACTTGACCCCTGCCCTGCTATGGAGCATGAGGTTCCCAAGCTGGCAGCAGCAGGGATGTTTTGCAATCCTCCCAATGGAATGACTGATAGGAGCTGACAGGCAGCCTCTCTGGGCAGCCTGGCCATCATATCACTGAGAAAATGTATTTCTCATTAATTCTTGAAGCTATTTGAGCAACTCATGCCGTGCCACACTTCGCCGCAGGAAAGTCCCTTCTTTAATCAAATCTGGGTGAAAATCCTTGTAAGGTCAATGGCTCTTGGGTGCACTGGCAGAAGAAGGTGTCTGCTGTGCCTGAGTCTGTATAGACCCAGAGGTCTGTGGAGCTTGTTGCTGCTTTAAGAATTCATTTTTAAATTTTCTCATGCCAGAAAAGAGATAACATTTCCCTTATAACTCTTCATAAACACCAATAGGTAATCCTCCCTCTTCTATATCTATGGTATTATTGGAGGCCAAGTCTTGCCTTGAAGCACTGAGCTTTTAATTTCCTGGTGGAAAATTTGGACATAATTATATTCCTTATCCTGGTCATTAGAACAAAAACATTTTGTCCCTTAAGAAGGAAGATCAGTTTGTCCTTAAGATATCTCACTGGTGTCCAGATGATCTCAGTGCAGCTTCTGACCAGTTTGTGGATTTCCTATGTCCCATTGCATCATGACTAAAACAACTTGTTAAAATTAAAATTATTAATGTTTTGTGAGGGCAGAATGGGCCCTTTTCTATATATAAGTGTGCCATTTCAGGGATTCAGACTTTGGAATGCACTCTTTGTAAGACATAACTCTCAGCTGCAGAAAATCAGCATCATTCTGCTCTCAGGTACAGTAGTAAAAATATGGAGTAATAGAAAACTAGATGGAGAAGGCAAATAAAATAACATAACAGAGAGTTTTTATCATATTGATACTGATTTGAGAGCTTTTCAGTGCTGTCATTACTGCTGATATTTCCATTTCAGAAACAATTCTACATGTACAAAACCAAGGAATTTAACAGTTTCTTGCATCCTTTCTTCTGTAATAATATCTACTTCCAGGTATTTTCTCCCTACTTCTATTTTTCTGGTACTAAATCATTTATGATAGAATAAATACTGCTTGAATCATTATGCTAAGAGAAGGTATTAGTTTAAATGTCACAACTATTAAAGCAGATGGATTAATTCTCTCTGATTTGAGGAGAGATGGATTTATTTAACACCAGCTGAATGAAATAGGCAACACATCCCTCGCCATAGTTGCTAGCTGTTGAAATCCCAATATTAAACAAATTATCAACCCAATTAGGGTTGTAACTGTTAACAGAGGCCCATAAATCATGTCTCAAGGATGCTCAACAGGAACAACCTGGTCAGCAAAACTCTAGACCATTTAAAAAACCCACAGGGCAGCTCAAATGTAATGTACATATTTCAAAACCAGAACTTTCCATTAATTCTGAATTTTACTGGTTGCAAAAAGAGCTTTAAGACTTACAAAGGAAACCAGTGCCAAAACCCACCCATTTTGTGCTATTCTCAGGCCCTCATTGTTCCCTTGAACTGAAGGGTCCTCAGGAAGTTACACATCCATTATCCTCTTCCCTTTTTTTGTATACCTTCTCCTTTCTTTGGGGAAATGAAGCTGTGGGCAGGAACGTGTGCTGTTCCTGGGATCATTACTGGTGGTGTGGCTCTGGCTGCACACCTGCTGGAAGAACTACAGAGCACACCATGCAAAGACAGACACAGTCACTTCTCAGAAACAACTCTATATACAGCCAACTCGGCTTCTACTAAATTAACAGCCATTCAGGCACGTAAAGGATTTTGCTATTGCAGTGACTCAGGCATGATTTTCCCCTGACCCTCTGAGCAGTGCTGTCCATTTGACAGGCTAACCACATCAGTCACCATCTCAGGCTGGCTGATTCATCTCTTCACACTGATGTTCCCAAAAGACATTGAGCTCTGTGCTGGGAAGGACTGACATATCCTTCAGTTAGTTGCTGTATTCTAGCTTCCTTTTCTTCTTTTCTCTCTTTTTTTTCTCCTCCTCGGGCTAAAAGCCCTGAAAACCCCTTGCAGCAAATATCCCATCTTTCTCCCTGGAGAATTCCCTTGCCAGACTCACTCCCTGTCTCCCAAGCTCTTGCCTGAGCCTCCTGATGGATGCAGCATCCAGGTGTTGGCCAGGGGATTCTGCCTGCATCTCCCTAAATCACTCAGTGGTGCTCAGCCTTTGGCTCTGCCTGTCTGAGTTCAGATGTCTGAGCACAGGCTGCCAAAGCTGCTCAGCTGAGCACAGTTTATCAATTTTTTTCACAAAAACAACATGCTGTTTAAGCTGTGACCTGTTCCTGCCCCAGCAGGAGCCCTGCAGAGCTGTCCCAACGCCTGCTGAGGACTCAGGATGGCAAAAGGCTTCTCCCAGCACTGGAAGTGAGCCCAGAGCAGCTGCAGGGAATTTCCTCACTGGGATTGGGGTATTCCTCACTACAAAAACATCTTTTAAAAGAGGACACTGTTAACAAAACTGGTTAAAACCTCTGGTTTTGGACAGTGGCTTCATGTAGAGGCTAATTGGCCTGTTTGCAGACACCACAGGTGAGGAGTTTCCAGAGCAGCCTCCAGCCTTCCCATACGCTGTGCATTCCAGGATTTTTCTTTAATGACTAGTGATCTCTTTGAAAGGATATAAAACACGGATTTCCTTTCTCCCCAAACATAAAGAGATACTTATTAGAGTATCAAGCAGGCCTTGAAGCCTCAGGTAACCCATCTGCAGCACCTCTGGCTATGGGAAGAAGGGATCTGCCGCCACAAATCCCCTTTCAAAACACGCTGCATCCAAACTAACTCGCAGAGACTTAAATACCTTAATAACTTAAGACCCCAAATAAGCTGATATTTGATGTGACCTACATTAATGGGGAGGCATTACATGGCAGATAAGCAGAAAGTTCTCATCTATTGTGTAATACATGATTTATTCATGCCGTAAACATACTGAGAAAGGGATGTGCTCTGGCGTTCTGTCTGCTTATTTTTAACCCTTATAAAAAAATATAAAATAAAAATTATGTAAGAGGATCATGCTGGTGAGAAGATATTCGTATCACAACAGCCATAGACTTAGTGGCAGGACTGCCAGAGACTTTTTTATGTTGGAAAGATATAGAGAGAAGCACATAGGTTGCACGGCAGTGCACCCATAATTCTAACTACCAGCCTAGGAGTGGAAGCAGTTCATAGAAGAGGCTAATGGCTTTACCCTGTCTGATACCATTGCATTAATAAAAATCATCAATAAAAGCATCAGTTCCTGCTGTACTGTAAATGAGACAGGGGCTGAGTGTGCGCTGCAGCTCCAAGATAAGGCACTAGAAAGATATCTAAATTTTTGGCTAATTCTAGATGTCAAGATAATTGGATTTTCCAAATTAAACCTTTCTGTAGTTAAAGAGGATTAAGGTTAGGGACTGTGGCAGGGAAAGCTACTGTCACTGTTATGAAGACTTTTTCACTACAGTGCCATTTTTCTTCTTCTATGTCTGCTCTAATGCAAAATGGCAAGAGCTTCATAAAAAGATTGAAGCAGTTACATCATTTGCCATCAGAAGCTGGCATGGGGAAGGTTCCTTTCTTGTGCATCTGCCTATTCATTTTATGAGTTCTTAGCAGAATTTCAGTGAGTGTTGAATCACAGAATTATTGACTGGTTTGGGTTGGAAAGGACCTTAAATCCCATCTCGTTCCAGCCCCAGCCATGGGCAGGGACACCTCCCACTATCCCAAGATACTCCAAGCCCCAATGTCCAACCTGGCCTTGGACACCCCCAGGGATCCAGGAGCAGCCACAGCTGCTCTGGGCACCCTGTGCCAGGGCCTCACCACCCTCACAGGGGAGAAAACCTCAATCAAAACAAAGTTTGTTCTTTAAGAATGTCTTTTGGCTTTTTATTTTTCACGATAGCAACGTACATCCTTCAAACCTGTAACTGAGGCATCCCTCAAGCTTGTGCTTCGTGAAGGAATTAATTGGTATTTTAATAGAAGTGCTGACAATATAAATACCTCTTGAGACACTTTGTCTCCATATGGTTTCTCTGCAGAATTTCTCTGATTCCCCACACTTCCAAAAGAGGGATATAAACCTCCTGACACAGCAGAGCATGAGTCAGTCCCATAACTACAAAAAGAAATCTTCCCTATCACCAGGTTACTCTGCAGACTCTTTCAAAGCAAGTTTTTTGCATCTTTGCTGGAGCAATGGATTCTGCTGAACACAATACATGAATGATACACTGCTGAAGTCAGCCACATTCTGTGGCCTCGTGTCACTCACAGCCCTTACATTCATTATTGTACCTTGCTAGAGGAGCTCTTGCTTATATTTTAAGACCACCTCAAGGACTACATGTTTTCTAACTCTTCTGGAATTAAGGGCTGGAGTGTAGCTCCACATGATGAGACTTGCTGCAGAGCTCAGTTGCAGGATATGCAAAAATAAATAAATAAATATTAAAAATAAAATCTTTTTTCTTTATCATTTTGTCAATTTAGCAGCTGCCCTCACACTCACGAGAGCCTCACTGTCCCTCCACTCAAGGCCAGAACAGCAACATCCTCCCTCTTGCACCTGACAGGACATTGTAGAAGGGCTTGTTCTGATGCAAGAACACCAAAACACGTGAAGATGGGGAAAAACCAGCTGCCCAACCCTCTGTGCAAGGAATTCCTGGAAGTCCATTGAGCCCTTCCAATCCTCTCCTCGGTGTGTCTATATCTTGAGTGACATGGTGCACAGCACAACAAATGTTCTGGAGGCATCTCTGCTTCCTGGACATGCTGCCAGATATTCATCCACAGTGACAGACTTCAGTACATAAAGGCATGAGCAGAAAAATCATCTGGGATTTCATCATATAAAGTTTTCTCCTCCAAAGTTTTTATGGGCTGAAGTTTTATGTCTTTAAAGACTTTACCCCATAAAAATCCAAGATAATAAAACAAATAGTGTCTATGTCCAGGGTCAGTAGCCTGGGGGGGAAATGCTCTTGGGTAATAATAAGAATACTTTCAGCAACAGTATTGACCAGAGATCTTTTCCTCACTGGCTGACATTTCACCATTATTGCCCTCAGAGCTACTCACTATTTGCTGTGCAGAGTAGCCACAGGTACGAGGCAATGCACAGATCCCAAAGTGTGACTTTGAAGTGCTCTTGAGGATGATAAACCCAAAAGTGAACTTTGCAGACTGCAGAGCTTGCCTGGTCCAGCCACTCACTTTTTCATCTCGCTCCCTCGCTCCACCTATTTTAAACCTGCAGTGTGTGGATACACCCAAACCCACACTCACATGCTCATATCAATCCAGATTAGGAAAGGGCTGCCAACCTATAGAAAATAAGCAGAATACCCAACATTTCACACAAAATCAGGCTGACCTAATTACATGTCTATATTTACACGTGAATTTCAGAAAATCTTGGAAAAGTTTTTTTTTAAATGTATCTTAAAAAGTTAGACTGGTAGCATTTTTTGCTTCATGATCCTCTAAAGGCCCTGAACAACAAGATAATTAAAGGCCACAGAAGTCAGAAACCTAAAACCACTTTCCTGTAAATCAGGGCAGGCTGGTGAGTTTTACCACAGTAAGGAATGGGCACAGATCCCCTCATGTGTCCCCCAGGCTCTTGGCAAGAGGACACACTTGTTATTTTCTGGTCTGATACCTCCAGATCTGTGGCATTAACCATGGATAACATGGTTCTGCCCATGGAAAGCTGGAACTTCTCCTCACCTGGGTGGAATGTTATTATTGCCCCAGGTGGCCATGATACTATTACACACATTTGAGGCTTGTTAATTCTCCAGGGCTAAACTGGCCACTCCAGACTGCTTCCATTCCAATAAATGCAGGATAACGTGCTGGCTAAATATAGCAATGTAAAATATAAACAAATCCCCAGTGGTACCCTCGAGATCCAGCCAGAGTAATCAGTGTGAGAGCACTCAGGGTGCACGTGTGCCAGCCTATCCTAAAATCTCCTCAAAACAACTGTAACAGTATTTCTGCATGCCCCCTATCAATCAACAGGATGGAAATAAGCTGGCATAAAACCTTATCAGAAGTCCTGTTGTCTAAAGCCATTAGAGAGAAGGACATGGATACTTAACTAATTGCCACTCTCAGCCTCCCATCCCGGGGTGGTGGGAGCAGTCATCAGCTGAAGGAATGACTCACAGAGCCACACTGTGCCTTGGATAATTTTACACAGGTGGGAGATAGACTGGAGAACAAAAATGAGTGCTTGTCAATAAAACACAGAGCTGGTCCCACAGTGATACCTTCTGTGAATCACCTCAGTGCACCAGGGCACCTGGGAGATCCATAGCCCTGTGGAAATGCAGGTATCCTTTCCTCTCCTGCATTTCTGACCATCCCTGTTAACTCTGTGCTGGTGCTGGCACTATTAACCATGCTCATGCTTCTGCCAAGATTTGCAGCTCCCCCAGCTTCCAGCAAGCAGTGCCCACCTCAAGAAGACAAAGTTGTCATTGGCAGGGGATGCAGCCCAGGCAGAGCTGAACGTGGTCTGACCCAAACCCCAGCTCAGCCTCCCTGGTTCTGATGGCTGAAAAAGCCAAGCAAGGCTGTTCCCAGGCTGGCAGCTCCTCCTGGCAGCTCCACTGGGGTGCACCGAGTGTGAAATCCACCTCTCTGCATCACACCAGCACAATGCATCATTTGAGTCATTTCTGAGGGATGGGAAGGTTCATAAGCTCCGTGTTGCCCTCTGCACAGGAGTGAATTTTACTCTTAATGCAAACGGTGCTCAAATGCAATATTTTAAGACTAATATTCCGTATAGGCACAGTGTCTGATTCGTGCCAACCCAAGGGGTAATATGAATGCTTAGTGTTTTTTAACCAGCTCCCAAGGACTGAATAAAACCCTCAGATGAAAGCTGTGACCTTCAAAGAGCATGGAATCACTCTTTCTTTTCATCTAGGAGATAATTTAGCTAATACTTTTCTCCTCATTGAAGACAGAGGCTTGCTGCACTGAAAACTGTTTACAAATGTTCTTTCCCCATTAAATTGATTTTCTGAGTATAGATAGTCAGTGTTTTCTGGAACTAATTTAAATTCCTCTCTAATTAATATTCAGGACAAAAATATGTTATCTTTGCATGACTGTGCAATTATTAAAGGGAAAATATCATCAGAGAAAGTAGGGGATGAGGTGTTTTGGTGGTTTTGTTTTGACTAGCCATTACCCAACGAGAAATGTATCATTTCTTTGCCTTTTTTAGGCTTTAACTCAACAAGCCTTCAAGAGAGAAACAGGTTTTTTGTTATGTACACACTATTTGTGAAAGGAGACAAGGCTGACAAAATAAAGGAGGCAAATAAAAACTTTGCTAAAGAGCATTCCGATTGCATGCAGCACAAATTCACAGGTAACAGCAGATGTCTTGAGCACTGTGCACTCTTTGTGTGTGATTGTGTCTTAAAAGGAGGCTGAGAGAGTCTGAAGCTCAAGGTCCAGACATTTCTACACTTCTGGGGGGAAAACTATCACCTGAGATTTGCTCTGTGATTGTCCATGATTTAGGTAATCAAATGAATTCTGAGGCAAAGTACAGACTTTACACCACAAGCCCCCATAAATACGACTTTTTTCCCCATGAAGTGCCATATTTTGTGCTATTGAATTTCATTATTGCAACCAACCTTTTGTTCAAAGGTTTGCAGTGTGCTGTGGTGGCAGGGAGACCCAAGCTCATTCCCAGCTCCATGGATTTCCATGAGCACTGCACCCTTCCCTTCTGTGGGCACCCCTGGACTGCCCACCACCTTTGAGAGCAGCTCAGCTGCAGGGATGGGGACACAGAGACAGGTTTCCTTCAGCCTGTTGATGACAAGAAGGATCCAGAGTGAGCAAGGGCTTTATCAGAGCCTGTTGTCACCTCCTGGCACCGTGAACTCCCACAGCCTCTCCTGGGGTAAACACATGTCTAAATTCTGGTGACTGTGGCCTTGTTTCAAGAGGAATGGGCATGAGATTTTGGCAGGAGGATTAAAAGACATTTCTTCCTGTCATTAACCTGGTGGCCTGGAACACAGCTGCTCCTGATAAAGCTTGGCTCTGAGCTGGTGATTGAGAAACACAGAGGGAAAAGTACATTTCCCACGTCAGACTGAGGAAAGCCTCTGCCTTTGTCACACAAACTGGGTGTAGCTGACCTCTCACTGCCAGCTCCAACACAATCATCCAAAAGCCTGAGGGGCTGCCCACTTCCAGCAAACCCCAGGTCAGATGGCCCTAACCCTGCTGAGCTTCCAAAAGGAGACAGGCTGCACCTTTGGAGAAAAGAATAAAATCTGCTTCTAAAACACAAACAGAAATTAGGAAACCTGGTGTTCACTATGAAACTGCACAAGTAGGTAGCACAAGCAAACTTGTTTTGTTCATGCTTGTTTTGCTTTAGAAAGCCAGTACAAATCTAGATTATGTTTTGCAAGTTGCAGGCCATCCATGTATTGGATTTCTGGCGTGAGCTTTGGGCTTGTTCAAAGACAGAAAATGAGGACTTATCTATCATGGAAGTTATAAAATCCCTGTCTTCCATTTGCTTGCGGATGGGACTGTGGAGAATTTCCTGGGACAGAAGTAGTGGCATTAAAAGGAGCATAAAATTCCCTCAATTTACAGCAAGGGTGAGACTTTCAGGAGCACATAAGCAGCAAAAGTGTGCAAGTGTTGCACTGAAACTCAGTTTGTGTTCATAAATCACTGAATGATTCTGAAAGTGTCACCAGTCACTTTCTCACTCCTCCTTTTTCAATAAGGAAAAGGAAGAAGGTAAAAAAGAATGATCCCAGTCCTACAGAATTTTAGTCAATTTTAAAACAGACTAGAGCCAGTTCTGCTTTCAAATATATTTTTTTACAAAAATTTATCAGTTAAAACAATTGCTTCAATTTTTTTTTTCTGAGTACAGGTTCTGGGATCATTGAAATTTCTGGGATTTATATGATACCAAAGGCAAAGAAAAAAACATATGTATATCAGGGATGTCCTGAGAACCCTCTCAGGCAGAGAAGATACAGCTCCTTTTCCTTCACTTGATGCTGAGATAACTCAGAACAGTATTGGGTGAAGTCAGCCAAGTCTGTAGTGTTTACTCAACTTATCTATTCAGAAATAATCTAAAATCATAGTGCTCACCAAAAAAAAAAATCACCACAAGCAACAAGTTTGGTTCGTTGTCAGTGTGGTACCACTGAGCATTCAAATTGCAGGCCTGAATCTCTCATAGGTGAAATTAAAAATAGCAGTTAAATCCTATTCTATCAGTGGGTGTGAAATACCAGGCATCTCACGAACATGTTATTTTAAATACCCTTCCTATTCTGCAACAAATATCTGTCCAATTTTAGACCAAGTTCTGCTGGAGTGTAAGGTCTGAATTGGTTTCAAAGTTTTCCTATTGCCAAGGAAAAGGAGCAGATACACATTGAAATCCAAGTGTACAATGCAGTTTGTCACGAAATTGGGAATCCATCAGCAGCAGAATATGCTGCAAGGGAAATATCAGGTCCACTTGCTTTGATTTATGTCAGGGTAAGTCTGGAGAGCGCTGAGTGGGGTTCTCCATTTGTCACTGTGACCACACAGCCTGGCATCTTAAAAGCAGAGCTCCCTGCAAACAGAGCACTCCTTTGTGAGAAGTGACACTGACATTCAATCTAGGTTTATTTTCTGCAGGGGAAGGGGAGGGAGGATAGAGCTGGTCCAGCTCCCTACACCAAGGTGGTTTGTAGGAGCACTCTGAGCATCTGTCCTTGCTGAGGCTGGGGCTGACCCGTGCAGGGACACTCAGGGCTTTGACAGCAGCACTCACATGCTGGGGACACACCACAGCAGAGCTGGGGACATCAGACAGGACATGTGGGACACCTGGGCTGGTGGGGGACATCAGACAGGACATGTGGGACACCTGGGCTGGTGGGGGACATCAGACAGGACATGTGGGACACCTGGGGGGGTGGTGGTGGTGGTGGTGATGGTGGCAAAAGCACAGATGGATAGGAAATCAAACCACACAAACTCAGGGGACAACAAAACAGCTCCTTCTGCAGCTAAAAGATGAGGATGGTGTGTTCTGAAGGGTTGAGTTCTTAAAACTTCAGATGATCAGCATTGAAAAGTGCATAGAAGGGAAGAACATGTTTTGTCTTACCCATCAGCAAAACTTAAGCTCTTGATGCAAAAGGTTGCAAAGTCTGGATTTTAGAGCTGGGTGGGTTGGTTTGGTCTCCTTCATTCTGGCAAGATTGCTGGAATCCATTTCAGCCCCTTTTAGACTTTTTGGGGGGTTTTTGGGTTGTTTTTTTATTGTTATTATTTTTATTTTTTTTCTCCAAAACCAAGAATTTGCTTCTCTTACAGCTGAAATGTGACAGGAAATTATCTTCACTTTGTAATTCCAGATCCAGATCCTCATGGAATTTAGCCAGACAAGGCTGAATCTCTGCCTGCCCAGCAGTGCTTACTGACTGTGGGTTTCAGAAACAAAATACATTGGAAACAAACTTGGAAAAGTCTGTAACTAGAAAACTGTCAATTTTTTCAGGTGCACGACTTGCTTAAAGGCTGGGGCAGCTCAGGGGTGATCTCCACAATGCCTGATGGATGGGGAGGGTTGGGGAGTTTCTCAGGACCCTTTTCTCTGTGGCCAGAGAATCTCCCAATCCTCCTCACTCCTCCAGTTTATCCTCACCCTGACAGATCCTCTACAGAAAATGAATATGAAAAAACACAACCTGTGGTATTTTTGTTTCATTTCCTAGACCAGAAGGTACCTTTCAGTCCTACCATGGAAGAAAAAACAAAACAGTTTGGGGAAAGAACTAAGGAAAAATATTGTCATGGATTTTATAAGAAGCACCAGAATAAATATATATACAAAAATATATATTTTTAAAAAATATATATTTATTAGACTAGATAAACTGTTATATATAATATAAAATATTATCTATAAGAGTATAAGAACTTCTTTTTGGTGGTGATATGTGGTGGCAGAATCCTCTATGGGGGAATGATGTGCTTTTCAGAGGGTACTTCATGCTGCACATGTTCCTCCCATGTCCAGAAACACCCTGTGAACTGCACTAGGAGTTGAGATCAAATGGGGTTTAGATACCTTTTAAAAGTAGTCCTAATTATTTAACAGTACCCAGTTTATTTTAAATCACTTTACATGAAATTTTCTCAAATCTTTATGGTCTAATATATCCCTTGTTCACCTAACCACCAAAACTACCCACTGTATTTAATACCCATAGTATACTACACCTTCCACCAGGATCTCCATGAAGAGTTAATAATTGCTCCTTGAAGCATTTCTGATGATTCAGATCCTGATCCCTATGTAGGGAAGTATGTGAAATAACCTTCAAACCTGCTACAGCCATATTAAAGGTATATTAGTTAATTCTACTCCATACTTTCTGCAATAATGTACACAGCTTTTTAGCAGCATGGCTGTTGATTAGCACAAAAGGTCAAAAATCAAATTTGCATGTAGACTAGACTGTTTTAATGCAATTCTTAAATTATTCTCCTGAAAATATGAGGAAGAAGCCTCTCCTCCTCCCCAGATTGTGAATGCTAATGTTAATGCTTTTTCCCTAGCAATAACCGGGTTGGAGTTTTCTGTGCGCTCAGGGAATCAGAGCCATTTTCTCGTCAGGAGTGTCTTAGCAAATCACAGGATTTATATTCTTAGATAGGAGGTTGACAAAAACTGCTACTTAGCAACCCCTAGCAAGGAAGCAACATAAGCTGGGTATTTGAGGAAGCTCCATCTCCTTGAGCTCCAGAGAGCAACACCCAGTGCCTGAACTCGCAGGGCTGGTGGGAGGTAAAGGTGCTCGGTGCTTTCCCAAAATGGGCACTCACAACGTGTCTGCGTGGCTGGGAGGCAGGAGAAGGGTCAGACATCCCCAAGGAAACACAGCTCCTTCTCTCCAGCTCTCTCCTGAAGCCTTGTGCTGTTGGCTTTGGATGGCCAAAAGCCCGGGTTATTGATGTGTGGGCTGGCAGAAGTGGCATCTTTGGGAAAGTGAAATATCTGTTACTGCTGTGGGCACTGCACTTCAGGGCACTTCAGGAAGCTACAAGTGCAAACAGACAGTGGGTTGGGTACTGGATACAGAATAAACCCCTGGCCTTTCTAAAAGCCCCAGTAAAACTGCAATTTGAAAAGGATAATTGAGCCCACAATTCTCTCTTTGGGTATGACACAGAGCTTTTAGAGTAGGATTCCTCTATCACAGTTGTGATACTCTTTAGAGTATCAGAAGGAGAAGAAACTTTGAAGTAGGGTATCTTTTGTATTTTCCAAAATTATCCTATTCTGTCAATGAATTTGGAGGAGCAAGACCACGTGGTTCAAGCAGAGCCAAAGAGCAAAAGAAAATGGCAATTACACAAGACACAGAGCCAGAGCTGCTCTGCTGCTGAGGATAGCATCTCTTTTTAGTGCTGACTGACTTGTCCAATTTTGCTTCTTTAAAAGTATTCCAAAATTTTTTTTAAGCTAGAAATATGACTTCATCTTACTTCTGTTACACACAAACTAAATTAAAGACTTCTGCAAGACAAACTCCAGCTACAGACTTAAACTTCACAACTTACTGTAAGAGGATAAAATAATATCCTTGTTTTTCTAATAGAACCAACGTTCCTTTCTGTCTTCTTTTTCGTTTGAAGATGCAAATGTGCTATCCAAATTCTTGTCCTGATCAGACATTTTTTTACAAAAACACCTCAGGGCTAAAATAGACCTTACTAAGCCATGGCAGCACTTAATATTCAAGGCAATTCTACCACCTCAGTTGTGCAGCCACACAAACTAGAGTTAGTTATGTGCTTTATGCACACACACCAGTGTTGGTATGATGTGAAGTTGGAGGGTTAAAAACCAGAGAATCTTCTCTTGCCCCCTCCCTACCCCATAGAGAACAGCCAGTCCCATTTAAATCAAGGGGACATTTGAGTATTGTGAAACAATTTGAGAAAGAATGTCATGGTCTGCCCCTCATCTGCAGCTGGGGTAATTCACTGGCATAATTTCTGCTGCTTTGTACACTCCAAGTTTGCCTTTCTCTTGCTGCAGTCCCACACTGGTGGCACATGATGGTTAGGAGGAAAAAGAGAGGCCAGAGGGTTTATTAGACTGCTCCTACTATAAAGGTGAGCAAAACCTACCACATGATTCACAGGATGGTGCCTACATGTACAGATCTCACTCTTTTGTTGTCTATTTTTTAACTGGAGGGAAAGTATTTACTACAGTCAGGTTTCAGCACACACACCTCCTGAAGGATACCAGGGGCTTTAAAGAAACATTTTTCTTTAGGATTTTTCCTACTTGTTATTGCAAGACATAACTTCATTCAGATTTTTGAGCTAAAAAACAGTTGAAAGGACTCCACAATAGACAAGAACTACTGGGGGGCATTCCAGACTTGTGCAGAGTGGTGCTCTTTAAGCTGACACTTCAGCATGCCCTGAGTGCTGGATGAGACACATCCCACTTAAAATCCAGGCTGACCAAACACTTTTCTTTTTTTTTTTTTTTTAAAACAGCAATTTAACTTTATTTATAAATAGAAGTGGCAGAAGGGATGACTCCTTTCTTGCATATAGAGAAAAGGAAAAGGTGGGGGTATCACACTGAAATTCTCAATACATGAAAGGCCACATGATTCACTCCTCTCACATGCTCTGCAAGGAAAGCTTTGTTCTGGCTGTTGGTGCTGGGTGTTCAGCAAGAGCTAAGGTAAGCTCCATCCATCCAGCTGAGGCTCATCTGCTTTGTGTGGGTGCTTTTTCATCCCAAGGTCAGAGGAAGGAGGATGGCACAGGGCTAATCCTCGGGCAGCAGGACCTGATTTTCCTCCCAGCAGGAAGGTTTTCAAAGATGCCTCTGGGAATAAACACCCTTTTTGGTCTTAGTTTAAAGGGAATTTGTCCAGGAAAAAGTTTTCTAGGGAGTGCTCTCTCTTGAGAGGCTGCCCATTATGAATTAAGTCCTCAACAGAAAATCCATCAATTGCTTATTTTACTTTCTCTTTCAAACTCTCCTTTAAATATTACTCAATAGGGGTGAGATACATGGAGAGAGCAACAACATCAGCATTTACTTGCTTCTTAGCTGAATATGTTACTGAATTTCTAACCAGAATACAACTCTTAGTCCATATACTGAATTTTTGGTTCCTTTGCTACCTGATTCCTCCTTTCAACTGCATCTCCATTTAAGTTTGCTGCTTGCTTAACCTTCACTGTGGCAACCTGGGCTGGTTTCACTTTTATCTGATTTCCAGGTCACTTTATTATGTTTTTTACTGCAGTTTAGCAGCCCCTTGAATTCTGCTACAGTTCATGTAATTCTCATCATGCGGATCAGTTCCCCATGGAAATTTTCTTCCTGCCAGCAGCAGTTATTTACTTTCTCTTTCTACATTTCTCATTGTCACTGAAACACCATCTCTGACAATGTTCAACCTCCTCTAATCCCTTAAAAAAAAAAAAAAAAAAAAGCAAAAAATAACCTTGTCAGGCATTTATTTATTTATTTCCAACCTACTCTAAATTTAAATAGCTTTGCTGTGTCCACAGAGTGAGTGCTGGCTCAGATGCCAAATTTGTTTCCTGGAGCTACGTGGCCTGCCCTTATATTTTTCTGAAGAGTCAAGCAGAGAAAAAATTGTTTTCTTTTAGCCTTTACTTTCTTAATCACTGGAGAAGCCCCCAACAGACACAGCATGATGAGAGAGGATTGTTACCTGCTTTCTGAGCTGATGACTCAACACACTCATTCCTCAGTGCCTGCACAAAAAGGGTTTGGGCAGATATCAAGAATAGTAGGGAAAAAACCATTTGCTGCATCTCAGATGTTGTGAGACTATTTGGTGTTGATAAGAGCTCTTTTTCTTTCTCATTAACTGATTGCTTCTCCTTTTTTTAATGCTCACAGCTCTGCCTGGGGCTTTTGGAGACTGAGCTCCGTTTTCTTCCTTCCTTCAGCACCACGTTAACTAGACAGCGTCAGATTTATAATTCCACATGTCAGAGAGCACAGAAAACTTTTTCCTTGCTGGCATGTCCTAATAATACTAGGTCAGGTCCTCAGAAAATGACTTTTCAAGTGATAAATGTAGTTTGTAAGGAGGTTGTCCTGGTCTCCCCTCTTAGAGATGGGTGAACAGTTGATGAGAAGATGGGTTTGGAGGGACTCTCCTCATGTCATGTGCTGGTTTACACCTTTGCTTCACCAAATATCTCACTCAAGCATTCAGAAAAATCCATCTCAGAACCAGTCAGGCTTTCTGTCCTTTCTGCTCTGAGTGAAACAAGCTGCAGACCTTCCACCTGAATTATCAGCAGCTTAACTCTCTTGTTTGTACCTATTTTTACACAATGGTCCTTCTGCTATCATTGTCTTTTATCTCTCCTTTCCTTTTCAGTTGTTTGCTCTCTTTGGAATTCTGCCCTGCATTATGTTTATTGAGAAGAATAATAAGCTCTTGGCATTTTCATTAATAGACTAATCAAAGCACACTTCTCTCAAAAGAGGTATCTCCTACCGTGCTGGCTTCTCTGCTCTGTGATGCTTGGGTTTCAATTAACCTCTCCAAACACAGCTGATGGGAGCTATCTGCAATCCTCCAGAGAACTGCTGACCAGGGCTCCTTTTCCCTGTGCACTGCCTGATTCTCTCCTTCAGCTAATGGAAATACCAGCCCACTGCCTCAGCTCTTTCTTTTCCAGTTGCTCTCACATCTGGAGCTCACAGATTACAGCTCCATTACTGTGCTGGCCTCCAGCAGATAGTCTTTTATTTCATACTGTTTCACAATTATCTTAGGTATTAGATTAAAAGGTGTAAATTTAACTGTACCAGGATTATTTGTGGTTTTTTAAACTTAAAGAAAACTGAGGGGGTTTTTTTTCCATTACTGTTCCTGTAAGAGGTATAGAAGGCAAGATCAGGGTTGTTATTAAATTCTTAGCCTTGATAAAAGAACCACGTTCACACTTGATGGCAACACTTGATGGTTGCCCAGTGCAAATCTCTGCAAAACCAAGATCAAGACCAAATCAAATGATGCAGATTCTTTGTGAAGAGAGGTTCAATTTAAAAACAGAGCAGAGCTTGTTGAAAAAAAAAAAATAAACGTCATTCCAAACTTTCCCTCCACTGTGTTCAATTCATGATTGGACCTAGAATCACCTACCTGAGGTGCATGGAAATGGCAGCATCAGGGTGCCACCATATGGAGCTGCCAGAACAAAGGTCTGCTAAAAATACTGGAAGTGGTTTTGAAAATTGATGCCAATTCTTGGAATTTCAGGCACTTAAGTGCATTCAAAACCCTGATTAGATGAATGGAAATTTCACTCTGAAGGGCTGAGCATTCAGATATGCAATGGCTCCATCTCGTCGGGAATCTAGGCCAAATTGCTTTTGAAAATCTCAGTAGGGTGCTTATTTGCATTTTTGGCATCAGTATACTTCTGAAAATATGGTGGCAAGGCTGCCATCCATCAAACACTTCAGCAGGTGCTGAGATTTTATGCAAGCACTTGGCTGAGTTTCTGTATTCACACACTTAAAATTTACCATGTGCCTGGCTGCCTGGAGGATCAGAGACCACCTCTGCAGGTTTTAGGCCCTCAAGGTTATATATTTGAAAACTCTGGATTTGCCTAGTCTGCAAACAAACCACAAGCTGACACACTACAAGTTTTCCTCAACCTCTTCACTGAAACTTAAAAAGCAATCCATATAAGTTAGGTAATATTTAATAGAGGGGATTATGGAAAAGCCATTTCCAAATGAGAAAATTGCATTCAAGTTTGTTATCTGCTGTCCCCCCTTCACATATGTTATGACTGCATATTTATTTTTCTGCTACTAGTAGAGAGATTGTGGCAAGAAAACCTTTTTTATTATTATTTTTTCCCCTCTTCAGAGATTGTCAGCAGCATTATCTTGAAGGTGCTGGATATCACATTGCTCACAGCATTACCAGCACAAATGGAGGGGTTGATAAGCCTCCAGGTGCAGGACTCAAAGGATGAGATTTTTTTTTTTTTCCTGTGGCTCTCCTCTAACCTCCCTGCTTTTGCTGGGAAAGCAGGGCAAGCACAGCTCATGTCCAGTGTGATGGAGAGGTTCCATTACACCGACCTCCTTGGCCGCTGGCACAGGGAGGAGGAACAGTCCCCAGTGATGAATCAAGTGGTGGCTGAGCTGGCAACCGTGCCCTGCCCACAGGAAGTCACTTGGGAGGGTGCAGAAGTGGTCAGGTTTTATTTCTAACACCTATTTCGGCCTTTAGAAGAAGGGAGGCAGGGAGGGAAGGGCTGGGCCACGGCTCTGCACCACGATTTGCTCCTTAACTCATTTTTTCCAGTGTGCAGCCCTGAAGTAGTTTTTTAAATCGTCCTTCAGTGCTTTATCAGAGGAGGTGCTGATCACCTGCAAGGATGACTTTTATAGAACCAGCATGACTCATCTGTGGGCATATTTTTAAAACCTCTTCTTTTCCCCCAAACCTCCCCAAATCAGTCTGGGAAAATGATTGCAATTATTCAGATTGTGCTACTTTAAGTTATCTAACCTCAGAAGCCACCTGCTGCAAAACAGACCCAATCCAGCTACAGCTGAGTAGAGGGGAAAGGAGAGGAAAGGTTTCCTTTCCTGCTTCCATCCATGGCTTGCTCCCAGTCTCTGAATAATCCTGTGTGCCTGCCATGCTGTATTTTCCCCTTGTGAGAGGAGGGCACTCATGCCAGCAGGGCTGGGTCTGCAGTCATTAAAGGCCTGATAGCACATCAATAAGCTGCAATCAGAAAGTGCCAAATGATTATTCTTCCTCGAGGCTCTCAGGTTTTATGAAGAGGGAAAGAGGGAGCTCAGGTACATGTAAATTTTAAGCATTTCATTCTAGGGTAAAAAAAAAAAAAAAAAAAAAAAAAAAAAAAGATAAAAAAGTCCCTCCACAGCCACATTTAAATGCAGTCCAATTCTGATGATCCAACTGAAAACTCTTGGTTTTCCCAAAGCCTGTCCCTTGCCATTTGTTTGCAGTCCTGCAAAGCTCCTAAGCTCTGCAGAATTAAAGCTTCACAGCAGCTTGCTTTAGGGAAGAGAAGCAGCAGCCTGCAACTGCAGGAGGTGGTTGCCAGACTTTGAAGTCTGGGCTCAAGATAAGGGGAAACGACATTGCAAAGAAACTGTGTTATTAAAAGACATTCTCCTTTTGATTCAAGTTCCCTGGTATTAAACTTCAGCAGGCCCACATTTCAAGGCTGACTAAAGGGTCTTGAGTTATTGGTACATATTTCAGTGATAGGTTTTTCTCCAGGGCACAATATTTTCAGTACATCGCACGTTAGGCACAGGCTCTCACTCTCTTGTCTGTATCTTGTCATGTAGTAATCATAAACCTGACCTCCCTGGAAAGCTTTTTGGAGAGGCTTTAGGCCACCCAAGACAGGTCTTCAGTCTCTTAAGGGTAGGACTGGGCAGAACAAAGGTCCATGCTGGGACATTTAAGTGACAGGCTTTAAATCTTTCAATGAAACACGTATTTTTTGTTTACTGAGCACAAGGTGAAAATGCTTTTTTAAAATAATAAAGACAGAAAATCTCTACCAGCTACACTGCATTAATTCAGAATTCATTTCTTTTTTCTTTGTTCTGCCGCCCAGCTGTAAAATACATCTTTATTCTCTGTGTGCAAATGGGGGCTCGGTTGCTTTGTAACTGGAATATTTTAGTAAAGTTAAGGCACCACAGTGTGAAGGCACAAGACTGCAGGCAAGAACTTGCAGAATAACTTCACCAGGGAGTGATTAATGGGCCTTATCTTCTCTGGTGACACCAGCCCACATGGCACAGGCTTCTCCTATGCCAGTAGGGACCGGCTCCCTACCACATGCCAGCTGCACCGAGCACAGAACATCGCTGCCCATCGCTGGGTCTGCACTCCTGAGTCATCCAGGGAAAGAGGCAGAGAGAAATCCTCGCTTGCTCATCCTCCTCTCACCCTCCTCACCTCACTGGGGTGCACACAGGATAAGCCCCTGCAGGGCTGGGCTGTCCTGGTGTGATTCAGCATCTCTCAGTGACCACTCCAGAGCAGCCCCCGTGTCCCTGGGGTCAGAGCCACAGCCCCCATGCTGACCCCGTGTGATTCTCACCCCTCACCAACATTTCCAAGAGAGATGGAATTTCTTTTCATTGAAGAAAACTGAGCTGGCCAAGTTCTAATCGCTCTTGGACTAATAAAAGTTAAAATAATTCCTCTGAGGTCATTCTGACTTTACACTGGTAAAAGTGAGATAAGACTTTATGACCAAGGAAGGCAGTTAAATTGCATGAGTTAGAAAGGGCTAAAGATGCCAAATGTTTATTATCACATACTGAATAAGTTGTATAAAGTTTAAAAGACACTGAATTTATAATGGTACAACTCACAAGGATCCCAAAGGCATTTCAGTTATAAACTCTTCTGTGTAAATGTCTTCCTGTAACTAAATAAATAAAGTCCTAAGATATAGCACAGGGAACCTCAGCTGAGGTCTTTTTAAGTCAGTATTTTTTCACAGACCCTGGGAAAACGAAGATGCTGTGGTTTCAGTTAGCCTGAACAATTGAACATAAGTGGAGAAAAAAAACCCTGAAGAAAATCTTTCCAAGGTTTATGATTTCAATGTCACCATATTTGTACATCATAAATCAAGATGAAAGGCTGTTAAAAAAGAAAAAAAATCTATTTTCATTTAGAATCAAATTAGGTCTTTTTTTTAAAAAAAAAGGCCATATTTCTCTTTGGGGGGGTGGTTTCCAAAAAAGATCAGCTGTGGGAGAATTACTATGGTTTGCCAACTGTCCACTTTTGTAGCTGCACATTTTATCTGCCAGTGGAGCTGGTGAAACACTTTGTGCGATAAAAATTAAAACCACAGCACACACTGGGTACTTTTCACTGGCTTGTACCAATATCAGTGAAATTAATTGGAAAAACTTCTTGTTTTAACTTGTTGGCCAAGGCAGGGACATTTGCAGCCTGGTTGGGCTGTCACCCTTAGGGGTGACACCGATGTCCTGGTCCCTGTCCCAGTGGGTGCTGCCCAGCCAGCTCTTCAGGAGAATTACTCCAAGGAAAGCACTGGGATCATCCTCCCCTTCCCCAAACAGCTCCTCTGCTGCCTGGTTTGATGCAGAATCTCTGCTTTTCCCATTCTGCCCTTAATACCCTTAATCTCTGGGCTGTGTCTATTCTGGATTCATAGAAGGAGATTATATGTCATAAAAGTATGGTGATAGTAAATTTCTGACAGGTTAACTCTTGAAGTCAGAGGCAGAAATTTAAAGGGTTTTTTTTTACCATCAATGCTGACGCACAACTCAGAAAAAACCCAAAGGATTTCATGAAATGTTTGGAACAATATTCAACTTAATAGCTGCACAAGCACAGGGAAAACAGGCTGGGATTGAGCATAACAAATTTTCTTTAGAGATTCAAAAGAAGATTCCTGTATCCTTTATCTAGAGCTGGGATACAGATAAATAATTTTAATTTCAAATACCTGAATGTGTAGGGTAACCTGAGAACACGCAGATCTGCTTCTTGAATCTTAGGGCAGCATTTTTTTATCTCATACAGATGAGCCTAAATGCTGATGTTTCAAGTTTTACCACCCATGTTCTCATATTAGACTGCTGCCTGTCTAGGTACAGATGGAAGAAACAATTTCTTAAGGGAAAAGACAACTTCTCCACAAATTCTAATGCTTATATTGTCTAATTCCTTGTAATGAGCAATGGATTTGGGAAGTAATGGAGTCGGATATTGTTTGCATTCTCTTTAGGCAACTAAACATTTTGGAGCAGACCTACTAGAGCACATCAATGTGACAGGTATTAAATCCCAGTTTCTCCCTAAACACTGATGCTGATGGCTGCTCACAGGAGTCTGCTCAAGGATCTGAGCCTGGTGTCTCTCCTACTGAGCTAAGAGCCTCTGAAACATTCCCAGGTGTTTGGGAAAGGTGCAGGGTGAGGCTGTGACTCACCTGGAAGGGTGCTGGAGTGAGGCAGTGCTGCAGCTAACTGGAATTTTAGCCTCCCTTCTAACACTAAGGACTGATTACCAAGTATTTTCCCTCAGCTTCTTTTTATAGTTTACACTAGAAATTGTCAGCCTTGGTTTTATGCTCTGTTATGCTGAATGATGAGGAGAAGGAAGGGCTTGCCAAAGGAAAAGGATAGTAAAAGCAGGAAAAATGAGCTAGATACTTCCAGCTACAGTAAAAGCATCTCAGCTTTATTGTTGTCCTCTTGTAAGGTTTTACATGCTGCTTTAAATGATGATACATTAGCCTTGGGAGAAAATACTAAAAAGCATTCATGTACGACAGAATATCTCAGACAGCTAAAGAATAAAATATGGAGCCTTTATTCTTTACAATCCAAGCCTTCCTTTACTAAATATAAACATTTACTGCATTAAAATGTATAGGCTTAAGTACAAATTTTCCAGAGGTTTTTTTTTTCCCCATTGTGAAGTATTTTATATCACAATAATACAGTGTAATGGCTGAAGCAAAGATGAGGTGGCAGTGCTCATTGTGTGAAAGATGAGTAATAAAATCATCAGCGTACAAATGATTTTTTAATTAGGTTTTAATCTGTGTATTTAGAGAAGTTATTTCTGTGTGAATTCCACACTGATAATTTTTATCTCGGTACCACAGCTGCAGTCACTAATGGCTGATGCCATGGACATCCTTGAAGGAAAAGTGAAGAAGATCGTGTGTGGACTAAAATTGAGAGGGTAAAAAGCAGCAGCAAAGGGCAGGAGAGTATATTGCTCCTTGGGGAGTAAAATGCCACCTGAGTCATATCTATTTGAAAGGTAAAAAAAATATTAGTGCTATTTGATACCTGACTGCAGCCCTTGAACTCTGATAGTGCTCAGGCACTGACCACAAATACATGTTTATTATTTGATTTAGCCCCTGTGGTTGAACTCTGTCCATGCTAACAGTCTCAAGGGGCTGTCTAACACGTGAAAAAAATCAGACAAGAAAACCAACCTGAATAGCTTCTTTTTGGCTGATAATTAGAATTCTCTTCTATCTTTGTCGTGTGTGGTGCTGTGCTAATTGGTTGGGGGGGGGAAGTTGTTAGGGAATGAAATTCAGCCCAACAAATTAGGTCTCTTAGTGGAGCTCAAATGAGGCTTTGGTGATGTGAGAGGTAAAAGACAGGTAAATGCCTTTCTGCAGTCTCTGCACAGCAACTGGTCAATTTAATTCTGAAAGGATTTGTGAAATGCAGGGAGCCTCGTGTTGGCTCTCAGCACAGATGAGTCTGACCCAGCAGAATGAATAATAGGTCAGGCTGGGTGTAAGAGGAGTATCTTACATTTTTACAAAGTCTCTCAATCCAGAGCAAATCACAGCTCTGGGCATTCACCACAGACATTTAGCCCCTTAGGAAAAGGACAGCAACACGTCACCAGGAAGGGAAAATGTTATTAATGGTTCTTGCAGCTCCCTCAGATCCCAGAGGGATACACCCTCACTCTGGACTGTGGATGCAATGACAGGATGGTGAATAGAGGATCTGCATTTCTGCCCTGACAGGACTTGAAATTGCCCATCTCTGGGGTTTGGGGTTTGCAGACAGGTCTCAGGTAAGACACTGAAAACCCCAAACCCCGCCTGCAGCAGGTCTGTGTACCCAGGACAAGCAGATGAGACAGAGATGGCTGGAAGACACCACAGGGGTGGAGGGTCAAGGTGTTTTCAAAGTGATTATATTCATTATATTCCTAAGTTATTTGAATTACAATTTCAGAAGGCATCTATCTCTCCTTAGGGAAAGTCTGAGTAGGTGTGTAGTGCCTCAGTTAGCTGTCAGATCAGTGGCTTTTAATAAAGTTTTCCAAGAACAGAATGTTTCCAGAAACTAATCAAATCCTAAATGCCCCAAATTATAGACAGACTGGGTTTCTTCTCTTTCAAAACATTGTGAGGCAAAACAAAGGACAAATATTCCTAATTTTTTGACATTGCACCAGGATAATCTCTAAATTTCTCACACCTGCCTACAGATCATGAGAATCTTTTGCAACACAAATGCCACACATGATATAAATTATATATACTTATACAATTACTTTTTCCTGCCTTATATAATAAACATTGTTAGCTAGATGAGTGTAAATGACATAGCTACAAACAGCCTGGTTCCTGAGCTTCTCGAACACCCAACCTTCCCATTTTAGACAGCAGACTTAAATATCAAAGACAGATTTCCAAAGTTTTTTCCAAAAGTTGGCATTTTAACCCACAGTCAGGTGTTTGAATGACCAGCCTGATTCTCATTATTCTGGATGACCACAGGTCAGATGCTGTTGTGAATGGATTGAACAGAGATAGCAAAATATTTATTAAGGGTTCCTTAAAATTTTGCTTATTTCCACATATTTTTTTTTAACACAAAGCAGCTAATATCACAAATTCAGTAAAACAAATTTGGTTTTTGGTGTGTTTGTCTGTATGTATGCACATCCTTTATATTTCTCTGGATACTTTTGCTTTCAGTATAATTTTATCCGAAATCAAGCTAACATCTAAAAACGGACTGGTATTCCATATAATGCCACATGAATCTGTGCATAACTCAATATTTGGGATTAAAATTTACTGAATGCATTAAAACCTGCTCCCTGCCATTACAAAATTTGGTGCTTCAAAGTTCGTTTGCATTCTGAGCATATGTTTGCATTTAATTTCTGACAACTCACATAACTATTTGATTTGAGGCATCTTGTTCCAGGCAGAACTCACTGTTTGTTTCATAACACTAAAATATTTCTCTGTATTATGTCAGAACAAAGAAATGAAAAGCATCATCAACTTTACTTTTTTCCAAAAAAAAAGCATTTCAGCACATTCAGCATGTTCTTAGGAAAAAAATTCTGTTTAAATAGAAGAGACAGGAGAACACTCAAGGAACTCGGGGTGGGGAAGAGGGGTTTGTTGGATTTTTTCGTGGTTTGTGGTTGTTGTTTTTTAAAATAGCTCTAATTAAGAATGTTACATTAGGTTAAAGACCTCTAAGACATTACCAAAGAGGAGGATTAAATCTGGTGATTAAAAATTGATGTGGTGTGGATTAGCACATCACTTGAGCTAGAACCATTTCCAAAAGTTCAGAATTTCTCAGCTCGCTCATCACACTGATTGTAGGAGCCTACAAAGAACCTTCACATCTAGTTTCAAGGTAGTTATTTGTATTTTTGCTATTGAATTAATTTACATATATTGGAAAGCAAAAAACAGAACATTAAGGAGTTTATACAACCAGCTATAAATGCAAAGCTCTGGAAAGCTGACAGCTACGCTCCCACCAGTGAAGTTTGGCTTTTGCAATAGAAACAGCTGTTGTACCTAATGAAAGCACTCAACAGTTTTCTCTAATGCAGCAGGGTTATAGCAGTGCCTATTTTCCAAATGGTTGAAGGGTCTGTTGGAATTGCCATTACAAACCATTGTTTTCACGGGTTTATTTTCTGGAGTCAGCCATAAAAAATTAATTCAGGCTGAAATCTGACATCAAAGGGCACAAAGCCTGACACCCAAACACTTCTCCTCCTGTCATAGTGGAGGGTTTATGAAATTATCTCTGAATTGATCTGAACAATTTTGAATTTACAGGACTAAGTATTAATGGATATGTAGTTTCAAGTGTTTTGGGTGCTTCACTGCTCATCCAATTCACTGACAGATTTATGTTTTTAAGACAACTAATTTATCAAATGGGCTAATTATTTTGTGAGCTTAAACACAAAGAAATGAAAAATTAATAATTTAAATTACTTCATAATTAGCTGGAAAAAAGAGTGCATGGAAGATGTTTCTCTCAGGATTACCAGGCTGTGACTGCAGCCATGAGGAGAGCTGACCCAGGAAAGTCCAGATTACCTTGGGAAATCACAAAACATCTTCCCACAGAGCCTTTTCCCACTACTAGATATCCCTGAGGAATTCCTCAGAGGCAGGGAAAATGGAAAAAATCCCAACATCCCTATTCTGCAGAATTTCACTGCCACTTTTTCTCACAGTCCCCCAGGTAAAATTTTACCAGAAATTGGGGGAAACAGAAACCCTCAAACTTTTCCAGCAATAAATGGAGGGACTGAGTCAGTCTAGTTCAGGAACATGGACATTCCTGAAAAAAATGTACCAACTTCTTTCTTTTTATAGTTGTCAGAAATTCCCAAATTCAACTTGCTTGTGGCCAGACCACTGGGCTCACAGAGGATTTTGAGGCAACGTGCTAAGGACTAATTTTTGGTTACTGGCTCTGTACCAAATGTGTTATAAATTGAGCCACAAAGGTATTTAAGTATCACAATTTCAGCATGGCATGAGAATGGACCTCTCTGAAGCCCCCCTTATGCATGGGAACCCCACCTGAAGTTGTCAATAGAAAACATTAAGGAAAAGAGAATCAAACCCTCTTCCTAAAAGGGGCTTCAGTCTTCACCAGTCAAGACAGGTAGAAATGTGGTTTTGCTTATTGTGTTTTAAACTGTAAATTCTCTTCTTATTTCAAATGATATTTGAATTCATTATTTATTAGCAAGGCTTATTTAGCCCAGTGGTTTAAGCAATGATCTCTGATGCACGAGGCTCAGCAGCAATGAACAGGAAACTCCAAGAGATTTCAAGGGAAATTAGGATGATAGCTCAGCTCCATCCCACAAAACTCTGTCCAGGCACTGGGAATTAAGCAGAGGGGGATATTCCCCTGATAGCCAGATCTGGGTATTATTGATGAGCCTCTTTGGTGACAGAGTTACACATGGTGTGACATCAGTGCTGGGACTGGCAGTAAAGCTTGGCCCTGAGTAACTCAAGGAATCAGAACTCTGCATGGTCGATGAAGGACTTAGAGCAGTCACAGACAGGCAGAAGGAGTTAGAGTATCTCAAATACATAAAACAGCCCCTCCTTTCCTCTACAGAGCCTTTGTCCCTCTGCAGTATTGTTAAGAGAAAAAAATAAAAAAAAAGAAAGAAAAAAGAGATTACTTTCCTATCTCATAACCATAAATTCATTAATAAAGCCCCACAATATTGTTACAGTGAGAGGCATTTCATTAAATAAATAGATACTTTAGAGCCTGTCAACCAGAAACTTTTGACATCCAAAGAGGGAAGAGCTGTGTAAGTGCAAGTGCCAGGATGGCTCTGCTTTCTCTACCAAGATAATAATGCAGCTCTTCTCTCCTCCATTTAGCCCCTAGGCTTTCGTAGCAGTTCCACAGGATCCTCTTAACATCAATTGAACAGCCAAAGGAGAGACAGGAGTTGGCAAATAAACACTTTCCTCACTTCCACATGTGAGACACTTCATAAAACCTTCACAACTCAGTTTACCTCAAGGGCATCACATACTTTGCAATTTAGATAAGTTATTATGCCCATCATTTGCTGAGCTCAGTGGAATGCCTGTTTCATAAATCTGAAAGCAGAGCAAACATGGATGAGTGAATAAAAGAACAGATGTAACTTACATAAGGATAAGAATATAACAAAAGCTGCACTAATATATGTGAATATGAAATGAAGTAAAATTAGCCTAACATATTATATAATATTTTAGCCAGGCACGTAGATTTTCAGCAGTTGACCTCTGCTCACCACATCTCTGCCTCCTGCAACAGCAGGGGGATGCTGTCAGATGAACTGTGCTCTGCCACTGACATTATCTCTTAATTGAAAATCAAGCCATGGAAAAGGGCCACAGACTGGCTGGGCTCTCAGTCAGCCAAAGGAGCAAGGAGGGAGATTCATGGGATGCTGATGGGAAGTGGACATGCTGCTGAATAGGATTTGCTGGCTACTCCAGCAGCTGTTTGATGGATATGACTTTGTAACACCTGATAAAGTCATCCAAGCCCACGCCACAGCCACTGGGAGCTGCACACAGGCTTCAAAAGTCACTGAGTTCTAGTGCACTTGCTTGGCTCAGACTTGGCTAGTCCCAGGTTAGTAGAAGGAACCCAGCTCCTGGTTTATTCCCTCCTCGGGGCTGTGGTGCAGCTGAGGGTTTCACAAATGTGTGGACCCACAGAGAGGTGAAAAGGGAGAGCAAAGGATGAGAGAGGATAGGAAAAGGACATTTCCCCAAACAGAAGTAAAATTCTAATGTGCAATAAAGTTAGAAAAGCGCAGATGCAAAAGAAAAATTATGTTAGTGGCACCAATTCAGGTAAAGAGAGAGTGAAGGAAACCAAGAGCAGAACAACCAGGTAAAAATGCAAGAATTTTCCTTGGAGTTGATTGAAGAGTGGCTTCATATCAAGATTACAGAAAAACATTGAGACATTCTGGAAAGGTTTAACTCTGAATCAGCCTCAAGAGAGACAACAAGTAACTGTGGCAGAGGTTCTAACCTCGTGCTGAGTGAAGTTTTTAGATCAAGCAGAGGGAGTGGGGAGTGTATATAAGCAGAAAATTAGATTTGCCCCACAGAATCTCTCTATAAAAGAATTGTAGGCAACCAAAGAGCCCCACTAATAAATTCAGCCCCAGTACAGGGACAATTAAAGCACAACAGCATTCACATAACTCTTTGAGTTAGAGAGAGGTGACAGTGGGATTTCAGCTGTTATCAATACTCCTGTTCTCCAAAATCAATTTCCACCCCAGTGAGTCTCTGGGTTTTTATGCCTTGCATACAAGAGAAGAAAAGAGGCCCCAGCAAGATGCCTACATGGCCCTTGGCTACTCTGGAAGAAGCAATTGCATCCTGCCCATTTCCCACCCTCCCGACAGCAGCGTCCCATATAGAGCTGAGCTGTTCAGTGATCACACAGCAAACAGCTCTGCCTCCTGACAGACCAGCCCTGCAGTGTGAAAACAGCAGCTGTGGCTACTAACAGGGAATTAGGAGAAAACAAGGCTTTACTCAGATCTGAAGGAAACATGGGAAGCTTTAAGTTTTCTGCTCCACACCAGTAGGAAATTAAATTTCTGTACAGAAAAACATAGGGGTTTTTTTCCCAGGGAAATCAATCAATCTAATAGCACATATCATCTATATCCATAATGCTTGGGCCATGACAGCTCCAACAAAACACAGCTAACAGTATCAGGAAGGAGTTTTGTGCTGAGAAGGCCTTTGGTCCATTCCACCAAGCTATAAAGTGTGATAAGTCACTGAAATAATTTTAAATAGCAGCAAATCTGGCAACTAAGCAGTAAGTGTCCTGAAATTGGAATAATGTAGGTGCTTGTAGCTGCCTGGCAGTTAAATCACAGGTGATTCTGGGCACTGCCAGTCCCCACATAAGGATTTATGTAAACATTTCCCCAGCCCTTGCCAATGGTGCTGTCAGTTATAAACAGGCAGCGTGCTCACCTGCTGCCCTCCACCACCCAAGGGCTCCAGCCCCATAAACACTTGTTACCAGGAATTGCTACTGCTGTGAAAAATGTTGTGAGCCAACAAGGCTGCTGATAGTAAACACTGTGTGTGCTGGACAGGGGTTTCAGAAGAGCTTGTGAAGCACCAAAGGATTGTCTGAGTTCTGAGGTAGTTATTGAGTGTAATTCATTAGCAGCATCAACGTTAATTTTTTTTCCCTTTCCTCATCTACAAAGACTCTTTCCACCATCTGCTTTTGGCACTGGGGCTCTGCTGCTGTGCTGAGGACCTGCAGGCAAACACTGGTTTTCCATGTTTGACTGAGCTCATCCCTGCGCGGTGGGAACGCGCCGGAGCCGTCTGTCAGAATTCCCTCTCTAAACACGGCCGTGCATGCAAACCAGGCATGGGAAAGTACAGAAACAGAGCACGAGGGACAGCAGATTGAACTTTGGTATCTGAGCTGTGAGCACTTCCAGCAGCAGGCCCAAGGTGAGAGCTGGGTGCTCAAACAAACGCAGGGAAGAGGCTTTGCCCTGCCCAGGGCAGCTCAGATCCTGGGAAAACCTCCTCCCTTGCAACAGCAACCATAACAGAACAAATGTGCTTCACTTAACACACAAATAGTAAAATCAGGGTTTATTTCCCCCCCAACACTTAGAAACCTCTGTTCTAATTGACTATAATGGAAGGTATAGATTGGGATTTAATATTTATTAAAATAGCAGTAGCTTTTCTCAAGCTGTTCCTCCACACCCTTATAGCCATTCCTATTTACTCATAGACCCTTCAAATACAATCCTTTGGTTATAGTCACTCCAAGGAGTGCTTTAGCACTATGAGAGACAAAGGAAAACATTGAGGGGTGTTTCATGTTTGAAGGCAGCTCATTTGCCTTCTCTTACTTATAGCTCCCAAGTAATAAAAATAGAGTCGGTATGCCAGAGGATCCTTTTTGCCATTACCTGTTATTTATAGCTCCTGCAGATATCTTCAGAAACACCTGTCTCTTCCTTGAGCATGACTCCCCAGAGCTGTACTGGGATTTGGGAAGTTTGGATGTTTAGGCACCACACTCCAGAGGATGCACACACACGCACCCACGCAAGACATATTTTAATGATATAAGAATTTACAGGGTCTGCTTGCTGCTTATCCAACTGAATTTTTCTCTAAACAAAGTTATTTCCCTAGAGGAGTCTTTCCTTGTTGGATTCTGCCTCTTTCTCATTTTATTCTAAACTCTTTAGCAGACTCTATAACAGATATTTTGCATTTGCACTCAAATAAATTCGCGTTGGTCTGTTAAAAGTTGTATGTGCTTTCAAGTCAGCTTGTGACGAGAGCAGCTCGCCCATTTTTGGATGAAAGCTTCCTTCAGACAATCAGTAAGTCACTGAACAACACAGACATCTGTTCCTTGGAACGGCCCCTCACAGCAAAGGTTGACAAGTTCCGTGACATCTGTGGCCCATCAGGACTTGGACAAAAGCAGTGGAATGATGGATGGTCTCACAGCGTTCCCCTGTTGCAGCCAGGGCCTGTCACAGGGTTAGGAACCATCTGTGGGATGTCTGATCCCGAGGAGTGCCCAGGAAGAGCGAAGGATACGCTGGCATTGGGGCATTTCAGGGCACCACCACGTGCAAACAGGAAATTTCAGAAGGGACTGACAGGGGCATCACCAGAAACTCGGTAAGTTTTTCAGAAATGGAGAATAAGGTCCCCACAAAGCCGTGCTTTGAAGAGGAGGTTGGTCCAGGTGACCTCCAGAGTCCCTTAACAGTGAAATCTTGCCATGATTGTAATTCAGCTGCAGCCAGCGAGTGCTGCTCCCACCTCCCTGCACGGCACAAGCAAATCAATCAGGATGGCATCCAGAGCACAAAGCTCAGCACTCACAGCAGCCAGGAACTCCCCTTTATCCATCACTGGCCAGCAGGTACAAAAGGGCAGGATCAGAAGTATTTTTATATGCTCCAAACAAGGCCTGTGTGATCCTTATCTGGGTGTGGATCTATAGGATGCCGTTTTCAAGAGTTCCTGTAGGTTTGAATCAAGCCCTAAGCCACAGGGACACCACATTTTGTCTCACCCAAGACCCTCTGCAGTTCATCCCTCCAGCTAATCCTGCTGCCTGATACCCAGAGAGCCTCGTGTTTTCACTGCAGACAGAAACTGCATTAGATATCTATCAAAACCAGAAGTATTTACAGATTCTGCCCAGCCTTAGAGACCAATGTAAAACCTGATCAGCTCGGTATTCACACAGAACACAGATCATTTTCTTCTCCCAGCAAGCTCAGAACTGAGATTCAGAGCAGACTAATTGCCTTACAGTCCATCCAGCTACTTCTGCTGCACTAATTATGCTTTTCACCTCCTCGCTCCATGTCAGAATAGAAACGCCTTGATGTGTGGCACTGAGGAAAGGCAGACACAACCTTGCTCATTCAGCTGATTTTCCTCAAGAATAAAAGAGCAGAGACACCTTTGAGACACGACTTGTCAGTGCTGCAGGTCTGTGCTGCTGCCTGTGCCATCTCCACAGCAGCTGCTGGGTCCAAGGGCACACACCTTGTCCTTCCCATGCATTCCTCTGGCATTAAAAAACAGTGTAATTTCCTTCAGGTTGGCCAGACAAGTTTGTTTTTCTTGTCCTGTTCCACGTTTTCACTCAGCCACCAGCCTGGAGATCTGTCTCTGTCCTAATTCCCCAAGCCTTAGTCCCCCAGATAACTCGTGGGTGTAAACTGAAAGCAGAGATTTGAAAACACCAACATTGCATATCTTGCAGAGGCCCAGGTGTTTTAATTCCTTGCTTTTTGTTCTGCCTCTCCTCAAATCAACAATTTCTAATATTGATATCTTCCATGACTTATGATTGGTGCAAGAATTTGAAACATAAATCATTTGGGGTCAACATGAAATAAATGCAATATTAACATAAAGAGCATAAAATAAACCCTGAGGAACTGGTTCATTTTCAGATTTCTGTCCCCAAAACCCTAAATTTCTCTGCTTGGCTTGATCCCAAAGCACCTACAGGCACCACAAGGATGTGCTATGGACCAAGCATGCAATTTGCTTAAAAGGCATCTTTTCTTTTTATTTCTTCCCTCTTTCCATTTGATCTTCATTCTGTTAATTTCCATTTCCTGCTCCCTCCAGCTGACCACAGAGGCCAGACAAAAGACAGAGAGAAAAGCCCTGTGAGAGAATTAGGATCAGGAGCAGCCTGAAATCAGGAGCTAATGAGGAAGAATGAGGAGATGGAGCAGTTGTGCACTGAGGAGCCTCCAGCTGGACCAGAGCTGCAGGCATTGATCCAGAGTAGAACTGCTGTGAGTAACTGGGGTGGAGGAAACACTCAGAATACCTCGAAAGAAAGATATCTGTAGCAGCAGAGGATTAAAAATGGGTGAAGCCCAGTTTATCTTCGTAAGTTCTCAGGTCACCAGGCACTCGAGGAAAAGACCATAAAGGCACAGAACAGCAGATGGGAAAAGTGTGGGTTTGTACATTGAGGAGAGGATTGAAGGATCACTCTAAGGATGTCAGGCAGCAAGTTCAGCTAGAGAGAGCTGAGCACAGCCCCTGCAGATGGGCTGTGATGCCTCTGCCCACCTGCCAGGCACCGACTGTGGCACACGTGGGTACTTGTGGGGACCGAGGCACGACAGGCAAGGAGAATAATCCAAATCCAAATCGTGCAAAGGACTGACCTGGTGCCATTGATCTCTGTGTGGGCTGGGATCAGCCCCAAAACGAGCCTCTTGTGAGTCACTGTAACACCAGCAGTGAGTGCTGTGCTGTGAGGCAAGGCCAGCAGAGCTCCTCAGCTGGGGCTCAGTGCTGCTTTGGCCCCAGGGTAGCTGCAGGATTCAGCCATGTGTCCCTGGGATTGTCTCAGCATCAGTCTGTAGCCAGTTACTGCTCTGCTTGGGAATAAATCCTTCCCAAAATCCATTTTCCTTCAGCTGTTGTTCTAACACTCATCATGTTTGGGCTGGCTACAAACGGTGTCCTACCTACTCCCACCCACATGTACTCTTATTTAAACTTCTGCTGGGAGGGGGGAAGAGAAAAAAAAGAAAAGGGGGGGAAAAAAAAAAAAAGTGAAGCTATTGATTCAAGAAACTTGCATTTCCCAGGGAGAGCCCCAAAGGTGCCTCACCACAGCCAGGCAGCAGAGGAGCGGGCACAGGCAGGATTTAAATCAAGGCAAAAAGGCAGAACATAATGCTTCCAATTTACTTTCTTAAAATGAAATGTGCAAGGTAAAAAGCCATGAATTAGCACTAGTGAACGCCACAGCCACCAAAAAGAGATTTTGAAGCCATTCTCCACCGCTCCCCCCACCTTTATCTTGTCAAGAGACTGTGTTTTCATTGTGTTCTCCTGGTAATTTAAATCCTGCTCGGGCTCAGCGCGCACCGTGTAATTGTGAGTCGGCAAGGGTTTGAATGCCATCACTGCTGTGCAAATAACATCATCAGCTCATCAGCTGTGTCAGTAACATTGCAATTATGTAAGCCACTATTATTTCCACCCCTGATACGCCATATTAAAACTTATTTTGGGGGCTGGAGCTGACAGATATTCTATCAATATGAAAAGCACACAACAGCAGCCGAGCTGCGGCTCCATGAAGGATCATTCCACTGGGATTTTCTGGTGACATCACCAGCGGTGCCAGAGCTGGTGGCAGGTCCTAAAGGAGCTGCTGTGAAGCCTGTTGCTGTTGTGGTGTCAGCATTGCCCTCACCCCACACCCCACCCATCACTAAGGATGTGTTTTGTTCCCTCTCGCTCCTTGTGCTCACCCAAACACAGACAGTACCCCCAAAATAGAAAAAGTGACTTTTAACTGCAGAAGAAAGTTAGGTAGATATTTTCATTTAATCTGTTGGAAAGGAGTCTTGGGAGCTTAGTGATTGTTTATAATATGGCTCAGCCCCTAGACAGCAGCTCAGCACTAAGTGATTAGTCTTTCTGAGGCTTCCCGTGTGCTTTTGGCCAGATCAATGATTTCCTCAGCTTTTATTTTCAGCTTCTTAAAAATGAGGCTGGCATAATCATTCCTTCCTCTAATCCTCCACATGATTACATGGCGAGCACATCGCAGCAGAGCCAGCCCCTGAGGCTCCTCTGAGAGCCCCAGCCTCTCTGTGCTCCTGTTCCAATGCCCCAGCCTGTCTGTGCTCCTGTTCCACTGCCCCAGCCTCTCTGTGCTCCTGTTCCACTGCCCCAGCCTGTCTGTGCTCCTGTTCCACTGCCCCAGCCTCTCTGTGCTCCTGTTCCACTGCCCCAGCCTCTCTGTGCTCCTGTTCCACTGCCCCAGCCTCTCTGTGCTCCTGTTCCACTGCCCCAGCCTGTCTGTGCTCCTGTTCCAATGGCCCAGCCTCTCTGTGCTCCTGTTCCAATGCCCCAGCCTGTCTGTGCTCCTGTTCCACTGCCCCAGCCTCTCTGTGCTCCTGTTCCAATGCCCCAGCCTCTCTGTGCTCCTGTTCCACTGCCCCAGCCTCTCTGTGCTCCTGTTCCACTGCCCCAGCCTCTCTGTGCTCCTGTTCCACTGCCCCAGCCTCTCTGTGCTCCTGTTCCACTGCCCCAGCCTCTCTGTGCTCCTGTTCCAATGCCCCAGCCTCTCTGTGCTCCTGTTCCACTGCCCCAGCCTCTCTGTGCTCCTGTTCCAATGCCCCAGCCTCTCTGTGCTCCTGTTCCAATGCCCCAGCCTCTCTGTGCTCCTGTTCCACTGCCCCAGCCTCTCTGTGCTCCTGTTCCAATGCCCCAGCCTCTCTGTGCTCCTGTTCCAATGCCCCAGCCTCTCTGTGCTCCTGTTCCAATGGCCCAGCCTCTCTGTGCTCCTGTTCCAATGGCCCAGCCTCTCTGTGCTCCTGTTCCAATGGCTCTGTTGGCATCGAGGGAGCAGAAGCCCAGGCACAAGTGCCCAGCAAGGTTCAGAAACTCTTTCCCTGGAGCACCATGCTCGGTGCTAAGCACAGCTGGATCCCTGGAAATGCTCCATGGAGCAGGCAGAGCTCCTCTCCCAGGGCCATTCCCTGTGCTCCCAGCACAGGGGGCAGGTGGAATAGCCCATAAACTCTGCCTTGACTTCTCTCTCACACACTGCCACCCCTGAGCAGCACAAAGCACGGCCAGAGCAGCTCACAGCTCCAAGCTCAGGCTGAGGAGAGCTTTGGTAAGAGCCCAGCACATGAATAACCACAACGGGAAACCACGCTCGGATTAATTCCCAGTCAGCCGCTCTGCGTTGTGCCTAAAGAAACAACGCTCCACTGAACGTGTGTCAGGATGATAGATTCAGACTTTTTTTTTTTTTTAAGATTATTTCAGCTTAAAATGCAATTGGAAGATTGATTCTTTAGATCCTCACATTATATAAAGTCTGGGTCTAGAGTATAACTCAGTGTGAAGGGAGATGATTCTCATCTTCACCTTCCAGAGACACTGTGTGTCACCAAAGCTGACAAAGGGAATGAATAAAGGTAAGGGATGGGGAGAGAGAGAGACATAAAATTATGAATGCTTGGTATTTACAGAATATCTGCACACAGTACTATTATTCTATCTTTTTTCTTTTTTTAAATCACCCCTGCAAGGAAGATGAACACCTGAATATGCTCTTTATTAGGTTAATTACTGTTTTATTTGGGGGGGATGCTGAGGTCATTATTCTTTTGCTGTGTTCTCTAGTGTATTATATTCACAGGAAAACATATTTATTCAGAACTTCATTTTGATTTAATAGAAAAATGGTTCTTGCCACAGCAATGTGGAATACTCATTTTTCTCCACGTGTTGATTTTTTGGCATATAAATGCCAGAAGCCTCTGTTCTCTTTCCTTATCAAGAAAAAGTTGCCTGAGATTAATTTCCTCATCATCCTTTCCTTTTAAAGTGGCTGTTTTTCAATGCCATTTAAAGGCAGAGTTGTGATAAATTCCTGGTTTCAATGTACAGATTTCAATGAAAGAGTCTATTCTGCAGCAGTAAAGTTGTTGAATCCAAATAGAAAGAGAGAAAAAAAAAATTATGAAGTCGGGTACTGCTACTGCAGACAAGAGTATGAGAGATGCCTTCATGTGTTTTGCTTTCTAATGACAATTTGTTTTGATACAAACTGATGGCAAAAGTTTTTAAGATTTTTATAGAGGGGAAGGGACATTCTTCTGACACAACTTCTTTATAATTGCATATTGGATTAACTGAAAACTACTTAAACACAGCAGAAGATAATTCCTTAAGGACCAAAAGAATGAGAACAGCTGCAATGGAAAATATGAATTTGACTCCAAACCTGTGCATTTCTGACCCTTACATTTAGCCATAGATCCAAAGAGAAGATTTATAGATTTTATAGGTATTGGGTAGATAGGCCAACCAGAGTTGTCTCTCTACTTAATGACCCTTCCCCTTTCTATAGGTTATCTTCAGCAAGACTTTATCCTGAGCTTCATTAGTCTGAGCTGTCTGTGAAAGGCTTATTTTAAACTGAATTAACTTTAAATTGTATTAATTAAAATTGAAATTGCATTAATTTTTATCAAATTTCAATTGCATCGCATTTTAAATTGTGAGTAACGCCCGGCCAAAAATTTCCTGCTGTCAGAATATTCTGCATCCAAACTACAAAGGCCTGCTGACTTCTCACCCAAGCAGCAAGGAAAACAGGGATCCTCAGCCAGCAGCACACCAGAGCTCACCTGAGCAGGTGATGCTTGCCCAGCACCCCCAGCTGAAGTTCACAGGCTCTGCTAAGGCTGGCAGTGCTTTTTGGTGCCCTGTGTTTACTCTGTAAGAAAATAACCCTTATAAAACCAGCATTTGGTTCACTGCTTTTTCTAATTCAAGGATGATTTCAAAACAAAGGGGTAGAAAGAAAGGAAAAATCCCCCAGCCCTAAGATTTCATTAAAAATCCAGGATCTCAAAAGGTATTTAGCAACTTAATTCCCATTATCTGTTTATCAAAGACAGCAGCCTAAGGTCTACAGGTTTTTAGCTTCTAGAGACCGCCTTCCTAGGCTCTCAAAAAAAAAAGACTTCTGAAAAATAAGAAAAATGGGCAAAAAGCTTTGATGGTCCTTTGTTCATTGTTAAGAGAATAAGGAAATCTTTTTGAGAAAAATCAGAGCTCCTTAAATATGTAGGACAGAGAAAGGAAGAGTTATTGCCCTTTGGAGATGGCATTATTTTGCCATGGAGTTGGTTTTGTCAGATGAAGTTTTATGACACATAGTGGCAATCATCCATCTTTGATGAGCAGACACACACTAAATCAGAGAGACTGCTCTCCACAGATCACCCAGTCACAGCACACACTTTGGTAAATCATGAGGCTCTTAAATAAACACTCTTAATGTGTTTCAAGCTGGCTTAGAATTCTGCAATATTTAATGAAAAACAGGTATTTTTACCTGGAATGCTGAAAAATAATAAAGTGCACTGAAAGCAGGTGACTCTTGGGAAGAAAAAAGCAGCATTGCCAAGAAAAAACCAGTTGTGTGGGCACCATGAACAAGTGGACCTGAGCACACTGAGAGAAATGTTCCAGTCTCATTGCAGAGCTTTGTGAGAGACCCAGATCTGAGACAAGATGTGACATTTCACTTTTCAGATATCAACTAGGGCAGAAAACCTGTCTTACACTGCAGATCAATACATCACTTAGAGAGGGAGAGAGGCCATAGCCCAAATCAATCTGCAAGGTGTCAGAAACATCTAGGCCGACACCTGGCTACTGTGGCCTTTAGCCCCCAGAGAGCCTCAGACGAAAGCAGTTGTCAGGAGATGAAGTCAGCCAGGAAACAACACAAAGCAAACATGAAAGCAGCATCTTGTCATGGAGAAGGGCATTGCTGTTTTCCAAAAATACCCATCTGTAATGCACAGATCCCCACACCCCAATGTGCACAGGATTTTACTCACAACTATTCAAGTTGTAGGAAAAAAAAGGCAATTATTAATTCCATGGATATACGACATTTTGGCTGGACAATGAGGAAGTTGAAGGAGGGGGAAGGAAATAAACTTACTTTTTAAATAAACTGCAGACTGGGTTATAACAATCCTCTGGCTACTTAGCTGGCAATTTCTATGGGGTGAAGACATAAGCCACAGTTTCTCTCATTCAGGAAATATTATTATAAGCTAGGCTTGATTCCTCATCCTCATTTTTTTGCTAAGGGCACATTAAAGTGCCTGGCCCACAGTTTCTGTGGCTATTTCAGTCCCATGCACAAGGACACTTCTGAGACCCCTCCCCATGAGTTCCACTTTCAGGTCACTTCTCTTTCAAAGACCCGTTCCCAAATGAATGATGGGGGCTTGTTTCCCTCCATCACAGAAATTTTTTTGTCACAGAAATGATTTATCTGTTGACAGCCAGGTTCACTGCCCCCAGGCAACTGATGGCAGTAGAAACCACCCAAGAAAAAGCAAAGAACACTATTTCCAGTTTTAAGAAAGGGAAGGAAAAGAAAAGGTGTAAGTCCTTTCCTCTAAGACTGCCTGGTAACTCTTCCCTGCAAGAGACACAAAGTCAACTCCTCCAGGTGCTAGGTGTGATATACTCCTGGGATGCAACGCTAATTACAGCTTGGAGAAGGTAGACCAGGCAGTGGTTGTTCCTAAAAAAGATACTCCACTAATTGTGAAGTCTCTCCTGCCAAAGGGGTATGGTAAAAACACTTGAAAAATACAAGGCTGTGGTTCAAAGTGGGTCCACACCTAAAGTACTGCATGACACACATCACCAGAGGAACAAGATGAGGTGAACTCATAACATCCAATTGTAGGGACTGAACAGGGACATGCACTAATGGGATCCACTGGCAGGGATTAAAGCACTGCTCTGCTTTTGGTTGGGCTCTGTGGGGTCAGTGAGAGGGACTGCACTCAAAATAATTTGAAGCACCTCAGGCACAGTGCAAGTATCTCCTTCTGTTTCACATCCAAGATGAAGGAAAATATAACGGTTACATTAAGTTTTCCTTCAAATTTGACTTTACAGATTGCAATTTCTTGAGAATAAGGACTGCCTTATGGTCTGCTCCTGAGGGCCTCTTGGGAGTTAGCATAACAAACTAATTTCAGAACAAAATACCACACAGCAGAAAGAGTCTGATATTAAGGTATCTATAAGCTATTCATGACTTTATAGACACAGAAGATATAGGAGGGATATTAGGCATCACACAGTACTTCTAAAACAAAGCCCATGGCTGAAATGAGAAGAATCAGGATACATGGTATTAAACTTATAACTCAGCTGAGAAGCCATAGGAATGTAACCTGCTGCTCACTCAGTGGCTAGATGTGATCACACACCCTCAATCTCAGAAACCACAGCGGCAGCAGGCCACAGTTTTACATTTCTCCATCTGAACTACAATTATTGTCACAAGAGCCAATTTCACGTTGGGCAGTTTCTTGTTCTTGCTGTAATTCATCATGAGAAGACGTGAGAGATCTGAGATACCTCGGCAAGGCATAGTCCATGAATAATACAGCACGTTGCCTTGACCTTTTCAGTTTGCTTTGTGGTGTGATTGGCCAACTGTTCCTGTCCTCCCCTGTTAACCACCCCATTAACCTGGGACGAGAAGGTGGAACGGACAGACAATTAGCCAGCAGAATGCTAAAAAGGTTAATGCAGGAGCTCACAGCCTTGGCTTTCTTGAGCTTCAATGGCTATTAAGATTCTGCAATCTCTTTCCTCTTTCAAAGTCTGCAGGGAAAAAACAAGAATTCGCACAAGATGAACTTTGTTCTTATTTCAGATCATAATCATGTAGCTCCTCTCAGATGTCACACTTGGATGATTCTAGCGTATGCGTGAATAAACCGAGAAGAAAGTTTATTTTTACTCCTCTCAGTATGGAGAATATTCAGCTAAAGTGGTGAACCTTTTCTCTGAAGCTGGCCATTCTGGAGTAAAGGAAAATTGGAGAGTGTAGTGGCAGAGCAGCTCCATACGACAGCTTTCTTCCAAAGGTCACTCTTGCTACTCTAACTACCCAAGCTGAGTCATTCCAGTGATTTTCTGCTCAAAGAGAGCAAATGCTGGAATTTTTACATCCTGTGGGCTGTCAGCTGCAGAAAACTTCTCAGTACTCACCAAGACTACGAGGACAGGCAGAGATCACATGTTCAGGCACATGGAGAACGTGGGGTACAGTAGGTCTCAGTGCCTGTTGAATGCAATTGCCCCATTTCTCTGGATATTTACACATTTTTTAAATCTCCCAATAGGTTTTTTTTATTTGAAAGATAAAACCATTATGAATGACACGGAGTTATAGGAATCAGAAACTGTTTTCGGAAGTGTTGTAGTCAGAAGTCCTAATTTTGCATGGGCCTCTTTTGCTCACAAAGACTTTCTAACCAACACTCCAGTGGTTCATTTATGATGCTCTGGGATACTTTGTTTTTCAGACATTGCCATATTCTTGTCTTAGCAAAAATGTGTTGCTCTGAGTTAGTGTTACTAGCAATGCTACAAAATACTTTAGATAGAAGCAAAGAGAAAAGGACCTTTCTGACACCCTTTGGAGCACCAAATTTTACATTTATTATGGGTATTGGCTGCAGTAATGCAGAGTCCATTTTATTACCTTCCACTAATAATATATTCTCTATTTTGCTTAAGGTGAACAATGATATTCAGACAGGAAAAATTACTAACAAGGAAAAGATAAAGCTTTAAATTATAAAAATGACTTGATAGTTTCTCTCTGTAATACATTTTAAGTCCAGAAGGGACCATTAAGATCACCTATATGCCAAGGATTTTTATACTGTGCTTTTTGATATATAGGCTCTCAAGTATCATACCATTTCTTTTGACCCTTGCTCTTGAGCACTGTCTCTGATGGATTTTTACAAACTACATATTGAAATATTCACATGCTTAGGGGCCTGCTCACAAACTGAAAGAGATTAGCAAAGCATAATTTCTTTTCAGAAGTGCAGTCTTTTTTTTTTATTTTTAGGATAAAAGTTTTGTGTTTCTGTAACAGGTGAAACCAGCATAAAGAAAAGTTTATCAGGCTGCCATATCTTTGATCTGAGAAGATTGGTACCAATTTTAAGGAGTTATAATTCTGTGTCTGGGATAAAACTGTTTTTTTCTGGGCATTCAGCAAGAGTTACAGCAGTTATTCCATTTAAGGCTCTCCACTATTTTACCCACTGCCATTCAGCAGCAGACAGACACCATCATGAGAAGAATTGCCAGCCTCAACAGCTGATTTCTACCAATCACTATCACAAATTAAAACATATCAAAAATTAGGAGAGTACTGATCTTGTTGAGAAACAGATTAAATTCTGGGTATATTGAATAGAAAAGGCAAAGAGAAATGAAGTCAATCCATTCCTGCATTTGTTCAACTGTCTGGATGACCTGGGCAGTCCCATCCTGCAGATAAAGGATTAAAACTCTTTGTTTTTGTGTGTGCATTTAAGGAGGGCTGAGGTGACCCACAAGGCAATGAGAGTGGCAGGAACCATGGAGTGGTTGTGCTGCTGTCGTGGTTTAACTCAGCCCCACGCAGCCACTCGCTCGCTCTCCCGGGTGGGAGGAGAGCGAATCAGAAGAGCAAAAGTGAGAAAACTTGTGGGCTGAGATGAAGACAGTTTAATAAGGGAAGGAAAAGCCATGCACACAAGCAAAGCCAAACAAGGAATTCATTCCCCACCTCCCATGGGCGGGCAGGTGCTCAGGAAAGCCGTAACAGTGACTTTCCATCACACGGAACACTGACTTGGGAAGAGAAAAGCCATCATTCTGAACATTCCCACTTCCTCCTTCTTCCTCAGTTTTATGCTGAGCATGATATCATACAATCTGGAATATCCCTTGGGTCATTTGGGTCAGCTGTCCTGGCTCTGTCCCCTCCCAAATCCTTGTGCATCTCCCACCCCCTCGCTGCTGGGGGAGAGGTGAGGAGCAGAAAAGGCTTTGGCTCTACATAAGCCCTGTTCAGCCATAACCAAAATATCCCTGAGCTGTCCACACTGCTTTCAGCACAAATCCAAACCAAAATCAGCACAGCTGCCTTGAAACTTTCTCTACAAAGCCTCATTTATAGCAGCATAGCAATAACTTTATATTGAAATATATTTATCAACTGCTCTTGTTAAATATGCCCAAAGCACTTTTATTTTCCAAAGGGATGATAATATCAGCTTTTACACATCAACAAACAAGCAGAGAAAAAGCTTTTTTCTTAAGATGTGGAATGTCACTTTTTGTGGGGGTAATAGCTGGAGGTGCATAAAATCAAATTCTGTCATTTAATTAGTAATCAGCAGTGATCTGTTAGCCAGAGTTACTGTATTTCATGAACTGTTAAGTCAAAGCAAAAATGGCAAGTAATTAGACTGTATCCATTAGAGCTTCTCTAGCACACACTCATACAGCCAGAGTTTCAATTGGAGGCAGAAGTGGAAGTTATGAAACTCCTTAATATATTCTGCTTTTTAATTAGCAATCAGTGCTGATTTGCTGATGGTAGAGCCATACCAACTCTAATGCATAAGCTATTGAAACACAGAAAAAAAGGCACACTTTCAAAACCATTTATGCTTATATTTACAGTCCCTCCAGGCTGAAACATTGGAGAAACCACTGAAATGCCATCAGAGAGCAGCAGAAAGCATGCGGGAGCTCAAAATCCAACACAACCAGTGCATCACTGATGGTTTGGGTAAAGAAACAAGTTGAGTATTTACAGGAGGCAGTTGGCATGTCCAGACACAGAAAAATAAACATTAATAAGCATTACCTTTTTTAACTGTACACATCCCAAAATCTCCAAGAGCTCAGGCAGTACTGCTCATATTCCACTCAACTCCATTTCAAAGAATCCATTATTAAGCTGATAGCATACTTACCAGGTTATTGCATTTTGGATGGAGAAGGAAGTGAGAGGAGTGTAAAAAATCCTCCTTTACCTGGTCTTCAGAGCTGCCAGAGAAACCTGAGCAGGAGCAGCAGAACACAGCCTGCTTTTGGGCTTCGGTAGGTGCAAGGTTTGTTTCCCCAAGCCAGGATGTGCTCTAGAGCACTTCTGAAGCTGAGCAGCAAAACTGAGCACTCCAGCATCAGGGCAAGAGCCACTTCCTTCTTCTTTAGCCCTTAAAAGAAATTGAAGAGCTAGAGGAAGAGGGGCAATGAGGTGCAGAGGTTGTTCTCTTTTTACCCATGTTAGAATAAATATCAGAACTTTAATTCCTTAATTTCACTCATATAAAGCACCTGCACTAGGCCTCCCTACAGAGGGTAAAAATAAAAGGCTGCTTCATATACCTTTGTAAGAACATTTTGTTTATCTAAATACACAAACACACATATATAAATTTTATATATAATAACTTACTTCAAAAACAGAGGGTAGCTCCCAGAATAATCAGGCTCTGCACTTGAAGTCATTGTCAGTATATGGATCAGCTGATAAAGGCACCAACACAGCTTAAACTAATTACAATTCGCAGGTAGGGTGGTAATTGCACTTCTAACTGCCTAAATTAAGTATACAAAGGCCTGGTTGCATTTGTGTAGAGGCTGACAGGATACTCTGTGCCAGCTGAAAATTCTGCCCTCAGTAGTGGTAATGTTCTTAACAAAAAATTGCTGCTGTTTGCCTAACATCTGACAGAGTGACATCTATTTCACTACATGTTTAATTAGTTTGTTTTCATGGTGTTCCCGTTTCCATTGCAGCTTTCCTTAGCAGTGGGAGTGAGCAGGTTTCTGGCTCCGCATTTAAAGCCGGGTCCCAAGGCAAAGAGCGTGGCACCAGTTTGCCTTCACCCTTCCAGTGTCAGCTGTGCAGAGCATTTTCAGCTTTCAACAGCTTTTGTGTTTTTAAAGTGCATTCTAGCTGCCCTTTTTGTCTCTGATGGCTTTCAGGGGCTCTAAACATCCATCTCTAGGAGGAGTTTGCAGCTCCTGCGTTTGAAACAGCAACTATTCCTCCACAAAGCACAGGTCAAGCTGTCCTGTTGAATCTAACAGATTTGCAAACAGGTGCTCTCGAGCAGCTGTGAGATCTCCACCTTTTCCCTCTGCACAAGAACCTATAAAAGATTAATTGTGTTAGGCCATTAATGCTTTACTAGTTTGTGAGTGTACATTTATGAGTTCTAGGCATGTGAATGGCTCCAACCTCTATTCCAGGCTTCCTCTGCTCTCTTCTTGAATATCTCATTGGGGCTCTTCTAATTTTTTTTAAGTAAACAAACAAGCCCTTGATTGCTTAAACATCACCCCACCAAACACCCACCCAAAAAGAAGAGCTTTTCCTTTGACAGCTGTCCTTCAATTACCAATTTAGAGCAATGGTTAAGTTGATTTTTGCAGCAGAGAGCAGCTCATTAAACTGTTTTTGTACAGCCCATGAGAAAAGGTGGTGATTTAAACAAAGACCATCTTTTGACCTCCTCCTCAGAATTCTAGTTTTTCTGAATGAAAAAAATCTGTATGCTGAACATGTATTATGAACATATATTGGCTGACTCTGTAGTACAGAGATGTTAGAAAGGAATGTCCTTTTTATCCCAGTTTTTTTTCCTTAAAAGAGTTGCAGAACAGATCTTACAGTTTTACAATTCAGAAATCTCAAGATAAAGACTTAGGAAATTATACTGAATTCTACTAAACCATCCAAATTGAAGTTTAAAAAATTATTCATGAGATGTGAATTGTCTGTATGATGACTGAAGCTAGGTGTTGTACAAACCCAGATGCTTACTGCTACACTCAATAAATCACATCCCTTGAGAGGAGATGCTAAAAGTAATAAAATTACTTTCTATAATTACAATGTTTGAAATTCTGTTTTGGGAAGCAGTCTCACCTCAGATTTCAAAGAACACCAGCCAAGCTACCCTCCTGAAATTATGTACTTATTCCAGTGCTACAAGTACTGCAATATTGGAAATGGAAAATGTAGAGTAAACTTCTCATTTGTAAAAATTCCTTATTTTCACTTGTTTCTGTTATTCTGGATTACCTTTTTAATTCAGAAAGCTCATTTCCACCTCCCAGCCTATTCTGTCATCTTAACTCAAGATTGTGCTGCTGTGTGACAGCTGTAACACACTCTGCCCTTCCCTTCCCACTCCATCAAGAGAAAGACTGAGCAGACCCTTCTAAATCCTAACACTTGTTAACAGTACATCTATTTTTTCCATAAAAGTAGAAGGAGCTCTTACTGAAACTTGACATAACAGGTTAAGATAATGCATCCACAATGTAGGAGTGGATAAAGTCACAGCAAAAGCTGGTATAGCCTTCCTCCTCCAAGAGTTAGCAAGACTGGGGAGAACCAGTTCCTCCATTACCATGTGCAACAGCTGAAGGGCAGGAGGGCTCAGCACTGAAATTGCAGGCTGAGAGTGCTCTAAGTTTGCACAAAAGTTACCAGGTTGAAGATGCCCTTCCAAAAATAACAAAAAAAACCCAGAAAAAAAGAACTGTTGTTGGATTTTTAGCATAGTATTTATTGAATAGTTTATTTTCTAGAGCCACTTCATGATAGAAGTGTCAGTGCATATTCAGCTAGGATGCTTATTCTGAATGGACAAGGACAAAAGAAGAAAAAGAAACAAACCATGGACTGGACACGTAGATCCAGGGGAGATTCATGAATATATTAAGAACAAACAAAAAAAGATTCAGGCCTATCAAGTGGTATACTTTATTAGGAATAACTACATAGATAATCAGAATACAGTTGTAGGCTGGAGCCCAACAATGTCTTTTTTTTTCCACATAAAAAAGTAAACTTTCATAAAAGCTTGTTTAGCAAAGCCAGAAGCAGTGTTATTTTAAACAGTTTATTTACATTGCTCAGATTGGCAAAAAGAGATATAAAAAACAGTGCAGTCTGACACATTCAAAAGCATCATTAGTTACATATAGATACAAGACAAAACACAGGTGGTTAAAAAGAAACCTGAAGTTGTGACTCCTGCTAATACCAACAGTTGAACTGTTAATGAAATGCAGAAATTTACATATTTAGATAGTTTGTGAGAGTGCATTGCAGAGTACAAACTGTTCAGAGAAGACAGAAGTAAACACAGTTTTAAAGAAAGACATAAATACATGAGAAAGCCTAAAAGCCTTACAAGTAGTTCACTGAAACTTGACACGCCAAAATTGGACCCCGTAGTTACAATGTCACACCAATAATCCCATGAATTAAATAATGATTTGTTAACCCAGTATGGGGAATGCCTGGGAGTTTGGTTTTTTAAGAACCCTACTAAACAGGAGTGTAATTCTTTTCCTCAGACTTCCGCTTCAGAGCAAGACAAAGAATTCAACTGATCATTTTTGGTGGTCAAAGCTCCTCATACCACTGTGTTACAGTGAGGCTGCAGGAGATCATAATCACAAAACTCAATTCTATTTAATTATAAACAACTACATTTATAAAACATCTAGAGTAAGCAGCTGTACAACAGGTTAACTGTCATACTTGAAAGGTCAGGTACTTCATAATGTATCTCCATTTAGAGAAATACAAAATTCAAATATTAGAGTGCTCTGCCAGTAGATGAAGTTAGGCAAGCATAAGAGTCATCCAAACTAGCAGTAAATTATGTGATCATCATCTTCAGTTCAAGATCTGAAAAACCAGTTTATTGCCTGGAGGGGACAATTTCCATAGAAGAAAATGTTTCAGTTATGCTGGTAAAGAAATAAATCTGTGCAAGGGAATACTGTGTTTAAATGAAAGCCAAGTTACTTATTCCACTGATTGGCTGGTCTGCTTCAACACAACTAAACCCCCATTAGAGTTATCTAATATTTTGCTAATCATTGCTAAGTGCTAATGACTAAGGTACCATTAATGTCAGTAACAGGTCACTGTCCAGCCACCTGCTTGTCAGTCACTCCCACCGAGCAGAGTCTTTCCCACCTGCCTCATATCAAGTGGGTTGTTGATCGGCTTAATGTGTGACTCCTCCTTTCAAAGATCGAGGGAAGGCTGATCAAGGAAGGAGAAGGAACACCCTGTTGGAAAAAAAAAAAAAAAAAGGTACTGATCATTTATGAACCAGTCTCAACAGTACAGCAGTCATTTCTCAACCTTGACATATCACATAAGGAACGAGTGAGAGCAGAAGATCTCAAAGACTGGCAGCTTTTGAAATTAATGATTCAGCATTTCTAGAGTTTGAACAGGAAACTTAACACATTCCAAAAACTGCCAAAGAAAAATTATTTTTTTTTTTTCCCTTTTCACCAGCCTTGAAAGATTTGGAATGCAGGAACATGTTTTTGAAGAGTAGCTGTTAACAAGTATTAGTATACATCTTGCATCACTTTTTGCAGTAATAATCTCCCTCCAAAATGAAGGCAAGATACACTATGATAATCTCTTAGAGAAATAGAGCTCCCTCTCCAATCCTACAACTTTCTGTGTTATCATCAGCTCTGAGCCCCAAATGAGATGCTGAACACATGTCTCCTTGGCTGCAGGAGGCAACAGACATCCCAATGATTTGTCAGAGCTTGCTTTAGCTGTGCCTGGATGGGCACACACTAGGCAAGAAGCTGACTTTTCTGATGCCTGGAGAATAAGCTGCTTCTGAGACTTAATTACAGTGAAACCAACACATCAATATGTAGCACTAAAAGTAAACCTCTTTGGATTAGCTGAGATTTTATATTCTTTCCACATTAGACCTCAAGATACTTTCACAAGCAATCCTCTGTTGCTCTTAACAGCCAGCCAAGCTTCTCAGCACATCAACAGGTCACGGTAGTTAGGCAGCTTGTGCACCTGCATGCTTCAAGAATCTTTTCAGTAGGAATATTTTGGGCAGGTAAGGATATACACACTTCATTATGAATAAGCCCTATGCCTGTTTATGGCATATCCTCCATTTGCAGTCATTGGCAATATCTGAAAATTTAACCCTAAACTCCTCTTCAGAGAGCAACCCTTATTGGACTCAAGTATTTTATACCAGCTATTTTTTTTATTTACAGATAGAGAACAAAAAACTAAAGCCACATGTAAAATGAGCTGCTCAGGATTTTCTTGCAAACAAGTTATTAAGGTCCTCAGAACTCTGGCCAGTGAGCTACATGGCCATTTGGACAACTGAACTGAAACAGTGAGGAATTCAACTGTATAACAATTAAGAAAAAATCTCCAAAAAAATTACATTTAAAAGTTTGTGAAAAATAAGTTTTCACCCAGAACCAGAAATAGAACCAAATGTGAGTGCTGACTCCAACCCTGTGCATTAGAGGATGCTAAAGAAGGACCCAACACCACTTAATGCACCCTTTGTGCACTAGAGCTGTACCATGCTCTCTCAGCTTACAGAACTCAGCATTTCTTGCTCACTTCAGTCAGGATCTGATGCTCAGAATTTCCCAGCACCACGCTGGTTATCATCTCCAGCATTGGCACAAGTGGCAGCAGTAACAGGCAAAGCACATGATCTGTCCAAGGCATGACCATTTAAGCCTTCCAAGTTGGAAGAGGCTTCTGCTTCTACAGCATTTGAAAGATGAGTATTTGGAGAGCCAGGACACAGCACAGGTCGAGGCTTGGAATTGTGAGAGCTCCAATCAACAGAACTGGAGCTATGGACATTAACAGCACATTTGACAGATCCACTCAGGCTGTAGGTGGAAGAGGAACGAGCAATCTACAATTAGAAAGGGTTTAAGAGTTAGTTAGAAAAAAGAGTTAGTTAAGAAAAAAAACCCCAAGCATCCAAGCTTTATTGATATTTTTACTCTATGCTTTTTTTTCTGCACAAAAAAATTCCTACATAAGCATAGGCTAGGATTTAATTTAAATAAAACAATATGTCTGAATAAAAGCTTTGACTCTTAATGGACTCAGACAGGTTTCCTGCAGTTTTAGTTTCCTATCAACAACTGCACTGGTTTTCCAACTTGAAGGGCTGGAATCCAAACCTCTTTTCCCCTCAACCCTATAATTGAGCCAAAAAGGCTTTATGCAAGTTCAGTGGTGTGTGGCATTGGTTTAAAAAAACACAACAGATGATCTGCTGCCAAGCTGCAGTTTATTACCACAGAGGTGCAAGAACTCTGGGAAGAATCTGAAACTGGAACATAGTTTTGCAAGTCTCTAAGATTTTGTGGAAAACAAATATTTTTGTCTGGGGTAGATGTGCACAAAAAGAAAAGTAAATGACTTGCAAGTTCATGAGAAATGAGATGCAGTGCTGTATCAAAATGAAGACAATTTGAAGGTAAAAACAGTTGTTGCCATAATCATAATGGAAGGAAGCAAATCTCTACAGAAAACTAGGCTACAGCCCCATTGGTAGATTTTTTTTTATTTCCTCTAAAGCAAGGCAGGAGTCTGCTGTGATACTTCCTCCCTTACTGGTTCATATTTTCTCATGTGGGAGAGCAGGGCTATATGTTGTACAATTTAATGGCCACTCAAGCATATTGAATTACCTCATCAACACATCAGTCAGTAGTAGAAAGACAAACAGGATTCCCTTTTCCTGGCCTCCTGTCCCACATACTACAGACTAGAAAGTAGGTGTTTACTCATCAAATTTACTCAAACACTATAATAAAAAGCAAAGATGATAAAGATTCCTCCAAATCTAGTCTGCTTTACTAGACTGTATTAGGAAATTGAGTTTGGCCTAATGTAGCAGAAGAAAGCTGTAACAGGCAGCCAGGCATAGCAGAAGAGTTGCAATATGTAGAACAATATTTCATTCTACCAAGTTTTCTTAAACATTTACAAGGAGATAATTCCCTTGTTGTTTAAAAACTTGCAGCCTGCAGCATCTATGTTTCTCTACCCTTCCTTCCCAGTTTGTTTCACAGGATGTCTGTCATCTCACTACTCAGACTGAAACATTTACCATACTACTCGGGGTTGTACACCACATTTCTATTTAGTGCTCAAAATCAAAACCATGAACCAATATAAGACTTGTCTTGAAACTTTCTCACTCTCTCAGAAGAGGAAACATATTCCATCCTGAACAAAAGGGATTGGTGGGGTGTTTCAACTTAAATGTGTAAGGCAACTCCCAATTTCTAGTGCATCAAGATTCTTCTGCATTTTCAGCAAGTAAGGCTTCTCATTAAACAGCCCTTGAAAGTCATATCCCTATGAAAGCAGTTAAAATACTTTTTCTCCCACGGTGGATGTTGGAATTGTTAAAGTGAGAGCAGCAGCAGAGCTGAAAGGAGTGTGATGCTAGGAAGGTGGTTTCCTCCACGCACCGCTAGGGACGAGGTGCTCGTCAGGCGGCTGCCGATGTAACCCTCGTTAGCGGCGCTGGGGCTCCGCCCCTCCGTGGCGCTGTGAGACATCAGGGCCCTGCGGAGAGCTCGCTTGGGTGTCTTGGAGAACGAAAAGGCTCTCGTGACCTGAGGAGTTGGACAAGTGGTTAAACACTAACAAAAAACAGGCTGGAATAACTACTGTTATACAGGCTACCATTCTGAACATCTCTGGGATGTGTATCAAGTGCTGGTGGTTGGATCACAACCAGCCAAACACCCGCACCTAAAGTGATCTGACTTTTAAAGGTTCCCCATCATCCCTGCTCTTCTCATTCTTTCCAGATATGAGGACAAGAGAGGAGGGAGAGAAGAGAAATCAAAGCAAGGTCTGGTCACCAAGGCTTCCCCATATCCTTCAGTCCTGCCCAGTCAGCCCCACTCCCCTCTTTAAGTTGCTCTCAATTTTGCATTATATTTAAAAGACTCAAAGTATTAAACAGCCTAAGTTCCATAACAGACTCAAAAATGACTACATAATACTTATGACTGTAATACTTAAGACTATATATACAGATATTCCAAAACCTTAAACACCCCTCACCTTCTTTCTTTAAGGAGATTATATTTAAGAGTTTTAGTTCAGATTAAGTTTTTCCTGTCACTACTGTAAATACTACAAACCACCTGAAAAAGGAATCCCAGCACAATTCCCTGACTAAAAAGCACTAGCTTTATATTAGCTTACCTTTTTTGATGTTTTCTTTATTGCCCTGGATGCTCTGCTTAAAGTACTGTCCATATCTTTAGTATTTACTTCAACTGAATCAGGATCAGCAACATAAATGAGATTTTCCTGTAGACGAAAATAGTCTTAATAATGATCAAACATCAGCACTTGCCAAAATATAGTTTTCTAGTCCATTAGATCAGATTTAGAGGGTTTAATTGCCATATTCTTCCATATTTAACTCTTTATATAGTCCAGCAGCTACTTGTTTTCAGGCCATTTAATTAGATCAACAGCTGGTGTAATCAGTTCGTGAAACCACTCCATCAGTAGTTTTACATTCAGTTTGTCTGATTCAGTTTCAAGTCCAGGGTTGACCAAATTAAAGGCAGTAGTTCTGAGGCATCCCTAGGGAGCTTCCAAGATAAACATTGCTTTATTCCCCTGACATATTTCTGAAGTGAAATCTTGAGAGCTGTCAAACATTAAGACTAAAGACTCTCAGCCTAAGCTATTCTGCAATACATGTTGCAGAATAGCCACGAGTTTTGGGAATTTTTCATGCCTCATTCTTAAACTCCAGCACGTGCAAAGCAATCTCTGGCTACCTACTTAAAAAACTTGGGGGGCAGAGGGGGGGACACCTGGGAGTGGGAAGTTGCTGGGATATTGTTTTGCTGTTTATTGTCTGCATTTTGAGAAAAGACCTTTTACACTTGAAAAAAAAAATCTCAGAAGGACCCCAGTCAGCAACTTTATGGCCATTCACAGGGCCTAAGGAAGAGTAGCCAAAGCCTTTGCTGCCACCAGGTGGCAAAGTCAATGTTATTTCATTCACATGATGTTCAAGAAGTCTAAAACCAGACAAAAGTGCTTAAATTGAAGATCAGTTTGACATTTAAATCAGCAAGAAAGAAGTATTATATAGTTGGTACAAAGCAATAGGTACAGAAATTATAACTAATGGGATTCGGCAAAGTAGGTTACAATTTGTCAGCATATGATTCTGAATGTCTTGGGGGGAAGAGGGAATGATACATTTTGTTACATAAAGGTTTAATTTCTAGTGAAATCCAAGTCATATGTGACATAAAATACTGAAGATAGGCAACATGCAGACTAAAGTAAATTAACACTTCCACATCAGCACTTTTCTTACTCAGAACCTAAAAGAAAAACCAGAAGCCCAAGTCTCTTATTCCTAAATCCCTAGATCACATGACATAGAAAATAAAACTAAGATGCTGTTTTCATTACTTAATTACCTCTCCTGTAACAAGCATGCCTTTAAAAATCACAGCCAAATATTGCACCGTAAGAATACACTGCAGTACATAAAGCATTTCTAGTTTACACCAAGTAGCTTCAGGTATATGTACTGCACGTATTTTCAGCAAATTGAGATGACTGATATGCACAGACTTTTACATAATTAAAACATTAGCTGAAAGCCTCTTGCTGTAATTGGAGAGGATCTACTTCTCAAATTAGTTGTTTTCTGACTATAGAAAGCCCTCACGCTGAATTTCTAGAAATGTGACAAAGCCAGTGCCTCCTTTATTTCACTGTTTTTCTAATTTCTGCGTTTTAAGGTTGTAGATTTCTGTCTATGGGAGGAAGATGCTTCGTGTCTCTTGCATTATGGTGCAAATAAGGTGTAGAACAAAGAACCCAACACAGTTAATCCAACAGTGGTCAACAACACTGGGACTGTAAATTCAAAGACAGCTGTGAAAGAAGCAAGTTGAATACAACTCTTGTTAGAACTACAGTGCAGAGTTGAATCATACACTCTCACCATCACAAATTAATTATAAATAATTTTGATTTTTAAGCACTACTTAGCTTCTGCACAAACTAACTTCCAGGCTGTTTCCTTTTCTACCTTTTAACCACTCACTTGCAGGCATGTTAGCACAAATGTTTTCTGCTCTACTTTACCCCAGGCATGTCCACTATTAATTTCTTTAGTTTCAGGTGCTTAAAGCCAAAAAGAGGGCAGTGTTTCAATCAGCAGCATGGTTCCAGAGTACTTACTGCATCTGCTTTACAAATGGTGTTGGCCACGTGCCGACACAACGTCTTCAGCCAGTCCTCCTTGCGAGGGTCTTCAGTTGTCATCTGGAAACTGAGCAGCTTGTTGTTCAGTTCTGTAGGTGGCCTTACAACTAAGGCAAAAGCTTTCTGGCAATCTAGAGTTTATTAAAAAAAAAAAAAAAAAAAAGCAAGGAGTTAGTAAGAAGAATGATTTTTTTTCATATAATTCAGGGGGAAAACTTCAGGAGGGTCAACCCTCTGTCTGCCAGGAGCTGGAGCTACAGACAAGAAGATTTGGTGAAATTATTTTGTCTTTTTTTTTTTTTTTTCTTTTAAGTAGTTGTTTGTTGTATTTGTTTGTTGCAGAACTTGCAAGAGCAGAGTTCTGTCCACAGCCATCATCAAGAGGCTGCAATCAGCTGTTCTGGCAATAACTGATTATTCATCAAATAATCTGCAGAGCAGTCAGCCTCACTACCCTCCTTGCCATTTCTCTTAATTGGGTTTCTGTGTTCAGGTGCTTCAGAGAACATAAAGCAGAACACATGAGGTACATACCATCACTTACAGTGAAACACCAAATCTTTCCATGGTAGAAATCCAGAAACTGGTGTGACTGGATTCTTTATAAGTCTCTATCAAGGCTGGAACAGTATGGCAAAGCAAGACAGAGAAATTAAGTCATCTTTTAAGATGCCAAGCACAGCTCCTCCTGAGCATTATTATCACCAGTTAGAAGAAAATTTGGTTTCACACCAACAGCACTTTTCTCTGGCTAGTCTAATACTCTGGGCTGAAGTTTGAGATTTGGTTTTTATTTTGTAAATCCAGAGCTGTCAAGTGTTTAACTCTGTTTATTTCACTCTGCCAATTGGTTGGCTTATGCTAATGCCATCTAGTAGTTCTGCCAAATCCAGCATCCTGCCGCCATTCTTGAAAAGCCAAGAGGCATCAGTACAAGGAATTCTCAAGCTTATACAGAGATTCAAACAGAAGCTTTTACTAAAATCACATATCTATAATGTGCCATACAATAACTACCCCTCAGCACTCCATCCCACAACAGCAGAGCTTCCTTCATCACGCTCTGAAACAGAGTTTAATTTAGCTACCACAGCACTTCAAAACACACAGACCATCTGTCTCCCTGATGTCCAAGACTTTCTTGATCTGGGAGAGAGGCATGAGAACAACATGCTTGAGAGATGCAGGAGGCCTTGTGTGGCCATGGGGACTCTTGAAAGCTCCAATAACTTTATGCCGCTTCCTCGCAATCTGCAGTTAAATAGAATAGAAAGGGTCAGCTGGAAGATCTCCTGCCATTGTTTCTGTATTTTTTACATTCTACTATCCAGGAAGGCACACAAAATCTTGCTACTTTACCACATAAATCTTAAAGGAATTCATTTATCTCACTATTCACTGCCTGCAGCCCAAGTGGCCCAGCAATATTTGTTACTTGGCATCAAAACACTCAGCTGAAAAATACAGTAATTTTTTTTAAAAATACCTAGAGAGAAAGTAGTTCTGCATTACAGACCTCAATTCCACCCTGCATAACAAACAAGGGTCCTTTGAAATCTACCACAAGGTAGCCTAGATTTAAACAGAAAAGACAACATCTATATGCATGAACCAGCTCAAGGTGTGGTGTGTTATGTCCTAGAAATATCACTTGCTGTTGCTTATGCATGCAGCTGTTGAGCAGGCTTTGCATAAAAAGCATGTACAGTACTTGTGTGTTAAACTACTGCATCTTGTTGTCTCTTGTCCAAGAGACAAGCCAAGAAGCTTCATTAAAATTAGTTTTATTTTCCTTTCCTTCCTTTACATGAAGTGATGAAACTGAGTCAACTTGATTCCTGGGGAGAGTCCATCACTAGTCACAAGAACAGGCTTTTGTCTCTACATGCTGCTTAGGACAGCACTAATTTTGAATTATTTTAGAGTTGGTCTTCTATGAAGAAAATGTTCTTCACTGCTGCAGACAGCAACAAGTATTTTATGAAAGCATCCTATATAAATTCAGTTATCCTACATTTGTCTCCAGAACCCAGTTATTCTTCCCCTCTGGTTCTTCCTAATACATTTTTAGTTTAAGGCATTTATTATGATTTTGGTTTTTTGGTAGCCTAAGAAGAGACAGATCTATCAAGGCCCACTGTTCATTCCCATGATACACAGCTAAACTTTAAAAGGAAAAACAACCTAATGAGCCAAGGACTCCACTTTTTCATCCATTGGTGCTATTCAGATAAACATTTTTTTGACATATTAAGCTGCTTTTATGTTTTTACTCCAGCTGCAAGACATTAAAAGCTACATTAACACCTCTCAGCCATGCAGACATGACTTACTATGTTGGCTTATATAGTAGTTAATGGAAACATCAGCATGTGTTGACCTATCAGCAATCTGTGACTTAGAATTCTGCCTCAAAAGTTCTTCGATTTTACTTATTTATACTCAAGTGTCATGTCAAGCCTTTTACAATTCAGTTCATGAGATGTACTGGTATAGTCATCTTACCTCTAAGCAATCATTGAACAGAAAGAGTGTGACCTGCTCTCCCCTGTCACAGAGGTCATCACCAAGGGCTACAGTTTCCAGACGCTGAACCAAGCTGCGGTGAGAGGACAGGAGATTGGCCTAAATGACAGAAGCAAAAAGCTCATTAAGTATTTAGTTCAAGGGCTGGATTACTGCTTGCTTACAGCTTTTAACACTAGCAATCTTTTTAAACCAGCACCGTTGCATTGTAACCTCACACACTTTCACAAAGGGAACAAAGTGGTGCAGTCATTTAATAGATCTGCAGCTCTGGAGGAATTACTTACTGGACATCCATCCACTTCATAGACGACATCAAAGAACTGCCTTTGTGCCTCTGTTTTCCTTTTGTCTTCATTAATGTGTCTAAGGAAAGCATATTACATTAATCTTCAATACCAAGCAACAGTAAATGGATGCACTGCATTTAAAATATACAAAAAAAATAAAGCTAAACATTCAGGGATAGAATTTATACAGCAGCACTTGCCACATTTGCCTGAAAAAATAGCTACATACCACATGAAATCACATAGGAAACTTCAGCTCTAGAACACAATTCTTGTCACATTACCAACACTTAACACACCAATCATTTAAAATAAAATTCCCCTCCTGTGCCCTGCATGATTTTGAACCAGAGACTGACACAACTCAGTTCTTTACAGCCTGCATTTTGTTTCCCCCAAATCAGGAGTGAGGGGAGCTCACCCCTCACTGCTCAAGCAGCAGATGCAAGAATAATTACAATTTAAAAGTTGTTGTTAAAACTGGACAAATGTTTACCCAATTAATGCAGGAGTTCTCGTTGCTGGAGACATACGCTACACTTCAAAAGAGGTGAGACTTACAATCTAAACAACCTCAGCTTTCAGCTAATTAACTCATGGAACAGTGCCAAGAAGAGCTAATATAGGACCAGAAGAAAAACTAATCTCCCACCAAAGTCTGTCCTTTCAGTAGATATATGCACAGAAGTAAGATTTAAAGACAGAAAGGGAGTCAGCAGAGATACAAGTGCTCAATAACATCACAGACTCCTTCAGAGCTCTGGCACAGACACCAAAGTGACAACAGCCAAGAGGAGGCTGAAGAGCACCTACAGTTCTGTTTACTGACTGTTCCTTGTGGCAACATAACACTGACAATTTAGGAGGAACAGAGGGATCTAAATTTACTGTGTTTAACAGTAAGTTCCATAGAATCAACATGACTTACGTCATCACCTCCTTTAATGATTCAATAGCTCTCTCTAGAGTTACTTTGTCTGGGTTCTCTTCTGCTGTATGTTTCTTAATATCTACAATTAAAAAAAAAATAAAGAAATAAAAACTCCACATGTATTACAAGTGCCTGAAAAGAAACATGAAAAACTCAAATTTTAACTGAGTTAAGATAAGCTGACTGAAGAAATAAGATCTACCTTGGAGTCCAAGTAGCACTGATTAAGTGAGGAACTAGGCTGAACAGAAGTTTTCCAGACATCTCATTGCAAAAAAAGAAAACACAATACAATACAGAAACCAAACTCTTAAACTATTAATAAAAATTAAATTGAAGTGCAGCGACAAGCACACAAGTCTTTTTCTACCTGAAGCAAAGGATAATGTGGATTTTTTATTATTTTTATTAACAAAATCATTATTATCTGATACCAGGTGGAACACATGAAACTCTGAGCCTTGTCAATATGAATTGCTCTCTAGTTTATGTTAGTTTCATTTGAATCTCAATTATACTCTTGCTTGAAGAGACACAATTATCAACGCAAACTGTTCCTCTATCTGTATCCTGCATACAAATGTATGAACAAGTGGAATTTAGTCAGAATTTATGCTTTCTTCAGTAGTGGGTCTTACTGACTGCCAGGAGTCATGGTTAACTCACATAATCAGGCTGGTTTTAGATGAGAAAAGCTGTTGCTAATGATGACAAAAAGTAGACATCATCTTTTAACATCTTCACAAACTAATTAGACAAAGTAATAAAAATTACATCACTAGGTTACCATTTAGTAGTAGGGCAACACTGGGCAGCCTTTGAACAGGACGGATGAGGAGCTCAGCAAGGCTTTGGCGGCCACATTCAGGTTTAGCTTGATTTATCTGGGGAAAGAAAATAATGTTTTGTTTTTACACACATACACAAGAAAAGCACAAGATCAGAGAAAATTTGCCTTCCTTGAAATTAGCATTGCTATAAAAGTGTGAGAATCATTTACCACGGTCATTAACAGAGCATGTTAAAAACCACATTATATTGAAAACTACAGTGATTTATGTTCTCAGAATGTCTAGTTTTAAAGGGTCCATATCAATCCTTCAGATCTTGTTCCAGTTGCTAATGTGGAATGGGACTGGGAACAGACTGTTCTCTTATTTGCTCCCCATCTTTTAGATATCAACACTTGGATGTAATTCCTAGTCCCTCAGAAAACATGAGCTGAAACTTGTCAATGTGATTACCTGGCTATCTCAATATAGGAGTTAAAGCTACACTGCACTATTAACAGTACACACATATCTGAAGAGATCAAGAGTCTTAAGCTTCATCTTCAGATAACTTTCTTTGAAGATCATCTTCCTGTTAGATCTCCACTGTTAGGCTCCTATTCATTAGTCACAAGAATGCTGAGAAATTCTACCTCCCTGGAGCTTCACAGATGCCCAAGTAAAGTTAAAAGCTGTTTCAGAAATACAAACACAGGGAGGGGACCAGTCAAAGTAGCAGCTCCAGTTATCTTTACAGAAAAGAAAAGACATTTATTGGGGAGGAACTTTTTCCCAGTAACAAATGCATATAATCAAACTACCTTGACAGCTGTATTACAGAGGAGGAACTCAGACTTTTTCTGAAAGTCTTATGAGGCGCTTGAGGGATTGAAGTTCAAATCCATTCTATTTCTGTCTCACCAAGAGAGATGTTTGCATTCCTTCAAGCTTTCAGAATTTCACATTCTTCCATCTACTGCATTCACTAGAACATGGTAACATGTTCCCATGTTCTACTCATAGACTTAGTTCTGCAGGCACTTACCTTTAGAAAGGCATGAAACCTTGGTTTCTGCTTTTCACATCTTGTAATCGTCTCCTTGCTCATTTCAAAGAAATTCACAAATGGAGGGTATGTTTTCAACAAGTCTTTTGACTGAAAGAAACAACTGTTAGGGCTCTGCTTTACATATTATGTATCATTGTACATATGTTCATATGCCCTGAGCCATACAAAGCTGCTCAAAGGCACATTGCAATAAAGAATAATAAAAAATGTGTTGTAAACCCATACGTGTTCTCAGAACAAGTTAAGACATTTTTGCATACCAGATGCCCCAGACTGATGCTGCTGATTAAAAGCAGGCTACTCTCAGCAGCATCAAGCAAACATGTGACAATCTTAGAAGCTACTGAGCAGCTCAAGTGGGAGGCAGGCTCTCACCTAACAAGAGGCTTTTGGTGAGAATTTTGGAAATATCAGACAGGTTACTGCAATCACCTTTTAAACCACCAGAAGCAATACCTTACACTGAACACTTTTGAATGACAAGCACTATCTCAAAACCATCATATCAGCAATGTCACAAGATACCTAGCAGCCCATTTATGTTAAAATACTTTGCAGTCTGAGACTTGGCTCTCTCCTGTTCCACATGGGACTCCTTATTCACTTACATGTTTCAAGTCTTGGAGAAAGAACATAAGTTTTTGTGAAAAGTTATTTTCCTAGATCTTTACTATTGATTAGAGGCAGCAGATGGCTAAGGACCCAGGAAGTGGCTTTTAATGTCTGAGTAAAAAGTGCATCTGTAGTGTTGCAAATTACATTCTCAAACTGTAACTATTTGTAGTTTTAATCCTTCATACCTGTGAACAGACATACACACTAAAACTTGACATAGATTGTATCACCTAAGTCAACTGAAAAGTCTAAATATAAAAGGCAATGATACTAGTGGGAGTTCCTTCTCAGCAGTGCTTTGCTTGTGTTTGCTATCTCCTAGAAGTGGATTGTTTGTAAGGCAAGATAATAGTGGTAAATCTAAAGAAAGAAACAGGAACTTACATATTTGAGAATGATATCACCAATACTTTTGCTTTCAGTCCAATTTATCATAAGATCTTCCAGGTCTTCCTAGAATACATGCAGGGACAGGTGGAGAAAACAAGTTGAGCATAGAGTGCATAAAGCCATTAAATGGGATCACTATTTTGCCAAACACACATCATTAGGTGTGTTTTCATGCTGACAAAACAGGCAATCCTAAAAGCTGTACAATCAATGCAAGCTGTAAATCAATGCAAGTAGAGCCTGGCAGCATGTCAGGACTAGCCAACTCTGCAGCAAGATGACACTGCTGCATTCAACACAATACACAACACATCCCAAAGGAATATTGAAAAAGGATACAGAGAAGACACTTGAACCAATTCTAATTAAGACTGCACAACTTATCTAGGACTTAAGTCTGTAAGATGGGATTGAAATAGAACTAGGATAGATTCTACTTACTTGCTACACTAGGGTGTCAAGGAAAGTGAGACCAAGCCTGTTAAGCCTATATGAGCTTGATTAGCATCAAGCTCAATCACCATCAGATAATAAGAGAGACAGGAGGGCACAGCTGAAGGTTCAGGATTCACTTTAAGCGAAAAGGATTTATCACTAATATTGGTTTGCTGCTGCCACTGCTCATATCTTTATAACTGCAAAGATGAAGGAAAACACAACAACTACATCAAAGCAACTCTCACTGCACTGTGTGCTGCAGGTGACTCCAATTTAACACATGGACACACAGCTCTACTTTTATCTCTGTCTCAGTGGGCACACATCAATAGCTGGTGTGATTAACCAGACTGGACCCCACTGGCTGGAAAAAAAACAACAAAAACTGTACAAACAAATCACCAAGTTGCAGGTAGTCTGCAAGTCTCTCTATTATAAAAGCCTACAGTGAAATGCTGCCAGGAATAGGCAGATGCCACTATTTGAAAGAAAATGTATCAGCACCAGGAAGAGTTTATACCTATCCAGCAGACACAACTGAAAACATGCAGAAAAGATTCAAAGTCTCTATGAAAGCTTCCCCTGCAGTGGAGAAGATGCAACTTGCCTTGATTTTAATGTGCACATCAAGAATATCTGGAATGCTGCCAAATATGGTCTTGATCTCTTCCTGTGCAAGGATTGGTCCCCCAAGTTGTCCTTCCTTCTCCAATGGAACTTGAAATAACTGATGAATTAAGAGGAAAAAAAAGTTTATGCACTCCAAATTGCCAACATTGTGTTAGAAATAGTTATGAAAGCAACAGTGTTTTCCTTCTAAATCATAGTTTCCTGCAGTCACAATCTTGAGATGTCTCCATTCAGCAAGAGTGGGTTTTGGAGAGTGGTTTGAAGATACAAACACTTAGTTTGATACATCTCTACAGCATAACTCCCTTTCATCTCCTTCTACTCAGACACATCTTGGCTCATTCTTTAAGTAGATAATCAGCTGCAATAGAAATAAACTTTCAAGAAATTAAGCTTTTCCTGTAAGTTGTTTGCTTTTCTGATCTTCTTGGAATAATTGCAAAAGAAAGATTTTTCCCTCTTCCATCTCTCCCTATTCACTAATGTCTAAAATATTAGTCATGAAGACCCTATTTTTCTGACACTTCCAATTTCCATATATATTGCAATACCACTGCAGATCCCAGATAGAAATTGTATTTTCCAACCTGAAACTGAGTATTTTTATATGTCAGTAAAATTATATGAGACTGTTAATATTGTCATCTTCCTATGAAGCTTTGATGCACACCCAAGCCCCCAAAAGCCTGCAGAACACAGACTGAAAATACTAATTGATGTAAACATTGGATATCTTATTACAATTGACCTGGACTGGCTTTAAAACCATCTTACCTGAATAATTGTTGTAAGAATATCAACATAGTTACTTTCTGTCTGATACAATTCCTTTGCAACCTGCCATCTTGCAGACTGCTTGACAGGAAGAGGAGTTGAGTTTTTGGAAGGTCTTGCACAGGATTTTGGTGTTTCTGATGAAGAGATATTCCCAAAAGAAAATAGAGTTTTATTACAATAGAGTCCCTAAAAAGAGCTCACCCTCAAAGAAAAAACAAACAAACAAGAAAACAACTTCAGAATTTTTAACTGAAGATAAGTTTGGGGGTTCTTTTAAAAGCCTATATTGTAGTTACCAGGTGCAGTTACTTGAAAGGGCTCTTTCAAGAAAATAGCTCTCTTTATTACAGTCTACTTATAGAACAATAGTAATATATTATTCCTCAAAATTAGACTGAAACTAATAAGCCATTTATGGGCTGGTCAATGACTTGACCTTATTATTAGTAGCTTATATAGCAGGAAGCAAGGATTAGGTGCTGAACATATACTCATTTATACACTAGTACAAAAGTGCTCTTCTACTTCCACTTTGCCATGTAAACAAATTCTCTCAGCTGCCCACCATCCTTGCATTAGGTGTGTAGCTCAAAACCATTTACTAAACTCAGCCCTTGCACACAACACCTACATTTCAACCTATAGAGGGAAGAGGAAAGGTTTAAGAAAGTCTTTTCTCTCAAAGCTAAAGCCAAGGTAGGCCTGGAAAAGTTCATGAGTTTTAAATATTTGCTCATGTATTGGATCTAGAGACCTACATTGACATTTTTGATATCAAAACTCATTACTGCCATAGTTAATAATGAAATGAGTACCTTATCTGTTGTTTCCAAAATAGCTGAGATTGACTGCAGCTGTTGGATTAGAAGAAAATTCCCTACCAGGGGTAACAACAGCACTAGCATCATCTAAGAAGGCTGATCTTCCCTGAATTCCTTCTGAATTATCACTTAGAGGTTGTACCTCATTGGGAGCTCTTATGTAATTTGAGTTTGCCTTTTTAAAGCAGTAGCAGCTCCAGACATCTCCTCCATATGATATGATAAAAGAACCAGACCTTACTTGTGGTATCAGCTTTTGACTAAACCAAAATTTTGCAGTTCCTGTCTTCATAAGAATCATTCAGAGATATTTAAAACTTTCCATTCACTCAAACCCAACTGATGATTTACATTTTTGTGATGTTTTAGACATGACAGTTTGCTGGTACAAACAGTGTTGCCTCAACAGAACATTTCAAGACCTAAGAGTGGACCCCTGCAGGAATTTTCCTTTTAACTCCTCTAGAATCTTTGTCTTCTTTCCTCCAAGTATCCTGTGGAGAGTATTTTAGATGATTTACTGTTGACTACGCTGCTAATTTGCTACAGACTTCCAGCTGAGTATTTAAAGCATTTTGGAGTAACACTCAACGGGTACCCCCTATTTATCACATCTCTATCTATTCCTTCTGATATGAACACGCTCACTGTGATAACAAGAGGCAGCTTGGCCTGAACTCTTCACTCCAATTTTTCCCTCCACACTTTGAAAAGGCAAAAGCCTGGAATTACTTTGTAAATCTGTAGCAGAGCCTGACTTCCCTACCACCACCATTTCCACCTGCGTGCAAGAGCTGTTAAACTCCAAGTGTGGCTGAACAGAAGGTTGTAGCTCTACCTCCACTGGCAGTGCTTGACTCAGGAGTGTTGGAAATATCCAGCAAGGAGCCAATAGAGAGGGAATGTTCAGCTGAGGGGCGTTTCCGAGGAGGGAATGGGGACATGTCTGTTTCCCTGGTCAGCTGGGCCAGAGTCTCTTTCAAGCGGCGCCGTTTGCGGTTGCTGTTGGGAGTGCTCAGGGAGAGCAGCGACACCGACTTCTTGAAGTCAGGACTCTCTGACTGCAGGGAAAGAAAACTTCATTCAGTGGCTTTATTATCCTCTGTGTCCAGTTCAACCCAGTGCAGAGATGAGTTAATTACAGAGATAAACAACACAGAAGGAAACTTCTTAGGGAAGCCAAGGCAAAATGGGTGAAGCTTTTTTCTTCCCTTTTTAAACCACAGTGGTGTTTTGCTTGACTAAAAGTAAAACCTTTGGGAAGCAGAAAAAAGTTTCTATTCCAAGTTAGTATTCTATGAATAAAATTTATAATGGTTTATCTGGAACTTAAATGCTGCTGTGAATCATCTGATCTCTGCCCCCCACCCACACTATGTTACATGCTGATTTTACCACCAAAATATGATGTGCGTTGTGTGAGTGTTCTACATACCTTCTCAAATAAATACATGGATTCTCCAGCTCTGGCATCCATTTGAATGCTTCCCCAAAACCACTACAGAAAAAAAGAAAACACACATTACAAACACATTACAGAACTTTGCCCAAAGTTAAAAATATTCAAAATAATCTGTAATAGTAATGCAGTTGGGATGGAAGATATTTTTCCAGAATAAGCCACATGCCTGCATGTTCTACTTAGCAGTATTCTCTAAAGAATTTTCAGCACTAACCTCTTGCTTTACAACATAAAGTTTTTTTAAAGGTTCAAATGGAAGATCTTTTACTGTACTTTCTTCAACCACCAAGTGTGTACACCTTTCATCACCAACTGGCAAATAATGTCCTCCTAAACATGAAAAAAAAGGCAAATTGGCAAGAGGAAAGAATGCTCTCATTAGAAATAAGTAGCTCACTTAGCAGTTCTGTGGCACCTATCATTATAAACTCCACCCCATTTTTCCCAGAGGTTTTCATAACCAATCACCTTGCATTTCTGTCATTTCTTCCATGTTAGCTTTCTCATCATCAGAGAATCCCAGGAAACTTAACATGCAATCCTGAAAGGGAGGAACCTTGAACTGGTTTCTAAAGTCGTCATCAGCTGCACAGAAATCACTGAAAGAAAGATGCACAAGAAGGTCACTACATCAGTGACCTATGTCAGTATTTAAGCAGAAGCTCACACCATTTCAGGTGAATAGGATGAGATGTGAAGGCTGAAGGAAAATAACCTACATTTCATTCCTTTTCTCCCACGCCTTATAAATCCACTCAGCTTTCACGATAGGAATACCAAGACTTACAGCAATCTACAAAACAGGAAAAGCAGAAGTTGTACTAAATATTTCCATTTGAATCTTTTCCACATCAAGAAAAATTCATAACCTTCCTTTTACTTTTTAAGACATATTGCAAAAAGTGAATGTATTCCTTCAAGAGTCATATCCAACTGCAGCTCCCCAGAGTTAGAATGTATTCAGTGACTAGGAGATCAGATCAATAGCTATTTTGACATTTCCTCAAAAGTGCACAATTTCGTTAGTCTGATATCCTTCATCACTCACAAAAACACAAAATCAAATATCTGTTTCAGTGGAATATGGGATCCTTTTTCTGCTTTTGATACTTTGTATGAAGAAAAATACCCCATCCTGCTTTTATCAAAGAGAAAGTGACTATTTGAAAGGTAACTGCCATGACTGCTTGAGAGATTGTATAGTTTTTCTACATTTTCTCCTTTGAGTTGGCAGAAAGAAGTGTTTGAACAGAAAGTAAGACTTCTCCAACTGCAAGAGTACAAAGACAAACAAGGGGGAAAAAAGCAACATTCTACCAACAATCCAAACAAAGGAGAGTTGGGGCATAGACATTGCTACATCATATTAAATAGTACAAAAACACTATAATCTGTTATTTACTTCCAAGCTGAACATAAATGGCCTACATGATTCCCTTTTAGAATCAGAAAAGAAAAAGTACACTAATGTCTATTTAGGCATAAAGAAATATTTAAATCCTCACCCATAACCAGATTAAAATAATTTTTAGAAGATATGCACCAATTAAGGACTAAAATTTTTTGCAAGTTACCTCAGTTTATTGATTGGACAAACAAAAGCAGGCATTTGTTCATCACTGTCTTAACATTGGTAGCATCAATATTTAACCATTTTGAATCTTGTTATTTACTATACTTGTCTATTTCAAATTTATGTTACTTAGATGTCTAACAAAGACAAAAAACATGCCAAAGCTGAACACCAGACAGAGATGAATTCACCATCACAAGTTATTGCTGTTAGTACTGAAAAAAACAGCAGCTTCTGAGCTGAAGTATAATGAACAAGCAGCATACAGAGTCCACAAGAGCCAAATTCCAAAGGTTTTTATGAAACACCAACTCAAGCTTACATACTCTGAATTTGTCTCCATGTGTTGAGTTTGCCACCAGATGAGTAACTTTTGAGCTAAAGTCCCTTCGAATAATTCCACCCATATGATGAACCAAGGTCACAAGCTTAACCTGAAAAATGAAAGATGAAAAGTTTTCAGTATCTTTTGAAAAGCAAGTTCAGTACAAACGTGATTTACAAAGCAAGTTAGAGAAGGCTACATTAAATGTCTAGAAATAGAAATACTCTGATCTGCTCTTAAAACAACTTGTTCACATCAGCAGAATAGCTTATACATCAAAAGAACTATTAAGATTTATTTTTATTTCAACATTTAATACAGCCTTGCTGTGTAGCCTGAAGACTATCCAAGTCACCAGTACTCTCACAATCATCATACATAATGTCTTCACCTTTTCACACGTTAGATTTGACATTTTTCTTACTGACTTAGTCAATTCTAGATCAAACCTAACTAACCCAAACACCAGGCAAATGCTTTTGGTTTGGCTTTTTTTTTCAGATGAAGATGTGGAGCCATATTGCTGATTCCCAGATGTCCAGCAGGGAAATTAAACGCCAACTGCCTACTGAAATGGAAAAGCAAAGTGCTAGAGTATCAAACAAAGAGTAAAGTCCTGATAGCACAATATCATGACAAGATAACATGCCTGTACAAAAAAAGAGGACACTACTGGGTAAACATCTTATCTGAAATCTCAAGTTACAAATCTTTAAGCCCTATTGAATTAGAGCAGTATCATGTCACTCAACAAAAAAAGTGACCAAAAATGACGCAGATAAAATGACTTGAACAAATTTTTGTTCCTATTCTCAAATATCACTGCCTCTAGACTTGCAAAAGACCAAAACAACAAACAATTTGTTCTCCCCATGCAAGCCTGAGCCATGGTTAAACCCTATGGGTAATGGAACAGAAGAGTATCTTGAAAATATACTTAACATGGTTTTACCAATCCAAATAAGAATAAATTACTTACTAATTCATCTTTCTTTCTGAATCCTGTAAAGCACAGTACCAAGTTCAACATACTTGCACAGTACAGTGGACGGCAGGAGAAAGGTAAAGGCTGAAAACAAGAAGAAAGCTCAGAAGTCAACAACATACTGCTGCCATTAAAGTTCTCACATTACCTTTAATACAGTACTGTTACTTCTAGTATTAAAAATGCATCAGACACTAGTCCAGGTCTGTATATTCAGTTATACCTTAGCTCCAGGCCTGCTGATAAAGTAACTAGAGTATCCCTAAGTTCTACAGATAGCACTCCATCCTTTTATTTCCTCCCCAGTCTATCAGCTCTGCATTACAACTTTTGGAAATATAAAGTCATTACTGCAGAATCATTTGTATGCTACCTTTCCAATGGCACAATCCCAAAAGCTGATCAACAACTACCACAAATACAGCAGCAATTGTAGCCTTATCACTGTCTGCTTGTGCTCTCTCACTACATGCAATATACTAACACAGCATTAGATACTTGCTTTTCTTAAAATTCTCTTGCTAGGCATGTTTATAACTGATTGCAAGAGCAAGAAAAATTTTACTGTGAACTCTTAGAACTCACTGCAGCAGGGAACTATTCATCTGATTTCAGCAGGAAGCACACACCTCTCCCTTCTGTGCACAGTGCAGCACGACTGGTGGCCCAATGACTCGGCAATCTGCCTTGCAGAGGTTGCTAAAGATGGGAGCTTGGAAGTCTGACACAACGAAGATCGTCTCAAATTCTGGGGAATCAGAATCTTCAAGCTCTTCAATCGTGTCTGTCTTTATGTAGGGCATTTTAATTTCCTTGATGCACAGGGGTAAAAGGGAAAGCATTATTCAGGCATATTTGCACAAGTGGAAAATTCAACTGATGTGTATTTTGGACCATTAGAAAAATGTGTGATTCATCCTTCAGAGAGAGAGTTAGGATTTGTGAAAGCTGAATTCAATGCACTGCTCTCTAGCATAAGAATAGCTATGAACTGCTGCATTATTTAAGACTGAAAGTCAAAGTAATTCCTGCTTTTGAAGAATCAGAATTCTGGTTGCACTAGCAATTTACGTATCAGTTCATACTGATAAGGTAGCACTGGAAATAGCTAGATAAAAAAAAACCACCCTAAGCTCAAAAGATAAATGAAATTTCCGACTGTCAGAACAGCTTAGGGTACTTTGGGATGCTACTAAAAAGTAGCATCCAGTTTACAATAGCAAGCTCCACACTGCAGAACATCTACAGAATGGAAATCTATTTTGTTCTTTTTTTAATGGGTTAAAAAGTTTCGTCCATTCCAATTTCAAACATTAGTTCCAAACTTTTTCTCTCATGTCTTTCACATCAAGAAATGGAAAAGCATTTCTTGCACTTCAGTTTAAATGCAGCTTTCAATTGAAAGAGAAGTCCACTGACAATTACAAAGTCAGTTCATAGCACAAACTTATGTGTGACTGAATACAAGCATGCAGTTGGATGTCCCCATGGATATTTTGATGCCCCGTTAGAAAACACCACTAGGCAAAAGCTACCAGTATTACTCCAGATTTTTAAAAGGTGCTAATTTTGATGAGCTGTGACACCATCAGAACCATTAGTATATATTATAACCATTATGCCCAATTAATTCAAATTAAAGCGTGTGCACATTTCAATCCCAGTGAAGTGTAACATGCTGCATGCAATTACATGTGCTGAATTGCATGACATACCATATGAATAATACTTTTTATTAGTTTTTCTTCTGATTTATCAGGACTACTTTCCTTTATCTTTATAACAGGCACTTCCATTATCTTAATGGTCTGTGGAAGAGGAGAACTTTAGTACAGAAGCAAATTGGTTACCAGAAGGCTGAAGGCATAACATGTCCTTCCAGTGACTGTTTTATCTCAGGCCCACATACCTCCAAGGCTTTCAGAAGCTCCTCACGTTTCCCTGCTTCCTGAACCAAAACCAATCTTGTTTCTATTTGAGGCATTTCTTCTGCTTAGAGAGAGGCAAGGATAATATTTGTATTTTAGCAGAAAAATCCATGTTATGTCTAAATCAAGCAATAATGTATAGAAGAATACAGGCAGACAGAAGCCTTTCAAGATTCCTTATCAGGAACAATCCTGAAAATAAATGTTACTTCAAGAAGAGTGTCCTTTAATTAAGGCATACCCAATCGACTTAGATTGGGTATGCCTTACCCAATCTAAATATTACCCAAAAAGAGCCCAAATTTTCTAGTATGAGGTGAAACAAGATTCTGCAATTCATGGCCAGTCAAAGCAAGAATGTAAATCAAGGGGTGGGGGGGAGGAAAGACAACAAGCAAATAAAAACGAAACAAAACAAAAATAGTCTTAATGCTTCTAGCAGATTTAGATACCAAGATTTGCTGGAAAATAGACAGCTGGTATATTTTCTAGTTTCTGTGTTCCTGGCTGACAAGGTTCATTACTTTCTTGGTAACTGAGCAGTTACCAGGAATATCAGAACTGAAATTAGATGCCTTGTTCTTTTTTTTCCATGTATTAATAAGCCTTCAAAATATTTGGAGGAAGAACAAGTGCTACCTCCACATCACTTGCATCAACAGACCACCAGCAGATTTTGCTTACTACCCTGGAGGAAAACAGTGGTGGTTGTTTTTTAATCTCAATATTTGTTCTTGAATTAATTTTGGGTTCAAGACTATTAATCGCTCCACCTCTCTACCTTATACCTATTAATCTGTCCACCTGTGCACAACAGAGCAGCTGCGGTTTCCAAACACTGGTGTCAAAATGTCACCTGGAGTGATTTATTCCACAGAAGAGGCATCAAATGGAACTGACAGCTTTCTGTACAAGAGCCAGAAAATTCATTCAATTTGGGCTGTAACCCCAAATTTTCTTAATGCAAGGACTCCAGATCAACACCCTTTTCCCTACTCTACATAAACCTTTGGAGCTCAAAGTATGTTTGACTTTCAAAAACTACTAAATACCAACACAGTAATCAGTCATTGCAAAAACCGAGTAGTCTTAAAATAAACTTCCCCCGTTACCTTCAACATCCAGAACAGCTGCACGGAACACATTCTCTTTGGAGGTTTCTATAATTTTTGAATCCAGAACAGAAGAATCGGCCAAGAGGCTCCTCCCGGTTTCAGACACCAGAGTACTGTTGTCAGCCATGATTATGCCTTGTTTCTTTCATCAACAGCTGGAAGGCAGAGGGGCCAAACTCAGTTACAGGTGCAAAAAGCTCATTCATAACAGTCCTACAACCAAGGCTGTCAGAAGTGACTTCAGAAAACAAAACATTTAGGCTCTTACTAAACTCCCACTCACACTGATAGAGTATCAAGAGTAACACAACTGATAGAAGGGACTGACAACAAAGCTGTTCCAGAGATGGTTCTGTAATTCATCTGCACAGAGATGCAGAGAGGGAACTTCAGCTCTGAGCACAGGCAAGCACAAACTCAAGTGCTCATTTAAAAAACATTAAACACAAAGCAACAAACCAAAAGTACTTGCTTCTTTCAATGACAAACTATTATAAGATACAGCTGAGACTAAAATTAGCTTTGTTGATTTGAAATACTAGCAGAAGAATTACAGTAAGCATAACATCTTGCTGAAATCTGGTTTTTTAGGTGAATTGGCTGTGGTTAGAAATGGGCACCCAAAGAGCAGAGCCAGGATTATTTACTCTTAGAAAAATTAAAAAAGCTTGAGAGTATCTGAGAAATTGATAAGCATACAGATGTCTAGTTGTATGGTCTGGTCTGTTGTCCTGCATTAACTATCATAGAGTAGAAGGACCCTTTCATAATCAGATAAAAAGACTTTCTCCCTTCTCAAACAGAATGGATCTTTGCTCTCCCTGCCCATCAGACCTGTCATGTACTAGAAAGGCAGAATCTTTAACCCTCTCATTTTCTGGGAGCTACCTACCCAAATCCTGCACCACAAACATTGTTCCAAGACACCTGCCAAACACACAGCACATTTTATGCCACACACAAGCAGGGTGCAGTTCCTGTGATCCATCACACACCCAGATTTCAATTGTTTGCACAGTGATATCAGAAGTTACCTACAGCAGCAACTGCAGCTGAATTGCTTTCAGACAATTACCCTTTGTAGCACTTCAAGTGAAATTGTTCTTATGACTGTAAATGCTCTTTTAAAATAGCAGCTACTCAAATACAGCATTGTCTGAAAGAGGATTCCTGAGGTAGTAAAACCTCTATAGCACGTGCTATTTTTCAAATTGTGTAATGACCACCCTATTACACAGCAAAGTAAGTCAGAAGACAAAAAGCAATGAGCACTTTGGCATACCAGCAATACAGAAAAGGCTTTATCTTCCAGAGATCACACCTGGGACTCATGGAAAGGATTCAACTCTTCGTAATACACAAGTTCCTAATACGATGATGAGCAATAATCAACACTACAACTCTATCATTATTCTAGACATATTCAGCTACCAGACTTGCCACCTTAGTTTCAATTTCCAGGTCACACACAGCTGTGCACATGCATGGGATTGAGTTTCCTAGACCTAAGTCCCAGTCACCCACCTCATTTTTCTCACAGCAGCTTAGGACAGAGCAAAAGAAGAGAGTAACCAGAATCATAAAGACTCTTAGGGGAATCATCCGGCCATAATGTTACAATGTCACCACCAGGAACTGTTCTACAGTTACCAGCTTTTTTTGGCAGTGAGGACAGAGGGAAGTATAATCTTGGCAGATTCAAACCACATTGTTCATAATGCTTACCACAAGGGCAACTACAGGTAAATTCAGAAGAAAACAAGCCCTCCAGTTAAAGGCCCAACTATACTTAACTCCTAGAGATTATTTCTTAGAAGTCTGAGACAGCAGTATGATTATTATTATACCAAATAACATGTAGACGAACTTATAAAGAACTTCACTTGAAGAAGCCAAGACTTTGGCCTAGGCTTTGATTTTCTTTATGGATTGCCCAATTTATTTACATCCGAGGTTCCATCCTGGGTGTATTTAAAAATATTCCTTGTTTTATTAATCATATAATAATAACAATATTTGTCACTAAACTTACGGACTGAAAGTGTCAGGATACAGAGGAGAGCAAACAGACACAGACAAACACAACAGTTTTCCCTCACAAGAAGAGCAAAAGTCAAACACCATCACTACGGGTTCAGGCAGAGCTAATACCCCCACAGCATCACACTCAGAAATGACCTCCCTGTAATCTCTGGAAAGCCTGAAGGACACAAAACACCCACAAACCAAAATACGTTTGTTAAAGCAAGGAAAGGACAGTAAACACCTCCCACGTTTCCCATTCCCCTCCCGAGGAAGCACCCAGGAAGCTTCCGGAGCCCTGTGCAGGGAGGTGGCCGAGGTCAGGACAGGACAGGACAGGACGAGGGACCGCCGCAGCCTCTCGCCTCACAAGCCGGCAGGTGCCGGCGGGCCCGGGGCTCCGCCCCGCCCAAGGGACACGGCCGGCGGCCTGAGGAGCCCCAGAGCAGCGCTGGGGCCCGGAGGTCCCGCAGGTGCCCGACACAACGGCCCCACTCCGCGCCACCCGCGCCCCCCGGCCCCGATACCCCCTCACCGCCGGTACCACCCGCCGCCATCCGCCATCAGCGGCCGCCGCCAATTCAAAAAGCGAGCCGCCGCACTCACACCGCCGCCCATTGGCTGCTGGCCCCACCGTCCCTCTGTAAGCCGCCCCCTCATTCGCCACGGCCGCGAGATGCCCCGCCCATTCTCCCTTCCTTTTCGGCCAACCCTGCCCCCCTGCCCCTCTCGGATTGGTCGCTGCACCTGCTACTCAAGCGCAGCGAGCTCCCATTGGCTGCGAGAGGTCTCCTGGGCAGACGCACAGCGCTTGTTGCGATACCGAGCGCAGGTTGCTGAGTGGGCAGGGGGGGCGAGCTCTGCGCTGATTGGCTGCCGGGAGGGGCACTCTCTGCGCTGATTGGCTGCCGCGGGGTTTGAACGCTCCCCAACGGCCGCGCCGATAGACCCGGATGGAGCGGGAGGGGAATCGCCCTCCCCTCATCGCCCTCCCCTCATCGCCCTCCCCTCATCGCCCTCCACACCAACCCAGGGCACCGGGAGAAGGTCGCTGTGTCATCGCAAAAAATATTAATGCTGCTAAAAAGTAGAAAAAGGATATCGGTGTGTATCTCTCAATATTGAGTTTCAGAATAATCAGTTCGTAGGAAACAGGAGCTGCCAGGAAAATACGACTGGTCAATATAAAAATCAACCAGCTGACTCCACGGCACCAGCCCCGAAATAAATTAATTATGCCAAATGCTTAAACCATCCTTTTATTTTTAATTTTCCCTAATACTAAAACTTACTGGTACGGAAAGGAATTCTGTCGTAGGGGATCAGCATCCTGGTTCCTGATTTAGCACAATGTTTCACTGCAAATGTAAACTCCCAATGTGAAAACAATGAGAGATATATTTTCTATTTCTAGAACGTTGTATTATTGCCAAATTGAGTTCTTAGATCTTCCAAACTTTTTTATACAACAAATTTTTCATCAGCTCAGGTTTTTTCATTACAGATCCAACAGCTGTAAAAGTGCATTGACTTTTTATGATTTGAAAGAAAAATAGGAAAAAGTGTAAGAAAATGATAACAGGTGTTGTTCATGTGGATGTAGATTTGCTGATGAGGTACACAGAAATTAGGACTGAGGGAAAGATTACAGAATAGCAGCCTGGAAAACAGGTAATTTCAATGCTGACACTTGTCAAATTATTACACAATTACACAAGCCCTATAATTTATTTCACACTGACTAATTTCAATAATAACTTACAGCCAAAACACACCCTTACCTGATTTTGTCACCTTTAAGTACCCACTTGGGCCATCATTTTGCAGTTCCAGGCCAGGCCAACTTCCACTGGCTTTTCCATTGCTCTCTGCTTTCTCTGCACTCTTAAAACAAAAGTTCTTTTCAGCCAGGTCTCCTCCACACCTGGAACCAGGGGCCAGGTTTCTCCTAGGTTTGCAACAAGTTCTGCAGTGCAGGAGTCAATATTACTTGTTTCTGGAAAAGACATTGGTGATTGCACATATATTTTCACTTAATGTCAAGATCTTTAAAAACAACAACAAAAAAAGTGTATAAAATGTTGTGCCTGCAAAGACAGAACCATATTTATTTGGACAGGGGATTAAGAGGTGGTAAGATGTATAATTTCTCAGTTAAAGGTTTAAAAAAATAATATAATCAATACCCAAATGTTCGGTACATAAACAGAATGTACCTCTGCATTTGGGAGTGACTTGCATTAGCCAGTTTTTAATATATTTGAAAATCAAATAAACAATTTGGTTATTCTGGTGAACATGGAGTTTCAGGAACAGTAATCACTTAAAAAACATGGCTAAATTATTGGGATTTTTTAAAACAAGTGCATTTATCCTTACTAAAGATTAGCATGGGACTGATGACAAAATAATTACTATTTTTCATATGTTTGACATGTAAACATCAAAGTGCTTTTCTTATAAAAGGCTCTGAAATAGAAACACCTATTATTTTGTGTTCTGTAAAATCTAACATGCAGCTGACACGTGCCATTTCTTCCAGTTAAGTAGGCACCAGTAACCCAGGAGTACAACATTTATTTTGTAGTTAGTTTCCTCAAGTAGTGACACCCACAGGGAGAAAGTTTCAGGAGATGAAATCATTAAACAAATCCTGACATGACACCTGTGTGAAAGGAGGCATCTCATACCTGTGGCAAAAAGACAAGGAGAAATCAGAAAAGCTGATGGAATCCCAGGAGGCCCCAGGAGACCTTGGTGTTGTCCCGGGAAGCTGGGGTCCAGCACCTCTTTCTTGGCTTCACAGTGTGAGTTTACACAGGTAAACTGCCGGCTCCTAGATGTCTTGCAAGTATCCTGGGGTTTCATTTATCTCTTTTATACATTTTTAAACAAAGGGCTCTTTCTCAAACCACAGTGGTTTGTTGTTGGTTTGGTTTTTTGTTGTTTTTTGGGGTTTTTTTTCAATCAACTGACTTTTTTTAAGCACCTGGAAAACAACAGATTCCTCAAAGAGCCATTGATTCAGTTTAGCCAGAGCAGCAGTTTCCAAAAGGTGAGGAAGGGGAGAGATTCAGCACCAGATGTATGTGGGGGGTCAATGGGAGCATGAGAAACCTCAGAAAAATCCCATCCAACCTTTTTTATCTCAGCTTTGAGGAGATAAGTAGCTGAAAGAGGAGGGGAGCTCAGTTTTGCCAGAGGTTTGGGAACAATGAGTTTTGTTGGAAGAGCTGGGTACCAATTATTATACTCAGGGTGCTGGGTGTGGGTTTTAGGGGCAGGAGGTTGGGAAAGTAAAGGAACAGGGGTATGCAAAGCAAGGGAGGCAGGGGAGCAGGGGAGAAGGTGAAAGAGAAGGTGTGAGCACAAAATAACCCAGAAAGGCACAACTTTGTATAAAAATCTGGAAACCTCAGGGACTTACCCTGTGCTGCTTTCTTGGCAAAGCTTGGTTCTTCCCTTCTGTAGTGTACCCAAACGGACTGTGAAAAACACAGAAAATCCATCTGCTGTTGTTAAGGTTAAAGATGCTTGAGGGTCTGATTTCCTCACTCATTCCAGAAACTTCCTTCTGCAAACTTTAGAATCAGCGAGGTGGTACTTCAGTTCCAGGAAAGCTAGAGTAAAAGCTAACCTTTTACTTCTTAAAAACATATTTTTCTTATATTACATTTTCATGGAAATTATTAAAGGAAACTTGTGCTTTCTGAGACTCTATATTTCTATGTGACCTTTTAGTATTATGAATTCATCTTTAATTATTGTCATTGTTGAGTTTGGTGCTCATTCTTTTTGTTTGTTTTTTTTTGTTCACTAGCATTATAATGTACATTAATCTATTTAAATCAATGTTTTAATTTGATGACGATAGAACTGTGACTAAGAAGTAATGACTTGTGTAAAGGCTGAACTCTTTATTTTTTGGGATGAAAAAAATCTATGTAAAATTTTTTCCTGTCTTAGGTATAAGAAATATTCCTGTGTTAAACCAAAATTTATTACTGACCCATGGTAAAAAAATAAAAAAAACCCAACAAATTCCCAGTCCAAAACAAACTTACAGAATAAACGTACCTTAAACAAATAATCCTTCTGGATTCATTTTGTGATGTGTTAAATGGGAAACGGTATGATTTCTTTTGGTAAAATAAGGGTGTCCCTGAGTTCCTGGAAATACCTTGATTCTGAGATCCTCTGACTTGAATTGATCCATGTGACAGCCTTCATCTCACCTCCTCAGCCTCTGGGCTCAGTGGAGAAGGACAAGCCATACCTGAACATTCACATTCCTGTTCTCTGCTGGCAAGGAGCTGTCACCATGCACATCTGCTGCTGCTACAACCCCTCAATATGAAAATCAAGGCCAGGTCTGACAGGGCTTGGAGCAGCTTGGTCTAGTGGAACGTGTCCATGTCCATGGCAGGGAGTTTGGAATGGGATGATCCTTAATGTCCCTTGCAACCCAAACCATTCTGCGGTTCCATGAAACTGGTGGGGTTTGCTTGTGGCTCGGGCTGGCTGCTGCGAGATCAGACCCCACAGAACCACTGTGCCTGACAGGGGCAAAGGGTTTGGGTGTGGGTACAGGGGTCAGGTACAGGCACGGAGTGTCAGCAGTGGGGATGCGGGGTGCCAGCAGTGGGTACGGGGTGCCAGGAGGCAGCACAGCAGATGTGAATGCTTTTGTTGGCCGAGCTCGATGGAGGAGCTCCGTCATCGCACGCCTCGTGTGTCTGCACAGCCCCTTCCCCCCGGGCCCCCGCCCGGCCCGGCCAGCCTGGGGCCGGTGCGGTGCCCCGGGGCGGCGATCGCGGGGCGCGGCGGTTCCGCGGGGCGGCGCCGGGCGGGTCTGGGCTCGGGCCGGGCCGGGCACACGGCCGGGAGCCCGGGAGGAAGCGCCGGGACTTCCTCCAGGGGAGGCCGGCCCGGGGGCGGTGCGCGCCCCGCGGGGAGCGCGGCGAGGCGGCCGCACACGGCGCGGAGGAGGCGATGCGGGCCGCCTGGCTGCTGCTGCCGGCGCTGGCCGCCCTGTCCGCCTACTACGTGTACCTGCCGCTGCCCGGCGCCGTGTCCGACCCCTGGAAGCTGATGCTGCTGGATGCCACCTTCCGGGCGGTGCAGCAGACGGTAAGGCGGCCCCGCTCGGGGGAGGCGGGCGCACACCCCCCGCACCGGTACCGCGGGCGGGCGGAAGCGCGGTAGCGGTGCCGGCCCGGGGCATCCGCGCAGCGGGAGCGGCCCCCGCGGAGCCCTCCCGGGCCGGCCCCCGGCGCTGCCTGCAGCTGGAGCCGAGCGGGGAGTCCCCGGGTCCGTGACATGAGCGGGCCGGAGCTGGGGCCGGTCCCGCGGTAGCGGCGGCCCCGCATGCGGGAGGAGAAGCGGGCTCGTGTCCCTCTGTAGCGCGATGGCTCCGCGGGACAGCCCCGGGGCTCAGCCCTGCCCGTGGCACAGGCTGCCGGCTCCCGGCACAGCCGCACCGCCCGCGGCTCGCTCTGCTCTGCGGCTTGCCGGCTCTTGGTCAGGAAAAAAGAATTAGTGGGTTTTAATCTGATCCGTTACGTATGCCCTAGGGAAAGAAGACATACGAAACTCTTTCAAATTTTAAACTGTCTTGATCTTGAGTCTTATTACTAAAGAAAACTCTCCGAATGCTTGCTTTTTGTCACAAAGCAGTTGTCACTTAATGATTTATCCCTTACTTTCTGGCAGTATTTTTATGCTGACATGAAACATAATAAAGATGGCAAAAATTCTCGTAATGGCTTTAGCTGTGAAGTTTGCTTCCTTCTAATATATTATCCAGTTTTTCACAAGGACTGATCAGTCATGGGCAGGACTGATGTAAGGCGCTATGTATGTGAAAATTGAAAGTTGTCTTGATTTTAATTTCAGTTTACTGAATTGCTTTGAAATATGCAAAAGCTTTTATTTTGAGCAGATTATGATCCCTTCAAAAAGGGCCTAAATGAATTAGTGGAGAAAGGGCTCATAAATGGGCTGGCTGGGAATGTACCTGCTATGTTCTCCATGCAGGAACGGTGGGACAGTGTCCAAACTTGTATATTCTGCCTGAATAGCTTCTCTGGGTGTCACCTTTGGAGACAGAGGTTGGGACTAAATGGGTCACTCATCTGATCCTCTGGGATGTCTTATGGTCCACTTGTATAACGGAATCAAAGCATGCCTCTAGGATGAAATGGTAAAACCTGTTTGCTGTGCAGATAAAACCTGGTCACTTGTATATCCTCCTGTATGATAGGAAGAGTTCACAATACAGTAGCTTAAATTCTGCAGTAAAATCTATGACTTAACATTCACTTGCTCCATGTTTTTAACTCAAGTGACTGAACTGCAGGTGCTCAGCTTGCCCAAATTTATTGGTAGGTAGGGACAGAAGAGGCACGGTTTGTTTATGTGGTTGGGTGTAGATGCATTCTGGTGCCTCTAGCTTGGAGGCTGAGGAGCCTTTGAGATATTCTAGAAGTCATAATCCCAGGAGGAATCCAAGGACAAAGCCTGGTGGGTGCCAGCTGGAGCAGGCTGGTGGCAGGGCTGAGGTGCCCACATCTGTCCCACTCTCTTGGGCAGGGAAGGCTTTCTTTTAGGGGAAAGTGGCAATTTCTGAGTTGTTTACATCTCTGGCCTTAGAAACAAAAACTTCAATAGTAAGAAAAAGTACTAAGCAAGAAGCAGTTCCTGTAACATCACTTGCAAACCAAAATGAGTTTTACACAGAAGCTTGAAGGAGGTGAGTTGTTAGAGGTGCCCCAGTCACACAACAGGTGAACCTTGGGGCACTGGTTTCTGGAGAGAAAGAGAAGGAGCTTTCCAAGTGTTCAGAAGTCTTTCTAACACTGAGGCTGCACCGTTGCAGATAAATAAATGACTGTCATTAGGAAGGAACTCTTGAGAGCCGAAGGCAGGATTGTAAAAGTTAAGCTTGTGTATTTGCTTTGTTAGACAGCTTTTGTGTGTGTATATCTATAATAGTATGTCCTTTTCTAGAGCTCAGCTTCCTCTTTCTTTCTCTATCAGCTATTTCAAGGCCAAATGGTTTAACATTTCTCTGTGTGACTGTTGAACTTTCACCTACTTCTGAATGTATTTCAGCTTGTTGTTTATTACTTTCCTTTATAGGTCTGATAGCTGACAGGAATACCTTTCTAATTTTGAAATCTCTGAAATGTACTTTTTCCCCACAAACTTCACATACTTCAAATAAATTAATTGTCTTTTGCTCGTTTTGAAATGGATTTAAGACTCAGATGATTGAGTGTAACCATTTCTTGTTAGGGATAATATGTTTGTTTACTCAGTGCATTAATAATCACTGTGAATAAAACAGAATAGGGCTTTCACTGGCTTCCAGCATATTAATGGTAAGGTTTTTACACTTGCATGTAAAGTTTTGTCCCAGTCAGCCATAAATTTCTTTACAAGCTTGGGACTGAGTCAGTGTCCTGGCTCATTGTGAGACTCCAACAAACATTCAAATATAATCAGGTAGTTTAAAAAGTGTGTAATGCTTATAGGGCAGTTTCTTTAAATAGGTTTCAAAACATACTACAGGAGGGAGCTGATACTGTTATCCTAGTCTTAAACTGGGGGCAACAGAGGTAGGAAGAGCTGGAGTGCTGATCTGATGCCACAAAAATTCCAGTGAAGGAGCTGAAAACTGAGATGACCTTTCAGAGCCTTGTTTCTGTGCCCTCTTTAATACCCTGTGCTGCCCTGGAAAGAAAATAAATAAACTGAGACTTTAATGATATCAATGAATTGATGTGAAAATGCTTACCTGAGAAAGGGTAATTTGCCCATCACCTGTCTCAAAATGGGGCATGATAACGTTTTTACGTAAAACTGTGATATAACACAATTTGAGATTGGAAATTAAAAACTTTTTTATATACATTTATCTATACAGATACATCAGAACTCAGCTTCACTGAAATTTGGGAAGACACATAAAGTTAATTACAAGATTGAGCTATAGATTTAACCATTGTAATTTTATCAGTTGGTGTTTATTTAGAAGTGTCTAGAGCAACACTTGCCAATTCTGCTGTAACAGCAGTATTGATAACAGGCATTTTTCACTTCTCTAACCACTCTCCCTTAGATGAGGAAAGAGAGCAGCACATGTTTATTCAAGTACTTTGAAGTAAGTTATTTCTGAACATCACTGTCAAGACACTTGCTATTCTGGTGCATGGCAAGGAAAGAGGGATTTTTTTTGGAATCAGGGCAGCTGTTAGCAAAGGTTTACAGTTGGCCATCAGATAGATGTAGATGGAAGAAAGCAGGCAGCTGTACAAGGCAGAAAACTTCTCATCAGCCAAGTGTTTCCTTTGTGCTTCTTCTCCACTCACTTTTGGAATAAAATCAACCAAGGGATATCAACACTCAGGAGTAAAGAAAACAGTGTTCGTTCTTTCTAACATTTTAATTTCTCTCTGCCCACATATTGCAGAGTGTTTGATTTCTGGACAGATGAAAGTCATAGTTGTAGGCAATGAAGTAAGTTGCTGATGGTTTTGGATGCAAGTTTTAGAACTGATTTACAGTAAAACAGGTTTTTAGTTATGGCAGTTAGGTCTCACAGCACTGGCACCCGAACAGAAACTGAACCACGCCGTAAGTCCTTTTTGCAGGAACAGGTAATTTATATTGCTGTAAATCATGTCTGAATGTCTGAATGCTTGCATCATGTCTGAATAGGTATGTGTACAAAACCTTACATTAATATGTAATCTAGATTTTGCTTCCAATTAATAAACTGAAAAACAGTCTTCCTGGGTTTTTTTTCAGTTCTAAAGGAAATTCATAAAACTAAGAACACTTGTCTTTGAAAACTGTCTTTCTCTAATAATATTAAAAAGACATGTTCTTTACTGGGAAACAAGATACTTGCATTGAGAAATCTTTTTGTAAAATCACCCCTAAATAGGGTAAATTGCCTGAAATGCACACAAAACAATATGTTCCACACACAGCTAAATGTGGAAATGATCCTGTTTATTTTTCACTAATGTTACTGCCTACAGACATTATCATTGGTGTTTAGCCTCTAATGTTTATGGAAGTGTCCTTTTCAAAGCAATGCCAGAACTGTCTGGTGTGTGTGTGTGTCTTTTAAGGTGGGAAGTTGAGTTTTAGGCAGTTCAGCCTGGCAGTTCCGGCATCATTACTCAGTTGAGTCATGAGTGAGATTTGGCTGGGTCCCAAGTAGTGCTGGGTGTAGAAGGAGCCTTAGCTGTTTGCCTGGTTCCTGATCCCCCCAGAGCCTGAAAGGTCAGTGCAGGACCTTGGCTCTGCCCGGCTGGGAGGGCACTGGAGGGAGCAGCTGATGGCTCTGGAGGGTGTTGCCTTTGTGTGCTGCAAGCTCGACCTGTCGCAATCATTCTGGGACTAAAGGGCAGAGCCAGGGTTAGCCAAGGAAGTCATCTGAGGACAGAGAGTCCTAAAGTGTTGAGTAGTGCTAGAGGTCACTGGATATTTGCAACAAAAACATCTGGGTTACTTTTTTGCAATACAGAACACATGACAAGTATGGAATTCAAGTCCTTGAAGATTTCATGAAATTATCAGCTGAGGAGCCAATAGAAAAATCCATATAATTTAGACAGATATTGATGGTTAAAGGTGAAGTAATGGTGCAGTATTTGATTCATTCTGCCCTGACTCCTTTCTTCACTTACTGAAAAATTTCTCTTACATCACTTAAATCTTTCAGTATCTGGTACCCCATATCAAAGAATTTACCAGAAGGAAAGTGTCAGTCTTGAACAATTCAATCCCTAGGAAGTGCCTGAATAGTCTTTACCTTAAAATCTCACTCGTGGGAATGTCCTGGGAAAGAGAAGAAGATTTTGCTGTAGTGGGAAGACTTGCAGCTGTGACCCAGAGTGAGTGATGTGCTGTGCCTGTGGCTGGCACAGCAGCTCTGGGACAGTTGCCCAGGCTTTTCATCTTTATACTAGCTCCTCTTTCTTTCCTGTGGTCTCTTTACTTCCCCCTTTTCCTTATGCTTTCTCCTCCTTTCTGCTAGCTTTTAGTATTACAACACTGTCTGCTCTCCCTTTTCATCAGGGAAAGCAGGGAAATCTCCTTCTCCTTCTTCTCCTTCTCCCTCTCTTTCTCCTTTCTCTTTCTTTCACCTTCTTTCTTCTTCTTCTCCTTCTCCTCTTCTCGCCACAGCCACACACACACATAATCCCCAAATATATTGTTCACATTTGATAGCCTACAGCAGCCCTGCAGGTTGTAACTGGAAGGGAGGTAAGAATCTCAGCTACCAGCAAAGATCAAACCCATTACTGCTCACAGGAGATGAGCAGTTCCAGTTTTATCCCGGATTTAAGGCAATCCAGCTGCTGCCAAAAGGGCTGGTCCCATCCTTTCCCCTGCCCCCTCTTTCCTGCCTTGGGGTATCAGTGAGGTGGTGACATGGCTGAAGTTCAGTGTTTCTTTGGCTCTGCTGGGTTTGTCTGCTTGGGTTTGCTCTGGGTCTACTGGGTTTTGCAGCAAGATCATGCTCTGGGGCTTCCAGGGACACCACAAGAAAGGTGCCAGGGAAGAACAGGCATCAGGATGGGCAGGACTGTCCTTTGAGTGGCAAGGCACTCCTAGAGGAGAGTTGGCCAACCACATCTTCTGCCAGGCGTATTAATACAGACTGCTAAGATATATATTTATTTATATATTTTAACATTTAGAGAGAGGAAAAGAAAAAATATATTTGTGAGAACTTTGGACAGGACCGGCTCTTTGCCAGCAAAAAGTGCAATCCTGATGCCTTGTAAATAACAAGCCAATAGGCTGATTAGGCAGATTGACTAACAAGGAATCTATCTGATAAATGCTTGGCAAAAAACCTGCTCACGTCTGATAAATAATTAGGGCTGTTGCATTTGTGCCCTGATGTAGAAAGCACTTGGATTCTTGGAAAGAGTGGCCTGTTACAGGAGGAATAGACATGAAAGAGCATGGTAGGCTGCAGATGGCCAGGGTGCTCTGTGGTTTGAAGAACAGGGCAAAACATTTCTTGGTAAACACCACTAACTAGCCTTGAAAACAAAACATTCCTGATTCCACGGAACATGTGGTAATCTTGTCTACGAAGATTGCAAACTAAAGTGGGAGAAAACAAAAATGAGATGTCTATTGCAGCACAGGCTAAATAAAATCTACAAAAACATTATTTTCTTTAGCAGGCTTTCTAAAACTGCTTCCCAGTGCTTACCTCCCTTGGGAACTTCCACAGGGCACAGAGAGGAGCAGACCTTTATGTGGTTACATCGGTGGCAGCCCAACCATTTGTGTGCCAGATTATTAATAGATGCATTGCTCTTCAGATTCCAAACTGGTCCTGGGATTTCCTGTGGGAATTTTAAGTAATGGTGGGAGAAAAACACGGGCTGAGACTCGGAGATACAAAGAGCCTTGTGAAATCAGCATTTCTTCCTGCCGCGTGGGTATTTTGTGTTTCTTCTCCCAGAGAGAAGACTTGCAGTATGAAGAAATTATATCCCATCCAAAAAGCAGCAAGCATTTTAAATTCTGGATTCCTACCAAACCATCTCAGCAGGGTGATGTTACCACAAGGCAAGAAAATAAAGTAATTTTTTTAAAATTCTTGTTTTGAAAGTGGATTCCTCTCCCAGGTCACATAACAGCCCGCTGTGTTTGGTGTAAATTTTGGGGTTTATTTAAAGATCAAACTTTTTTCTACAGCAGTCTGCAGTGGGAGCTGTGCAGGGCCTTTTCTGTACAGAACCTGGATGAAAGCAAATATTTTCTTTTTTTTTAACTTTCAGACTAATTAGGACAGTGAGAAAAATTACATGCAAGATATTGTGGCTGTAAGATCTTTGGAAGAGAGGCTGCTGAGTGCTTCAAAGCTTGCTTTTATTGTGGAGGGGGCGGTGTGCAGATTTTGTACAGATTAAACTGGGAACTATCTGTTCTTTAGCAGGTGAATGTGGTTAGACCAGTACTTGGGTGAGTCTGCTCACTCTGTGTCAGTATCCTGAATTCTTTGTAGCAGGTTGTACTGCACTAATGGGACTGGCAGAATTCACACTGCAAAGTGAGCATGTGTAGAAAAGCCCTATATAACAGGACACCTCTTGTACCAAGTATTTGGTATCTGGAGATAAAAGGTCCCAGCTGACAGCTTTCCTAGTGGTAATGTTCCTACGGGTATATGTTAAGTTTATGTGTTAATTTTGCCTCCCAATGCCATTGCCTTGACTGAGAAAGTTGTACAAAAGGCTGTGCTGGTCATCCAGTTTCTGAGCTTAAAGGGGAAAGACCTCCACTACTTTTTCTTTTAAATGGTCAGTCTGGACACTGTAGTCCCTGTGGTGCTTTGGCTGCCCTTTTGCCACCCCTGGTGCACCATGCAGGGCATGGGAACAGGTATGCACTACAAATAGTGAGCAGGTCATGTGTGGGGAGCAGGTCATGACCATTGCAAGTGGAGGAGTGCCTTGAATCCCAGCAGTGTTTGCTAAGAGAAGCAGGCTTCTAATTGAGTCAGGGCAGAATTTTTAAAATAAACATGAAAATAAAAGTCCTGGATAGCTAAAGGGGATAAAATCTGTCTCCTTCTACCATAAGGTGACAGAAGAATCAGATAATTCTTCAGTTTCATAGTGTTTAAATCACACAAAAAAGTGTCTTGAGTCTCTTGAGTCTCTTGAGTCTCTTGGGTTAGAAAAAGTGTCATCAACCTACTGTTGTTCTTGACTAGTGTTTCAGATCCTTCCCAGTTCAGCAGGTAAACACAGGATAAGCCAAAAAACACCATTATATTCCTTTTAAGACTATTCCTGTTTCCAAATTTCTTTGCAGTCCTTGGGAACGTTTCTTAATTTGGAAATAGAAAGGCTTATGCTTTGTGGTGGAACAGGAGAGATAATCTGCATTTTTGATACTTTTCCACCAAAAAACGTTGCCTGTGTAGTATTGCCCTCTGCTGGCACCAGTCTGAGGAGCTTCATAAGTCCCCTAGTGGAACAAGAGGTTTGTCCCCTTCCGAGGTGTCTTTCAGAGGATTCGGGTGCTCGTTCATGGTTGTGATCCATGAGGCGCTCACAGTTTAATTTTATTTTTCCACAGAAAATCTTCTACAAGCAGCGATTTTTTATAACACAGCTTTAAAAACATTAGAGGCTCCTGATAAAATTTCATTTTCCAGTGAATACTTTAAGAGTCATGTAGGACCTGCCCTTTGAAGGCAGTTGTATTACACATCAATGTGGTAGTGTATCATATACTCTGAAGTAACAGAAATTTCTTTTCTTCTTCTTTTCTCCCCGCTAGTGTCACCTGATTCACTATCTGAGACTCAGCCATCACTTGATAGTTCTGAATTATTTGATTTGCACCTTTGACAAGCTGAAGTCTGTCTCCTCTGAAGACATTAAAATCACGGATGCTGTTTTTGACGGCGTGGAAGTGAGAGTGTTTGAACCTCCTGCAAAGGGAGATGAAAGCCTCAAGCGCAGCGTTGTTTATATCCACGGAGGGGGCTGGGCCTTGGCTAGTGCAAGTAGGTGTCTGTCAGTAATTAAATGGGATTCCAGTCTGCTTTTCTCCTAGCAGGAAAAGCCAAAAGCTCTTTTTCCTGCCAGGAATGGCAGTTTTGCTAAGATGTACCTGAATTCAGTAGTGACTGGCTCCACTCTGGTGGATCAAGTCTAAGGAGAGAGGGAGAAAAATACCATTAACACACAGCAGAAGTGCATATCTTATCTGCATGTGAGCTGCAAAAGGACTAAAAGGTTAATTTTGTTACATCCTGAGAGGGAAAAACAGCTTATTGATTCAATTTCTGTGATGCCTGGGTAGGCTGCTTGGGCCAGTCCCTCACTTTCTGAGGTAATGTGCAAAAGTCAGTCCTTGGTGATCAGGTTCCAGTGGCTACATATAAAGAAATTGCATGGGTTTACCCCATTTTCAGAGGATAATTAGCAGAAGACTGAGCTGATCTACATGGCATGCAACAGCCTTGCCAATGTTTGGTTCATAAGTAGCACCTGGTGGGAATGCACCCTGTTGAGCACAGACAGGAGCAGTGTGAAGCAAACAGGTAGAGGTTGGTTCCTCTTTGGGTTGCTCCTTAGGGACTACAGCCACCACTAGCATAATTAGATTGAAATTTAACGCTGTTTACTCCATTAATTTGGAAACCACAAACATGATCAGAGGAAGTGAGGTGCAGCTATAGGCAGTGATAAGGTAACCACTGATTCCGTCCACATTGTACAGGAGGAAAACAGCCTTGGCAGAGAAAGGGCATGTGGTTCCTGTGGCTGCTCTGAGATCCAGATGTGAGAAGTCTTCTCCCTTTTCCTTCCCCATTGTTCCCATGACATCCTGAAGTCCATACAGCCCTAATGCATTCTACATCTTCCTCCACAGAAAAAGAACAGCAGTGGATTTTTACAAAATGATACAAAACATGGACTGTATTGATTGCATTTGGACTCTGCATATACAAGTCATTTAGACTATGATTTGAGTGAGATTCAGGTTCCTAAATAACTTTAAAATTTGGTCTTCACATGCCTTTGGAAATTCCAATCTCTTTGTCCTGTAGCAGTTAAATATTTTACTCCTCTTCCTACAGAGGAATTGTGCTTTGAGATGGTTTTCTTAGAACTGCCTAAGGGATATTTGTTAACCTCCTGCCTGCATCATTTGTTCTGTAATAGTTTGCATATGACTCTTGTGCAAAAGTTTATATTAAATTGCTGCACTTTGTCAGGATGATTATAGCTTGGTGTTGTCAGATGTATCCCTGAGTCCAGGGTGCAGAAGTTAATGACACAATTGCTACACCTAAATGTTAACTTCTAAGATTGGGTGCTTTAGAAAATGTTTAGTGTCCTAGTGTATTTTATAGTACTGGGAACCAACAATTAAGTAACTGGAAAGGAACAAAATTAAAGATAATCAGTCCTCTGATAAATAGGATAGCTGTGATTAATCCTCCCTTAAATGAGTAGCTGAGCTGACATTAATAGGGCAACTCATTTGAATCAAAGCAATGCATGCTATAATAAAATGAACCACAGGCAGTGACTCATACAGCACTCTCCCTGGATGTTAATGCCCCCAAACCACTGGGTGCCTTAGATTTTGGCCAACTGAGAAAATTGTGATAGGTGGGTGAAATGACATGTCTGAAGTCACCAAGAAACAGATGAGGAAGGAGGCATTAGACTGCAGGATTCTGAAGGCATGAGTTATGTTCCTTCTGCTGAACTATGGATTTGGCACTCGATCAGTTGCAGGCTGATCTCATTTACTTTGCTTGTATCTGTGATGGCTGTATGTTTTCTGAGGCTTTTGGACAGTTTTGTGACTATTGACTCACATGTCCCTAACACCATGTCCTTCCCTTCCAGGAACAAGCCTTTACAACAATCTCTGCAGAATAATGGCTGAATCTCTGAACGCTGTTGTTGTCTCCGTCGAGTGAGTAATCTAAAATTGATCAAGTAGTTTTAAGGTATTAGAAATATGTAACATCATTCTTTTACCTTCTCCTTCACTAGTGGCTTCTCTCTAAGGCTTTAACTTGGACAGTCATTTTCTATACCAGTCTGATACCTTTATCCTTTTAAAATTACAACTAATCGGAATGGTATCAGAAATTCATTTGGGTTTCTGATTACTTTAGAATACACTGTGGGGTCTAGCCCTGCTGCTCTCACAATGTCCCACTGTTCCAGTCCTCTCTTTTAAGCCTTGTGCTTCCATCAAGAGCAGAAGACTGCCAGACAACAGAGAAGTGGGGCTGCTTTTTTAACATGTTGAACAATTACAAGGCAAACAAACCTCTTGACTAGCTAAATACATTATCTAGACGACTCCAACTTGATTGGTACTGTTCCCATCTTTATTATCAGCTTCAATATTTTCTTCTGCAAACCCAACCACTTGATAAAATTACTCAGTTTTCCCACCTGCAGTTCATTACATACCAGGCTTTGGGATCTAATTGCTACTTAATTACATGGAGTTGATTTTACTAATTTAATGCTTATTGTAGTGTACTTTAAAGGGTTGGGGGGTTTGGTTTTTGGTTTTTTTTACTGCTTTGGTTTTCATTATTAGAAACAAGGAAAACTACAAAAGCAGCTGTTGGTTATTCCAGACAAGCAGCAATCACAATATTGAAAAGTTCCTTATTATTCCTTTTCTGATTTATGCTGTTTTCATTCTGCCTATTGTTCTGAGTTACTATTACTTCTTCTCCTTAACCATTATATCCTTCAATCGAGGTGTTTGTATTCAATTAGTCAAGTCTCATTGGTCTAATTACACATCTCACTTTCACAATCTATACACAGTTTATTGTTAGGCAGTTTTGCAAGGAGCTCCCAAAGGACACTCTCAGATTCCTGTATATACAAGATACAGATTGCTTTCTGACAGCAGGTCACAATTGGAGTTTGAAAGTTGTAATCTTAAGTTTAAAATTTATTCTGCATATGAAACTTCTTTAGCTTACAGTCTAAAGATGTTTTGAGTCAGAGAGCTGAATTTTGGTTCACTAGGCTCTACTGAGAAAGTCTAAAATCTGTAGTTTGAAAAGCTGAAAACTTTGCTTTGTACCATGAGGCCTAGTAACAATTCTTGAATGTCAAATTATTCAGAAAATACAAATTGATTTCTCCTGCACTGTTGTTTAGAAGCTGAGAAAACCTCATGTCTGGGATTCAGCTGCTGGCTCTTCCTGGCAGACTGTTTGCTCTCTTTGTGCCTCCATCCCCCACCTGCCCAATGGGTTTATTTCTGCTCCTTTCCTTGATAAAGGAAAGGAATTAGTGTATCCTTTGCACTGGAGGAAATTTGCATTACTTAATTTCTTGGCTATTGTTCACTTCATGGCACAGAGGGATAGCAAGGTTTATTCTCTCCTGACATCACTAAAAATTTGGGAAGCAGAAGTGCTTAGGTGTTTGGCTCAGCCAAACAGGAGCGTGTTGGGCGTGTATGATTTAATCTCCCTCCTACTTCTTAAGGTGGGACTTCAAAACCAGGCAGAGTGGCCTGACTCCCTTGCCATAGGTGTTTTAACTACTGATTCTCATAATGCATGATGAAATCCTCCATTGGGTAATCCTAGGAAAGTGCTGCACAATTTTACACTGTCTTGGTATAATTCATGTCTAGTAGGTTCATTTTAATTTTTCCAAATTAGAACGATAATGATAAGATTAAGTCTTACATATGTATTACACACCTCCTACTTTTTCTATACTATTTATCCTAATGAAATACTGATTTCCAGTAAGGCTTATCTGATATCACCTGTAAATCCTAAAGGAGAGGTACAATAACATCAGTACAATAAAGCAGAGGTAAGAATTGTTTCTCATCCCTTTTCTTTTGCAGATACAGGCTGGTGCCCGAGGTGTGCTTCCCTGAGCAGTACCATGATGCTCTTCGTGCAACAAAGCATTTCCTGCAGCCTGATGTCTTAGCTGAGTATTCAGTGGACCCCAGTCGAATTGCAATCTCTGGGGACAGTGCAGGAGGGAATCTGGCAGCTGCTGTGTGCCAGCAGGTATCATCCACTGAGAGTTCTGTATTGCACTACAGCAGTCCAGCCCAGAGAGGCTGGCAGGTTCTTTGTGCTGCACCATCACAAGGCGATGTGCCACCCCTAAAAACAGAATGGTAGAAAGCCAGAATCTGCTCATGTTTCTTCTGTAAAGTGACTCAGTCACTATATGAATCACATAGATTGTGATGTGTTGTTACATTCACAAGTTATTATGGACTGGAGTTCAAGAGTAAGGAGCTAAATGACTTTTTTTTACCTATTTTTCTGGTGAACTCCTTATTTTTTCGAAGTAGGCATAATTTCTTAATATGGTTGCCTATTTTTAGATAATTGTCTCTGGAAATATGCTTTTATTTCTTTCAAATACAAATGAAGGACAAAATACACAGTAAATGGAGCTTAATTCTTCTGTTGAATTGTCTTTCTGTAGCATTTTTCAGTTTTAAAGAAATTTCTTTTGTGTATCTGCAGTTTAAATGTAATCTGAATTTGATCTAGTAAAGAGTTTAAAGGAAACCCGAGGCAAGTAATATTTTTCATGGTTGAATGAAATATTATTATTACTAACTTATTCCTGTTTCCTTAACCATTAGTGATAAGAAAGCAGATACCATGTCCAGACAACTAATTATCATGACACCCTTGTAATATTGAATTAGGGTGGAATAATTAATAAGAGGCAGTTACAATAAAAGCTTCAATACTGAGGACTGATAAACATGATAGCAGCACGTTTTGGGAAATTCAATTTCCTGATGCATAATTCTTTTTAAACAAGATGAGACACGATAGGGCACTGTGCGTCTCATAGGATGGAACAAAGTTTGCTGACTCTTCCAGTAAGGCAGTCAGGGGGCACCAGATTGATGGACTCAAATCAAATGTAGGTTGAGTCAGACAGAGGGAGATGCTTCTGTATCAGGTGAGTCTTTGCTAGAAGAAATTGTGGATGCCAGCAATCTGCATTGGCTGAAAACAAACCAATTAGATCAATTAATGGAAGAAAAATCCATTAAAAGCTCTTAAAAGCAAGAGTAGCTCCTTTGATTCAGGAAATCCTTCTGTTGCCACTTGTTCAACTGGGCACTGTGTTAGAGAAATGCTACTTCACATGTTTTGTTGTTCATACACCCTTCAATAAGCTTAGGTCACTGATTTCTGTTGGGGATGGCCACCTTACAAGAGGAGAAAAAGATAAGACTGCTGATACTTCAGCCAAAACAGCCACATTACCTGTATAAGAGCAGAAATCTCTCTAAAACTGTCAAATGAATGTTTGCTTTTCTGCAGTCCCACATTGATACGTGTTTATCTTCTTTATAATTTTAATTCTGTCCTGCGTTTATCGCACAGCTTAGCAAAGACGAGGATTTGACCGTCAGACCGAAACTGCAGGCCTTGATTTATCCAGTCCTCCAGGCGTTTGACTTCAACACCCCTTCCTACCAGCAGAACATGAACATGCCCGTGCTGCCTCGCTACGTCATGATCAACTACTGGATCGATTACATCAACGGCAACTACGACTTGGCTCACGAGCTGCTGATCAACAACCACACGGCCCTCAACGTCGGCCGGGCGCTCTCCTTCCGCGCGCGCCTCAACTGGACGTCGCTGCTGCCTCCCTCCTTCAAGAAGAACTACAAGCCGGTGGTGCAGACCACGGGCACGGCGGCCATCGTGGAGCGGCTGCCGGCGCTGCTGGACGTGCGGGCGGTGCCGCTGCTGGCGGACGACGCCACGCTGGCGCGGCAGCCCCGCACCTACGTGCTGACCTGCGAGAACGACGTGCTGCGCGACGACGGCGCCATGTACGCCTCGCGCCTGGAGCGCGCCGGCGTGCCCGTCACCCTCGACCACTTCCACGACTGCTTCCACGGCTGCATGATCTTCACCGTGTGGCCCACGGATTTCTCCGCCGGCGTGCAGACCAGGAACAGCTACATCAAGTGGCTGGATGAGAACCTCTGAAGGGAGGGCGTGTGGCTCCGGTGTCTGTGCTGGCAAAAGAGCAAACAATCAAAAAAGTGCACTTTTCCCAATTCTGACTCCGCTGTTCAGTGCAGCTGCTGGGGGTACAGACCACTAACTGCAGCATTTTCTAGCTCCATTTGCCTTGCCCAGTAAAGAATTTTTAGAAGTATTTTTTTCAAAGCAGTTTTTTTTCCACTTTCTCCCAGATGATATTGCCAAACATAAACACGTATTGAGCAGGGAGATCAGGACTCCTGCAGGATTCCTACCTGGCTGCAACTTTTGAGCTTTGACTCTTAATTAGGTACAAAGGCCCTGGCTTTCAAGTGCTGTGGGATAAATCCTAACCACCTACATCTACTTCTGAATATGTAAAAATGTGAGCTAGTTTACAGCAGTCTTGAGCATCTGATGTCACAGGGAGAACACTCACCTTGGGCAGCAGGTCCCTGCATTTGAATTACAAGCACAGATTTAGGTGTTGGCTTTTTGCCACAGACAAACAGCTCATTTAAAATTTTTAAGATATTTTTTACAGAAGCTCTTCTAGACAGTTAAAATGATGCTCAATGAGTCTCTTAGCAAAACCTGTAATTCAGCTTTGGAATTTGGTCTTTACCGCCTTTTAATTATTTATATTTTAAGAAGGTACAGGACTAAATACATTTTCAATAAAAAGTATGATAGCATAAACACAAATAGGCAAGATCAAATATCAGGTGTAGCAGGAGAATCCAGCTTTCCTGTGTGAGTGACCTTCAAAGCTGACTACTTATTTGGCTAAAGAATGTGACTTCACCTATGTTGAAAACCTTAGTTGTATGACCTCCTTAGAGAAAATACTGACCTTACTACAAATAGTCTGCTGTGTGGTTTGCACTAATGTTTGTAATTAATAGAAGTTTTTGTTCATTGACTTTTCTTTTGTGTTTGTAGTTTTTACTGTATTTCCTGCTTCAAGAAAGGAGGAAAGCAAGTGAATAGAGGTGGGTTCCAATCTGTACAGATATTTAATTCTGTACAATATTTAATTCTGAGCTTTGCAGCTGAACTTTGTCTCAGTCATGTAGACTGCTCCAGGCAAGGTGATCTCGCTATTGGGCAGCAAATCTGTGCAGTTTGAGCCAGTCTGTAAAGTTTGGATGGGCAGGACAGGGAAGTGAAACCACTTTGTGACTATCTGTTGTCCAGGCTGCTCACAGCTTGCAGAAATGAAGGTGGTGTCAAAAGCCCAGCGGCACAAAGGAGAGAGTAGGAGATTAAATTCATCCTCAGCTTTACCACAGACCCTGTGAGTCCCCAGGAGAACAATGTCATCTCCTTACACCCCACTTCTGCAAGGGAGGGAGGAATGTCCTACCTCACAAAGGAGCTGTGAAGCTGAACTCTCAGGCATGGGTGAAGCACACAATGTGAATGTGACTGCAGGAACTCTGCAGCTCCCATGGCTTTTGACTTTCCATCCATCTCCAAGAGCTGGCTCAGAACAGCCTGTCCCACGTCAAGGATGCTGCTGGGCTCATGTCCTGCTGAGCAGTTTGTTCCCCTCTGTCCTGGTTCCTGTCAGGAACCCTGAGGTGAGGCTTCTTAGCCCTTAGCCTTGGAGATCATGAGAAAGGCAATTTCATTAAAGCATTCCTTATATGAAATTTCCTTATGAAAGTTCTTCAAAAAACCACATCAGGTACTGATCAAACTGCCTTCTGACATTTAAAACATATACAGAGCAGTCCCCTTTCACTGGGATTTAAACTTAAATAGGAGAATGGCTTTGCTGAATCACTGCTTCCTGGAAACACCAGGTTGTTAACGTGGTCGTGTGTATTAAGAAAAACCATTAACGAGACAAGGCCTGGATGTCAGCTCAGTCATGCAGGCCAAAATTCATTCCCAGCACAGTTCACACGAAGATCACAAGGCAAAGCTTTTTCAACAGTGGCCCAGATTCTTCCATTTAGCATTTACAAAGGCTTGGTGGAATTAGAGCAACCAAGTGACAATCTCAATCAGAATAAATTTTGATCAAGAAACCCAATTAGCACTGCAGAGGAATTCAAACTTTTTATCTGGATTTAAACCCTTTCCTCCTTTTCCCCATAAACACAGCTTCATAGATTGTATGTTTTAAACAGACAGCAAGAGAAGTTGCATCCATTCAAAAGACAAGTTACTAATCTGTTCCAGAGTCCTTTCTCTTTATATGGAGACAGCTACATTCACCTGACTTTAGACTATGACTAAAATAGTAAAAAAAAAAAAAAAAAAAAAAAATCACTATACTGAGTTACAACAAAAGGCTTCTTCCTGAATTTCCTGCTTAAAGAATAAACCCATATCAGAAAAGATATCATATCTACTCACTGTCATTAGTATAATATGTGGCTATACTATGATTGTATGTCATAGTATAACTGTAGTACTGGAAGAAAATAGTTAATATTCCTATAGATCTTATAATAATGACATTTTCCTGAGAGCTTTCTGCAAAGCTTTAGGTCAGCATTTGTTTATAGCTAAGTTATAAATATCTGTTATGAACCTAAAATATAATTGCTGCTGGTTTTTTTTGTTTTTTTTAACTGAAATGAAAGGGAGAGCTGGAATATATACACATATATATATTCATGGAGTTGGCTGTAAATTTCCTTCATGCACTGAAGCACATTAAAGTCTTGGCACAAGAGATGGTAGTAAGTTTATAACTGGAGTGGATGTGTTTACGAAGCTGCCAGCAGCCTGGTGCGATAGCCGAGAGAGATCACAGCACCATGTGGATGTGATGTACAGTATTAACTACTTCTGTCAAAGCATCTGGACTGCTTTGATCTTGCAGCCATGTGGTTTAATACCTGATAGCTGCAGAGATACCTGAGGGATCGTACAACATGGAAAAAAAGAGGTCTGAGTTCCAGCTCTAAAAAGACCTTTAGTTCACAGTCGCACAAGACACTGATCAAATTCAGTGTAAACCTTCAAGTGAGTGTTAGTCCCAACCCAGCTTTCCTCCTCCTGTGCTTTGTTCTCCTTTGCACACAGTCCCCATTTCCCAAATTGAAAGTTTAGGGTTGTTTCCTGCTGTGTTGCTGCAAACTCCTAGGAACTGACTCAGGGTTACAGAACACAGATGCCTGATAGCAAGGGATTAAGATTAATCTGTGTTACAACACCTGGATTTGTTCCTGCATTTTCCTACTTCTCCAAGTGTGTCCTCAGGCACATCTTGCACCTTCATCCCTTTTCACAAAGGTTATTTCACAAAGCAGTTTAGGGCACTTGCACGATGTAGGATCAGAGCAAGTGTTTGTAGCAATATTCCACCTGTGCATGGTAGAGTCTTTTCAGAGATGTTCAATAAGCTTGTTTTCTTATCATGGTTTTGGCTAGGTACCTTTTGTAGGCAGCTTTTCTTCCCTTCTACAATTAGACTCTATTCTTCTATTGCAAAAATCTCTTGTTCCTGATGTCTATCGAAGCATTCAGATGAAAGCTTTAAAAAAAAATACAGCAAAATCAATGAGCATAACAGAACCTGTAGTCACTCTTATCCTGCTTCATAGACCTGAGAACTATATTAGTGGGTCCCTAATATTTTGGCTAATACTTGCAGGAATAGATGGAGATTTTGTCTCCCTAGCTGAGGACCTCTTAAAGGATGGGTGTTCAACATTTCTGAAAGCCCAGACCTCTTTTAAGAGGTTTCATGACGCATAAAAATCACAAATAAATTGAGTTTCCTAACCTTCATGTAAGTAATGCCAGAACTGCGTTCCCAGTCAAAGCAGAAAGGCCATTGTGAGTTTTAAGCCCTACAAACTAGATAGAAATACTTCATCTTTAAAACATTATTTTGTAGTATTTGGGCCTCTATATTTTTAATCTCTTACCAAACTTTACAAGAAACTTTTAAAAATAAAAATACTGTAAGCAGGTAAACTTGAGTTAAACCTTTTAAGCTGCTATGATCTGTAACAGTGATATTGTTAAAAAAAAAATAAATCTAAAACCAGCTGGTTTAATGTTCTCATATTTATGATGTTATGAAGCCCAATGTACAACATACTTGATGTGAATGCATTCAGTACCTTATGCATGACTGGTTTTTGCTTTGTCCCAGAGCAGGGGAAAGATTTGTAAGATCTCATTACCAAGTGTGATTTGAGATGTGCTATCAAAATGAAGAATAAACAAATAAAGTGAAATATACCTGTGATTTATTTTATTTTTCCCAAGACCACTGGTTTTGTATTTCTGAGCATTTCCAATCTGATTTTTGATTGTTTTCAAGGCAGGAGACTTCTGTATGTCCATGGGCTGTGAGGGTCACCTCCTTGTACTTCATTTCTGCCAAATGGTGACCACATCTGCTGGTGCTGAAGAGTGGACAAACCTGCACTGGGGCTGTTACTCTTCTTCAAGATAAACAGCAGAACTTAACATTCTCCATTCCAATGTATAAACACATTTTTATGTGTATATAGGTTGTGTATATGTTTGAAATTTGGTTTAGCCATCAAAAGTCCAGGTTCCCTTTTCATTCCTGTTTGACATCCATTCACATTGTTTTTTTCTGACCTGTAACCCGTTTTCTGCCCCTGCTCTCTCATTTATTGATCACAGCAGCATTGCTTTTGAGATACCCTAACGTGGCAGGTTTCCCATTTTGTCCAGCAGGCTCCTGTTGCCTTTCACAGATTACAAAGCTTTTCTCCTGCTGAAAAAACGTGGTGGGGAAAAAATGCTTCAAAGGACTTACAACCCTATTTTTTAAGCCAGCAAAAGTCATATTCCTACTTGCATGATATTGAATGCATGAAATTGAATGCATTAAAACCAGTCTTGATCACACAGAACATTTTTTTCCAGAGATGTTTTCTCATGTCAGAAAACATCTGACTGTGTAGGGCTTGGCAAGGCAGGGCAGTGCCTTCCTCAGCCACATCCCGTGCCTGGCTGGGGCTGGAGCTGCTCTCCCTGTGCCACATTTCCCACCTGCAGCTGGAGCAGCAGCCACATGGGGCTGTGCCTGATCCAGATGTGCCTGACACAGCTGGATCCCAAAATCCTGCACCCTGCCTTGTTCTGCCCCTTGCCTCACACTTAGAAAACTATTTGGAGCTGGGCCATGTTTTATTTTGTTTATCCTCAGGGGAGACACATGTTTTCTCCTTGCTCTTACTTCCAGTTCTTCTGGCACTAATCCAATGGCATTTACTTATTTTATAAATGTCATCTAAATAGATAGCAGCACATCATTAATATGAGACTAAATTCACCCCTAAGGTAAAACTAATATTTTTTCCAAATTATTTTCTACAGCATTTTAAAGGGTTTATCAGCTATTCAGCAAGAACACAGTCAAAATAAAACCAAAAAAGAAACCCTGCAATGGCTCCTTTAAAGCTGTTTTTACAGAAACAATATTTTAAATAACTTTTTTCTGGTTTTATAAAATGTAGAGAACACTAAATACTTCCATTACAACAGCTGTTTATTTCTGAAGCAGAATCTCAAACCCCAAGAATCTCAAACTTCCCATCATATGGCAGTCTAGGGGTATAAGAGAGGCAAAATTTGTTAAAGGAGAGAATAAATGTGATATTAAGAGACTTAAATCAGCGATAATAATTGGTGTTATAGAAAAGTCCCTCTGCCACAAACGCTGTGCCAGTGTCAGGACAGGTGCAGGACACTCAGTGCCCCCGAGGGGTGGGAAGGAATAAAGGGAATTAGTAATTTCACAACAATCTAATTCCGGTCTGAGGTTCTTAGGTAAAAGACAAATCATTTGCAGTGCAGCCAGCAGAGGGAGCGTTTAAAGCAAGGTCTGCTGCAGGAATTTCTGAAGCCACACTGTCAAACAGGAGGTGTTATTGTGGGAACTGCACCAGAACTGTTGGGGCAGCCCAGCCGTGACTCGTGAATTCATGCACAGACAAGGCAGGAGAGCCATGCCAGGGGGGAATTACTCAGAGTTCTCGCAAAAAAAAATAAAAAAAAATAAAATAAAAAAAAAAAACCAACCCAAACAAACAAGCACCTCATAGCCATTCCATCCCAGGGATACCCCATCCCTGGAAGTGTCCAAGGCCACGTTGCACAAGGCTTTGAGAAAGCCGATGCAGTGGAAGGTGGAACGGGACAAGCTCTATTGTCCCTTCCAACCCAAACATTCTGTGGTTCCTCGGCATGAATCACGCAGGCCTTGGCAGGCTGTGAGGGTGTTTTTCAGGTGATCTGGCCCTTAGTTCAGACCCTGGGACAGGCTGGGCTGTGTGCAGTGACCCGGGCTCGCTGTAGCTGCCCGAGCATGTCTGCAGAGCCAGAAGGGCGAGGAGTGCAGCCAGGGGAAATGTGTTTCTCTGTGCCCAGGGCATGGGGCGTGCTCATGGAGAGCTGCATTGCCAGGGCTGCCTGCATCTGTCTGTGTCAGTGGGGGCTGCAAGGAGACATAAACAGCATCTCCAAAAACCTACAGAGAGCTGGGCGTGCCCTGGAAATGGTGCAGGGAGGAAGTGGGGCTATTTCTGCTCTCGTGCTGTGGCATCTCTGCTCTTTTAATGGTGCATAAGGCAACTCATTGTAAGAAAAAGGCAACTTTTACAGCCCTTGTACACCCTGCTCCTGATGCTGGGAGGAGATGACCTTTCCTAGAACCCTGCTGGCAAAGCAGCCCTGCTGCTCTGCTCTGCTCTGGGGGCCGTGGGAGCCAGGGTTGAGTGGCACAGCAGCAGCAGCTGGGGTTTGAGTTATTTTAGCTATCAGATGAGTTATCTTGGCTGTTTCTCACACCCAGCCACGTGTACATGCTCCACGCTGCATCTGCAGCCATTGCATCCCCTGCCACAAATGTGCTGTGGGTTATGGAGCACTGCAAAGCCAGAACAGCTCAGCAAAGCAGCAGTAGTGCACATTTAGTGTGACTGTATCTATTCATAAGGGGTTTTTTCCTCCCCAGAAAATCCTATGGTGAGGAGTCAGACATGCCTCCTCATCTCCCTGTGCAGCTGGAGGCTCAGCATGAGGGGTCAGGGCCTGCACCCAGCGCTGGGGCTCCAAAAATCCCTGAAAACAAAACAAAACAAAAAAAACCCTGCACAGAAACCCCTCCAAAACTCCCGATTTCCTTTTGCATTCCTATTTTTCCTCAGTGATTCCCCTGCACAAGTGCAGCAGAGCCTCCCAGCCTTTCCAAATACCATTCCATTGCAATTCCTGTTTTTGGTGGTCTGTGTGGACAGTCAGGGGAGGGAAGATGCCACTTGTCATTTCACAGTCACAGCAATGCCCTGGAGGCACAGCCTAAGCCTGGATTTGAGCACAAAGAACCAACTGTGCAGTTCAGGTCCTGTGTGATCTGCTGAAATATCTCTGCTTAATCAGAGATCAGATATTGTACATTTGTATTTCATGTTCAGCCCCAGAGTGGTGGCCTACAGACAGGACATTTGGGATGCAAAGAGTCTCTTTGGACACAGATTTAATTGGGTGTTGGACAACTCACAGCAGAATTATGAAAACTCAAAGACAGGGCTACAAATGTGAGAAAGACCTACGGAATTGCATGCCTGACCATGAGGGACATGGTGAAGCTGGTGAAAAAGCAGCTTTCAGCCTGAGTCAACGTATATTTTTAAGCACACTCTCAGAAACTACTTACTATAAATTATACTTGTGCAAATGTATCTATACACACACAAATACATATAAATTGCCATAGCACAAACCTTGAACCATTTCTTTAAGGATAAGAGGCTGGCTTTAGATTTATAATGGTCCTTTGAGTTAGGCTAAATTCATTTGGGCTGAGGCCTTTTATTTCCATAACTGTCATCATCTTGGCCTCTTGAGCTGGTGATCTTCCCACCTGAGTTTCCAAAGGAGTGTCTGAGTTTAAGCAAGATCTAAACAAGTCTGCTGAGCTGTCACCTTGAGGCACATCCATACATTTACTTCATCAGCCTCACTCATGCAATCTCTTTGGGCCTTCATTCCAAAATGCAAATCCCAATTGCAACTTACTCTTTAGTGTCACTTTGAAATGCAACTTTAGCATGAGTAGCGTTTATTTTTATCGTGTCACCTCTCTCTGCCCAGACCAGTATCTCCTGAGCTGTAAAAAGCAGTTTGCTGTTTGCATGTTAATGCAGCAGAGCCAAGACAGCTGGGTGCTCTTCCTCCTAAAACTTCCTCAACTGGCTTGTTTGCTAAGCTGCAGTCGGTTAAGGGCAGCAGGGTTAGCTCAGCACCTCTTTGTCCCAGCTGACAGCAGTCACCACACTGTTCTTGCAAACATCCAAGCACCTCACCTTGTCCCAGACCCTGTTCCCAAAGCTGGAGCTGGGAGCAAAACCAGCTATCTTTCCACTCCCCAATCGATCAGGGCACAGGAATCATTAAAAGCTAATCTGTGCCAAGACCCACAATGAAATCTGAAGTCATTTATTTATCAGATGAATAACAACTTAAAGCAGAAGGTGAATTTCCCGTTAATACTTCACCCTTTCCTGAAGGGCTGTCTCAGGAACCAGGGGATCTGTACTGGGTGGGAAGAAAGGCATCGAGCTTGGAGAGAGGAGAGTTTAAAAAGCAACCAAGCCAACAAGGGTTGAAGATCAGCTGGGTTAAACTTTGGTGCCTCCACTAGGTCTGGGGGGCAGGAGCTCTCCCTGTTTGCTCCAGGTGGGGCAGGGGAATTCCACCCCTTCTGTCACTGCTTCCCTAACACCTGGGCACGGGCCAGTTCTTCAGAGACTGGTGAGGCAAAACAATGGAGGCGTTTCCTTGATTAGGATTGCAGGAAGAGATTGTGGGATTAGTCCAAAGAGATGGTTTGGCAGCCTGGGGCTCCCCAAGGCAGCAGCCTGAGGGAAGCTGGGGTTCACTAGCCCAGCGCTCAGCCACAGGGCTTGCACACAATCCAGATTTCTATCTCCTGTGCAAGGCATTGCAGAACACACCAGTTCACCACAGTGTCAGCAGTGTTTATTCAGGCAAGGATTTTAGGACACAAACACAGCAGCAGCCAGTGGGCTGGCACCAGGGGCTGGCACCTGCTCTAACTGAGCTGGTTTGCTCTTTTCTCCTCTGACAATGCTTCTACAACACCAAGCTGCTGCAGGCTGGGGACCACAGAGAGTCCTCTGAAAATATTACACTCCTCACAGCTGAGGAGACTTAGCTGTTTACTAAGGAAGAAATCGATTTACATATTGTCATTTTAGGACCTTAACAACAGTCTGCTGAATCCAACAGAGAGACTGACATTGTCCTGAGGAGCTCTGGGGCCACAGCTGGCATAGAGGGAACCCCAGGAGCCCAACAGCAGGAGCTGCTCCCCCAGCCAGAGGGGTCTGCATCCCCCAAGATGTGTCTGTGAGGTTTGAATAGGGATACACCTAACTCAGATTAGAAAACTTTTGCCCACGTTATTTGTAGCTGCTTCATCTTATGTGCTGGTGAAGTAACCTCTGACACCAGAGCAAGGAGAGCAGTGACTGGCACAAACAAACAGGGTGTAAGTGGGAATTCACCTTACTTTTCTGCATAGACAAACTGCAACACACATAGATAAAGTCAAAACTTTTACAGCTGGTGCTTTCCACAGTATCAATAAAATACTTGGCCAAGGAAAGAAAAACACTGCTGCTTATCAGCTCCACCCCTCCACTCAGCTTGTTTCCCTTTCCCTGAAATGTTTGAAAATAAATGAGCCAATGTGGTTTCAGTAGAGTGCTTCGAATACTAAACAATCTGCTGCTCCTAGCTAATAAGGAAGGAAGCTGGCCAAAAAGCCCTGCCTGTTTACTGACTCAGCCCTGCCCTTCTGGAGCCAGGAGGTAGCAGCACCGAACAGAAATCTTGAGAAATGTTGGGAAATGCTGGGAATTGTGCAAATCAGGGCAGTTCTGCCCTTCAGCAAAACCTTGCTGGAGGTATCCAGACCTCACCAGCCAAAACCAAACCCCTTACCACTGAGGAAAATACTACTTTAACGTGCTTTGAAGTATCCCATGAATCTGAAGTTTTATTTGCCCTGGGTGTAGAGAGTTTCATTTCTGTTTTCTCTCTGGTCTGCCTTGAGCAGTAATCATTAAATGAAACAAGTCCAGCTGGGCAAGGTTGCCTGGTTTCTACACTCTTTTACAGCCTTTATCAGGACTAACAAGAAATGATAAAACACTGCAAACAGCACACAGCCAGAGGTATCTTGTTCCTGGCACTACCATTCTTAAAAAAACTCTTCTTCCACTCAATGCCTTTAATTTCAGGGATTTTTTTATAGCTGGGATTTAATGTCTCAGGTATTTAGCATGTTTGCATGCAGCACAGCATGCAAGGCTGTAAATGCAGGCCCTGGGTAAGGAAAAGGTCTGTTTTAACCCTGCAGAGGTGCCAGCCTGTCTGTGTTCTGTCACCACTCAGTTGGACTTGTCCAGATTTGTCTCTCTTACTCACCCTTTATTTCTCCTGCCCCTGTTTCTTTAGGGATTTGTTTTCTTTGGCAATACTTTCTTGGTGGCAGACACAGGTAGAGAGGAGGTTCAAACTGAGGGTGACAGGGATTTCTGTGAGGTCTTTGCAATAAACTCTGCTTGCAATGGTGTGTTTCTACTAGAGGTTAAGAGGTATATATTTAAAGAGTTTTGTGAACTATTTATGTGACTAATAATATATTCTCACCATAAACAAGGCCAAAAGTGATTTGAGAGGTACAAGTATAAGGCATTCATGGATTCTCAATTTCACTGATAAAGCAAATAACTTGCATGGTTAATACCATTGCAGATTTCCTTATCAGGAACATTTTCCCCCCTAAAAAATTTTCACAGGGAAACAACTACAGAAATTTCAGTGCTGTTCTCAGCAGCAGTCTTTCCAACTTGCTGTAGCTACTTTCTAGTAAGAATTTTGCTTTTCTTTCATCATTTATTTTGATTTGGGAATGAAGAGTGAGGGACATTTGCACTCTCAGTACTTAGGTTTGCTCCTTGCAAGATATCACCAACCTGGTTCTCAAGCCCATGCTCCCTGGTGAGGTGTGTAAGGAGGAAGGATCCAGATGCCCAGATCCCATCTGAGCTGCCTCTCTGCTCTTCATCACAGACCAACTTTGTTTATGTAAAAATTTGTGTTTATATAACAATTTGAGTTTACACACAAATATTTTCCACACTGCAGCAAGCCAAACACGTTACCAAACAACACTGTCCAGCTATCTGCAAACATTTTGAAGCTTGAATAATATTTGCTCAATTCAAGATCAAGTTTAGACCATACTCACCAGGAAAAGTCAGGTGAGGCTTTCCAGCATGGTGACATCTTCCTTTTTTTTTCCTTACACAAACAGGAATCCTTGTTCCAATTAATGTAGTCTTCTGAGAAAAATAAAATCTGTATATGAAATCTAATAGCACAGGTAGATCTGCAGGGATTAACAATATGAAGGAGAACATTGTCAAGCATGTAATGATATTTTTTTTGTATGTCTGCTAAAGCTAATGCTTTTAATTGTATTTTCCAGTTTAATTCTGGTAGCCAAAGGCACGATGCACAAGGCAAATAAATGACAGAATAATTGGCATGCCCAAGTGCTTCTTCTTCACATAAATAAGGCAGGCAGCAAATATGAGTTGAGCAAGGAGATCACTGTATTGCAGTTTAATTCACTCAAGATTTCACCAAAATCAATTCTACACTGCAGGATGGAAAAACAGGCCTGGGAAATGCATTGAAAGTGTCAGGAGGGGAGAGCCACGGAATTCCCCTCTCGAGTTACCATTTCACAAGAGTGTGAGAAAGCATCCTCAGCAGAGTGACTGGGGAGGAATGGGATCAGTCAGAGCATCTTGCTGGGTGCAGTTCTGCATTCCCTGCATGCCTCAGGTGCTTCACTGAGAGATTCTTCTGTGATTACAGGTGCAACTGGTGAAAGGCTTTTACAACAGAAAGACATTCCTACCAGCCTGACAGCAGCAACAGATTTAATTATCCATGCAGAGCTGGGTTTTTATAAGACATCAGCCCTGCAAGTACAGTGGAGGTGAACTATCACAACACTTCCATCGGTGCTGCTCAGCTTGGTTTAATGTACCCAAGGAACTGCAAACAAATGATTTTGACTGTAAGCCCTTGAGGGCTAAGATTATCTTTATGGACTTGGACAAATACACAAACATTACCAGAGCTTTGTTTTTAAGTCCATCAGAGCTGAAAGGTGAAATAAGTAAAAAGACAAGTACTTTTCTTTGACTTTTAAGTCAAGGTAGGTTTTCTCCTCTTTGATCTACAAATCCAGTCAGAGTAAATAACTTCTAAACTGAAAATATTCATTAAACTTAAAACTCAAGGAACACTTGGCAACTCTTCACCTGTTTTTTTAAAGCATTTTTTACTAACTGTAAAGGAAAGCATGTCTGTATTTGGCTTCTTCACAGATTATTTGGCCATCTAACCTAACAAAACACTGCAGTGATATTGTTGATCACATCCAGTTTTGGAAAACCACGCTGTGTTGAGAAGAGCATTTCCAGGCTGTGAGCCATAAAATGAGCCTGTTCCTGCTGCAGCTCATGTGGCTTTTGCTGTGAATTGGAACGAGGACAGGCCCTCACCCAATGCAAGGTCCCAAAGACACTGACACGTATTTCAAACTGAAAACCATCAGCTGTGAAAATAAAACTTTTGGGGAAACTCCAGTCAGGGAGCAAACTGCCAAAAGATGCAATGCCAAAAGAAATTGTTCTCTGTTTACGTGGAGCTGTTTCCACGTCTTGCTTTGCTCCGTGGGCTGGCCCAGGGCAGGGACAGGTGAATGCTGCTTGCTGGGAGCAGCAGCTGAGTGACACAACAGTCCCTTTGCAGCACCCAGAGGTCATTTCCTTGGCTTTGCTGCAGGGTAAGGCTGCACCCTAACATTGCAGTGCTTGTTCCAATAGACCCCTCGCTGCATTCCTGAAGGGCACGACATTTTTCCTCGATAATCCCATTAGCTGGGTGAGTCCCCAGCACAATTTGTGCCTCTGGGATTCCTGCAGGAATCACTCCTGTCCCCAATGTCTCACTGCAGAGCTCTGTGGTTTCATCACTGCACATTTACAATTTTCAGTTCGGGTCAGTGCTACACTGAGCACTTATTTACAGTCAAAAAAGGAGGTGTTAGAAGGGATTGAAGGCAGATGTCCTGTATTTATCCACTATCAGTGATTTCATAACAAGAAAGTCACAGCAAGTCATGACTAGATTATCTCATATGCCAGCAGCACAGCCCAAGCTGTGTTCCCTCCACTCAGCACAGAACTGAGCCACAGCAATGTTAAACTGCCATGACTAGGAAGAAATGCTTCAGAAATATACATAGATATAATTTTTTTATTCATATATATTTTTTTTTTCCTTTTGAAAACTGGATTTCAAAAGTAGATACCGCATACCTTAAAAACCCCTGTGCTCCTTGGGGCACAAATGTTCAATCTGTGAAAGCATTCAGCTCCATGATGTGACCACTGGCTGACCTTTTTGCTGGTTCTGCCAGTGTCAGGATAAAGCACAAACCCTTCTGCAGTGACACAGATATATCTGTCATCGCTGATACTGCTGGGTGAACAAATAATGTCTTAATCTGAACACAACCTAAAGCCTTTATATTTACTTCAGCTAAAGCTTCCTGCACCTGAACATTTCTGCTCAGAAAATAAAAATCTTGTCTAGGATCACCTGACTCTTACACCCTGCTCACTTTCTCTTACCCTTACGAGACTTTTGCACTCTGCTGTAACAGCTGAGACGACACCAAAATGCAGAAATTAGATAAGAAACTTTGGAAGCCAGGTTGGATATTACCTGCTACCGACATAAAGCTGAGGAAAAGAAAGAGGCAATTAGAACAAGAAACTAGAATAAGATTAGAATCTTGTAAAACAAGATGTTTTACAAGAACTGCAAATTCTCCAGGTCAGTGTAAATATACATTAAACTTACATCAAACCTCTGCTCCAGGCTGTCAGAAACAACAAAGTAGCCTGACAAGAATTTTGGAGAGCTACATGCTTACCAAACAGTGAACAGTATTTCTTTAAAAAAATTAACATTCTCCACGTTAAGAAAGTGCAATAGCAGGTGTCCCACAGGCAAAACACACATTTGTCTCAACTACAGCTGAACTCCACCTGGGGATGAATGTCATGCAGAATATTAAAAACACAATAAGTCAAAGTTTTGCTAAGTGCACCAAACCAGGATTACCATACACTGGGAGGAATTAGATCTGCAATATATACATATATTCAAATGTCTGTGTGCAGGTTTAGGTAGGAGTGTGCATTCATTCATAGAATAGACCTCTACATCTATCGATACAAATATGGGGACTTCAGGTCTGGAGTTGCACCATGTTCAAGGATTATCTGATTAGTAGGGTTTGTAAGCAGTCTATTTCTCATGACATTCCTTCCCTGTGAAAAGAAAGCAGAGGTTTGTCAATGCATCAATAATTCAGTCTTAAAAGTCGATTCCCACAAAGTGCTCTTCAGGCATGAATTCTTCACAACCTGCCTGGGGGGCATTGGGTTCTGGGATTTCTTTCACCTGATGTTCTCCTTGAAGACAGGGACACAGGGTGGAAGAAAAGCTGAATAATCCAGCTAAAGTTAGAGGAGAAATCTGACAAAGAGCCCAGCGTAGCTCTCAGGAGCTCTGGGCTGGCAGATCTCCCCTGGGTTCGCATCTCGATCAGTTTGACACCTCCTCAGAAACAGGTGAATAATCAAGCACTGATTCCAAAGAAACCAAAGGTAAGTTCCCAGCCCTAAAAATTCCAGGAAGAAGTTCAGAGCTCAGAAAAACCCAAAAGCAAGGGCCAGGAACACAAGATGTTTTCTCTTCAGACCTGTGGGGACCTGTCAGCTTATCACTCTGAGGAGGGTGAGGACATTCAGCCTTCAGCCACAAAATAATGAGCTCAGAGGGAATTTTTTCCTCTCTCCGTGCACTCCATCATGAGCAGTGACAACAGCTCTGGGACTGTGGAGACTGTTACAACAGGACTGGCTCTAAGGAGAGAGGTTCTCTGAGGAGAACCAATAACTCACAGATTTATATCTAGTGGGATGCAGGTGAGCACCAGCAGCTGAAGGGTCACACTGCAGACACATCCCCCACTTGCTGCATCCTTGCAGGTCATGCCTAAACAGAGAGCATCACTGGAGTGCTTTGCTCACATGCAACTCTGGTGTTAAAACCACTATGTGACCTCAAGGATCAGACACAGCCTGAGTCAGACCCACAGCAAGCCAGGATTAAAAGCAAGGAATGCAGCCTACCCTTCAGGCCTCTCTTTTGATTTGCAAAGTGCAAATGAAGCAGAAGTTACTGGGTTTTTCCTACAAATCTTGCCTCTGGAGCATTTTTTTAAATTTGGGGAATTTCCTGTGTTGCATTTTAAGAACCATACCCTGGAGACCCTGGCAGTCAGCTGGCTGGCAATATTGCCTCTCTCTGATGGAAGGAGAGACTTGGAAGGGAAGGAAAGAGGTGATTAAACCTCTTTTGATGTGTAACAGTTTCTTTTCTGAGTAAGGCAATGATAGCTCTGTGAATCCCTGCCTCTAACCTTCAGAAAGATTCAGTGTTGAAGAAAACTGACTTACTTTTAACACAAAGAAACTTAAAATCTAAAGCAACCTGCTGAGTGGTTGCACCCAGCTTCTCCCAGCTCTTTTTCCTTGTGACCCAGTGTTAAAATTCCCAAAGGCAACAGAATCAACCTGATTCCTGCAATTCTGGTGTTGCTCCTGTTCTTCCTGCAATGTTGTTTTTGATGCTGGGAATCACAGACCAGCTTCAGGGACATATTTAGCAGAGGTGGAGCATTGCTGATCCATACTCAGGCTTGACTCTGGGCTGGCATCAGCACTGGATTTGGATGGGAGCCTGTTCCTACACAGTGGGGCAGGAAAGCTGGCCCTGGTTTGGTGGAGGGAAGGGGATTCCTCTGTGACCTTAGGAAGATGCAGCATCAAAACCCACCTCAGCAGCTTCGATTCTGTAATACTGGAGCTTGATTCATCTCTTTCAAAACAAAAATGTGCCTCCTCAGCAGGGAGGAAGCAGTGCTTGGGAAGAGAGTATGGACAAACCCTGTGTTCACATCTGCTTTTCTTCATACCAAAAATCTCCTCCCGCCAGCTTCCATCTCCTGCTGCCGTAGCCCTCCCCCAGACCCAGACCCCAGTCCTTCCTGTGGTTAATTCAGACATGCTGAATTCTTTGTGAGAATCTTCAAAGCTTTAGTGCATTGTTCTGCTAATCATTATTTGCAAACAGATTATCACAGCAATCTCTGCTATCCCCATCCAGCTATTGTGGGCCCTGGAGAACAAATGCCTCTGTAGCTGTGCAAGACAAGCACAAGAAAACAAACAAATTACTACTACTACTATAAATATTCAGGACAGATCAGATTCCCCATACCTGTACACAACTGTTTTTGGGACTGCATGTAATTTTCTGGAACAATTTGATTCACTCTGAATGTGGCAAATCTGAGCCCGCAGGAGGCAAGGCAGCCTGGTGAGAGCTGCTGTGCATCTCCAGTTACAGCCTCAAGTGACCCCGAGACAATTTCTGAGCAAGGAAATAGGAAATGAGCAGAATAAATAGGCTATGGATGGGGTATTTATATTTCTAACTTCCTCCCTATTAAAATCTTGCAAGGACAACAAAATTGCTGTTTTATAACCAGCTGCAAAAAAGGGCTTTCTAAAGAAGCATCCCTTGCTTGTGGACACTTTATCAGTTTTGAGTGATAGAAACTAAACAGCACCTCTTCCATGTGACAGAGGGGCAGTGGTAGTAAATGTTTCTTAAGGAAGCACATTGAAAACAAAGTTATGTACAGAGCTGAGCACTCTTTGGGTATTCACTCCAAACAACTCTTGGCCAATCCCAATAACCTTTCTGTCTGGATTTTCAACAGCACCTCATTGTCTTCTGCTATCTTGAATTCACATAAAATCTGCATAGCTATCAGCAATCAGCCAAACACAAGCACTGGCAGACCCCATGAGCTCTATAGTAGCCTCACTGCTCAAATAAACATTGCAACTGCACTCTCCATTCTCCTGTTTCAGTTGATGACAGTGAATTCAAAAGTCTCATGTTAAAAATGCACATCCACCTCATGACATTCACAGCCAAGCCAGAGATGCTTCCCCAGGTCTGTGAACCTCTGTAAAAGGTGTTACATGGGAGAAGGATCTGTGTTTCCCTTCATAAGGCAGATGTCCTTTACACAGCTGGGAGCTGGCAGGGAGCAACACCAGCATATTTTTACACCTGGGTGGGAAGCTGAAGTGGAAGGAGGTGTGGGGGGGACTGACTCGTTTTTCCAGGCTGTTCACTAAAGGGCAGCTCAAGCCACAGCCTTGGATGGGATTTCTCACCCTGCCCTGCAGCTCCTCGACTCTTAAGGAGGTCAGCAAAACCCTCCATGTGACCACACCACACACCTGTCTGGGGAACTGAATTTGTCTTTCAAACACAGTGAAAAGAAGTGGGAGCTGTAAATGGATATTGCCACTGGGATGGTCAAACCACCAATTCAGGAAAGCTGCTGGTGATTTCTCTCAAGCTGTGTCTGACTGAGGTTTCACCTGGGGCCAGGTGAGACCTGTCCTTCTGCCTGGAAAGGACTTCAAGAGGTGGCTGAAACAGAAAGCAAGTTCAACTGTGGCTCTGTGGGCAACTCCCTTCAGAGAGCCTTGAAGGTAAACATTGAACTGCTAGTAACAAAGAAAAGGAAAACAAAAGCAATGTTAATCTCACTGGAGGAAATAAGCATTGTGTTTCTCATAAAGAGTGTTTTTTCCCCAAAATGAGTGTTATATAACAGGTAGGATTTTCCCCACTAATCTCTTTGACAGAAGAGTTTCATCAGCCTGAAAGCACTCAGTAAAAACTGATGGCAGGGGTGATGAGAAAGCCATTCATTTACTCTTTTTCTTTAAACAATCAACTTAAAAGAAGCCAGTGCCTGAAGATGAGCCAGATCCAACCTCTGCACTGGCAAAAACACTCTGGAATGGCTAAGGCTGATGCTGGATGGGCAGCTGAGCCCTCCTCATGGCCAGGGAAGGGTCATCCTCACCCTGGAACTGGCTCCCACCTCTCCTTGCACTGCCCTGGGCTTGTGGGCTCTTCTCTGAGCCAGTCCTTGTTGCCAGCCCAGTAAGAGAACTTTCTGGTGTTTTGTGGGAATAATGAGCTGTACTGGCTCTGATGAGCACCAGAGATGATCCAAGGTAAGCAGCAAGACCACAGAGTCAGGAACAAGATGGGAAGAAGGCAGAAGTGGAGCTCTTTTCCTTTGAGAAGGACTGAGCACATCTAACACCTCACTGCATCTCCTAATCATCTCTCCCCAGCTGTGCTTTGCCTGGATAGCTGGATATCAGATCCTGTCCAATTATCACATCCTGCTCCTCCCACTGACACCAACGACACCAACAGAGGAGGGGAAGTTATTTTTCTGAAGCCATGTCATAATGTCCTGATGTTTTCCTTTCACAAATGTGCATCTGTATCATTCAGGTCCATTTTTTAAATTAAGCCCTTGAGTTGCACACCAGAACAATCTCTGTGCTGGGAACAGTTCTCTGCTGCCAGAGTGAGTGATGATATGTTTTCTTTAGGTGATTAAAGACCTAATTGTCCCAAATATGTTACTGGATGTGAGCATTAGAGAAGACAAGAAGATCAAGTTCACCTGTCTCCAAAAGTCATAAAAAGGGACATATTATTTTAAGCCAAGGCAAGTCCCCTGGTAATTGTTCTAATTAAGTTAGTCATGGAGGTATTTTTACAATCTAACTGTGCTGAAGAGCTATTTTAGTGGCTGATTGTAGTCATCAATTATTCTTCAAGCACTCTTTGGGGATAATTCTTCCTTGTTATACAGAAATTACTTTTGCATTTATTCTTTTAATGTAAACATTCTGTTGCAACAGTTCCAACATTTTCTTATCCCAAACCCCACAAATCCTTGACCACTTTAGCCAGTATATACCCAAACCCTAAAATTATCCAGGAAACTAAAGAAATGCAAAATCTTACCCAGTCAGGCAATACTGGCACAAAACATAGACCTCAAGCTGAACTCCTGCATATGTATTTATGTCCATGTAGTTTTAATAAGGGCCCAAACATCTTCCCCAGCCTTCTCCATGGCAATCTCATGCACTGATTCTGCCAAGACAAGTTTCCAACACTCATCATTAAAAAGTTTTGAAATTATTTTACTCTTGCAAAATATTTTACAGGCAAGTCTGGATTCCTTTAATATCTGGGTTTATGTTTGAACCCCCAGCACATTCTTTTGCTCTGTTTCCAGTCTTTCCTCCTTCACCATAAAATCTGATGGGTTTTTTTTCTTTTCCTTATTACATCTACAAATCTGTATAAACTCAAAAAAGGTCACCTATATCAAGATGATGTCATCATATGGATATTTTCTTTGGCAGAGAAACGGTTTTAAGTGTTTCCTTCCATTCTTCTCTGCCCTTATGCAGTTTGTTGTGATTTTACCCGTGTCCTTGTAGAGGTTTGGTGTTGCTGCTGTGAAAAATCTCCCAGAAAACCCAGAATCAAGCTTTTTTTAAAAAGTGGGGGTTTCACCCTTCCTCTGTGACCTGTCTTTGCACAGGGGTCCCACTGACCACTGTCCTGGTCCAGCAGAGAGCAGGAAGGGCAGGCCATGCTCTGCAAAGTGGGACAAGGGCTCTGGGGGCTCAAGGCTTGCCTGGCTCCTCTGCAGACATGGGGACAGAGGGAATTTGCAAAGCCTCAGAATCACTGCAGGACCCTTGAGCTCACCCTTTGTGCCACCTCTCCCCCACTGGAAGCATCTGGTCGTGTCTCCTTTTCCCAGTTCAGGAACTGTGGCTGCACCAAGGAGAGTGCAGAATTTAAGGGGCTTGTGCTTCCAGCTGCAGAAAGACCCAACAACCCTTAAAGTCCACCTGGAATCCTCATCCAAAATGAAAGGGATTGCTGAATCCTGTGCACTCTGGTCTGAGGAGACACCTGGAACAATGAAGGATGATACTTTGATAAGGTTCTGATCACTTCTGTGAAATCTCATTCCTTCCAAGTGTTGACATCTTGCATTTTGTTTTCAGATGGCCTTTATTTGCATTGCCTGAATCACCTTTCTGGTTAATGGATTACTTAAAAACTCTGTGACCACAGCAGTAGTTAATCTGCTAATATTGTTGTGGTGTTCAGACAAATAAGAGTAATGACTGAACAAAGTTGGAAATGCAAGTTGGGAGTGTTTTGCCTGCTAAGATATGAACAAGTCTCCTGGGTTTGTTTGGTGGAGCACTCCTGTATTAAGTTACATCTCAGGGCTAGCTAAAAATTAATGGAAAAAGACAAGTGCTGTGGGTTACCCAGAATAAGCAAATTGATTGCTGTGTAGCAATCATTAGCTCTTAAACCAGTGGGGTTTTGTAAAAAAAATGCTATGTTCTCTACTTTAAATAAGGAAATCCTGCTTCAAAGAGCCCAGGGAAGTGTTTGTTATATGAGTTTTATTCCCAGACACTCAAGTTCTTGTTTTGCCAATCAGTGTTAGCTTAAGTTGAAAATTAGTGAGGAAAGGCAAAAAGTCTTAGTCCAAGAGTAAATATACTGCAGCTCGATGAAGTACACTGTAATTTGCTTTTTAGTTAAATATTGTTATAGTTATAAATCTCTTTTTTCAGTTAAATATTACACAACTTTGGAGTAGGAATGATGAAACTGAAATGCATACTGACCCAGGAGACTGCTTCACTTTCTATTCTTCCTCCAGCTTTCTGTTCACTGAGTTTCAGTGCCATACAAGGCCAAGAAAACATCTTGCATCTGGCAAAATTTGCCATCTGTTTTCAGCCCCAGATCAATTCAGTCTCTGTTCTTGTGGCAAACTGGCCCTGGAGCTGTTTCAATGCTCTCTTTGGCAGTAGCTATGGGGAATTTCTGCTCCCTGCCCTATAATGGCCCATTTTCAGGACAGAAGGCAAATGCCTTTGCAGTTAGGTGACCAACTGGTCACCAAATATGCTGATACACAAAATTCTACTACAATGTCTGCAACTGATAATTTATACAGTACCTTTATAACATAAAGCACGTGTATTGTTTATCAGCACCGTGATGGGATTGGCATATTTACCACGGCCAGGGTTTCCTTTCAGCTTTGCTCCAACTGATAATCCAGCAATCTCCACCAGTAATTCAAGCTCCTCCTGTCTTGCAGAGCTTCCACTGACTCGTGTTTCCTGCTCACAAGCCTCTGGACAGTCTGGCTAACCCTGACTCACCTGGCTGGACCCTGAGCCAGACTCCCTGAATTCACAGTGATGCCTGTGACAGATTCTTAGCTGAGAAGAAGCCTCAAAACAAATTTCTCTGCATACATAACTGGCACCCTAAAGAGACATATCTGTCTTCCATTTTCAGTGGAGTTTAAAAGCTCTCACCTATGGTAAAGAAAATCAAATTTCATGCTTCAAGGCTTAAGCTGATTGCATAGCAAGGCTTTGCTGTGTGCCAGGGACAATTCTTCCTCTTTCTGAAATGTTGTGGAGGCAGATGGATGTGTTATGGATCTCCTCCCAGCTCCCTCCAGAGCTGAGACTGCAATGAACCTATTTCACCATTATCACTCAGTTAGCATAACACAAAAAAAGACTTAAGAGCATCTATAAACATTCCCTTTGCTCCCCTAGCCAGGGAGCATCATCTAGTACTTCACACAAGACTGGTTGTGTAATAAGGGAATAGCCACATGGCCAGGTCCAGCTTGGGAATCTGCAGTTGAAAGGAGCTGCTGAAGCTTCAGAGATCTCTGAGGAATACAGGAAAGCAGAGCCATGTATTCCTTATAATGAATACATACATTATTGCCATGATAAAGTCATTTCAATTATTCCAAAATGACGTATTCAGAAAATTTTCTTTAACCAAAATCTTCCATTCTAAGACAAACAGAATTGTTGAAAGGTGAGACCTTCCTGTCAAACAGAAACTCTCTGTTGTGGCACTACAAATCATAATTAAAGCACTACAAATCATAATTAAAGCAATGACATGAAAATTATTTGTGTTAAAAAAACCCCCAATGTGAGAAGGAATCTTGAGTCAGGACACCTTAGTGAAACCAGCTGTATTCATCCAGTGAGTAACTCGTGGTGCTTTCCTGGGACGTGCCTCGTGACAATCCCTGGTGCTTGAAAGCTGAGGAAGTACCTGTGTTAGGACAAGGGGAAATGGCTTCAAACTGAGAGAGGATAGATTTAGATCAGATATTGGGAAAAAATTCTTCCCACTGAGGGTGGTGAGGCCCTGGCACAGGTGGCCCAGAGAAGCTGTGACTGCCCCATGCCTTGAAGTGTTAAAGGCCAGGTTGGACAGGGCTTGGAGTAACCTGGGATAGTGGGAGGTGTCCCTGCCCATGGCAAGGAGGGTGAAACTGGATGAGCTTTATGGCCCCTTCCAACCCAAACCATTCAGTGATTTTATGACACTAAATCTTTCAAAGAGAGATTTCATAATGAGCAGTCATAAAAGACAATATACTTTTGGAAGTGCCCCTATATAACTGACAAAAGTTAAGAACAGCTTAAAATAGATACAGTGTATTAACAGGCAAAAGCTATTTATTTTTAGTTAAATATTTTCTTAACCACAATGGAGAGATCCAAAGTTAGACCTGGAGTACTCTTTCCCCCAGCACTTTTGGACATGACTGTGGCATGTCTGTGCACAGATATTGCCTGCTTTTTTTATCAAATCCACTGCTTGGGCATTTAAAGAGAGATGCCAAGTCTGACAAATTTAATTCATAGGTGTGTTTTGGGCCAGCCAAACCACTGCAGTTGTTTGTGTAACACCATAGGCCAAAAGGGTATTGCACTGATAAACAGGTCCTGATCCCATGACAGTACAAATCACAATGAATTCATGCATTTGAGCTGGTTTACAACTGACAGAAAAGCGTGAGGTTGGAATCTGGCACAGGGACCATGAAGGAATGAACAAGCCACAGGAGCCAGATGTGATCTGTCCAGCACATGTGCAGGGCTAAGGACCACACTGCAAGGCTGACCCTGTGCTGGCTGCAGGCTCCTTGTGCCTGCTTAAGTGGGGGGCTTTAGCAGGGTGAGGCTGTTCATGACTAATTACATGCTGTGATGGAAAACACGACCCCCTTTGCTGCTCAGCAGAGAAATCAAAGTCAAGAACTGCTACGTACCAGAAAGTCAACTCTGCTTTGTCTGCCTTGGAAAACATCCTCTCTGAAAACATCTTCCTCACCCCCATCACTGCAATCACTGAGGAATGGGAGCTGAAGGACTTTTTCAAGTCACTCTTCCTTCATTTTTACACATTTTCAGAGCCATTTCACATTCCTGCTGGTCACACTGCTGCAGGACAAGTGTGGCAGGTCCCCTGCCATGTGTTTCCTTCGCATGCCAAGTGACACAACCTAAGTCCACAGGACAGATTAAGGTTTATCTCTAATTAAATGGCTCAGTGAGTAGGCTTTAATGGGATGAAGCAGCCAGGAAGTATCAGAGGTTTTGCTGGAGAGATGTCCTAGTCTAGCACTATACAAACACAAGTTACTTAGTTCTGTTTAAAAGCATGCTAACACCATTCCTTCCCACTGGTGTCAATGCCTCAGCCTTACTGTGGCAAAATTTCATCAAAACACCCATTTTCAACTCTTGGAACCTTTAAAACAAAATTATTATTTTCAGTATACATTTACACTTATTAGAGACAAAAATGAATTCTGGAAAAGTGAGCATTGAAAGTAGCAAAGAGTTTCAAGTGCATTCAATGTTGGAAATGGAGTTTCACTTTTGGAATATCCTATATCAGTGTGGAAACTCATGAACTGTTTATCATTGTGTAATGAAATTTTCAGATCTTAAATCTTCAGAAAGATAGAGAACTCATAATTTTTTGAAGAGATGGATTTGAGTTTGCTTTTCCCATTGCTCTTTTCAAATCATAATTCATTAATTTTGCCTTGCAAGACTGGCACTAATTAAACAAGTATTAAATCAGAAATACCCACGGAGGATTTAAAATAATGGATCAGGGGGACACAGACCATGCCTGGTAGAGGGCAACAAAATGAGTATATGGGTCTTGAAAAAATCTTTCTTCAATTGGTATGTTAACCTACAAAATAATTCTGTTAAAAGTTGTAAGCTGAGGAGAAAACCATGAAGGGGCTGGAAAAACACAGAATCCAAACCAACTCTGAATGTGAACAAGAGTGCTCTGTAGTGCCCTGCCTCTTTCACTTTTGTTTCTATTCTTTTTGAAAGGAAACTCCCTCCAATGGGATAGAACCTCCCTGAACAACAAAACTCCACAAAAACTCCCTTCAGCAGGCAGAAGTCTCCATCCAAGTTAGCTTGCCACTTTTTAACTGATTCTTCATATGACTCTCTCAGATGAAATTTTGTTCTTAGGAATTTATGAACCGTGATAAACAAAGCAGAAGGAGTCCAAAGTGTCATATTGCCTTTTCTGAGAAGTCATAGGAGGGGACCATGAGCTCACTTTTGAGAAGATGCTAATCTTCCCCATCTGACATTTGTGTTGGAATTACACAGATCTGAACTCTTTTGGCACAGAGATTGAATGTCTCAAGGAGCCCAACAAACTCTCTGCAGCCACTGAGGGATTTTTTTGCTACATTATGAAGGAAGTAAAAAAACAACTAATTTTCCTCTAAATGGTTGAATACAATGCAGTTACGCCTTCTAAAGATGACCTCAATAGGCAGGGGAGATTAAGAGAGCTTGATTTTAATTTTCCCCTGTAATTACACTGAGAACTCCCACCTGCATGCTGGCATTCAGGTTGCAGATGTTGAGTGAGAGCCAAAATTTCATCTCATCCAGCAGCCAACAGCAGGGAAGTGACCTGACTCAAATGTCTGCACTTGGATTTGAAATCCCAGTTTTCTGTGGCTGCAGTCAGCAGAGCTGCTACCTCTGCTGATTTAAAAGTATCAGCAGATAATTATGGATCTGCTTATAACCCTGTCTGTGTGAGGGGAAGGTGTCAGAACCCCAGGGAAAGTTAATATACACACCCTAAAGCACAGACATGCTTTTGGAAAACTTCTGTCTAGGCGGAACAGTTTGGAGAAAAGCTTGCAAGAAGGAGCCTTAGAGGTTTGAAAACCAACCAACCAAACCCCAGAGTGCCATCACATAAAGAAAGCTCAGAAGGTACCTGATGCCCATGTGGTGTGGCAATAATCGTGTCATGACCAGGGTGCAGAAGCACTGGAATCACTGGGAAGGAGCTCCTGGCAATGATTATTGGCTTACAATTACTTTTTTGTGATGTACCAGCAATACAGGAGAAGCTGCAGAGGATAGAACAAGGACATGGACCTGCTGGGGTGAATCCAGATGATGCTCGGAGGGCTGCAGCACCTCTCCTGTGAAGAAAGGCAGAGAAAAATTGGTTTGTTCAGCTAAAGAAAACTCCAGAGAGTCCTCAATGCAGCCTTTCAGTACTTGAAGGGGGCTTATAAAAAATAGGGGAACAGGCTTTTTAGCAGGACCTGTTTCAAAAGAACAAGGGGGAATGGTTTTAAACAGAACCAATTCAGATTAGGTATAAGAAAGAAGTCATTTACAATGAAAACATTTTTACACTTAGGTGGTGAAAAACTGGCACACGTTTCTCGGAGAAGCTGTGGACACTCCATCCCTGGAGGTTTCCAAGGCCAGGTTGGATCTGGGATAGTGGAAGGTGTCCCTGCCCATGGCAGGGGGCTGGACGAGCCGAACTTTAAGGTCCCTTCCAAGCCAAACCAATCTGTGATTCTAAGATTCAATCACACAACTTGAACTCAGGAAACTCCGCGCCTCTCTGCGCACATAACCAGAGCCTTAATGTCTTTAAAAACCAGCCCCCACCGTTCTCTGGGGGCAAACTCTCAGGGGGTTTGCTCGGAGATGCTCCAGCAGCGCTGAGCAGTGACCGCACGTCTTAGCAATGACCCCGCACTTCGGGGAGGAGGAGAAAGCGGAGGCACCAGGGAGAAAAACCCGGGAAAGCAGGGCGGGAAAGCCGGGAGAGGAGGACTGGAACAGAGAGGGAAGGCTGGAAGACAGAGGAGGGCAGGCTGGAATAGAGAAAGGAGGGCTGGAAGACAGAGGAAGGCAGGCTGGAATAGAGAAAGGAGGGCTGGAAGACAGAGGAGGGCGGGCCCGGCTCCCGGCGCCCCGCCCGCTCCATGCCCCGGCGGGGCTGGCTGAGCCGGGGGTGCACCGGCCGGGGGCTGAGTTCGCGGCGGGACAGCGGCCGTGAGCCCCGGGGTCCCCGGAGCTCCAGCCCGGCCCTGCGGCCCCAGCCAGCCCCACCATGCTGCCGGCGGGCGGCCCCAGCCCCGCGCAGACCTGCGGGGCCGTGCTGGTGGCCGCCGTGCTCCTGCAGTCCGTGTGCGTGGCCGTCACCTTCCTCTACTTCACCAGCGAGCTCCGACAGGTCTGTGGCGGGGCTCGGCGGCGGGGGGGACCCCGCGCTCCCGCCGTGTCCCCGGGACGGGCCGGCTCTGTGGGCGGGGGGTGCGAGCAGCTCCCCGGGCCGGGCCGGGCCGGGCCGGGCCTCACCTCACGGACAAAGAGCTCCGCTGCCCTTTGTCTGCAGCACCGCCGGGAAAGAGCTCCGAGCCGGGGCTGCTGCGGACTGACAGGCTCGGGAAAACAAAGCTCTGCGCCTCTGCAGGAAATGTGTTTCCCATTAGAGCGCAAATTCGCCGTCTCATCACTTTTGCGGTGCGGGAGGGCTGGGTGGAACAGGCGCTGTCAGCTGGACGGGCCAGGCACCGCCGAGGGGCACTGGGGAGAGCTCGAGTGCTTTCTCTAGGACAATACGTGGTTTTAAGACTGTGACTAATCCTAAAGGAACTGCACCAGACGGTGAACACCGCTGAATCCCCCAGAATACCTTGTAAAATACTCATTGTATAGTCTAGATGCTTTGGTCTCCGTGCAGCCCCCTTGAGGCCTGCCAGCTGCTGCTTAACTCTTCCCTCTTCTTGCAAAAGAATATTTACACTCCAAGAAAGTTGAATTTAATTGGTAGTCCCGTGTGTGTGGCCCTGCTTTTCAAGGACCCTTTACTCAGGGTTTCCATGTGTGTCTTATCCCAAATTGACTGTCCTGCTGTAAGTTTTTATTCCTGGCACAGAGGTAAACCTGTGGGTAAGTGTTCTGTGCATCTGCAGCTTCAGAAAGTATTGCATAAATGAATATTACTATTGCATATATGCACTCAGTAATGCATAATTAATTACATTATTAATAATAGTGTAGAGAAGCATATTATGCTAGATATGCGTTTATTCCACAATAGATTTAATAAGTGGCATCTTCTGAGATGTCAGAGCTCTCCGTGAGGCAAAGGGTGTGCAGTGTTCTGCAACAGGAGCCAATGCTCATAGTTTTAAAACGTATAAAACAGATTTTCCTGATGAATCTATAGCTGTGGCTGTCCAGTGGGGGAGTCACAGAAATGTGCTGACTTTATGAAATCAGATAACATGATTGCTAATGAAGAAAATGAAGAAAAATATATAAAGGTATCTTCATTTCCTCAGCACCCATTTCAGAGTCCCTTGCTAACAAATGTGCCAATCTAAGTAATTAGTAACCACACTTATCTTTTCCTTCTTTCTATTCAAACATGTACACCTGGGACACAACAACACCACAGGGACTTGCCCAAAATAACAGCTCACAGTTTCTGAAGAATAACAAGCCTGCATTTGTTGTGAAAGGATAAATCTATCCAAGGGATAAATCTATCCAAACTGAATTGTGCTGGGCTGCCAACAAAGGTTGCTGGCTCTGGAGGGGGTACCTTAACCACATATTCCTGCATGTGCCATTTGGTGCACAATAAACAGGAAAAACCTAATCTAGACACAGCCTGCTACCCTACATCCACATGGTGCATGTGGAATAAATCTCCATAGATAAACTATGATTTTTGTCTGTGCATTTTTCTTCCCTTTTTTTTGTTCACAATACCTGCATTTCTGCACCTTCACCAAATTACTGGGGCTGCACAGACTGCAGGGATTTCTGTCTTTACAGAAAGCATGCTGCAGCTGTAGTAACCTGACTAGGAGAATGACATTTGTGTAACTGTTTTGCTTTAAGAGGAAGTACTGAGACAATAAAGTTCTTATGCTGCAGGATACAAGGCTGCAAGGAAAACAACCTCGGGCTTCCTTATGTTTCAAAAACAGTCCAGTAACCACTCCTAACATAACAGAGGCTCTACAGGATGAGATTCCTGCACGAGTTGTGTCCTCAAAGGGTTCAGTGCTAAAGATAAACCTCATTTGAGTAAATCTTACAAGAGAAATTCCAATTCCTCAGTTCCATAATGTGCTGCTGCAAGGTTGCGTTCCCTGAGGATTTCAGACTGCATACAAAGTAAAGTTCCAGTGCCAGGAGAGTAAAGCAGTTTTGGGGAGAAGTGAGCAGGTAAGGTAGAGGCAGAGGCTCAGGTCTGTTTGCTCCCAGATGGGAGGGCAAAGGTGGGAACTGAGCTGTGGCAGGTCTGCAAGACAATAAACAATAACCTCACAACTTGCCTATGTTTGGCTTCTTTTCTTAAACTTGTCCAACTACTTTTTTATAGAAGCTCACTGTGTAGTTAAATCAGTCAGAGCCTGCAGTTTTACCTCAATGAGCACATAATATTAATCACTTGGAGTTCTTGAAACCTGATTTACAAATACCACTGTACTCCTTGGCAAAGACACCTCACAAACTTGGCAAAGAAGCCCTCACAAACGCTCGCAGTGGGGGCTCCTTTTCCTTCTGCTGCCTACAGAATATATAATTCAAGTACTTGCTGAAGCTCATTGGAATCTGCTGCTGCAAATGGAAGGTGGGACTTGAAGGAGGTGACATCTCTTTCTAAATGCCTTTGTTCTCTAAAAGCCAGGAAAAGCATGGAGTGGGAAGGAGGAAATCCATTTGTTGCTTTTAATACCCCAGTCTCAAGGACAGCTAAAAAGTGGTAGTTGTAGAAAAAAATGGATCTGTTTAGCAAACCAAACCAAGCTTTTTTAACACAACAATAAACTGAAATTTAAATCCTACTACCAGGATTCCATCTGAATGCTTTGCATGTTTCTTGCTGTTACCTCCAAGTTCCCGTAGTGCTTTGCTGGCTCCACGAGCCCCACCAGTCTGTAGCTGATGCAGCAGGAGCCCAGTTCAAAGCAAGCAAGGGCTGCTCTCAGGTTCTGTGCTCCACAGTAAGCAACAGCGCCAGCTGGAGTCGCATCCACAGGGAGCTCAGAGAGAGCTTTCCACTAGGAAAACTCTCCCAGTCAGATTCCCTTTGAGCCAAAAGGAGTTTTGCCAGTCTCCTCAATCTTAGCAGAAAAATGTTTTCTCCATGACTAGGGGATACAGATAGATATTTGATATTTTCATGTCAAAACAATCTAGCATTATAATTTTATTTGGACTCAAATGTCATTTCAGTTGTCTGGACTATTAGGACAAATGCTGTTAGGAGACACCCCAGACTGGATATGGGGAGGATATGGTACAGATATATATAACAGCAAAGGTCTTGATTATAAATGCAATTGTTCTGAAAAGACAGCATAGAAAATACTTTTGAGTTCTGATATTTGATTTAATCCTCAATAATTTGTTTAAAAAACAATCTTGTGCAAAGTAAATGTTTCTAATGCAGAACTAGAGAATCTAAAGTATTTCCAACATCAGGGATTTGGGTGCTGAATTTTCACAAAACCTATTAAGCTGAGTAGTGGATACCAAGTTTATGTCCATAGAGATAATGCAAGCATATTTTTGCATGTGAGGTATGCCCTCATATTTAAATATGTCAGACCAGGCTGAATTAAATCCTCTTGTTGTTCATATAGCCCTACTTGCATCATGCTAGCAAATGCTTTACAGAAAACACAGTGTGTTTCTTAGCACTCAGTGAATACAGTGACAGACCACAGCTGCAAACACATGGATGAAAAATCCTGGCTTTTCCCTCTGCTGCAGCTCCAGGACTCGTACTCCAAGAGCGGCATCGCTTGTCTCACCGGGGAGGAGATCGGAAATTCCATCCAAAACTTGGATCTCATCGAAAGCGAAGACAGAGAAGCTGATCCCTGCTGGCAAGTGAAGTGGCACCTGGGAAAGTTAATTAAAAAGGTATTTGGGAACAGTGTGCTTGGTGATGTTACAGCTGAAGGAATCCTAATTGCAGAATAAAGGAGGCTCAGATTGTTTTATTGCAAAGCAGTTGTCAGGCCACAGCTCCAGCTGCAGAGTGCTTGCACTGAAGCAAAAGAAAAAACAACCCATAAAACTGGATTCCCTGCATTCAGGAAATAATAAAGCAAAGACTATCAGCTTTTACTAAGCAAATTCCAGTAATGGGTCAGCTTGTCTGAAATAGCTCAGGGTAAAGGGTTTCTACCTGGTGATACAGATCATGGTGCTATCAGAGCTGTCACTGCCTCTGGACATACAGGGAGACTGGGGAGAGAAAATGAGATTACATGTAACAAAGGGAGAGGTACAAAGGTGCCTAAGGAGTGGTCCAGTCATGAGCTGTGTGATGCAGTGATGGAGGAAAAAGCAAGTGAGCACACAGCATCAGGCACAGCAGCTTCCCAAAGAGCACCTTCTGTGTGACTTACACACAATAACACAAAATCCAAATAATTTTGGCTGCAGAGAACAAAGTCAGTCTGGCTGAAAAATCACAGAGGCTAAAATCTTCTGCAATGGCTTTCAAAATCCCATCTCCAGCACATAAACAAGTTCATCCATAGAAACTCTCCTCTGGCTGAAATTTCCTGGCAAAAACATTTCTTGCAGTCCAAAACAGATTCTCTATCCGTATTGAGAGATCTGTGCTCCTTTGGAGAAGCTCTGCCAGTGAAGTCCCTGAACTTCTGCACAGAGAAAGCATTGTTCTAGTTGGTGGATGTTTACACATCTAATTACCTACTAGCTCCCTGATTGCTTAGAAAAAGGTAGCCTGGGTGTCAGAAATAAGTTACAATTATGATAATACTATTATTGCTATTAGGATAGATGGATAAATAGAAATGTGGCAGGACAAAACCCATCAGTAATTGGCAATACAGGCCTTATTAGCCACCCAGGTAAATCATCACCACGCTGCTGCTGCACCACTGTCCATACCAAACTGGTTTGTTTCTTCAGTTATGAAGAAAGGGCACAAAGTGAAATATTTCACAAAGTGAAGTATGCTGGATTAAGAGCTTAGAAAGATAGGTATTTATACAAATAAATTAATTAATTAGGTGTTTATACAAATAAATTTAATTTAGTTTCTCAGATGTAAGACCGTATAGTTCACACTGCCAAGTACTCTGCAAATGGAAGCTAGTGATTGGACACTTCTCTTATTTGAGAGAAGCATGAGGTTCGGATTTTTCAGTAGATTTATGCTTGAGCTCTTGAAAATGTTTTCCATGTCTTTCATTACCTAAAAGATGTAAACATAGAAATTCTTCATTACAACAAACTAATAGGTGCTTTTTTTTTTCCTGTTTGCTTGTTGATCAAATCCTGAATCCTCCTTATTCATGAGTAAAGAAAAGGTGTATCTTTTTCCTGCACCTGTCAGCCCCAGATGACAGGCTAATTCATTTTCACTGTGTTTATTGGCAGATGATGTCAAGAAGCTACGAGGAAAACATATCTGCAATCAACGGTATTGTAATAATTTTATTATCTGTGGTAAAAAGGAGCCGCTAGTGGCATTTGATGTGTAATGACTTGATGTTTTAAAAGTGCAGAAAACTGGCTAAGATCTTGTACTGGCATCAAGTCATCACAAAATGATTAGTTATTACACAAAATGAGTACTTATTACTAGAAGGCAAATTTTCAGGAGCCAGAATTACTGTCAAGTGGTTAGAACAAGGTAACCAAGGTGGATGCAGAGGACTCAGCTCTAGATCTCAGTCCCATGTGTTTTGAGGGATGTTTAAAAAGCCCTCCCAGTACCCCAGCTCCTGGAACATGCAGCACAGAGCTGCAGAGATCAGTTAAGGAATAGCTCTGCTGAAGCTCACACTAAAGATTCTGGGTGAAAGTATTACAACCTCCAAGTGGAAATTCACAGGGAGATTAGGAATATTTAACCATAAAATTGAGTATTACGGGTTATTTTGTCTGTTGATAACTTGAATGCAGAGGGAGGAGAAAAAGGAGAGCAAAGAGGCACAAAAAGACATTTCCTGAGCAAGAGTAATAGCAGAATTTTAGCCTTATTAGCCAATAATTAACCATTCAGTCAATTAAAAAGTAACATACCTATTCCTTAAAATCAAGTCAGATGGAACAGATGTGCTTTCTAAAGTCCTTGCTTCTGATGTGGGGTTTCCTTTTCCTTTCAGTTGAAAGGACTCTGACACTGCCCCACTCGGAGGGGCAGCAGCCGCGCAGTCCCAGCCGCAGGATCGCGGCGCACCTGACGGGCAGCAGCAGCAGGAGGAGCGCCCTGTCCTCACGCAGTAAGGAGAAACCTTTAACAACAGTTAAACACCACAGAATTCATTCAGTTACTCTCCCATTGCTAGCCTCGTGGTTACAAACAGCTTTTAATGCTTGTATTGAGTGAGTAGTGGGAAACAAATCGTCTTGTCTCAGACAGTGGGTTTTTTCTGCTATTTCTCACCAGACAGAGAGAAAGCCCATTTCTTCTGGGTACCTCCCAAACTCTTCTTTTGGATGCTTTATTTGGGGGTAAAAGAAATTTCAATGTCCTTCCTAGTGTTAAGTTTTCTTCTTTTCTTTCATTTCCTTCTGTCGTTGAGCGAGTCCCAGCTGCTATGGTGACAGACCTATTAGAAATGTGAGACAGACAGGAGAGACTTGACATTCAGACCATGCTAATAAGGGGCTTGCTTGGCTTTCTGCAGCTTCAGAGGGTATCAGACACTAATGGATATTTTAACTTTGTTACTAAGTAAAAACATTTTTTTTTCCCTTATTTGGGAGCGCAGATATTAAAAAATAAAGGCAGTTCATGTCAATTCCCACATAAAGCTTATTTATGGACCATTAAATTGTTGTGAGAGTGGACCTAATGAACTGCTGGGAAGAGCAGGTTTCCTTACTTTGTTATTAAAAACCAAGCTCCTCAGCTAGCAGACACATGGCTTCACTACCTGTTTTTTAGTTAACAATTCTCTCTCTTTTTTCCCTTCAAGTAAATCCCTTGCCCAGAAGAGGAATTGGACACAAAATAAACAACTGGGAATCATCAAGAAAAGGCCACTCCTTCCTTTACAATGTGGAGCTGAGAAATGGCGAGTTAGTGATACCCCAGACGGGCTTTTATTACATCTACTCACAAATTTACTTTCGTTTCCGTGAAAACGAGAACGAGGACTCAGATTTGTTGGGACAAATCAGAAACCCCAAACAGCTTGTCCAGTATGTTTACAAGCTGACCAATTACCCTGAGCCCATTTTGCTCATGAAAAGTGCAAGGACAAGCTGCTGGTCTAAAAAGGCAGAATATGGACTTTATTCCATCTATCAAGGTGGTGTGTTTCAGCTGAAGAGAGAGGACAGGATTTTTGTGTCGGTCAGCAACAGTGACATAGTTGACATGGACAAAGAAGCAAGTTTTTTTGGAGCCTTTATGATCGGTTAAAACATGAAAATCATGATCCCAAACAGCCCAGCTTTTCTAGTCAGGGACAGCTTAAATTCCTATAAAATAGGGGGTAACAAGCAAAAGCTGTGTTGATACCAACAAGAGCAGCCTGCCCTTTCTCAGCTCACTCACCACATGCCGAGTTCTGTCCCAGCAGGCAGGAAGAGCAGCAGCAGCTGGCTGTGGGTGGCAATGCTCTGTGCAGGCACAGGCAGCCAGGCTGGCAGTGTGTGAGGGATTCACAGCCCCCAGGTGATACCTTTGGCCAGAACCCTGGGCAGGTAAGCGCTCTCCAGCAGCGGAGATGCTCCAGGCTGGCTCAGCTGTGGCATGAGAGATGGCAGATGCTCCAGGTCTGATTACTCATGCCTGAGACTGGATATCAAATTTTATTTGTGGTCTCTATTGGGACCCTGTCTTGAATATGTCAGCTCCTGTAAGGAGCCTTTGTACATACTGTGCCCAAGTGCCTGTAGAATTTCTCCAGAAGTTTTTTGAACAGGAGTTTTGCAGAAGCTGCACGCCTCCATCTCGTCTAACAAAGCACTTAAGCACCTAATTAATTTTAAGCACACAAACAGTCTGACTACATCAGGGTATCCACACGCTTGAAATTAAGTATGTGCTTAAGCATTCTCCAGGACTGTGTCTGGAGTAAAAACATTTGTCTTGTGCTGGATATTGTACATAAGAGCAGCTGCTGGAATGGCACTGAAGAGCTTTTGAAATCAATCTGTGTTTTAATCAACATTTTGTAGCAGTGCCTATTTACTTAATTACTGTGCTGCAGACATCTCACAGGGCTCCCAATAAGTTCAGTAATGCAGTTACTGTTACACTTGTTGACAGCAAGAACTGGATCCAGAAAAAAAAAAGTGGGTTTTTGTAAATAATGAGTTCTGTGAGAAATTGTCAGCAAGTTAGGCATGACAAGATTCCTCCATGTTTATTTGTCCTGGTCCCTGGTAGGATGTAATGTAGAATAACACACCCCAATGACTAACAATTTAAGGAAAACAAACACAACTATGTGTTCTTACAAAAATGCTGCTTATTTAGGTAATGCTGTAATTTTGTAATTATTTGATTTTATTTTTAGGAATGGGTGGAAAATTTTCACAATTCTTTTTGTAAAATACATTTTTTTTTAAAAAAATTAACAGTATATTTTTTAACTCAATGAAAATGACTATTTTGTATTAAAAGGATTTTAAAGTTTAGACTGTATGGGCTCAATGCACAGCAGAAGTCAAGCAGTGTAAATCAGCACATCTGTAGCATTGTCAGTGGAGGAATAGCAAATTGCACCATGAATGCATTTTGCCCAGATTCAGAGGAGACAGTGGGAAGGGTGAAAAATAAAAATACTGGAGGGAAATGAAGACAGTTCTGCAAATGTTACTTTACATCAACAGAGTGATGGCAGGATAAAAGTCTGGCTATTTTTTGAACACACTGGGGTTGCCGTGGGAACCCTCTCATTCACCTGCATGTGGTAATTAAATCACAGCAACCCCTGCACATGGGCCTCACCAGTAAACAGGCACAGCTCATCTTCCTGCCCAGCCAACAACAGGGGATTAACACACACCAGCCCCTGTCTTCAGCTGCCATGCAGACAAGCAGGTGCATTGGCTCACTTAAATACCTGTGTTGGAGCAGCAAGAGCAGAATTTCAGATTTTCAGGAATACCCTTCTTTTGGCAGGTTAGGGCAAAGAAACACACCAGTGTAAGCTGAAAATAATGAGTTTTAACTTCTGCCTGCTGTTTAGCAGTGTCACACACGCTGTTTTCAGTGGCAATCAAATGTGTGATAATTCTTCACCATTTACTGGAACACTTTGGTTTGCCTCCTTCTCAAATCATCTGTTTTGACAGATAACAGAAAACATTTCTACAGTTTTCTTTCTGATTTCAGTATTTAATTCAGAAATTTTCTCCCTGCCAGAAAGGCTGAAGAACAAAGTCATTCCCTACATACCTGTATGTCTTTTACCTCGGAGAAATGACTTTTGTAGGCTCTCCTTGCAGATGGACTGGGCTTGGTGATTTCAGCACAGGACTGACCCCTGCTATCAGATTTGGTCTCTGCATGCAGAGCATATTGCAACAGGAATAACACCAAATAATTTTCTGGGTGATCTGAAGACATGGTTGCCAGATCTTATCTTGGGGGAAGATTATCAAGGGATATCAGACAGGACACCTTTGAAGAAAAATGGAAAAATATAGCAAGTTCTGTTTGTGCTGTGTCCTAACTCATTCTTTTCATCTCACTTTGTGCTGAATGACATATGTAGCAAATTTTTATAGGTTGCATTAACGTGTGAATATTGTAAATTTTTCTACATGCCTTTTATATAAAACATTTTTACTAAATAGTTACTTAGTCTCACAGTGATTATTGGTGTCATCCTATGGCTTCCATAACAACCGTGTCTTAAATCATTTCCCTGATATTTATTGGTATCAGATAAAATCCACTAAATGCCAGAAATGGTTGCAATGCAAAGGACAAAATGTAAAACACTGAGCAATGCCATATTGTGTAATTCCATGTAACTGGTTTCCAGATCCCAGCTGGTGAACAGCATCTGGAAGCAGTAGGCTGAAGAAATCCCTGAAAATGATCTTGTGACCAGAGGACAAAATTCTGAGCATTTCCCTTGAGGTACTTCTCATGTTTCTGGGCTTTAGCAATTATTTAAGCACTGGGAATTCTTACTTAGTAGCAAAACATCTGATCTTTACCCATTACCAAACTGCAGTAGAAGATGTTTGTTCAGCCTGGAGAAGAGAAGGCTCTGGGAGACCTTAGAGCATCTTCCAGGACCTAAAGAGGTTCCAAGAGAGCTGGAAAGGGACTTTCCACAAGGGCACAGGATGACAGGGCAAAGGGGAATGGACTCACACTGCCAGAGGGCCAGGTTAGATGGGATATTGGGAAGAAATCCTTCCCTGTGAGGGTGTGAGGCCCTGGCACAGGGTGCCCAGAGAAGCTGTGGCTGCCCCTGGGTCCCTGGCAGTGTCCAAGGCCAGGCTGGGCTGGTGGAAGGTGTCCCTGCCCATGGCAGGGGTGGAACTGATGCAGCACAGGATCGTGTTCCCTCAAGCTGGGGAGTGAGTCTGAGGAACAGGGACACCATGTCCAGCTGTGACACAGTGACCCAGTGAGTGAAACACGGCCAAAAGCCGAGACTAAACCTCAGAATTAGTGACTGCAGAGCACAGCTTTGCTGATTAATAAAGTAGCAGCGTTTTGAAGTCTGCTTGCAGATATTGCTGCCATATAAACAACTAAAGCAATTTGAGCTCATTCTGTGTTTTACTTTATTAAGCTGGATTACTGCTATTCCATCAGCACTCCTCAGTGATGAAAGCTGCTAAACCATAACCTTTGAAAGCATGCACCAAGTGCTACCTTCTGCTCTAAACCACATTTATAACAGCAGTCAAAACATCTTCTGTCACCTGATATAATAAAAAAAACTGAATTTGCTTTTCTCTGAGTTTTGGAGGTGCGTAATTTAAAAATTAATCTCTACCTTGAAGTCTGTTTTCCAGTTTCTTCTCTCCACAATAAACACATAATGATTGTAGATTCAAAGCCTTCAGATATTTCCATGACAACAAACACTGATATAAACAAGAGTTAGAACTTTACTGGATGAGAAGAAAATTGAAAGAATGGAACACAGGAGAGAGATCTCAAAACTCCACAAATAGAAACTCTTCTACCTCATCTCCAGTGCTCAACACAGTTTTGAAGCAAATGAAGAGAATAATTTAAGAGTTCCATGGAGAGTAAATGTCCAGTATACTGTGTTTGTTAAATTATCTTTTTAATACCTGGTTTGCTCATACATCCAGCTAGTGGATAAATAGGATAAAAAGTACTTAACTTCAGCCCTCCTCTCACTGCAGTAAGAACAACAACTTCACTCTTGTCTTGTTGGCAACATGAAACTAATGTTCTTGCAGCTGAGGGCTAGCAGATAACTTCTGGAAGCCTAAAGCCATCTTCTCTCACAGTTCTTACCTCTTCTATCACCACTATCTGCACCACCATCCTTTAGCATATGCAAAGACAAAGCAGGAATCCCTTATCGTGCAGTGGGGGATTTGTGGGATGAGAAATCTTTATATTCCATCCAAATTTGGCCTGCAATTCCCAAAGAAATCGAAAACTAAAGCTGATTTTTTTTTTCTCTCAAACATTTTTTCTGGCCCTGACCTAACTCCATGTAGGAAAAGGAGCCAGAGGAGCCCTTGACTCATGATACCCTTTTAAGAAGGAGATCAATATTGCTGGATTTGGAATACAACTGCCAGTCCTGATCCAACTGGCTCACAAGGAATTCAGGGTTAAATCATTGCATTGCAAACTCTGGAGTGTACAGATCTGGTACTCACTCACTGTTGGGTACTTGATTTTGGTATACACACCACAATTCATTTATTATTCTAGAAAAGAATAAATTATTCTCCTGGGGAAAAAAACCCCAAAACAACACTTTTCTCTCCCTGGGGAAAGAGAAATAGTCATTTTTGACAACACAGTTCAGCAAAAACTGAAATAATTTAATGAAGGATCCTCTCTACGTAGAAAGTCATGTTTAGAGCTTTGGGCCATTTTCCCTGGTAAAAAGCTCTGGTCAGCTAACACCACTGGTCTGAGAATGTATTAGGGAAAGAAATCTAAAAAAGGAGTGAGATAATTCCTTATAATAATGCAAAGTATTTGGCAGCCTGACCACAGAAGCAGTTGCCATCTCCTCCAAAATATAAAGCAATGTCATGTAGATTAGACTGGGGACACAGTGCTAATATGAAATAACTGTATCTTAATGGCATAAAGCCCGTGAGTTTTATTCAGAAACATATAGCACAACTATACAGGCAGCTGGGCAGACAAAGTGAGAAGTACATAAGCCTCTTCTTCGTTTTCAACTGCAATAATGTGCAGCCATGCCTCATAAAATTTAGCAACTGTTGAGTAACTTGCTGCAAAACTGTCTCACAGTTCATGAGCAGGAATGAGAATACTGATTCCAGTGAAACTGCAAAAAATACATCATCCAAATTAGGATATAGGCAATGCACTAAGGCTACTGCTTGCATGATTACAGAAGGCACAAATTACAGAAAACAGGCACATTCAGAGGCACAGGCAGAGTAATTGCATTGTGTCACATCATGCTTCTGTTCTATCTACCCTCCAGTGAAGCCCTGCAGCCGTGAAATGGGAATGCCAGTGCTGGAGTGCACCCAGGGGAGCAGCATAAACCTGCTTCCCTGCTCAGCTGATGGAGCTTGGAGCAGCCTGGGCTAGTGGAAGGTGTCCCATGTCAGGGGGTAGGAATGGGATGAGCTTTAAAATCCCTTCCTACCCAAACCATTCCACGATTCTGTGGTTAAGGATGCCAATGTGCATTCAGAGCACTAGTTGCCCCCTGAGAGATAGGACACAAGAGATCCAGCCCCTCTAGATAGGAGTGAAAAATGGTTGTGCTGCAGCACACATACCCTTACAATTTGTGGGGACAAGCTGGAAAGGTGGAGAGAGACACCCTATACAGATGTGTGGGAAGTTACTTTACTGTCTCTGATCTCACCTTGTTCTGCTCACCTCTTATTTCTTGGGTACATTATCCTTCCGTACAATAGGAGTCTGCAGCTGTTCTGTCTGTGCCTGCAAAGGGCAGAGCAGAGGACAGCACTAACACGCTGAATCGAAATTTAATTGCAGGTAAATCATGTAGAAGCGGGTGACTGCCGCAGCTTCACCGAACTGGAGCCTGGCCGGGCTCCTGCCAAGATCCAAGGGCAGAGCAAAGATACGGAGAGAGGAGGCAGCGATCGCACCCACGGCTGCGGGACCGTGCTGAGCGCCGCGGGGCGATGTGTGCGGGGACAGAGCGCTGACAGCACCTGGGGACAGCACGGACAGGCGGCACCGGGGCTGGGGACAGCACGGACAGGCGGCACCGGGGCTGGGGACGGCACGGACAGGCGGCACCGGGGCTGGGGACGGCACCGGGGCTGGGAGCACGGACAGCCGGCACCGCACCTGCCCAGGCGGGCGGGCGGCGGGGCAGGGAGCGGGGGCGGACCCGGCAGGGGCTGGGTCGTGCTGCCGGGGGCTCGGGAAGAAAGTTTCGCGGCTCGGGGGGCGGCCCCGGGGGTCGCTCCGTGCCCACGTCTCCTGTGACGCGGCAGCGCCCGCCCGCCCGGGCCGGGGGGAGCGCGGAGAGGCGGAGCGGGGCCGCCCGTCCCTGCCCGTCCCTGCCCGTCCCTGCCCGTCCCTGCCCGTCCCTGCCCCGCACCTGCCCGGGCGCGCAGCGGGGACCGCGCGGGGCCGCGCCGGGCGGGGATGCGCAGCCCGCGGCGCCAGGATGCGGGAGGGGAGCGCGGGCGGCCGCGGCGCGGAGAACCGGACGGGCGCCGAGCCCCCGCTGCACCTGTTCCCCGTGCCCGTGCTCACCGGCATCACCGTAGCCTGCGTCCTGCTCTTCGTCATCGGGATCATCGGCAACCTCATGACCATGCTGGTGGTGTCGCGGTTCCGGGACATGAGGACCACCACCAACTTCTACCTGTCCAGCATGGCCTTCTCCGACCTGCTCATCTTCCTCTGCATGCCCCTGGACCTCTTCCGCCTCTGGCAGTACCGGCCCTGGAACTTCGGGGACCTCCTCTGCAAGCTCTTCCAGTTCATCAGTGAGAGCTGCACCTACTCCACCATCCTCAACATCACGGCGCTCAGCGTGGAGCGGTACGTCGCCATCTGCTTCCCGCTGCGAGCTAAAGTCATCATCACCAAGGGGAAGGTCAAGCTGGTCATCCTCTTCCTCTGGGCCATCTCCTTCATCAGCGCCGGCCCCATCTTCATCCTGGTGGGAGTCGAGCACGAGAACGGCACGAACCCCCTGAGCACCAACGAGTGCCGAGCCACAGAGTACGCCATCCGCTCGGGGCTGCTCACCATCATGGTCTGGACCTCCAGCATCTTCTTCTTCCTGCCCGTGTTTTGCCTGACCGTGCTGTACAGCCTCATCGGGAGGAAGCTCTGGAGGAGGAAGAGAAAGAACATCGGTCCAAGCACTACCATCAGGGATAAGAACAACAAGCAAACTGTGAAAATGTTAGGTACGAGTCCTCTTGCTCTGTTTTTCCAAAAGGATGTGTGTGCTTGTGTGTGTGTGAGAGAGAGAGAGAGAAAAAGATGGGGAGCTCTCTGATAGTTTACTATAGTTCCATCCAGAGGAAAGAAAATGTTTCATACAAAAGGCTAAACCTCAGGCTATCTGTAGAATAATTCTCCCCCTCCCTTAGATTTATTTCTAACTGGTTTGAGCTGGGGACTCCCAAACAGTTAAACAAACATTAATAAGAATCCCTGACAAGGACAAATACTACAGTTAAAATTAGCTTGTGCCCTGGAGATTTTTGAGCGTTTTTGCTCTTTGGTTGTGGATACCAATGTTATTTACAGAGAACAGTTTATTTGATTTTTAAACAAAACTAAACCCTTCTCAAGCCATGAAGTTGAGCTGCAGACTACAGCCAGGCAGGCAGGGCATGATGTGCACTTGAGATTCATAGGAAAACAGTATCAAGGTTTTAGCAAATTGGGGTTATTTCCTACCATGGCTGTATAAGCTTATGAAAATTAAACTGCATTTTCCATTAGCAAAACCCCAGGATATGCTGAACCAGGAGTGCTGTGTCTCCTTTGAGGTCTGTGATGCTGTAAAATCTCACAGACTGTAAGAAAACAGGATCAGGACAACAGACACTGTCATCCCTAACTTTGTATACTGACATTCTTTAAACAACACTTGTGGCTGGCACATGGAAACACAAGTTTCAATGTACTAAGTCAGTGCATGTAGTGGCAGTTTGATGCACAAACCCAAAAAGTTGTCCTGCAGTTTAGTGTCTGAAAACTGCAGAATCCTGCTGCTGCTGCTGCTGCGTACTTTTGTCCAAGCCAAAAGTCCTCTGCAGTGCAAGTCGCCCTGTGGATTTTGGGGAGGACAAGATGCTCTGCAGGAAGAAGCTTTCACAAACCCATTTCAGCAGGGTTGAAGTGGTGGGCTAATGAGGCAGACAAGAGGTGGCAGTGAGACCTAAGTACCTTAATTATCAAATAGGAGCCCATCTGATCTTTTTGTTCATGTCCTAATTTATTACTATGCAACAGCAGGAAGAATAATAAAACCTGCAGCATTCTTTATGCCCTTTCAGCTACCTTTTATGATCAGTAGAATTACTTCAGTCTGGTAAGTGTGACCTTGGAAGTAATTAATTGTTTACACTTCTAGAGGTTCAGGATTATGAACTTCCACTGACTATAAGTAAATCACATATATTGCTACAGTGTTTATATTTCTATATACTTAAACATAAAGAATTATGAAATAAAAAAATGCTTATTTCTGCTCTGAAGTGTTGCCACAAGCATTACAATATTTCAGGCACTTTTTTTTCTCCCTTTTACAAGGTCTGAGAACAGCCAGGCAGTGGCAAGATTCTCCTCTGACAGAGAGCCAATATTCCCTAAATGATAACAGCCTGATGCCTGATAGAAAGATGGAAAGAAGTTAGTGAGGGCTCAGTGGCAGCAGATGCTCAATGCAGTCAACTCTCACTGGTGTTAATGTTCTGCTTAAAATTTAGAAGGTGCTTTCTGAGGTTTTATCGAGTCATGGAACATCAAGTAAATGGGATTAACATCAGCAGTTCTTTTAACTGTAAAGACAGGTTATGCTTCTGGGTCTGAAATTAGCCTCTAAATGTATAGCCTGACTTGCAAAGGAACTATCACATCCCATTCCTATTGAAATCCATGGGATTCTGCATGCATGGAGATCAAACTGTCAAAAGCCTGACCAGGGATATTGCATGCCTCCATCTGCTTAAAATTCTAGTCATAATAGACTGTGCTTTAAACTCTGTTCATTCATAATAACCATCATGGTAATATTCATTACATGGATTCAAATCCCCATGTGAGCTAGGGATTCATCTGAATTTTGTAGTGAAGATAGTGTGGGAAAACTGGAAGTGGTTGTCTCAAGAAGATGCAGAGCTGGAAAACCTATTCTGAACCTCAAGCTCTTGTGCTTTCCTCTCCACCACAAGGCCTGCATAAGCATCCTTTTAAACTTGGGAATGCTGGTGAGGAACTTTTGGGGAAAGATAACTCTAGCCATTCCTCTCAGCAATTTGGATTTTATTATCTTCTGAGACATGATATGAGGACATGGGGTTTGCTAGCACAAGCAGGTTGCTAACACAACCTGCCCACCAGGGCCAGGTTGGACTGGACTTTGAACAACCTGGTCTTGTGTAAGGTGTTCCTGCTCATAGCAGGGGCTTGGAAAATGATTTTCTTGAAGTTCCTTTCCAACTCAAACAATTCTGTGATTCCATGAACAGGTTAACTGTAAAAATTGCTTAAGAATGTCAGAAACCCTTGCTCAAGTTTTCTGGTTTTTCTTTCTGTAGTATATTAATAGCTACACTCAGAGCAATATGAAAAATAGTAAAGGTCAAAGGCACACAGGAAATTAACAGCAACAGTTTCCTTTCTCTCAGATGAAAATTCCAATGGACCAGTGCTCAGAGATTCACACATTCCCATTATCCTACAGACATATTCACATGTAAATGCAACCACTGTAGTAATACAATATTACAGATATAACTATATAATGCTATGTAACTATAATTATGCAGTTATGTACTATACATTTAGTTTTACTCCTCTTGATGGACAAACTGGAGGGGTGCACCACTCTCCTTACCTTGGCATACATGCTCCACAAGTCCCCATTCTGTGTTTTATTTGGGGCCTCTAACAATTTTGCTTTTTATCTTAAATAATTTTGCTTCTCAGTGATTACATTCTTCATTATAAACCACAGTGTTGAGTCTATCACATAGAATTTGCTTTTGCTAAACACTGCAGATGATAGATGGTAATACTTTTTTTGTCACCAACGTAAGTGAAACTTAAGTTTTCAGAGGTTTGCTACATCAGATTAGCTGGGCAATATTCAGGCAGCCTGTTTAGATATGATCCAAGTGTATTAGGTATCACCAATTTATACTCTCAGAGAATGTACTGAGACACAACTGAAAGCTGAGGGGAGGCATTTTCATGCTTTGTGATTAATTGGCTAAAGGGACAGAGCCGCAGAACAGAATGCTAATCACCTGTAGGCCGATACTCACACTTAACACGCTTTCTTCTGCTGTTTTCATTTTAGTTGTGGTGGTATTTGCGTTCATACTCTGCTGGTTGCCTTTTCACGTAGGACGGTACTTATTTTCCAAATCCTTCGAAGCCGGCTCCGTGGAGATAGCAGTGATCAGCCAGTACTGCAACCTGGTGTCCTTTGTCCTCTTCTACCTTAGCGCAGCCATCAACCCCATCCTCTACAACATCATGTCCAGGAAGTACCGCGCGGCCGCCTGCCGCCTGCTGGGACTCAGGGCCCTGCCCAAGAAGAGCCTCTCCAGCAGCAAGCAGGGGAGCTCCCGGGGCTGGACAGAGCCCGGTGTCACCACATGACAGCGGGCATCGCCCGCCGAGGCTCCCAGGAAGCCGAAAAGGGAGGGGAAGGTGGCGTGGAGCGGGAACCCCAGCGCTGGACGCGGTGCTTCGGCCATGGCCCGGCCGGGCCGAGAGGCGCGGGGCAGGCGGGCAAAGATCTGAGGGGAAAAAACCCAAAGTTTGGGGCTCTGAGAGGAGAGACGCGCGGTTACAGAATTTGGCAACGCTCCAGGTGTTATTTTTGTGCTGCTTTTGCCCGTTTGATTTTTTTAATGCTGACTTTAGCCCAGACCTAGGCTGTGCCATCCTGACCAGCAAACGCGGCCCACGTCAATCCAGAGTTTGTACAACTTCAGCAGCGCCAATCCCAGCTGAATTTTTCCAGAGTTAGCTTTAGTTTTGCTAAGAATTTTGCTAGCATCTAACCAGACCCTAGAGAGAGAATACTGAATTGCCTTTTTGGAGTAGTTAACAGGAAATTTGATACACTTTTCATAATACCAATTTTTAAGTAAGCTCATGTTTTTCTCTGAAAGAAGAAAATGATTTCTTAAAAAAAAAAAAAAAGATATATAAAATGGATAATTTTTAAACATGCTAAAAAGAAATAACCTTCATCTCACATCCAAGTAGAAAGGAAACAAAAAAATTGCCTTCACAGAAGTGGCTTAGAATGTGACTGTACTGAAATATTTTTTTTAAAATATATGTCAGTGGGACAAGGACAGTGCTGACTTCAGACCTGCAGTGATGCTGTAAAAATGTGGAATGCAATCACCCACCAAAGTCTCTCTTTTTTTTTCTTTTTTTACTACCTAAATCATCTGTACTTGTTCTGTTCAGTATGACTGTGAATGACTTGATGTGTTTCAACTTGGAAGCTTTTAATTGTTTCAGTATTTGTAATGAGTCTGTGGCTACCTGTCCCTAACTGCACGCCACCACACCCCAAAGCTTGCTGAGGACAGGTATCCTTCCTGCCTGTAACCCCCCCATGTTCCTGCTTAAAGTCTGTTCCCAGTGCCACATCCCCCTGTAAAGCCTGGTGTGCACTTGTGCTGGTTCACTGCAGTGTTGAATTGAGAATGTTTTGCATTTTTTAACCACTGTGACCTGAGAAAGTAATAGGAAAATCTGCATTAAAGGGACACAGGCAGACACATTCTCATACTTGATTCATAAACCCTTCGAATTAGATTTTTATACCTCAAGTGTCCCATGTCAAGGCAAACCAGAAAACATTCCACCCTCTGTGCTAATGAACATGGCTTCTATTGTCTCACCAACACCTGGGGTTTGTGCCCCACAGAGCTGACAGAGCTTTGGAGCATGCATGTGTGACAGCAGCTTTCTGTTCACCTGGTTCTAGTGCTCATCCCCAGCTGGTGCACAGCCCTTTCTGCCTGATGAATTTTAATTCTCCCTAGTGAATTGTGTGTTAGCAGAGCTCTCCTGCCTTCCCTCCCCTGCTCACACCGATGGGCCACCTTCAGCTGCTCAGGTTGAACTCACAAGAGAATCTGGCCTCTTCTGTATATTCAGTGTCTTTTCTATAACCTTTGCTGGGATCAGGGGCTGGTTGCTGCTCCTTGGTGGCACCTGAGGCTGTCCCCTCCCCACCCCAGGAGTGCAGGATTTCTGTGCAAACACCCACACTGAGGCACTGCAGGATCACCTCCTGCTTCGCCTCTACCCACAGACCCCTCTCTGTCCACGCTGTTCTCTCACTCACTGACTGACAAGCAGGTCTGGTGGCAGAATTCATGCAACTCAGGGAAACAAGACATTTGGGAACCACGGAAAGTGAGCTCAGTCACAACCTGTCTGTGTAAATGAACCAACCACACACACCTGGCCTCACATCGGTGTTTCAAATCTCAGCTGTGTCTGTGCTGTTAAATGTGAACAGAAAAAGAAATAAAGTGATGAGACACTTTATAACCCTGTGGCTCTGTGGTGGGAGAGGATCCAGTGTGATTCACAAAGCTGGATTTGAATTTCTTTCTTTTTTCAATTTTTTTCTTTTTTTTCCATATTTATATTTTAATTTTGTTCCCCAAATCTGTATAGCTAACTTGATTAGGCTATTTTGTTTAACCAGAGTAACTGCAACATCAAAGCCCTGTGTAGACACATTAGTGCAAACTACAAACATACTAATAATTTAATTTAGCCTAAACATTTCATCAGGAAAAAAACATAAATTTTAGCTCTACCAACTCTGTAAAATTTCCACAACTTTGGGTACAGAATGGAATTTAAAACATTTGATCTGGGCTCATAAAAGTCAGAAAGAAAGGGACTGGCTGCTCCTTGGGAGGGAGGACAGGACTTCTTCCTTCTGACTGAGGAGCTGGACTTGTTTCTCCTTGGACAAACCTAGCAAAATACACACATTATTATTAAAGAAATAATAATTTTATAATTTAATAATAAAGAAACACACTGTAGCTGTCCCTAATCCAGCCATTAGCATTGCTGCCCTCAGTACTAAAACTTTTCAATGTGGATTCTCTAAAGCCAGTGGGGTCACAGCAGCAGGTGCTGAGTGCAGATGGTGAATAGGAACTGCTGCTTCTAACTGGTACATAATGAACTGCTTTTATATGGAAAGCAGAGGAAAAACCCACCTCAAAACCTGGATAACTCTCACTTTTGCACCATAAAATCAACTTTTGTCTGATGCCTCCAAAAAGATACACACATCCTGCACTGATGGATGAATCCAGCATTGCTTGTCTTGAGCGTTATTGAGAATCACAGAACACAGAAGGGACCTTAAAGACCCTCTAGTCCCAACCCTTTGCCTTGGGCAGAATGCCACCCACCAGATCAGACTGCTCAGGGCTCCATCCAACTTGCCCAATCCTGCCCAAGTTGTAAGAAATAAATTCACTGGGGGGAAAAAAAGCGTGAGCAAGATTTGAAGAGCACAAGAACGGTGAAGTCAGGCCAAGGTAGGATCATCAATCTGTCTCAGGGGCAAGGCTCCTCCTGCCTTGTCTCTGGCAGGATGAACAGGGGCAGAGTGGATGCTGCAGAGGGCAGTGGCAAACAGCCTGTGCTGGCACAGGGATGCTGGCACGGTGTCACTGCCTGCCCCACCCAGAGGAGCCACTCCTCATCCTCAGCCTGGACTGTCCTGCCAAACATTTCCCAGCACAGTCCAAGCCTTTCTGCTCTGCTCCTCAGGGCATTTCTGCAGCACCTCATGTTCCTGGCAGCTTCTCCCCAAAGCCTTCCCTACATGAAAGGGCACAGCTGTGCCTCCCATCCAGTTTTGGGTCTGGACATGGTTTTTGAGATCAAATTTACATGGGGGAAGACAGGAGCCCTTGCAGTGCAGGCACTGGGCTGTTCACTGGGGTGGCAGACAGGGCAGCTCTGCAGGAAAGAGTTTTTTCAGGCTGTTGAACCTTTCCATTTCTGGAAACTCTTCCCTGTGGGAACAAACCTTACCAGTTCTGACTGAAAAAAAAATAATTTTAATAGTCAAAATTTTGCTGTGTTCTTCCTGACTTGAATGTGAACAGCCCATAGAGAAAATAATTGAAAGTTCATTCATCAAACAGTCCCAGTTTTAAAAGCTTTTCTACCTCTACATTTTGTATCACAGCTTCACAAATAAACAAGAACAATTTGGCTGCATTTTCTTTCTTGGCAATGAGTTAAATTGGTGATGAAATAGGTCAAAAGGACTTCACCAGAAAGCTTGATTCATTTTACAAAAGTACCTTTGATGGAGGCATGCACAGGCAGAAAATCATGTCCTATTGTATTTCTCGCCAAAAATAAAGTATACTGGAAAACCAGCACTTCCTTGTCACAATTGGAATTGATAGATATTCAGCAGTTATTTAAGTTTGTACCAAATGAAATTTGCATAGCCCCTTTTAAAATCAGCAATTTTTAGATACCTCAACACCCAGGAGAACCCCATCTCTGTCATGGATCTGCTGGTTTTAGGGTGCTGCTGCTCTGAGTCCAGAGCATGTTTCTGGATGGGCTTCCATAGAGCTTGTGTCTTTTGCAAAAGTCCTGTGGCCTTAAAGAGGTAAATTACATCTTGAGTAGTAAATTCAAAATTGGAACAAAAAAATCTAACTCATCTACCAGATCATGGGATGATGAGATGCCCTTGCTGTTACTTCCCCATATCTGGTACTGCCCTCCTCACCCCCAGCTGAAAGCACCATAACTACATTTTACCCTCACAACTCCCAATAAAAAGCACCAGCCCTATTTTACAAAAATGAAGTCAAAGCCCTTGGCATTTTAACCCCTTGCTCAAACCCTACTGTCTCAGAGTGATGGGGTGTGGATCCGCTTGAACCCTCTGGATGTCATTCCTGGGGCTGGAGCTGGGTCTGGCAGCTCCCAGCATCAGTTTTCTGTTCCTGAGCTGCCAGAGTGCTCAGCACAGCAGCTCATGAAAAACTTCATTTGGGAAACAAGCAAGCTCTGTCTGCCACTGCAGAGACACGGTGTGCTCTGTAATCACAGCCCTGGCTCTGCATCCCTGCTGTCCCTACACCTGCAGCAGGGTTTGTACCCACACAGGAATCCTTGCACCAGGCCCTGCACACACGCAGGAGCTTCAGGGAAATGCTCAGGATGAGGCAGCAGGTGCAGGGCAGGAGCTGGATGTGCTGGGCCCCAGCAGTTTGCACTGTTTGACACCTTTTGCAGGCAGGCAGCTGGAGATGCTGCACTGCCCAGCGTGATGCCAGCAGCACCTGCAGAGCTGGAGGCTCCTCTGGTGCTGATGGGAAACCTCTGCTCGCTTGGGCAAGTCCATCATCCACTGAGGGCATTCACACACCCCCCTTCAGCCATCTCCTCCCCCATCCCCACCTGATGGACCACCCAGAACCCTTCCCAGCTCCACAGAAACTTCACGGGAGCAAAACAATTTCCTCACACAGATATGCTTGCCACTGGCTTTTCCCTCTGAAACACGAGTTCTGGTGAGAGACAGGTAAAAACCCACAGGAGTTTGGCTTCACGTTCCACGTCCCTGGCCAAACTTTTGCCCAAAGCAGCTGTTAGATGATGGGGTCCAGCTGTGCCAGCTCTGGCAGATCATGACACCACAACCCTGCCTGCTGCTGTTTAGGAAAAAAAGCACAAAAGCCAATGTTAGATCACAATTTGCCTCTTATCTCTAAATTGTGATTATGCAAGTGTAGTGGAGAAAAGGAAAATCTATCTTGTATTAATGCAGACTAACAGGTTTCTGCAGTCACTCACTGTCAAGCCTTAGTCCAGTTGTCATTCCAGAACACAAAATTAGCATTATCCTGTGTAACTAACACACTTTGTGGGGCTTTAAACAGGCTTCCTCAGTGCTTTTTCCATCAGAAGGGTCTCTATTCTCTTCCAAGTCCAGCACTTGTGTGCTGTGGCCCTTTCCAGTCTCAGTTGTGGATGGGTGCATGCCATGGCTTTTCCCCAAGACCAAAATTCAGAGCCTCTCATTAACCCAATTATCTGGATCAGAACAAAAAGCACCTGGGCTTCAGAGCTGAGTGCTCATTTCTCTGAGACCTGCAAAGACACTGACCTGGTTCTGCACAGTGAGAGGAGGTGGCTCTGCAGCACAATTTTGGAGGGCAAACACCTCCAAAGCCATGGTGCACACTGATGGGCAGTGTCACCATCCCTGACACCCTGCCAAGCCCTCACACCGCTGCCCAGGAGTGGAGAAGGAAGCACAACGTGAGCAGAGCCCCACAGGTGTTAGGCAGCATCCCAGCAAACCTCCCGAAGGGATGGGAGCAAGCCCAGGAGGAGGAGAGGGTTTGACTCCTAAATCAGCATCCAAACCACCCAATGCCCAGCTGACAATCTCAGCTCCTATTTCTGTGTACAAATACACCCTTCTGAAAGCTATATGCTCCTTCCTGTCGTACTTGGAGATAAACCGCTTTTTGTTCCTCCACATAAAGACATTTTACAGCTTTCCACATCTGCTCTCTTTCACTTGGAGCAAAATAATGGTTTTGTGACATGTGAGTCCATAAGGCAAAGTTGCTCTCAGAAGTAAAGTACTCCACTCTCCCCCTTCAGAGGCTGCTCTAAGGGCTCAGATGTTCTCCCAGCACTTGGCCCCATTTTTGATGCTGCTGGATCAAAAGATCCTTTGCTTTTTTCTCATGTTCTGATTGATTTTCACATGATTGCAGCACTGTCCGTGAGAAAGAAAAGGCATGGCTATTTCCAAGCCTCTATCCACGCTGTTCTTCCCTGCACAGCCTCCTTCCACTAATGACCCGGTGGCAAATTACGGCTCATTAAGGTGGGGTGGCAGGGAATCTGACACCAGAGCTCTGCAATGAGACACAGCACGATGAGCTCTGAGGAGCAGGGGTTTAAACAGCTTTAACACAGCAGTCTGAGAGCAGATGGCAACAATGAATACTACAAATTCTCCCAAAATGAAGCCAGGATTCACGGTCACACACAGGCACAAGTCCTGCCCAGTCAATAGCACCCTGGTACTTTTATCAAGCTCTGACAATGAGATTGATTTTTCTAAAATTCGCTGTGCTATGCTGGGGGCAGCAGCGTGGGGCTGTGAAAGGTGCAATTGCCCGAGTTAGTTTTGATTGAACGGAGTTTTGAACCCATTGAAATGATTAGTTGGTGAGGAGGGAAGGGTTTCTGGGTACCCTGGCTGCAGGAGAGCAGTGCTGGTGTGGGGCTCATCCCTTGGATGCCTGAGGATCTCTGGTCTAGTGCTGGTGTGTAGAATCATGGAACGGTTTAGGCTGGAAGAGGCTTTAAAGACCATCTAGTCCCTGACACCCTGACACGGGCAGGGACACCTTCCACTATGCCAGGATGCTCAGAAACCAACCCAACCTGGCCATGAGCACTTCCAGGCATGGGGCACCCACAACTTCCCTGGGCAATCTGTGCCAGGGCCACACCACCCTCACAGGGAAGTCACCTCAGACCAGCTGAGGCATCAAAACCCGCAAGAGGTTTGTATTTACCTGCTTCCTTTCAGTCTTTGCTGTGGGCTCATGCCTGATTTCCCACACAGCAGAGGAATCTGGACTCTGCCATGCAGCCAGAGCAGTGCCACTGCCACAGGCTGTGCCCAGGTCTGCGTCCAATGTCCCCTCCTGTGAGCCAGGGGAAGGGGCTTGCAGCACCACTGCCCAGACAGGGCTCATCCAGAGAACAGCCAGAGCTCTGTACATCTGGGATGCTTTTGGTTTCAGAGCACTGACACTGCAAACAAGACACAGGACAGAGCCATGAAGAGCACAAAGAACCCTGAACCCCCACACTGGAGAAAAGGCAGAACAGGAGCCGTGATCCAGAGCCACATCCAACACCACAAACTCCACAAAGCAGCATCCCAGGGGATATTTGGCCCTGCTGAGTGCAAAGACCTGATCTTCCCAGCAAAGCCTGACGAGCTGCAGCCACGGCTGGGCAGGGAGCAAGTGCATCCTGCAGCCAGGGCACACCAACACCAGCAGTGCTGCACAGCCTCTGAGCCAGGACACCACCACCAGCTCACAAGCCTTTTATGGAAAGAAAGAGCATTTGAGCTACAAATTTAAAGAGACTATATTTGCACTGGATTAGGCTGAGTTTCTCAACTCTATTCACAAGTCAATCCTCACAAGACTTCTGCATCCCTACTGTTTGCTCCATTTTATTTGTAGAGAGTAATAGCTTTCATAAGACAGAAAGTGAGGGAGATGAGCTAATAAAATTACTAAGAAATGGCATCCACTGAGCACACTGACCCAACCAGCTATTTATTAACTATGCCAGGAGACCTAAAAATAGCTTTGATTGCATGCAAGACCATCTATGCCACCAATTACTGCAGTAAATGTAACTACTCAAACTAATAACAGCACATTCACTTAGGTAACAGCAGATCCCAGGCTAATCCACTGCGTTTGAAAGCATCTTGTGAAACTTCTTTTTATTTCACTGAGCCAATAATCTGGGCATTGTAAGAGCAATTGTCAAGAGCAAAAATAGATGTAATTGTTCAGAATGTAGTACCAATAATATAGCCCTTTCAGGGGATCTCAGCTGGCTTTTCTGCTCAGGCAGAGCAAAACGTCCATATTCATCTCTAGTTACTCGTAGTTCTCACTCTGAGAAAAATAAAGGTAACATTTGCATCTTTACTCCAGGCCAGGTTAAGGACAGAGAATATAACTGTCCATCACTTCAATAAATGACAATACATCATGAACTCTGCAATAATTCCAGAAAAAGATTTGCAGAAGAAATATAATTTATACTTCATATTACCACACAAATTCCTTCTTGTCCCTGACACCCTTGGTTGCAAAAACCATCCTGTTGATGTACACGTCATTAATGCTGAAGAAGAATCACTCCATGTCCACGGGCCATAAACTCACAGAATGCAATCATAGAAAGGTTTGGGTTGGGAAGGGTTTTAATGATCATCTGCTTCCAGTCCAAGCATTTAATTTTCAGGGGGATTTTGAATATCTCAGCTATGCTTCAAGATGGGAGGGAGAGGCAGGAGAGCCTTGGTCCTCTGGCACAGCACCGGCGCTATGACCCACCTCCCTTCAGCTGAACACTGAATTTGAGCATCTCCTAAAATTCAGACAGAGGTGAGCCTGTGGAAAAGCTCCACAGGAGGTGAACAACATGTTCTGGTGTCACTCCAGATCCTGTTTGCTTCCCAGCTCATCCCAGGAGTGCGTGGCTCAGCTCCTGACACATGTGGCTTTGACTCCCTGGTTCCTCAGAGAGAGCCCCCCTCCCCAGTGGGGCTCAGCTCTCCTGCACCACATCAAACGTGCTCTGAGCTGGCAGGAGCGACTGAAGTGAGGAGCAAAACAAATTCCAGGCGCTGTTTTTTGAGCAGCTCTGTTATTACTGAGAGGAGAGAATCGCTGCTGCCATAGAAACGGCAGCACCAGCCTGGGGACCACGCGCTGCCGGGCACACCTGGCACTGCTCACACTGGGACATGTGCCAGGGCCACAGCCCACCCTGCACCACCCCAAACACTGCTGCTCAGGCCACAGAAATACCCAAAATACCAGTCTCTGGTCTCTTCCAGAACTTTTCAAAGCTGGTACTTCTCTTGCCAGCAGGCAAAAAAAGCTGCTGGTAAACACAGCTCTTTACAACTTGCTCTGTGCCTCCTCACAAAACACAGTTCACGGTAAATTTAGTGCTACTTACCCAGCTCTGCACAGTCTGGGTGTGGGGAAGGCACCCAGCACCTCTGCAAAAACCTGTGGGTGATAACAGCACAAGGTAACATTCAGAACTCCAACAGCAAATGTTTAAATCCCACTTCACTCCCATGGGCTCTCACTGCCCTCCAGCATCTCTGCAGACACCCCTGGCAATAAACCAGGGACCACTGAAAAGATCTCAGATGCCAAAGTGCTGATTACTGTTTTACAGACATATTTAAAAGATTTTGTTAAAGAGATTGTCTTGGCAATCACTGCTTTAATAAAAAAGCTGAGCAACCAAGTGAAAAAAGTTACTGTATTCCCCTAGGAAAACCCCACTCATGTTGTAAACTTCAGTTATTAAAAAAGCAAACAAATGAAATGTTGTATTTATGCAGTGACTTGAAGGAAAGCATTAAAAAATTAATGTCAATGTGTTTGACAAGAAACATGTATTCATACTAGATTAATTCATCATGATAAGGAATTGAATTCATTGCACATAATTAATAAGTTAAAAGCTCCAGTATTTCAAGTGTTTAATTACTGAGAAAACAAACCTAGGTGTGTATCTATAAATATAAACCCTTGATTTTTCAAGCTATTTAAAAGAAACTATTAGAATACCTGACTTTCAGGTGTTCTATAAATTTTCTCTTCACAATAATTTATTTACAATAAACTTACTCTTCACAAAATCACTCCAATTGAAAACCAGAAACATCTTGAGGTAAATTTAGGGCTCCCACCCTCACTCCAGAATGCTCAACAGCACTGACCTGCCAGAAGGGACCACATGAACCCAAAGGGCTGTGTTCAATTAGAATAAAGAATTAAAACAGAAAGAATTAAAACATTTATTGGGCATAAATATATTACATATACACTACAGATACAGTTAAGTCTTACATACATAGTGTAGTATTTGCAAAATCTATACATTAAAATTGATATGGCAGTTTTAATATAATGCATATGAAATAGTCTAAAATTTACAATACAAGAAAACTTCTGATTATTTTTTTTTTTAAAGTTGAAAAGCTTGGAATGTATGTTCCCATAGTGAGGTAAAAACATTTTATTTTTCTTTTTCAATTTAAAGAACTGTGCAAGAATAAGGTTCATACACATTCAATTAGGGCACTTCTCAATCGTGACACTGAATACTGAGCTACTGGAGCCAACAAACAGGATTAGAAAACACTTCAAGTTCATAAAGAAAAAGGCAGAACTATATAAAAATCTCTCTCTCTCCTTCCTTAAGGGTATTCAATACTTAGTGTTTCAATCTACCTTTGTTGGTGGTGGTGGTTTCTGTGAGAGCAGAGCGCCCTGGGGTTGGATCCAACACCTGCCACCGCTGGAGCAGGGGCACGAGGAGGTTTGGGAAGGGCCAAGGCAGCAGCAGTGGTGGGTCAGGGACAATGTCCCTCAGAGCAGAAGGGTGAGACATCAGTGATCTCTGCCACTGGCACACGAGTGACAACCAGACCACGCTGGCAGGAGACACAGACTGAAAACATCAAACCCACTGGGCCTGTCCCAGCACCAGCTCCCAAAAGCTCAGGACTGGGGCTCTGGTTGGTGTGGTTACAAGGGACCCAACAGATCAGCAGGGACAGAGATGCTCTGAGTGTGCCTGATTGCTCTCCCCTCCACTTCTGCTCACTGCTTTTAGTAGCACTCGTATTTCAAACTTCCAAAATTGCTAATCTAGAGCACATCGGGTTTTTTCCTTTCTTTATTAAAGCAGTTTTGTTGTTTTTTTTCTTAAAAAAAAAGGTGTCAAGCTCGGATTTCATAGCAGCACTGCTCAAACAATATACCAAAAATAAAAAAAGGGAATCTATTCAAATTTCTGGGTTTTTTTCCAAACTAGCGGTCTTTTCATCGTTTTAAAAAATACACTCTTCTCCCCTCCAATGAAAACAGCTGTATACTCTTTGCTCACAAAATACAGATGCAAGGTCACAGAGTTTCATATCACAAATAAATTTAAATAAGATGTAAATAAATTTGACAAGCCATGACTTTGGCAAAAAACAAAAAAATATATATATTTAGCTCAATGCCATTAGTTTGCAAGGCTAAATCAAACTAATTATAGTCAATAACAAAATACAGAACATTTCTAATATTTGCTACATCTAGAGAGGCACACAGAATAATTCATTGATCTTAGCACTTTCTTTCCAGAGATGATTTTGTTTTTGGATACATGTAAACGTTTGAATCACTGATAATGGGTTTTTTTGGCATTTTATGTACTAGATGCTCTCATCTTCAAAAACACAAGAAAATGCAAGAAGGTTAATAATACTAGGAATGCTGCCAGGTAAAAAGTTGACCTAAAGTACAACAGTATAAAACAGACAAAATGTAACATGCTATGGGGTGGGTGGAGAGGGGGATTAGATTAGTACATAAGTACACTTTTTATTTTTTATTTTTTTACAATAAATAAAAAGATTGCACTGTAATTGGTATTTAAAGTACTGTATGCAGTATATAGTATAAATAAACCTAAAAACAAAAATAATGTTGTTTTTTTCCCCATTACTTTGGTTAAGGGAATATTATGCTAGTACAGGACACTGAATCTTAGACGATGGAGACAGAGCACAAAAAAGCTAGGACAAAAGCAAAATCAAGTAGCAAAAATATACAAAAACAAGAGGCAGGGAAATACACTGTGTCTGTTGCACCCTTTTGGAATCTATTTGCACCTCCAGCTCATTTATGTCCCTGAGGTACTCAAACAATGTTGACTCAATTATAAATAACCCCATGACTCAAGAGTTAAAAATCTAGTGTCTCGATGGATTAAAATGTGTCTGGGAAGGGGCAGGCAGGGGGGGACACTGCCACCAGAGCAGGGACCATTCCTCTGCAGGACTCTCATCTCAGCTTTGCCAGGTACCAAGTTATTTCAATCAGCCCCATGGTAAGAACAGCATAGACACCCTTTTAAGGTATTTAAAACAATCAGATGTGATTTCTGTTACCTCCAAGAAAGTTCCAGGAAATAGAAACCCCTCTAAAAAATAACAATAATATTATTAATAAAAAAAAAGATCAACTGACAGTAAAGTTTGCTTCCATTGAGTGTAAATCTCATCTAATTCAGTAGAGGCAGTAAGCTGTCACCAGCTTGAATCATAGAAATCAGGCTGAATGTAATAGAATAATACCTAGTATTAGATCAGGAATAGTTATATACAGTGACAAACAGACAAGTTAAAGCAGCTTTTAAATAGCTGAACATGGGAATAACTAACTATTGCACAATGCCCTCTTACTTAAAATTACTGCTAGGAATCAAAATGGTAAAAAAAAATCTATAATGCTTCATAATTTATATGCAGTTTGGTTATTTGATTTCTTATACAGGCAGTTTATAGTGTTTGTAACTATAAAAATAACAGGCAACTAAAAAGGTTTTTCAACTGCAGGATGCTGTTCCGATTTAAATGCACTAAACAGTTAAAATAACTTAGGTTTTATTTTGAAAAACTGGGGCAAATGTAGTGAATAATTCGTAAGCAACATTGCTAATACTGTTCAAGGAAAAATGGGTACTTGACTAACACTGTATTCTAGTCTTACCTCTATACACACTTGTGACTAATGTTTAGAAGGAAAAAGAAGAGACAAAAAAAAGTGACTCATGATTAAAATTTCCTAAATAGTAAGATAAAATAAGAGACTGCATGAACTTCAGTGAAAAAACCCAAAATAACATTGAAAAGGCAAATTGGTGACAATTTTGAAGTCGTGAAGGAAAAACAAAAATATCTTGCTTTTGGTATCTGGTTTGCTTGTTTCTCCAGTTTGACCACTTCCTAGTTCTGAATTTCAAAAAGGTGCATCAAAACACTGATTTACCTTTCTTCAAGCTAGAACTGTAAAAACAAGAGCAGTATATAAAACGCATGGTAGAATGATTTAAAAACAAAAAAATAAAAGGGGGGGAGGGGGCGGGGAAAAAAGGAGGAGGAGGAATATCTGAATAAATGTGTGGATTATAATGCGTAGCATTAGTTAAATCTGTATTTTGAACTGGGGTTGAATCGTCTACTTCATAAAGAAGTACTGTAATATACAGGCGAAGATGATGGAGAGGCTGGCGAAGCCGAGCACGATGAGGGCCGCAAACTGTTCGTCCGTGGGCACCATGGCCTTGGCCTTGGCCTGGTCGGCGCCGCCCGGCTCGCCCGCCAGCAGCAGGGCACTGCGCTGCAGCGCGAAGGCCACCGAGGGGCTGAAGGGGCCGCTGAGCTCCTGACAGGTGTCCAGGCAGCGGCGGCAGGCGCAGACGCGGAACCGATAGTCTGTGTTCACCTGAAGGCCTGAGATGTGGAATGTGGTTTCTTCTCCTTTGTACACCTTAAAAAACAAACCAGGGAGCCCGGTCAGACACAATGCCCTCCTGCTTTCGCGGCGGCGAGCAGCGCGGCGGCGTGAGGGCTCGCGAGGATCGCGCCGTGCAAGTTCAGTCTGGCGCCTTAAGGTTTTAGAATCTACATCTTTCAGACCCTGCACTGCGTTAGTGTTTGACTCTGAACCCCACACAGTGTTAGTAAGCTCTCTCCACTGTTTGGTCAGATAAAAGAATCCTTCCAGGCCTGAGAACCAAGGTCATCATTGCAGCCTCAGGCCCCCAAAAGTCTAAACAAAAATGAACTGGGGGAGCAAACCGGGGGAATGTGACTTCCTTACCTGAAGCTGTAATTGGACAATTAACCCCTGATATGCAAACAGATAAACTCTTGTCTGTCTGGAAAACCCGTGGCTGTTGTCCATCTTGGGTGTAACCTCCATGGGGCTTTTGGACTGCCCAAGTTGCATCTACTGAGGGCCTTTTAATAAATCCCTGCTTTATTCTCTAACTCTGTCCAGCCTCTGCTCTAGGCAGCCTCTCCAGACATCAAGTCTCTAAGGAAACACTTCTCAGGTGAAGGAACTCACTGGGTCAACGCAGGTTTTGGAAGAACAGAGGCACGTGGAGCACTTCTCAACAAGTCTCAACACAGTGCACACAGGGAGAGACAACACATCACTCAGTGCAGCAATGATAACACACACTAATCTTCTGTGGGCGTGATAAATGCTGCAAACATATTTCTGCACTCAGAGTGTGACTGTATGCCTAAAACATGTCTGAGACATAATCACCCTGTCTGGCCTCAAAAGAAAGAAAACCTACCAAACGAGGTCATTGGAAGTCATTCAATGTGTAGTTGTAAAATTGCTTACGAATGTCATTTTAATGTATTTTTCCCTCACATTTCTCTCAAGAAACAGCAATCTTGCCAGAAATTGCGCTTTCAGAATTGTGGAAATAATAAAATATTATTAAGGTATGAAAGATTTCCTCTTGATTGCATTATATTTGGTTGTTTACTAATCCAAACCCATCACAAATTTATGTTAATCAAATGTAGGAACCACATGCCACAGAGCACAAGTTATGGTATCAGAAAGGAGAGCAAAAACTGAGTATCTGAGACAATTTTGTGGCATAAATGGAAAAAAAACAACACTGGAAACATTCACAAACTCTGAAAACAAATTATTTATATAATGGATGGTTGTTGAAACTCTTATTTTATGAAATGAAAGAAGCATTACAGAGGGCTGGGAAAAATACATTCTGAAAACTACAAATGCTTCTTCCTCTGCTCATTTACCATTTTTCCCTTCTCTTCACTGTGGGAGCAGAAGGCTGAGAGCATCTCTGCCCTCCCAGGGGCAAGAACTCATCTTAGAAAAGGGAAGCAAGTGGGAAACTAGTCCCAAGCCCATGGAGGATTTCCTGTGTGTTACTCTGGAATAAAGAAATGCGAAGGAAAGAGAAGAAACCTGCTCAGCTAAAGACCACTTGAAGAGCTCAGCTTCCCAGCTTTCCTGCCCTGCCTGTCCCTGAGACTCATCCCTTGGTTAAACAGCCAGTTGCTGATTTTTTGAGGTGGTCTGTGACAAAAAGATTAAGGTGCTTCTTTCATTTGTTTTCTCCTTTCCTTTTCAGCTTTCACAGCTTTTCCAAATGCAGTTTGAATGATGGTTAGTCTGGGTTTCCAGACTAAGCACAAGTCCTCTGGCTCATGTTTCTTGGACCCGAGGCACAGATCAAAAAACAACATTTAAATAAATGTTGCCTTGCTCAAGTATTGCTCAGCATTGGCAGGAAGTTCCCTCTAGGTAAAGTCACAGGAATACAACAAATTCATCCCATAAACCCCTGTGACTGGCCACAGCCATGCACTGCTGCCTTTCCTCTTGTCTTTGTTCTTCTTCCCCATGCCAATGAGGAGCGAGTCACTGGGTTACAGTAATTGCAGGGAAAACAAAACTGGAAGTGCTGTAGCAGCCCACAAAAGTGATGTGAGGGTTGAAACATCTGTTTGCAAAGCACCCCTCATCCCAAGAACACCTCTGCCACCCTGCTCTCCAATGGCAATTCCATTTCTAAAACCCACCTGTTGTGGGCAGCTGCACTGTCCCACTGGACTGAGTCAGGATTCCTCCACCTAACTCCCATTTCTTTAGATTCTGAGTCAGGGCAACTCAAAGCCCTCACAAAGCAGCTGTCAGCAAGATTTGCTTTCTGGTGCTGCTGTAATTAACAATTTCATTTCAAAACACATAGCCAGAAAAGCTCTACATGCCTTTGCCACAAATAAACCTTTGCAATCAATATGACCACTTCTGAACCAAAATAAGAAATCAAATAAAATCCAAATAACAATGACATTTAATGAAAAAAAATTACAATTTAAGACATACTAGGGATGGCACATCTGGAGTGTACTTCATTCGTGCCACCCTTCAAAACAATTTGCAAAATATTTCCAGTATAATTTACCTCTTTAGATACATATGCAAAATATACTTGTCATTGCAGGGAAAAAAACATATTTAAAGATAAATTTAGGACTTGCACTTCAAAGGTAATTAACATATGGATAACATTAATGATCATATTGGTGACAGTACTTTTCAGTTAAAAGGCAGCAGGTGATCACAGGCATGTGAAAGCAGAGGTGAAATGTATTAGCCAGAAAATCACTGAAAGGTGTTTCTGTATTTTATCTTTTGTGCTCAGAGCACGGACAGGGATGTGCCCCAGGGCCAAGATACCACCCACATTCCTGATGGAGAAAAAACATCTTGATGGGCAAAGGTGGTTTCTGTGAAGGTGAAACAGTGCAAGTCTCTCTCTCTCCCATGGCTGGTTATCAGCCAGAACTACACAAGTCCCACGGTCACTTGGAGCATCCCAGCCAGGACCTTCTTCCAGGGACTTACTGTGACAGCTCACACCAAAACCCCTCGTCAGGCTCTGCCTCATGAGAAATTAAGACCTTCAACATAAGAAGACCCTGAAACTATTTTTTACTTCCTTCACTGCTGTTTTCTTCACACCACGAGTTCTGGGCTGTGCAGATTAAGCCATCGCTTATGTCCCAGGAACATGAAGCTGTGCCCAGTTCTCCCCAGTTACCCCAGAACATTTTAAACACTGGGGCTCTGTTTACTGAGCTGTACCTGGAGGTAACACACCAAAGCTGCTCTGTACATCAGGCAACAGCAAAATGGCTCCACTTAATGCCACTGACATTATGAGGCCAACACAGTACACAGGGGTTTCATTAACTACACCAGCACCAAAAATGTTTCCTGGCAAAAACAATAGTTAGGTCTCTGAATCTTTATCGCCCCCATGAATTGTCTTGCATTTTTCATGTTATTTTTGATAATTCATTAGTTCACAGTAGCACTCAAAAACAGCCTGGAGAGGAACAAAGACACAGTTGCAAAGAAAGCACTACCTTATACATATTTTTTAGAGTTTAATTAGCACAGCGTAAGAGTTTAATTAGCATGGCATATCTCATTTCCCTAATTTGGATTTATCTGGAATTCACCTGACAGCAAAAGAAAGCACAGGAAGGAGAAAGCACACAGATGAAGTGCACTGCAAATTGCACAGCCAGAGGTGTCACAGATGAAATAAAAGATCTAACTGTGAATGAGCTGTTCTGTTTCAGGTGCTCTGGAGAAGTGTCCACTTGTGATGTCTAATCCAGACAGACATGGAAAGAAGGATCAGCTGTACTTCACTGCCTTTGTTTCCACAGTGACAGAACGGATACACAGCAGTTACACGTGCATCAAAACCTCAGACAGGAATGAGGCAGATGAACAAACCACTTAACGTGTACTTGACTGAAAACCTTGATGGACAGTCCTGGAATTGGCTTAGAAAGATTCATCTTCTGACTTTATCTCATCTCCAGATAATGGTTAAGAGCAGCTAGCTCAGAAGCAAGCATGGGTGAACAGAATTGTAACTTTTTAAAGGTTAGTACAGTTAAAAATAGTGATTAACCACAGAAAGAACACAAATCACTCCAATAAAATAATGATGTTCTATATACTCCCTTAGGGGAGAAAACAGCCCATTACAGCCCTTAATTTTGACTCAGCCTTTACTAAAGTGCACCTGACACATCACCATAGGGTGTAATTCAATACAGTAGAAAGAACAGCACAGTGGATTTTCAAAAGCATTTCCATTATGCTATCAATTTAACAATATTAAATCCAGACCATTTCCTTACCTGCTTGTATTCAGATTCTCTTCCAACCAGTACCTGCAGAACATAACCAACAGGGTCTCCCTTCATGGGTGGGACCATTTCCCAGGTAACTTCACAGGAGTTTCCTCCCAGCTGTGTCACTCGAGGGGCTACAATAAAAGGAAATGTTATTAATGTTTAATATAAAGACTGCACTGAAATCTTTTTTTATGAGCACTGTAATATATACCAGAACATTTTAAAAAGGATAGAGCTCCTCTTACCTGTCCACTCTGTGAGCTGCTACAAAGGAGGAGTGGATTTAGAGAAAACTTTCAAAACTTAATTGCAGTGCTGTGCACTGATCTTTTCAAAGCAGAAGCCAGTGCACAAATTACACATGCATTCATAAAAGCAGCAGTTCTGTGAGGTTCTGAGCAAACATCTGTTCCACTGGAGATGTCTGCACATCCCTCCCATGCTAAATGCCATTGAAAGAGAAGAATAATATCAAACATTTCATTCAGGAAAAACAGAAGGAATGTGAGAAGCTAAAGAATCTTCTGTATCAGAGATGAAGTCCAGCCTGGGAAGCAAAAGGACAAGCATAGTTTTCAATACTTGGACTTTAACTCTGGACCTGACACCCACTTGATCAGACCTGCTATTTCTAGCCAGACTCAGACTAGAGCTCACTAGAACTCCAGAGAAATTCCATTACTCAGGTTACAAGGCTGCTGTCCTTGGCAGAGGCTCTCTCAGCAGCTCAAAGCTAAGGGATGCTTTGCCTTGACCCATGGCAAGCTCACAGGTGAGCATAGCAGAGCACAGACAGGGGCAGCACATTTTTATGTACAACAAAGCATTTGCCACTGGAAGGCATGAAAAAAACTGCAACAGCATTGAGGGTCCACCAACCTCTTTACCATGCAGAGCCAGCAAGCACAATGCCAAAAAAAGAATAAAACTGAGAAACAAGAGTGCTGAACACTTGTATCAGGTGGTTAACATGTGCACGTGCAAGGACATGAGCTTGTTAAAGGCAATCTAGATCCCCAGCCCTACAAAAATAGACAACAGGAGGGTCTACCAAAGAAACAAATGCTGCTGCATACATTACACAAATTTTAGACTGATTTGTTGCTTCCCAAGAGGAACATATGAATCATGAAGGCCCAAATGTAATCAATATCCATTTACTTCTCTCTGCACATCTGCTAGTGTTGAGAGACTGATAATAGACCCCTTCATCTTAGCTGACAACAACAATCTCAATTATTTTTCCTTCTCCTTCCATCCCTCACTTCAATACATGTAGATTTTTGTTTGACACTTACAAAACACTGCCATTAACAACAAAGCTATTCTAGGGTTGGCATCACTAAGAGAGTAATTAGGAGAGTTTATAGGAGAACAAACACTTTCTTCTGATAGATAAAAAGCCAAACTAAGTTTATCAAATAAATTCCTTTGTATTTCTCTGAGCACAGAAGGGCATCAACACTATCATTTTGCATCAGACCACTCCTCCCCATGGCCTCACTTCCTCTCAGCAGTGTTCACAGTTCTGTCATGCCCTTTTTCTCTGTCACAGCCGGTGCTCTGTCAGGTACCCGAGGTCCCAGCCCACGCACAACCTGGTATTTGCACCATTGATACTCATCCTGATGCTCAGCCCAGGGGATGAGTCACATTTAACAGGGATTCAACAAGCAGACTGGGAGTTCAAAACAAAGATCTAGGTGAGGTGAACTGAATAAAATGGATTTTTAGCTGACAAAACGCAAGTGTGACTACAGTGCATGGGTCATGCCTGGGCAGCACATCTCACACCTGTGTAAAGGTGTGAACCAGGACAACTCACCCCTGGCTAAGCATCCTTACACTCAACCACACAGGTAATTTTTGCTGGAGAGTGTTGTTCTCCTTGGGGGTTACTCAGAGCAGCTGACCTAGCAGGGAAAGGCACCCCCATCAGTGTTCTCCCCTCTCTACATATCTGGTTACTAGGTGTCAATATCACCAAAGCCAGATTTTAAATACAGAGAACCAAACAAAACCTCTGACAAGCTGGCAGTTGTTGTTTCTCTCAGAAAATCACAGGGCTTCACAGGGAAGACTTCAGCACCCAGGAGAAAAGGTGCATTTGATTTCAGCTCAGCTTATCTGACAGCCCATAGAGCAAACCCACTGCCTTTGTAACAGGCCAAAGAAGGACTAATTAGGCCTAGAACAAAAGGCCTAATTACGTGAAGTTTTATAATGAAATATCTTTCACTGTGGTTTTTACTTTTGCTTCTTCCTTCCTTCCTTCCTCCTCCTCCTCAGGAGCATAATTACTTAGGACAAAATTTACACACAGTAAAAGACATTTCGTTATAAAACTTCATTTAATTAGGCCTTTAGTTCTCCTAGTGGAACACATGCTGAGTTCTAAGTCTAGTGCTCTATATGTGAAATATCATAATTAATTTTAGACATTAAAGGAAAAATAAACCCTGAAGGTCTACACTTCTGAACTGATCACATGCACAACAGAAAATACTGAACTTTACTAAAGCTTAAATTGGTAGGTACACACACACACACACACTGCAGCTGTTAGATCCCTTGTATAAATGCTGTGATAATCCAGGGCAATGCCCTAGGTAAACATGATTAATAACAGCATTTTAAGTTTTTTATTGCAACGGAGGCTGGCATAACCTTTATATTGCTTGTGTGATTTTTTGGGTGGTAATTTAGCTTCCCACCATTAAGTAACTTCACAACTCAAGAGAAACCTGCAGTCAGCACAAACTGGCTCTTCACATGTGTTATTACATACTTATGGTTAACCCTTACAGCCTCCCCTCATACTTAGAAATTACATAAATATTTACACGTTTTTTACACTTAAAAAACCCTACTAACATACCTTTGATTGCAGGTGGGACTGACTTAGTTGTGCAGAAGGTACAGATTTCTGAAAAAGGTCCCTCCCCAGCATCATTGACCGCCTGTATTCTGAACGAGTAGCAGGTGGATTCCGTCAGCCTCTGTATCTTGTACGTGTGACTTGGTCCCCTATAAATTGGGATAAACCTGAAACAATAAAAATGGGAGTATGTAGTTACAGTGGACTGGCACTGACATTTCTGGCTATTGCACTTAGCAGCTCGAAGTATCCATCTTGTGAAAACTGGCACCATGTGCCCTGCAGGGCTGTTAAACACATGTATAAAAATGTCACATTAATAACACACAGATGATGATGAGGAGGCCAGGGAAAGCAGAAGTTCACTGTCCCTTTTGAAGCTACTATTACCTTGCAAAATGATTACATGAGTTATCAGTATCCCCACTACCATGGAATCCAAATGGATGCAGCCTGTGTCCTGCTACAATACACCATGTGTGCTGCTGGTTTACATGTATGATGAAAACACAATGAATACGACTCTAATTGATAAAAAATTGACTCTTCAATGGATTTGGACTTTATTGGCACATTAAGACACAAAGATTGTCTTGCAGTCATCTGTGTCATCCTCCAAAACATTCCCACTGAAAGACTAAACAAGAGCACACACAAACTTGTCCAACAATGCAATACTGAACAAAATCAATTGCACTTAAAAAGAAAGTATACAGTTGCTAAAGAGAATCTGACTTCTATTTTCTATTGCTCTGCTCAGATAAATGCTTTTCACTAACAGCTGTATGCCAGCCAGCAATTTCTAGCTAAGCCCATGACCCCCAGGAGCTGAGAACAGTGGGGATGAAAGCAAATAAAGAGGAAGCACCCAGACTGTGCATCCATCCACTCAGCCTCCACCAGGGAACAACGTCTTGCACATAATAGTCCTGGCCTTGGAGAACAGAAAATTTGTTGTGTAGGATCACAGGCTATTTTTTGATTATTTAGTACCCTTATTGAAGTATCTTAACAATTTCAGAAGGTTTTAAATCACCAGGAAGCCAAGAGATATTTTTCTTTGACCTCCCTATCTAGGTGCTAGCTTTATCCTTTGGCTTTGCATGAGATACAAGGTACAACCAATTTGAACATATGAAAGAAACTGTCACCAGCTCTCAGAGACAGAAATCAATTTGTATTACATTATGATTGCAATCCACATAAGTACAAACAGAGATCAAGAATAATCTGTAATAAAAGGAAATATTCAAGTAATTCAAATTGCTGGAAACATACTCTGAGGACTAACGTGACTTACCACCCCCACTGAGTTTTAGTGAGACCCACACCTTGACAGGAAACTAAAGATCTGTGCTCACAAGTTCTTAAGAGGAGAGTTTAGAGCCAGTTTCCAAAGAACTATTTTCTTAACCTTATGCTTACCCAGTTTAACAACTCTCTGCTATCCCACATTTCTGAGGCATATAAAGCAGCCACAGCACGTTTCAAAAGACTGACACAAACCCATGCTCGTGGAATAAAATTTCCTGAGATTCAACAAGTGATGAGCAAAGAACATACTCAGGGCCGCATTAAGACTCAAGAGACAAGATCCTCTCCCTCTGCACTTCTTGTAGCTCAATCAACCACTGCAGTACTCACAGGAGTGCAGAGATTTGTCTCTGACCCTGATCCAAGGGCAACAGAGAGCAAAAAAGATGCAATGCCTATTTTAGACTAAAGATCTCTTTGCCATCGTCTGTGGAGTTAGGTGAGCAAGGAGGATAAATGTATCTTCCCAACTAACAGACAAGCACACCCTCACTCCAGGCTGGGCTTTAGGTACATTTCCAATCATTCATATGGCCAGTAGTGATGTTTCAAATGACTTTTTCACCCTTTGGATATGTCTAAGGTCACTAACACTTCCTAACACTGAAAAAGTGATCTAGAAAAACATTTGAGCTTCTTCTGTCATTTGTGAACTGGATTAATACTTTCAGTTCTGTTAATACCAATACTCCCATCCAGTTCCCATTTCCACTTGTTTCTACTTCTCTGTCTCAAAAAACATCCAAGGAAAGCAAGAACTGCTACAGAGAAGCTTACACCACACGACTGTAATGGAAGCACACTTAAAACTTGTGAGATTTGACCATCTTTGAAGAAAGAGGGCTTCCAATTTTGAAAGAAGAAAGGCTGATGGCCAAGCCAATCAAATTCAATTGCTGCTGGGCTTTACTGTGACACTAATACTTTGTGTTTGAAGATGCAGATGATGTAAGGCACATAATGAAAAGCAAAGACTAGCTTCAAAATACTTGTGGTTTTTTGGTAAGGTAGTATTTTCCTCATGTGTAAAGTAGGTGTTTCATCATCCTCCAGGATTATTTCTGTTGTTTTTAAAAACACTGTAGTTAATCAATGTAGGTGGCTATAGGTATGGAGCAAAACTTTTTCACTCTCCTGGGCTTTCTGCTGGAAGACCACAATGAACTTAAATTTGAGTCAATCAGTGTAACTGCACATTGCTAATGTGATGTAGCATATTAAAAATTACCTGAACTAAGGTAACACATTCATATTATTGCAATTTCATTTTTAAGATCTAAATCTAATCTAAAAAGCACATTTGAACATGAGCTGTGGAGCTTTGCCTTCTTGGCAAGCCTGTTATTGTTCACCATGCTTCATCCAGGCCTCATTCCACACACTGCCTCGAGAACAAGTCAGCTCTGAGCTTGTTTGCAAGAACAAGCTCTTATGCACTGAAAAGCTGACTTAATCTGTGCATGGAAACCTTCCCTGTCCTCTGTCTCCCTCTCACCTTCTTCAAAACAAGACAATTTCAGATCTCAGAGGTTGCCCAGATGAATTCAAAAGGCAATAAGCTACATACCTCAACTGGCACCACTCTTTTGGAAAATTCAGCCTCTGTGGCTACTGGCATTCTCAATACAACTGTATTTATTTTTTTAAAGTTTGCACCATCCACAATTAAACCTGATTTATTCCAGTTTTCCATGCTGCAGTGTTGCCTCTCCTCTCCACTAAATTAACAGCAGATACCAAAAAGAAAGCAACTTTCTCCAGGGATGGAGACACTCTCCAGAGGCTAATTCTCCCTCAGGTCCCAGAGAGATCCCAATTCTCCCTTCCCAGACATTCTCACAACAGTCACAGATTATTCATTTACCTGCACCCAGCAGAGGAGAGAGAACATCATGTCCTACAGCAATTGTTAGGGAGACACCACTGCTGTTAGTTTTTCATCAATACCCTTTTATTCCCAGCAAAGATCATCTTGGAAGTATTTTGCATGTCGCAGCTATTTTGTTTCCTCCACTTCAGTCACTTCCAGTCAAGCAGAAGAATATGAATGTACTTGCTCTACCTCTGCTCATTAATTCCCAGCACATTTTGAGCAGCAGGTTCCCTTTCAATCGCTTGTGTTTTGTTTGTATTTTGGTAACCTGCTGGTTCTTACAAGAATTTCATTTGAAAGAAATTCTACTGTACAGCACTAAGAAAGATGGCAATTTTGGGGGGAGGCACAAAGGCTGAAAGAGCCACCTGAATGATTCTGTTGCTGCCTCTCAAAATACATGGTCAGATGTCAGGATTTTGGCTGGAGAACAATCATTAATACAGCACCAGTCTGTCCTGGTGATCTGAGACCTGGGGTGTTAGAGGTTAACATCAGCACACAAAGGCAACTGCCCAATTAGAAACTGAAATGCAAGAATTTCACAAAACAACAGCTCTTTCAATATTATTAATGCTACATCACGTTATCTACACATTTACTGCCCCCACCTACTTTCTTAGGCTGTTCCTCTGATTTGGTTGCAGAACATTATCAAACACTCACTGATCTATGTGATTCCCTCTCTCTACCTGCAGCTCCCTGTACTGTGGGTGGCAACAAGGAAAGCAAAGCTTCAAGCCAAAACCCAATTCAGAGATGCAAAGTCAATGCACAATTTTTAAAATTTCTGCTGTATTTGAAAACATTCTCTTCAGAGAGAAAAGTTTCACATCTGCAGCATCTCTAATCCCCACATCCATCACTATTCCTAGAACCAGTACCAGTGTACCAGTGACCCAATCTTGTCAGCTTTGGGGCACTTTTCCAAGCCATTATTTGGGATCTCCTTCTGCAGGCAGGTACTGAGGGAATGTAAACATATAACAAGAGTTCTCCAAAAGAGTTCTGTGCTCCCACAACCTCTCCCAACTCTGGCTTCTGGTCCTAAAATGAGGTGTGGACCAAACAGGTGGGATGCAGTGGCCCCTTTGACCTGAAGATCTGCTTTCTGGAAGACTCCTTTTGGAAAGTTTTATCTATAATACATATTATCTGTATTATAATGTATGCTCATCACTGCCAATATTTTTGTTTGCATGAATAACAACAGTAACAACAGGGCCCAGTGAAGGAAACAGTTCCTTCCTTGTACTTCGAAAAGCAAAACTAAGTGAAGAACAGAAAAAGGCAGGAAGAGAAGTGATAACAGTCAGATGGGAAGAGTTTGGTTTTCTTCCCTGAATTATCTAGCACATCTGCAGGCAAGACAAAGGGCACTTGCTACCAAAAATTGATTTTTAGCCTGTTTCTACTAGATTACCTTTCATCTGCTGCTGAATTTGAATTTGTAACCCATATTTACAACAGACAGTCACTTGTCAGATGTCTGGAATTATTTTGAATTGAAGTATTTCAGCCTACAGAAGCTCCCCCATAGCACATAAAATTGCTTTTTTGGGAAGGAACATCTGGGCACATTCAGGAGGAATGGAAGACAGAACAGCAAAGTGCCTGACTGCAGATTCCTGTGCGTAGCCACATCTGGGGGAAAAGGATCAGGCAGGGAGGACAACACTGAGCACAGTTTTAATGGGAGTTAACAGCATTTGAATGGAAGATGTGGGAGAGATCAAGAAGAGCACCCAGTGGCCTCTTGAAATTATACAGTCAGGAGGAAGTAGATGATGAGGCAGCTACAACATCTTGTCAATAATCAACAGCAGATAAATAAGAGTGAATTTAAAGCTAAAACCAAAAGAGAACAAGCACAGTTCAGAGCAGCAAACCAATATTCTCACAGCACTACATGTATTTATCTTCCCTGTGCAGTATTAGAGCCACTTTCCCAGTGTGGCAGAAACTAAGAGCGTTTATGGGCCTTCAAATGATGCTCACTGAGCACATTGTGTCCAAGCTGCTGCTGTGACAGCCCCAGGAACCTGGGCAGAGCTGGAGAAGGGAGCCAAGCTCAGCCTCTGCTTCACCAATGTCACCAAAGTGAAGCTGGAACCTAAAAAAGTGCACGACCAAAACTGGCCAGCGTGATCCTGCTGCATTAAGCTGAGCCTCCATTATACTTTAGAGATTAAATATTAGAGCCATTACTCTAATCAAGGTGTTAGTTTTCTTATAAAGTTGTTACAGATGCGCAGAAAATAGTTTTTATTACAGTGAGAATTTCAGGTCTAGATGCTGCTCTTATTTATGATCTGCTGTCTGGAATATTCAGTTACCCATGAAGTCTGAAGTACCTGCAGATGTGCACAGATGAAAATAAAGAAGAAAATTTAATTTCTTACCATAGCAGGGATTTTTTGAATATACTTATGGAGGATCTTACTCTCTGTCTCTCTTCCTAACAGCTGAAACACCTCATCTCACACATTTAATGGGGTTTTCTCCGGCTTCACTTTATCTCAAATAATGATATAAATACAGTTAACTCACACCTATTACAAGCAGGTTTACTTCTGCTTCCAGGAAAAAGATGAAATGCATTAACAACTTAACTCTCTTACACTTGGGAAGAGTTCTCCCTCTCCTTTTTCATTTGCAAAGCCCCCAGTATCCAATCAGAATGCTGCTAATATAAATATTACTATTATTAATAGCAATACCCACCTACACAGTGCAGAAATATGAACATGGGTTAGCTTGAAAACTTTCCTGAACACTGACTTTCTATCTAGCCAGGCTTGCAGTGGAAACTGTAGCATGTCATCTGTCTTGGTGTTCATGCTTAATTTCCTTTCATCACTGTTTTACCCAATATGAAAATAATTTTTTCCTGCAGGTTTTTGCAGGGATACGTTAACTTATCTGATTTTGTATTTTAATACAATTTCACAAGCCAGTAGGACTGATACATAACAGTAATTGCTGTTAAAATGGGTGTAAATTGTCTTGATCAAATCAGGAGTGTAAACAATTTTTTTAATTAGACTGCTTGAAACTTGCAGTAACCAGGGAATGATTATGCAAAAGTCATCAGGCAAGGGCAGCACATTCAGCAACTCGTCCCTCTGTGTTTCTATTCTACCTTCAAGTTAAAGCAGAGCAAACACCCATGTTGAGGCTCATGTGTTCAACCCACCAACTGAAGACAACAGAAGTGTGGGACAATTGTCAATGATCCTTACATTGTATTTTTAAAGAGTATGTTTAGGATGTGTCTTACTCAACCTTACCAATAACTCTCCCTTAAAATGTAATTACACATGTATATATTGATTGTGATTCTGCACACACACAAAAATCACACAATTTACCTCTACTGCAATATAGAGTCATCTAAAATAAACACAAGCAACTGATGAATGACCCACTACTAATTTGTTTGCTAATTCTCCCTTTCAGACTGGATATTGTGAACATTTTAAGACACTAAGAGGTATAATTAGTTGTGGGAACAACTCAAGATTAATTACCAGTACAGCAGGGAAAAAATAAAAACCATTAATTACGTTCATTTGTTCCACAGAGGGAAAAATCCATAGTATTCTGGAAAGTAGTGCAATTTGATTAACATAAATTTCTTGACATTACCTCAATTAGAAAATGAAGTTAAAAAAAATGTTTATTTTAAAAAGAAAGGAATTTCACAGTCCTCCTTACATAAAGGTCACTTACTCTCAACTAACGTTTCTATGTACTGAGCTTTCCAGAAACAGATTTTTCCTCATTTCCACTCAGTGCTACCCATAATTGAAAGGACAAGTGATGCTAATTTCATCTTCCTAAATGTCACACCCCGAAGAGCTAATGGGAGCTAACGCAGGTACATCTCTGATGTGCACACCTCTTCAAGCCCTTACACTAATCAGTGCCAGAAGATTTCCAAGTATTTTGCTTCACAGGTCTTGCAATCAATGAAACATTTGGTCTCCAACAACTGGCCTGTTAAACCTCATTACAGAAAGGAAAAGTTGAAAACAATCCTTAATGACCAGGACACACTGGAGAGCACTGTCTGACTATCATTACATAAAACCAGGGCCAGTCTTTACCAAAGGGCCATTAAAGCTATTGGGTCAGGATGGGCCTTGCTGATTATTTCCTTTTCTTAAAAGAACTCCATTATATTTCTGCTTGTGAAAATGCTTCAACAGCATTTTAAAGGTAACTTCTATTTTAAACCAAAGAAAGGACCACTGTAATAGTGAATTGAGGGATTTCAATATAAAGCTGTTACCAGTTACTTCAGATGTCTCAGGGAATACAGTAACAATGTTCTCTGAAAGACCAGGGATGAGACACAGATCACTTTTCAGTTAGCCATGTTTTTAAACCACAACCTTTTTCCCTAAATTAAGTATCATCTCTTCTCCCAACAGAGGGGATAGCATGGCACATTTCTACAACTCTTTCAAACCATAAAATACTCCAAAACATCTTTCTGGATCATTTATTCTGTGTCATTTTTTCACCAGAGACTGGCTTCCCAGAGGGGTGGTCAGTCCCAGACCTGTCAGTGATTCAGAGGCATTTAGACAATGTCCTTAACAACACCCTTTAACTTGGCTAGCACTGAGCTGGCCAGGCAGTCACACTGCAGGGCTGCAGGTCCCTTCCAGCTAAAATATTCTGTTTATTTGCTCCCTCACATGTGCACAGTTTACTGTGCAATTGCAGAGGCCAGTGATGCTCAAAGAGCTGTATTCCAGTGTTTTCCACAAGCACACCCAGGGATGAGCAGCCCCTCAGTCCCAACAGGGTTTATTTAATGGGAATGACCTCAGAGAGGACTCCTGCCTCTACCAGCCCCTGCTCATCAGGGATGACATCTCTCCTGGATGGACAGAGCTGCTCCTTGCAGGGGCATCTCTCACTGTCATCAATGCACACAATGGAAAGCAAAACTGCCAGACAGGGAACCAATAAACAGATATTATGGCCAGGACCTGCCAGCTCCAGCTGCTCTCAAACACTCAAACCCAATCCTCTGCTGTGCCCACGCTGGGATGGATCCCTCAGCCCCAGCTCTGGTTCATTTCGGGCATTATCTGGGCTAATTGCTCCAAACCACCAAAGGGAGTCACTTCATGGAATGGCTCAGTTCAAGCAGGAGGAGACAGCACAATGTAGAGGAGCACTCTCTGCATCTCTGGGAGCTCATGTGGACTCTGAGTCAAATTCACAGCTAAGAAGATCCAGCAGAGAGTATCAAGTTCAAATGGCTCCCAATTAAAAGCTCGTAAGAGACCATTTGCAGTGGGAAAAGCTTGTGCAAAAGCAAAGGATTATGCTAAAGCTTTGTGTCACAGCAAAGGAGAAAAACCCTTCCTTGCCTGCTGTGAGGTAACATTTTATTCTTACAAGGAAGCTTACTGTTTTCCCCAGTATAAAGACAAGTTAAAAACAATTTACAGTTCTTCACTATCCTACCTGCAGTGCTACATGAAAGCAAAGCAAAGCAGCCTGCTGGATGTGTCTTTGGAGCTGACTGAATCCCAGGGTGCTGCAGGTGATGGGCTCCTGCCAAGCATCACTGCACTCAGGGAACTGTTTTTACCAGTCAGACTTTCAAATGGGTATTTATATTCATTGGACACCTCTCAGGATTAATACAGGGGAGCGTGTACCCTCTCTGCATCAGTACAGTTGAGATACTGGGAGGCATTAAGGCATTATTCATGGTGGGTTTATTACTTAAAATTACAGTTTTTGGGTCAGATCTTCAGCTGGCATAAACTCAGCAAAGCTCTATTTAAATTAAAGGAATTGTGCTAATTTACATGCAATTATGATTTGTGCTGAAAGTCTCTAAGGATTATCTACTTGATAAGTCACTTATTTTAGCTAATTGAAGTAGTTGAGAGTGTTTCTTAGTAAATTATGAACCATCTATGATATTTATTCATTGAAGACCTCAGACTGTTAGGCATCAATTGCATATTGTCTTTCTTTCCTTCTATATCTCATCACAATTTTGGAGCTACATTAGCAAATCTTCCCACAAAAAGTACACATGGGAAAACAGTTTTTGCTTGGCACTGACTGTTTAATTTAAACACAGATTTTATCTTTTTTTCTTGCACACTTTATTTCAAAATGATTGTGGAGCTACCAAGCAGATGCCAAGCTCATATTTTCAAATGCTCTAAAACATTGTAGCTATAAAATCAAGATCATCACACTGCCCAAAAAAACATTGCTCTGCTCAGTTTTACCTTACCTAGACCTCTGATTTGTAACCCTTGCCTTTATTAATACACACAGCAAGCTGGGTGCAGTATCTTTGTTTCATATATTCCAAAAGGTAAAGCATTGTGGCCATGAAACTTGATTTTAAATTTGCTGGCAGAGAGGAGAGGGTTTTGCTGTAATTTCACCAGTACAGGATTGATTTCTGCTAGACCTGGCAGCGTTAGGTTAATGGTTGGACTCAAAGATTTAGAGGTTTTTTCCCCAACCTTAATGATTCCATGATTCTGTATCACTTACAGCTTTGCTGCATTACTTGCTCAGACTACAGGCACAGAATGTCTATTAAAACAGTATTTTGTTCATACTGGTAAGGCACGAAGCAATCACGAAAACAGAATTTTTCTTTCACTCACAACTCTATTATGATGAACCAGAATTCTTTTTCATTACTACAAGAAAAATATTCATCTCTCTTACCTTTTGTTTCTGTCCTCTATCTGCAAGATATAGACCATGTCATCAGCAGAGTGAAGCTTGGAGCTGCTGTCTCCCCACTTCAGCTTCAGGCTCTGAGGCCCTGCTGCAGCACACTCCAGCCGTGGAGGTAAGGGTGGTAATGGCCTGGTTTTTGCTTTAATAAAGTGGCTAAAAGGTCCAGCTCCAATTTCATTGACAGCCTGGATCCTGATCCTAAAATGAACAGCAAGAAGAATGTTAAATGAAGTGCTTTCACAAGGTTCTTGATATAAACACATCCCAAGGGACAGGGGAGCCTTCTGGGACTGACTGCTCCAGCCCTGCCACAGTGCCCCACCCCAGCTCCCAGGACTTTTTGTGGCAAACTGGAAGGTCAACACAACAAGGATCATCCTGTTTAGGCTGTAAGAGGTGCAGTGAAGGTGTTAGAAATGCAGCAAGGCAGAGGGGAAGGTCTCAGGACCTGGTGACAGCCCCTTCAGCCACAGGCACAAGGGGCTGCAGCACAGGACAAGCACAGCCTGGAAAATATGAAGTGCCCAACCATGAGTAAATAAAAAGCAGAAGTGTGTTGTGGCTGTCTAACAGAGATCATGGACTAATTTAGGTGAACTCATTCAGGGAAAGCACTGCAATGAAACCCATCCCCATGTTGGCAAACACCCCTGAAGACCCAGAGCCCTGCTCTCTCAGAGTCTCACAAAGCTATTTAAGCACTATTTAAACACAGGAAACTCTGCTGAGATGAACTAATGGAGTAGGTTAAATCCACAAACTCCTACACTCTGCCACAAACTGCAGAAATGTTAACTGCCAGTGAACTGTCCATTAGGTCAAATAAATGCTAGACCCAAGTCACTCTCACAAGATGCACAAAAGCCCTCGAGCCATTTGAGGACATCAAGAAGAAAAGCAGAATGCCTGCCTGGTCACAGCAGCTTGAATTTGGAAATGTTCTTAAAACTGAGCCAGTCTTGTAAATTCTATTTCTCACTTAAGATAACGACTCCTGCTTTCTGCTTTGTTAATTTTCTCTTACCTGTCTGCACCTTAGTCTAACACTGACATGAGTGAGGAGTAGCAGTCTCTGACTATGGAAACATCAACAACACCAGAAGGCAAGTGGGAAATTTGCATTTCCAAACAGTTTTGAGGACTGTGTAAACAGAAACATTGGTACAGATGTGCCTAAAAGGTTTCAAAAGTTTGTTATATCAAAGACTAAATACAAAAAATCCGGATGGAGAAAATTAATTAAGTTTAAGATAGCTCAGCCTACTTTAGTTAGCTGGAGAGATGCCCTTCACTTTGGAAATCCTGTGCACAACAGCCTTGTATTTTCTCATGGGTAAAGACTCCTTACCAGAACTGTCTTTGCTTGGCAAAGCTACTTATTTTGACTGAAGAACATAAAGTGATGCAAGTTCACACAAACAACGTATGAAAAATTACTTTGCTTTGAAGAGCAAGTTTTCAGCTCTACAGTCAGGAAAAGAATATGGTAAAGGGATAGGGAAAAAAATCTCCAGAGAATACAGAATTAGAAGAAAACCCCAAAACCAGATTTTCTGCACTGCAAGAACGTGAAAGGTTACATTGTTAATAAACATACTGCAAAATAATGAGGTCTGATCTATTGATTAGTCAGCTAAAGCCACTGCACACTGAGAATGCAGTGTGTGCAGTCATTTGCAAATGTGTGCTTAAAACTTTATTTACTGACCCAGCCAAGAACAGGGACAACATATTGCTTGGTGTGGAACTGCATTTTCCCTTTGACCTTCCTTCTGGCTTCAGGAAATGCAACCTGACCACCTTCTAACACTACATTCCTCCTCTTCCTCCCTAAGGGTGGATGGCACAAAGATCTAGAGGGTGCCTCCTCTTCAACTGCTGCTTTCACCAAGCATTTCAGATAGAAAGAGCTTTTCCAGTATCTGAAGAAGTGTAATTAATATAACATCGATCTTACTTCATATTACGTTACCGGTTTGCTTTAGATTGGAGAGTCATTACATCAATATTTAATGGTATTTCCAATAGAAAAAACGAAGCCTGCCTGTATTTTCACTGGATTCTAGCAAGCCATCCATCAGCTTGTCCACATAAACAGTAACAGCTATACTACAAAATGCTACTGCTGCTTTTGTAGATTGATTTCAGCAGCATGCTCTATAGTGTATATCCTTTTGTTTTGTTTGGTATTAAAGTCCCAGGAACAACAAACTCTCCTCGAGCACTGTAACTTCAGATGGCTTCCAACTGGCAGCTACCACACCTGAAAACCAGCAGTGAAATCAATCTCTCCCCAGTATCACACTTTTTTAGATACACGCACGCACAGAAACCTGCACTTGTCTTGCTTTTGCCAGGTATTTGCACAAGGCAAAAATGTGTCTCTTCATTCATTTTCTTTCTTGCTTTCCTCTGCTGCACAGTGTTCTTGCTCCCCCCTTCTGACACACACAAATATGCACACACCCACCCCCATTCTGACTCTGGAGCACAGTAAGACTGATGGAAACTCTTAAGTGTTAAAATAGAGACAAGCATCTTTACAAAGAATGATGGCACTGGGAAAGCAGGAATTGATTTATTTGACTCTAACCTGGCTGATGTGGCCACTCTTTTCTGCTGATTGCACCACCATAAAGCTCTGTAAATTGCCACTATCATTCCCAGGGCCTGAGCTTCATCAGACACACACAAACAACTAATTTTGTGTTTCCTGTGCACATGGCAGTGCAACCCAAAGCCAGGTGTCACCTCCCTCTGAACCTCAGTGGTGCCTGCTCAATGGGCATCAGGCCTTGGGAAATCCAAAGGGAAGGGGAGAAGGGAGAAGGGAAACAGAAAAGGGAGAAAGGACCATGGGGAGAAGGGGGGAGAGCAGATGGTGGTGGGAGAGCACCTTGTGCTTTTTGGTGTCCTCTGCTCCAGCCTGTGACAGCTTTTCCAGCTGGGTGGCAGAGCCAGGGTGGGCAAGAAAACATCCACAATTAAGTGGAAACCAATTACTATTTACAGAACTGGTACTGGGGAAAAAAACCCAACCCTTTATCTTCATGTAAAAGTATAGTACATAGACAAGCAGAAATATTTGCAGTAAAAACACTTCCTGAATTCCTTTAAACTTTTCCACTAATGGTTTCTGAGTGAAAGTACCCCAAACATCCTCTTGGAAAGCAAGATGGTTTAACAATCTGACAATCACAATTTGACAATGAGTTTTTTGAAAATGTAAAGACTGTATTTAAGAATAGTGCCTAATTCTGCAGACCCTGGACCAATAATATTTGTATTCATTCTCACATTTTCCCACTACAACTTTTAAACATTTAGAAAGAAAAACCATAAATCAGACTAGGAAAATTTAGAAACCACAACATGATCTTTAACAGACCATTCTCTCTTAAAAGATTCTTGACCCAGGAAAATAAACACACTAAACAGGATGCTATTTTCAGATTGGTCACAAAATCCTTTGTATAGTATTCCATCAAACTGGAAAATCAACTTTTTAATTAATTTTAGAGTCTGACATGAGAAGACTTTGATTCCCTCGTTCCCATAAGAGGAATGCCACCAGTTGCAATACATGTGCCTGTGGAAACCTGTGGGAGTTAAAATGCCATGGACTTCCAAAGGGGAGGGGAAGCAGCATCCTCCACCATCAGCAGCAGCCTGCACATGGTGAACAGCAATCACACACTGCCCCACAAATCCCCACTCAAGACTCCTGGAAAGAAGATTGAGCTTTACACTCTGAAATATGTTTTGTTTTATAGCCTGCTTAAACTTTGCTAATTTGAGCACCCACATGAATTTTTCTCTCCATCTTGGATGACCTTTTACTTGACATGGTTTAAAAATCTAAACTATTTATAGAATTTTTTTCCTAAACCAAATTAAATGTTGCTATTAACACTTAATAATGTTACTATATATTTCTGTACACTGTGTAACTTCAGAGGAGAAGCAGCATTCGTAAAAATTGCAAGTTGTTTTGCAGTGAAGTATCTCAACAGAAGAACACAATTATCTATGGAATGTGTTAAGTGAAGCTTGGGAACAGAGTGTAATAGAAAATTGGTGTTTCTGTGACTGTTGAATACTTATTTATTGTGGAATATTTATTAACTCACTCCTAGTTACATCAGTTCACAGAAAACCAGGCCAAGTATATTACCCTATAATCTGAGTTTCCAGAGCTTCGTGGCTATGTCAATAAAGCAGAGAGACTGCAGAACTCAGACATATTTCTGCAGCTGCTTGCCAGCCAGGGGGTTTACACAGTGCTTTGGGGAGGCATCTGCTCCCTGCAGCAGCAGAGCTGGGCTGAGTCTGAGCTGGAATCCTCTTGGCTCAGCCCTATGATGGCCACTCACAGAGTGACAGAGGCTTCTTCCAGTTCCTCCTGCCTTAAATGCAGTTTGGGATGTAAATCCTTCTCATGGCATGCTGGTTGGATTTGCTGCTGAGACACAAAGCATCCAAGTTCTCAGCTTGGAGCCCATTTCTGCAGAGCCTGGAGCTTTTCTCTGTGTGTTCTTGGGCTGCTCCTGTTGGATGTGGCCATTCCCACAGAGAAGCTGGAAGCAAAGCAATGCCAGACCCAAGCTAACAGCTCCAACAGGGTGGACCCACATGGACAGGGTGGTTTCACAACCACCCCCTATCCAAAACAATTTAAATTTCCAATTTCGGACTTGCTGGATTCATAATAACCAAGATTTGCTTTCAATTTTGGTTTCCTAAAACCAAAAACATTGACAGTGGAATTCCAACTCAACTGAAACATATAAACCCTTTGCTGATTTACTTCAAATTCTGCTGAAACTCTGGCAAGGGAGTTCAGAGCCTCAAACCCAGTAGTACTTGGCTTGTTTAGTCTAGGAAAAATACCTTCACTGTTTTTAAACACAGCAGGGAATAAACACTTGAGAGGGAGAAGAGTAAGTTGTGTTAAACAAAACTGACACGACATGAAGACTCCTCAGTGGAGAAATGTAGAAAATAGGATCAGTGATGTTCTGAAACATTCTTCTGATTCAGTCAGGGAGGGCAGAAAATGCACCAACATTTAGCACACAGCCTGATAATCCTGTCAGGCAGACATTCTCTGATCAGAGACAGGTGTCAAGCATGCCCCAAGACATGCTTGAAGAAAAAATATCAATGAAAAAGTTAATGATCAAAACACTATGATAAATCTATTTTTGATTAGTAAAATAATAGTTCATACTACTGATGAGGTACATTTGCAATCCAACTGCTTTCATTTGTCTTCCCTTACAGGAATGAGATTAAGATTTGGGGGTTTTATCTTTGATTTTATTCAACAGAAGAGCTTTCCTACATTATTACTTCTGATCAGCCATCCACTGGTCTGTGCTCTTCATGTGGGGTAATTTTGGTAGGAATTTAGCCTTACAACAATATTTAGAACAGTTAATGCTTGTGGCTTTGGCTGTTTCATTTGGACCAGAGACAGGATGAACCCTTGACTAAAACTATGTGATTTAATATGGTGCTTTTTACAAAATAATGAAATAAGAATGCAAAAAAAGAAATCAGTCCAATCTCCATTTCTAAGCCTTGAAGAAGACATTTCCCTTAAGGAAGCTGCAGACAATCAAGAACCAGCTAAAAAAGAGACTGAAGTAAGACTTCAGTGAAGAATTTGAATGTCATGCTCTGTCATAAGTGAGTTGAAAAAAGTTCCCTTTTCAGCTTTTTTGGGTCTTGGTTGAACAAACATTTGAGGAGAAACCAGGGAATACAAGACTGCCCAAAGATGATGCATTTCCACAGCTGGGTGACCAATCCACACACAAACTCTTCAACTTTATAGGAATGATCTGTGAACAAGCAATGTGTGCTCCTCACTTTAAATAACTTCTAGTGTATGTATTTGTATCCTTGCTACAACAAGTTTCTTCTCTTGGGTACAGGATAAAACTTCAATTATGAACTTATCATTTACAAGACCTGTAGGATTGTGACCTTGAATACAAAGTAAAAAAAAAAAAGAAATGAAAAATGTTACAGCAAGTTTGTGACATATCTAATTTTAGAACTCTGTGATCAAATTTCAGTCTTTATTAGAACAGTACTTAAAATAGAATTTCTTTTGTCACATATTCTGTTGTATTTCTGTTCATTGCCTGCATGGAACCATTTTTCTTTCTTAATTAGCAATTAGGGAGAAAACATATAAGCCCAAACATTAAACTAATAACATTTTGGCAATGCCACTTAGTAATTTAGACTCTGAAGCAATATCAATTGGTTTTAAATTCAGATCATCTTTTCATTAATCTCCATATACCAGAGACAAAAAATAGCTGTAGCTATACAAATAAAAGTTCATTGTGTGAAAACTGCTAACCCTGCTCAGGGATCAATAACTTAATTTAATCCCTTGGAAAACTTGGCTACTTCTAAGTAGCTGAAAAAACATGAGATGTAACACTGTAATTTTATTTATTTCTTATTTTAAAAATTTATTTATTTTTAAATTTATTATTACCATTGTAACCTTACCTTAGCAGAGCAACTCAAAAAGGAGGAGAGGTCAGAGATAATGCAAGGAGAGGAGAAAAGAGGAAAAAAAGGTGGGAGAAGACAATATTTGAACACAAACTACCACAGTCTATTCCATCAAGGAATGACTGCAGATTCCTGTGCTGGCTGTTTGGGTTGTTGGTTTGCATTTTCAGCCACTCTCCATGGCACAAGCATCTCCAGAGTGAAGCTGAGCTGTGTGAGCTCCGTGCCCAGCGCCGCACTCACCGGTACGAGGTCTCGGGCAGCAACCCCTCGATGACGTGACTCGTCACGTTCCCCACGGGGATGCTGACGTCCCCCAGGTCGATGTTGTAGGATGTGATCTCAGCCCCGTTGTTGCTGGGCTCTTCCCAGCTCAGTACAAGGCACACAGAGGGTGAGGGCTGGCAGGAACCCACGTGCTCGTCCTCCAGCACGGACAGGGTGGAGACGGCATCAGGCACGGACGCGGGGATTCTGCAGGTCACCAGCTCGCTGTAGGGTCCAGCTCCAGCCTGGTTAATGGCCTGGGTGTGAAAACAAAAAATATTTACCAGTATTCTCCCTCACATGTGTATCTAGTTCATAATGATGAGCCTGGAAGAGCTGCATGAATTCTTCAGAGGCTATGCACTGCTGCCTTCCTCTCTAAAGCATGACTCAGACCTCTGCTATCCTAGGGAATTAGTATCTTGTCACTCGGGAATGTCTCAAAAACTGGAGAATATTTCTCTTTTCCCTAAGAGAGATTTAATAACCTTTTTATCAGTGGCAAAGTTTAGTTAGCAAGGGAAAATGTCACAGTCATGCTGCCAGTGGCTGGTGACATCGGCAAACTGGCTACCCAAAATTACTGAGCCACTCAGTACAAAGTCTCCAGTATACCACAGGAGCATTTTGCTTTATGCAAGCAAAATACTCCTACAGATAAGGGATATTTGGCTTGTTAAAAACTACCCTGGTTCCTAATTTGGAAAATGGATAATTGATTTCATGCTAAAAAGCTTCTGATATAAGAATATAGGACCTCAGCACAGCATTAAGCCTATGACTCAACATTTCCCCAGAATCACAGAATCATTAAAGTTGGAAAAGTCATAATTCACTACCAGAACACAACCAAACCACACAGCTCAGTATCTGCCACAAAAAAGGAGAGCAACAATTTATCAAGCTTTTCATCTTAAGCCGTAGATCCTGCATCCCAGTGGAAACCAAGTTTCAAAACCTGGCCCCATTCTGCTCATTAATTAGAGGCTGTTGTCTTTGGAAGCCCAACATTGCACAGTTGTGCTGGCCTGGGGTTTTATCAGCTGATGCTCAGCCAGTGGCAAAAGCTGTACCCATTGCACTGGAATTGCCTAGGGAATGACTGATGTAACCTCCTCAGGACTGTTATAAACTCAATCACAGAACCACGCAGGCTGGGACTGTGGGACTCATCTTCTCCAACTTGCTACTCCAGACAGGTCAGACAATGCAGATCAGGTTGCTCAGGCTTTTTTTCCAGTTGGATCTTGAAAAACTACAGTTATGTAGATTGCACAGCCCCTCTGGACCACTGTTTGACCCTTAATTGCCTGCACAGTAATATTTTTTTCCTTTATATCTCATCTGAACATCCCTATTTACACCTGGAGCCTTACATTTGGAAAAGTTAGCCCAGAGTCTCCCATCAGGTTAGAATTAATTGAAAAATCCAGGCTTACAATGTTGCCAGCAGGACTCTGATGGCAATGACAGGACACATCAAACAACTGTTTGATTTCTAATCTATGCTTAACTGCAGTGAATAACTTATTTCTGCTCTGCATAATACAAACACAAAGCCATGTTCTGTTTTTTCCAGGAGACGTTTTGTTCAATTGAAGAAAGAGATAATAAAGTTACATTTGTCAGCCTTTAAAAAGCCCTTCAAAACAAATCCTGCTCCAGGGAAATCTTCTATTTAGTGCAGCGCTCCTGGAGCTGTTAGAAGTGAGCCCTGTTTTGTGCTCTGCCAATGATATGATTTGTCTTGCCTCTAAACCAGTGTTTGGTCATTTGTATCTTGCTCCAAGCAATTTATTGTCAGTGGTGTTTTTTAACTGCTTTATTGGACAATCTCATCATCATAACTGATGGGGCTTTGCTGTCTAGCTGCTTTCCCTTGCTGCCCCCAAATAACACAATATTTCCCTTTGCAGAAGCCACTATTGTTTTCAGGAATATTCATTACGGGAAAAAAAGTTGAGCAATGGTAAAGACAATTGTCTGCCCTTAGATATGTCTGATTCCTCAATTCTCTTTTTTATTGAGTTACTGTAGATTGAGATAGCAGTACTCTGTGCTTATTAGAAGGCTGAATAAATGTGGTTAGGGGGAATTTTTTATTTTTAAAAAGGAAATTTTTCTGTTAAAGCTGGTAACAGATAAAATAAACTGAAATTTCTGACACTACTTAGCTTCCCTTCTTTGTCTGTTATATCTACTTTGTGAGGAGATTTTTGTGTAATTGTTTGAAGATTACAATGCATCTTGTAAGCAATTCTTCTCCACATAATACAGAGGATCAGATCCAGAGGATGAGGCTCTCTAGAAAGTAATACCTGAGTCACTGATGACTTCAATAAAATATCTTCTTTCTGCCGTGCCTTTCCTGTAACTTCTGCCTATGGATTAAATTATACTGGCTGCATTAAAAACTGAGTAGATTTCTGCAACATTTTTGTGGCAGGTAGTTTGAAACAAGCACCCACTGGCAATCAAAGATGCCATACAGCTGGCTGTTTCCATTTTTAACACAAAATTTTCCTTGGGTTCCCCACAGCAGTGGTCTCAGAGCCTCCTCCCTGCCCAGCAGATGCTGAATGCTCTCCCTCTTGCAGAAACAAGAGGCACTTTCTGGCTCACACCTCCCAGCCACTCACACATTCCCTCCTTTCTCCTTCCCCCACAGTGCCAGAGCAAGGTACACACCAGCTCTGGCCAAGACACAAAATGCATTTGAGTGCACTTGGAGCTGTGGGGCCTGAGCTCTTGGGCTGCTGGCCAGCTCCTCCAAACCTTCTTCCCAAAAGTATGAAAAAAATTCAATATTATATTTAAAAAAAAACTTTAAGAAGGAAACACTCGACAGAAGCATGCTGTCCTTGATAAAAGAAATTACCCTGGGTGGTCCATATGTTACCAGCTGGGTGGGTAATTTGGGTTGGATTAGTGGTGCTCTGTCTTCACATGCAAATATATCTTATGGAAGAGTATCTTAGGTACTTTTACTTCACTCCCAGTTGCTTTACCTTCCATTTATTTATCAGTAGACATAAAGGATGAAAAGTCCTGTTTTTTTACTTTCATACAGATATACAAAATGTATTTTAACTGCTGCTTTTTACTGAAAATAATAGGAGATAAAAAGATCAAAGAAAAAGAAACAATTTAGAGACTCTTTATGCGATCAAATCTCATGAAACTGAGAGACAAAATGGCAAAGATGGGAACTCCCTTTCTGGCAGGTACCATCTCCTGTACACACAGGAATTTATTCAGCTGCTTTGCCTAACTTGATAAATTAACCAGATGCTGGAATTCATTACTTAAGCCAGGGAAATCTTCAATATCCAGTGGGGTGGTAGTTATTTACCTCTCCTTACCATGAAGAAAATTATTATTATTTTTTTAAATTTTCTAAACCATTATCACTTTGTTTAGGGGTCAGAGGGCAAGGTGGCTGTTACAGGCATTAGTCACCAAAAGCAACAAAACACAAGAGCAATTTTTAAGCAGCACATCAGTCTGCATTGCTTAAAAAAACCCAGAAAACTCCATTCCTCCTGCCTTAGCACATAACTTCAGAGGGGATGATAAAAATAAGAACAGCAGTGGAAGGAAACTCTGTTTGGATCTCAGAGGGCAATGCATGCAGCCCCGCCGTACCTGCAGCCTGCAGCAGTAATGCGCTGCCGCCGCCAAGTCACCGATTTCAAAGCAGGTTTCTGTGCCACTATATGCAAGCTGTAGAGATTCCTCCTCTTCTCCCCACTCTAATCTGTATTCAGAGATGTCAGTACCAGAACATTCAGGACTCTGCAACACAAATATTTATGTGGTTCAGTTCAGAAATGAGCACTTCGGATCGCTGTGTTTCACTGGGGAGGGAATAAAGTACATGGAAAAAAAACCCAACAACCACCCTTATTTTTAAATTAATACACCATTACTGCTGCAAATGGAAACGCACTGAGTTAATGTTCCCTAAGAGGTTACTGAAACAGGACAATTCTGCACAAAAATTACCTGATTGAAATTCAGAGAAATGAGTGAGTGTAAGCAGCTACTTTGCTTTCCATCAGGACACTCAGGAATAAATTGTCTCTCCACTGGCTTGGCAGAAGCGCAACCATGGAGAACATAAAAAAAGCATCAATCTAATGCAGCCTAGTTGAGAGATCAAAACACAGCTCTGGAAGCACTGGCCCTGGAGCCTGAAGCAATCACTCATGTGCTGAGAAAAGAACCACCTCAGCAAGGGAGGAGCCCTCCATGGAAATCACCCATCAGTCCCAGAAGGGGACCTGTGAGTGTGGATCCTGGCACATTCACAGCCACAGTGAGATTCCCATGGGATCACAGAATCATCAAATGGTTGGGTTGAAAGGGACCTTCAAGATCACCTCATTCCACCCTCTGCCATGGGCAGGACACCTTCATCAGACCAGGCTGCTCCAAGCCCCATCCAACCTGGCCTCGAGCACTTCCAGGGATGGAGCAGCCACAGCTTCTCTGGGCAAACTGTTTTAGTGCCTCATCACCTTCACAATACAGAATTTATTCCTAATATCTAATATAAACCTGTCCTCTTCCACACATGCCTAGCAATTCCTTTATTTAGGAGAACAAATATTCACTGTCTAAATGTAATGGAGATGACCCAATACAGGCAAAACAGCACAGTTCCCAAACCAAAATATTTGGTGTTTTTAACAGAACTACCTAGAGCTGTACTGTGTGGTCTGAAGCAGCTCAGGGAAGCACTGCCCAGCCTGCAGTGTGGCCAGAAGGACTTTGGGATTTTGACATGCAAGATGCAATTTCCAGTGCATCCAGATGTAATTTCCAGGGATCCAGAGCCTTGCTGCACACCACAGCGACCACCCTGCACAGGGGCTTCTCTGGCCCTGAGCTTCCAGCTGTTTGAGCAGGAACATTCAGAGCTCCTAAGCCAGATTTCAGAACAATGTGTAAAAAACAACCCCATCATTAAGCACCACAGTGTGCTCTCTAGCCACACTCCACAGTGCTCCACTGTTTTTCCTTCTTATTCATATTAACCAAAAAATGACACTCTTTAAGAAAACATAATCACTGCAAACCACAGCTTCATTTTTAGCTAGAATAAATAAATATATCCTTCAAATAAATAGAGAGCCTACCAGAACTACTGCTTTATGGCTGGGGAGAGTAAATCCCTGACCATTAAAAGGTAACATTTGAAAGTTCAATGCAATTTCTAGTTGCAAAAAATATTAATAGCCCCAAACTTCACCAAATACACCTGTTGGTTATAAAATTAAATGCAGATTACATTTGTATCTAAATATATTAGCACAATTTATTTGTGCATCTTGTGAATGTCAGTGACTTCCTTCTCAACAGGGGCATTGTTTTGGAGGGAAGCCTAACAGAAGGTCTGGAATGGCTGCTAGATTTTCACTGAAAACTACAGCCCCACTGAACCACATCACAGTATTATTTATGGTAACATCCTTTCTTTTCTGCCTTAATTACATAACATCTTTAATGGCACCAATCATCCCCACAGCACTTCAGCTAACACTTATCTTGAGCCCAGTGCCTAAGATGCTGGAGAACAGAGGAGGAATGCACACAGACTAAAATAAAAGTAAATATTTGAGGAAGAGTCAAGTTTTGAAAGGGAAAAAGCCCTACATTGTAAGCATTTATGGAGAGTTAATTTCATGTCAGAGACTCCGGTTTCAGCCAAAATCAAATATTTGTCTTCATAATTCCAACTGAGAACATGCTGATGTGCTAAGAGCTTGCAGAGAGCACTTCTATCATCTGATGCCAGTGCAGGAGGTCTTGTGTCTGAATCCTGGTCTGGAAGACCCATGACTAACTTTGTGTAAGCACAAAGCACTTGCTTCAGAGCAAAGTAGAGAAGATGATTTTCTACAATAGAAGAGCTTCTACATAGGGTCTCCTTGCATAAAAAGATAGCTCCAGAGCAGTAAACAGCTCTCAAGCTCGCTTTTGGGTTCTGTGGTGAGCTCACTTGTTAGGGTGAGCAAGGTGGACTCAAGCAGGGCACCTGACTTACCTCCCAGCTGAGCAGGACTCGTGTGTCGGACAGGAAGGACAGGGAAGGTGCTCTGCACTGGCCTGGTGGTCCTGCTGCCGTGGTGACCTCTGTGGCCTCCGAATACGGCCCGTACTGGAGGGGAACAAGGTATTATTATTAATAATAATTATATACAGGTGCACATCCATCTCCAAGCCCTTGAGATTGTTTCCAACAACACCACATGAAATTTTTCAGTGCACTAAATCTTTTCAAAGACAGACTGGGCTTCCAACACCTGGCACCAAACACCAGAGCTCAGGATGAGCTGACACACAAATGACTCAGAGCTGAAGTGTGAGGTGAGCTCAGGAACAAGCAGAGAGCATGATCATCCTTTGTGCATCCTCCTGTCTGGCAGCAAGTGCTCGTGAAAGCAGAAACCACCTCCAATTTGCCCAAAAGTGAGAATGAGCACACAGTAACTGAGGAACAGTTTGTGTCCCTCTGCCTTACTTCAGCACAACGTGTTCACATATCATAACCAGCTTCTCATGAATACAAAGAGGAGCACAACAAGAGCAAAGCACCTATTGGAGTCCATTTCCAGCTTCTTTTACATAAAGTGCCTGCCCCAAGTTACTTGTAAAAGGACAGGATGTGCTGGAGCCCCAGGCTGGTACAACCTGCAGGGACACGCTGCGCACACACCGTGGACACTCCGCTCCAGGGCAGCTCAGACAACTCCCGAGCCCGTGGTAGGGGAATCATTTAAATGCAGATTAGCAAGAAAAAGGAAAAAAAAAACCAAAAAAGCAATTTTCAGCAGGCTGGGAACCTGGCTTCAGCCAGCAGAGCGAGGAGACAGCACTGAAACAGCCTTTCTAAGGCCTCCTGAGTGGAAGAGTGAAGTTTGCTCGGTACATCCTCAAGTTAATTAGAAATCGTTCTCCAGAACAAAGGAGCTTCACTTGGAAGCAATTAGAGGAAAAACACTGATATTTACTTATTTTATAATTCAATTTTAGTGAATGTGACAAAAATGAGCCACTACAAAAAGGCACAGAAATGATGAACCCCAGAAAACTTCTCAGCAGATGTGTCAGTATCTGCCATCGAAGAAAGATCAACACCGATTGTTTTGTCTTACAAAGAAAGCACATGCCAAAAAATGTCATTTACTGACTTCTGCTGTTTTCAAGGGAGAATTTGGTACAAGACATCCTCCCCTATTTTGCACTTGGTTGAAAAACCCAGCCAAACCAGAACCAGCGCCCTCATTTAACAAAGAGTGGAACCAGAAATACTGTTCTGTCAAAAAATAATAAATTAAATTAAAAAAAAAATAAAAAAGGGAAGGCATCATATATTAAAGCTACCAGGTAGGCAGTGGCTTTCAGTCCAGCAAGCAAATCTAATCTTTCCATGTGCATTTAATTTTTCACAAAAACAAATCAGTGGGTATTTTTAAGACAAGACAGTTTAACAGTCTTGCAGATTTTTCCAATACCCAAGTTAAGTTTTAACAGAACTTCTCCCTGTGAGTAACTTTAAACCTTTGTGTTATGTTTGTCATCAAGATTTCCTGGGGAGAAACACATCCATGCGTGCAGTCTAGCTGGGACTTTATGTAACACCACTGGAATGACACAAAGGCAAGCATAATCAACCCAAACCTTAATGAAAAAGAAAAAGATCTTTCTGTAGACCTCCATGGACATCAGACAGGAATTCTGATGTGTTTGGGAAGGTAGTTCTTCCAAGGAAAACATTTAATGAAAAAATCTCATTGAATTTATAGAGCACACACTTTTTTGAAATTAAAACAAAGAAATCACCAGGAATGTGAGTTTCCCTCAAAACATCCCACCTGGGTGAAACTGCAATTCTTGTTTTTACACACTTTAGACTCAAATCAAAAAGAAGGAAATGTGACAGAATGAGGATTAAGAGAATCCTCCCTGCAAGCAGCCATGACTTTTAGCAGGGATGTTGAACATTCGGGAGCAGCTGATTCTGGCCAGTCAAATCCCATCAGTACCCAAAATCTTTTTTAAAAGAGACCCAGGTCTAAAACTGCATCTCTTATTTATCACATGGTTTTCCTTCTGCCCATCTGCCCCTCGTGCTGAGCAGCACTGGCAGCACCCCAGCCCGAGGCTCAGCCGCAGCAGGGCCAGGGCAGCGCACGTACCCCGCCGTCGTTGAGCGCGCGCACTCGGAACCTGTACGAGGCCCCGGGGAGGAGGCTGCTCACGGTGCACTCCAGCTCAGGCCCGTGGTACACCTCAGAAACCACTTCTTCAGGGGCTGTCATCTCCACACTGTACTCAGAGACAGGGCAGCCACTTTCTGACTGAGGGACATCTGAAAGAAATCACATAATTTGTGATTAATAACAGTAGGGCGTTAAGAGCCATTTTTTACTTCATATACCACAGAAATGTATATTTCTGCTTCTGTGTATACATACACACACAAATATCTCTCTTTTGTTGTGGGCACCTTTGTTCTTGCCCATGAAAACAATGTATTTGATAATACCTGCATGTATTACAAGCCAGTTCCACAGACTCAAACTGTCTGGGGATCAGAAAAACAGCAGCCACCAAAATGCTTCCAGGAAGCACTTGGATGAATTTTTACACCAGTGTTGAAATATATTTGACAGTTTGAAATTTTTTTTATACAGAATTTGGCTTAACAAATGATGCCACAAAAATACTTGGATGCTGCAAGATTATCACTGTAAAGAAAACACTCTGTTGGAAACTGGCATGTGCCTTGTATTCTGAAAAATGTGCATTTTTTGACAAGTTGGTGCCATGACTGTAGTCCAACATCTTTGCAAAATAACAGGGGTCCAACAGATTACATGTGGATCAAGATTTAAATGCCATCCAAACTCCTCAATATGTTCTAACTCAAATTTTGAAAGAAGTTATATATTAGAAGTACCAAAAATGCTTCTGCCAAGCCAACACTGCAAATGAATTTTAAAAAAAATATTTTGAGTCACACTATTTTTGAAATAAAAGGATAGATATTCTAGTGAAGGTGATACTTAACAGCCCTGAGAGGGACAGGGCTAAAAAAAATAAAATGGGAGCAGAGTGTAAGGACAGCTGAGCTCAGAAATCCAACACTGAGCCACCACATCTGATGAGAAGCTGCACTTCGGACTTGCTCAGACTTCACTGGGCTTTGCTGTGCATTTCCCAGTGAACAGGAAACAAGCAGTAGAAACAAATGTTCCAGGTCAGCAGCAGAACCAAAGCTTTAGAGCAGCAGGATGCTGCACTGGCTTACCCCACTGCAGCTGCACTTCCCTGTGCCTCGGCTTGCCCAGGAGCCGGGGCGGGCGGCAGGGCCCCGGCGCGACGCTCAGCGTACGGACAGGCAAGCTCTCGGAGCACTGGGGAGAACACAGCTCAGTTACCCCTCTGAACAGATCACAGCCCAGTTACCCCTCTGAACAGATCACAGCTCAGTTACCCCTCTGAACAGATCACAGCTCAGTTACCCCTCTGAACAGATCACAGCTCAGTTACCCCTCTGAACAGATCACAGCTCAGTTACCCCTCTGGGCCAGGATCAAGCTCAGCCTTCTGGCACAACCACCACTTTCAAAGTGAGCTGTGGTTACAGAGCAGCACAAGAAATTTCTTTACACCCATCGCTTCATGGAAATTTGCGTGAACAGTAAAAGAGAGGAGATGCTATCAAGTACATTAGTACAAATACAATTTAAATCAAAGAGGAGAATTACAGGAATTAGGGTCTGAGAAAGAACCCAAAAGCTTAAAGGATCCAGCCATATGAGAGATAACTGTTACAACAAACTACCTCTTTCTGCATCTCCAGTCAGTACAGGGTCAAGCACATAAGAGTCTGTGGCCTTTTTCAAGCAAGTGGCCACATCAGATAAACATGGTCTTTTCTAATGTAAATATAAACAACTACAGACTGGTTTTGCAGAAACCAAATCTCACTAAATTGCAGCTTGCAGAAAAGAAAATTATGTACACATAGAAATCTAAAATTCAGCAACTTGCAGAATGAGATTAACTGCAATCAGTGTAGTTTTACTGTGCTACAGGGAAAACATTTCCCTTCTTTTGAAAGCAGAAATGTTTTACCAAAATTAGCAGATAAATCTCTGAAAAACATAAACCCAATAGCCCTTATTGTTAGATAATACCCACCTGACTGTGTCCACCAGTGCTGATACAGCATGCCCGGAGTTTATACAAAGTGCCTGGTTTCAAGTGAGTACAGGTGTATTCTGTAGCAGAGCCACTGTAGGCCACTTCCCACTGATTTGCTAAAAATAAGATATATCCAAGTTTAAAGATGTGGAAAGCAACACATTTAGCAGTGTCTAGGAGAAAGGAAAATCTTTAATGTGGTCTTCCACAAATTATGTATTTCGGGAAAATAATTACTATTATATGAATAATTACAATTACTATGAATGTTATTTCCCACTTGAAGACATAACACATGTTATGACATGCAAATACATACACTTACAGATCTAAATATGAGTTTTGTAGATAATGCATAAATGTGCAAATATATGCACACAAAAATATTTCTAGATTTAGCCATATGACCTAAAATTCTGTCATTATTCATAAAAAGAGGATACCTAAAAAACCCACTACAAAACCTTCCCAAAATCCAACCCCAGCTCACTCAGGAATCCTGCAAAGTACAAAACACTGTTTCAATAACATTATTAGTGTATTAATGATAATAACAATAATAACCTAAAGAGTCAGGATTCCATAGAGTAGCCACAGTGTTTTGAAATTGAGACAACTTGACTCAAGTTTACCTTCTGGGCTTCCTTGAGAAATCTCCAGCAGATACTTTAGGATTTCTGAACCACCATTATCCTGTGGAGGGTCTGAAAAAATAAGACAAAAATAGAAGTAAAAGATAACAAAACAATTACCAAACCTGTTTCTGATCCAGCTCCTTCTCCACAACTCCTCCACATTAACTACACCAGGTTATTTGCAGCAGGAGTGAGTAACAGTATTTTCAGCATGAATCAGATTAAGGCTGCTGGATAATGATGATCCAAACAAAATGTGTGGAAAAAGCACTGAAAGAGAAGTTGTGTGGAGGTTTGCCCCAGTAATAAAGGAAGCAGCTGGAATGAAGCAACCTGAGCTGGCTTACCCCACTTCACACTAAAGCCATGAGATGTTATTGGCCCCTTGATCACAGGTCTGGTTGGAGGTCCTGGCCTGTCTGGGCTGGTTGTGCAGACCAACACTTCGCTGGGAGAACTCTTCCCTTCCACGTTGGAAGCAAACAGCTGAAACAAAACCACAACCAGTTTGCCCTTGTTCACTGCAAGTGCTTTTCTGGAAGTTCTGCATGGGACTTCTTTCAGTATTTGCACAAATGTCACCAAACTGGAAAGTATGTCACATCCCAAAGTGTGTGGGTTTCTAGTAACAGATATTAGATTGTCATGATGTTTCTTTATAAACCACAGAGATTTCTTCCTCTCCTTCCATCAGCAACTGATCATGACATGTTTACAATAAAAGCAGTGCTGGTTTTCTCTTTAAAGAAAAAGTCATCTTTTTTAAATAACTGTGTCAATTTGCAGTATTTTTCTCATAAGATAGAAATAAGAAAACTGTAACAATAACTTTGCTGGTTTTGTTTTGGAGGTATTTCTAACTGCTATTTACAACAAAGTAATTCAGAGTATCAGTAATCAAATAATCAAAAGTCAGATCAAAGTTGTGCCTGTAGCCAGTGACACCAGGCTACAGATTTGCTCTGGTATCAAATGCAGATTTGTAAAATACATGTCTCATCTGAAAGCAGGGCTGCAAAACAGCACTAAGGGTTCTCTTCTCTCACCAGCCACAGCAGCCTTTACAACACTAAAGGGCATCATCTCAGAGCGACAACACAAAAACTTCCCAATTCTTTGGGTAGTTCAGGAAACTTCACAAGGTCTTCAGTCCCAGAGAGCAGGAAAAGAGCATTCCCTGTGAGGGTGGTGAGGCCCCAGCACAGGCTGCTCAGAGAGGCTGTGAATGCCCCAGAAGTGGACAGAAGTGTTCAAGGCCAGGTTGGATGCCAGTGTTTAAGGCTCCAGGCTTGGAGCGCTCTGGTCTAGTGGAAGGTTTCCCTGTCCACAGCAGGAGGGTTGGAATCAGGTGATTTTCCAACCCAAACCATTCTATGACTCCATGACTTTTTCTTTTTGTTGCTCCTGAATATACCAAGACCTAGAGAAGCCAGGTGTTGGCCTCACACACAGCCTCTGGCCATCTCCAGAGGGACACCATGCTCTGGGTGGCACACCTTGGAAAAAACCCAAAACAGAAAGCATTACACAATGACAAGAGGAAAAAGACTTTACCCTGAATTTATACTGTGTGCTTCTTCTGAGATTCTTCACAGTACAGGCTTGCTCCTCTCCAGTGTACTTTGGGTGAAACACACTATCCTAAAAAAATACAAAACCAAACAAATTCTCATAGCTGAGGAAGCTAAGAAAGTGTTCCTTGTGTTAGTCTGTACCTACAACACATTAGAGCAAAGGGGCTTTAGAGGTGAGTGCTTTTTAAAAAAAGAAAAAAAAAAACCAAGAAAAAACCTTATATATTTTATTATATAAAATATAATAAGATTATTATTATACTACTATAATATTACTATTATTATTATTATACTACTATACTACTAGTTTTAAACTGCAAGGCCATACTACTTTTTCTTTAGAAGAAACAAGTTGCAGCTGCCCTGGATAATGTAATTTTGCTGCAAAATAAGCACAGAACCAATCCTGGCAGTTTAACCTGCTACACAGCTGGAAGTGAGAGATGACAGAAGACAAGCCCACCAAGGAGCAGCCAGGAGGACATGGCAGATTGACCTAGCTAAGGACAAGCTGCCCTGTATCTCACAGATTCCTGTGTGGCTTTGTAAGTAATCTCAGATGACAGCAGAGATTTTTAGCTAAGGATTCCTAAGTCTGCTGTGCAGCAGAGCAAATCACACAGCTCCACCCTGCCAAGTACCCAGTACTCCTGGAAGGCCCTCCAAAGCAGCAGCCCATGCTGCTTCTCAGTCATCTCCAATTAATAAATCAAAACTCAGCTTAAGCCACACAGTACTTACATTATCTTCTTCCTGAATTTCCAGGGTGTAGGAAATCACTTCCTCTGGCGTGCATCCTTCTACTTTATTCCACTGCAATGAGATCCACGTCACGCCAGCTCGAATGAGCCGTGGTGCACAAGGGGTCTGAGGAATATTGCCTGCAGTGTAGCAAACCACCTCCTGGCTGTACCCACTGCTCAGAGACAGAGCAGAGAGAGAGGAATATTAAAAACCAACAAACAAACCTCCAATCCCCCACTTCCAAACAAAGAAACAAAGCAAACAAAAAAAAAAACCAAAATAAAACATAAACAAACAAAACCCCCAAACAAAAAAAAAACCCACAAAAACACGAAGCTAAAGAAACCTACACCTCAATCTACTTAGAGAAATATTTCACATTTTCAAAAGATTTGGACAAAGTTCAAATTTCTCAGGTGGAAAAGATGAACACCCAGTTGGGATATGCCAGAACTAAGAATAGAAAAAAATGCAGGATAAATGTGTCTCTCAGTCATTTTTACAGATCTCACCACAATAACACTGGAAATATATGAATGCCTAAAATTAACATGATATTAACTGTGGAGGAAAACCTCACTTAACAAAGGGGAGCTAAAATACAGGGAATAAAGCCTCAAGTGTTCAACTTTTGGATGGTGAACCTGACATGCAGAATACAAGTTCTATAAACTCTGATCAAGCTCTCAATGGAAGGTGACATTCTTGCAATTCCTTTTAAATCTGTTTCCAAAGTACAACACATATTTTGTGCCTTTGTCGTGGTTTTAAAAAAGTCACATCCTGAACTTAACACACAGAAAAAGCTAAATCTCCTTACTCCAAATCTTCTTTCTCAAAAATAAACTATTTGGTGAAATACACTTATACTTAAATAAACTACCTAAAACTAAAACCCAAACAAGACAAAAATCAGCATACATGCTAAGTCCACAAGCATTACAACAAACCAAAACCATCTCATGACATGAAGTGTAAGAGGACATTATCATCCTTTTATTTTGAGTGCTGTCTATAAAAGTAAGGCACGTGTTGCTGGTGCTTATCTCACAGATTAGCACAGAGCAGCTGACCATAAATAGTTTTTAGCTCACTCCTTCCTTAATAGCCTGAGGGGAGAGAAAAAAGGGAGAAAGAACACCAAAAAAAAACCAATAAAAACCCCCAAAACAGACAGACAAACAAGCAAAAAAAAACCCCAACCAAAAAAAAAAGAAAAAAAAAAAAAAGAGGGGGAGTGAAAGATGAAGATATTTTAAAAATCTGGAATCTGACAAAGAAATGTGATGCCAGAACTGAGAACTCTGCACAAACCCAATTCCCTTCCAGTTACACTCAGCAGCTCCAGCTCAGCCCCCCTTTCTCTCCACACTGAGTATTATTTCAATGGGGAGAGAATTAATCTTGCAAGAAGCTGGGAAAAGGGACTCTGTGCACACATGAGTGATCTCAGTCCATGTCAGGGAAAACACAGAAACATGAATAAAGAAGCTTTCTAAAGCTATAAATTACTGTGAGGCTTGTGTTTTAGAAGAGAGAACAATGCAGGAGTCTCCCTCCACAAAACACATTGTTATATACCACTGGTGTTTCTTTTGTGTCCTTGTAATAATGATTAGATCCTGTTTAGCTAAGAAGGACAATAAAGGAGTACACAAGGGCACTGGATGTTTGGCTTCTTCACAGCTAAACCTTTCCTGGCCTGCTCTGCTTGCCTGAGCATGGGAGCACGCACTGTCCCTGCAGCACAATGTCTCTCTGGGCACACTCTGCCCCTCAGCTGCAGAATATTTCATCCCAGTGCTCCCTAGCAGCTCCCAGAGGATTGAACTAAGTCTGATTTCTCACCTATCTTCATGTGATCAGTTTGTGTGCAAGGAAAAGCAGAAGCTAAACCCTATCTTTCAGTGTCTTGGAAGTCCCCGTCCTCTCTCAGCTCTGCCTGTCTCTCCCTTCTTTCCCACCCCATCAGCCAGCCCTGCCAGTCCTGAAGAAGGAAGGGACTGTACTGCTGAAAAGAGACAGAAGGGCTTTGCTTTAAACCAGAAAAATAAATATATCAAGATTCCTTTCAAAATCTGTAACTCAACTTCCCCTTGCTTGTTTTTCTTGGTTCACAGAGGTCCCTAGTGGGAATTTTACATAACAGATGTATTCTTTCTGTATTAGGAATAGACCACAAAACACCATTTAACACCTCAAAAGGAGCCTATCTGCTTAGGCTGATCTCATCATGCTGAAGGTACACAGCAATTCCCTGGGAGGTGAAGGATATCACCAAGGAAAGCGCGACTTTCCTTGAAGCATTAATAACACAGCAAATGTCAGATATCTAACCCGAAACCATGAAGAGAAAAGAAGCAAAAATCCCCCAGAAATTCCTCTTTATGCTGGCATTGATAGGTAAACTTTTCAAGCACCACTTTTTCTCAATAAAGTGTGCACCCTGAGGCACTCACCTAGTACCGATGTCATTCTGGGCCGCCAGCCGGAAGGTGTAACCCAAAGCCGGGCACAGCTTGGTCAGCTTGCAATGCTTCTGGCTCCCAAAGTAACATTCTCTGAAACCACTGTTCCTCTTTCCCTAGAAAGAGAGAAATCTGTAATCAGATCGCCATGAAACAAAACCACGCCAGGCTCATTTTAAAAGGAGCTGCTAAATGATATCAGAATTAGACGTTTTCATAAAGGAAGCTGTGCAGGCACTGACAGTGCTGCTGTGCTCTGAAAATCACACAGATCAGCACAGTCTGCCTGCTGTCAGACCCCTCCTCTTCTCCCCTTCTTGTAGTTGTGAGATGTGTCTACAGCCCCAGCTTGAAGAGCAATTTATCCCACTCACAACAAAAAAGTGGGAAAATGATCAATGAACCGTGTCTCCGAATCTCCCCGAGCACAGCCAAGGTGCAGCCAACATTTCTCTGCAAGCACTGTCCTCCTCCACACCTGCATCCCTGGCTGGGATTGCTTCAGGAATTCCCTATCCCACAAGAGGGCTCTCTCTCCCCACGGTCCAGCACGGCCAGAGCCAGTGGGACAAGCTGGGTGTGACCTTTCCTGTGCTCTCCGGGGCAAAATTCACTCATCCCAGAGGAACATCCACCGTGCCAGGGTCTGCAGCCACCCCACTGCCCGGAGCACACGGCATGGGAGGAGAGAACAGGGTTTGCAGCTTTGCTGAGGAAGTTGCTTGCCAGAGGGATGGTTTATGGGAGCTTCCCATCACCCTGACCTGGAGCAATGATCCATCCTGGCAAAGACAACACCAGGCAGCAGCCCAGGGGGTATTGAGATGCTTCTGCTGCTCCCAAATACTTCCTCAGGTACTGGTTTGTACCTCAGCACTGCTGAGCACAAGGAAGCTCAGAAGTTCTTCCTCCACCCCACCACATTTAAAACAAAAGCAAACCCTTATCAATCCACTCCAGCTTGGTACACCCTGGGGCAGAAATAAAGCTGAGCTGCTGCAGGACAGAGACCCTAAAGTAACAGGGAATATCTGGTGGAGTCATTCTATGCCACACATGGAAAACATCAGATTGAAGTCATTCAGGAGAAAGGACATGGACTGCTCAGCTCCTCATAAATAATATCTACCAGAACTGCAGCACTTGAAAGGAGTTTTAATTTCAGTACTCAAATACAAAATGATTGGACAATTACATTATCAAGTACCCAAAAGCACACCAGAATGGAAGCCTGACAAAGCACATCCACGGGCTCCAGCATGTGCAGAAGACGGGGTTATGCCCACCTCTGCAACTTCTTCTGACTGGAAAGCTCTGCTGAGCCGTTTACTAGTTCTGCCATGTGTCTGTACAATTTTTAATTTTCATTTTACTGTTTACAGGGCCAACAGCCTCACCTGCTGTGCCTCCTTGGGCTCACTCTGCCCTCCCACACACTGCTCCTCCTCCACACTCAGAACATCACCACTAAAGATCTAAAAACACCTGAGTGGGACATGCATTTTTCACTGGCCCATTCTCCAGCCCCTGCCCATTTCTACTTCTCCCTCAGTCTGTGACACAGAAGGAAAAACTCCCTGAAACGTTTGTAGTGAATCTCCAGAAGGTGTTTATCAGGCTAGAAGCAGCCACACACATCTCCAGCACAGCACAACAATGTGGAGGCACTGAGGGGACATTTAGCACGCTGGCAAACAGCCAGAACTTTTATTTACACAGTGGGAGCCTCCACTTGTTCTAGAACTCCTTTACACACAATCTCCTTCAACTTCACCCACCTGCTCCAGCTGTACCATTTCTGCACAGCTCACATAAATTAAGGAGTGGAATTGGGAAAGAATCACGAAACCCAAAGCAGAAATGTTTTGTAAATGAGAAAACCTTTACAGATCCAAAATCCCTAGCCATAGAGTGCTATGATATAATTCCTAGCTAGAGTTCTATAATAGAATTTCTTTAGGACAAAAGTAACAGGTGAGCATACTTCTCAGCTCAGCAGTAATATATTTAAAATGCAGACTATACAAAGCCTAATTAGAAATCTTATGTTTTAGTAAAATATCTACTCATCAGTGCAAGCACTACTAAAAATAGATTTTTTTCCCCCTATGCAAACTCTTTTTTACAGGTTGAGTTGTCTTAAACTAATTTTTCCTCAACTCTTTAATGACTTCACAGCTTATAAATAACTGAAAACATTTAATTTTTTTTGGATTTCTGTTTAAGAACGCCTTTTTAAAAAATAATTTTCCTCTGCTGTTTTTCCAAGAGGACAAAGTGACCAATTACTAAGCATGTGGTTAATAAAACAATGCTGGCAAAACAGGGAAATCATGGAAAATCTCACCTATAGCACAATTCCTGAACTGAGAGCAATGGGCCAAGCAAACTCCACTTATCAGCCTGGCTGGTTAAAACTTTGCCAAGATTGCCAAACATTTAAGGTATCCTTAACTTTATAACAGTACAAACCCTGATAGTGTATATATTCCTCTTCTAGAACTGCTATTGTACATTCCCCAGACTCACTCAGAGACCAACTGGTATTCAGATTACTCAGACTGGCTGGTATTTTGGATTCTATTGGCATTAATTGGAGAGGCTGGCCGATATTTCTAATTATCCTGGCATTAATAGCCTGGAAATAGCCTCTCCGCTCCTGCTCTCCCAAGATTTATGAAAGCACTAATGCTGGCATAATTATAGACAGGAACAACTGGCAGGCTGGTACTGGCTGCCACCCAAGAGTCTTACAGCTTTCCCAGAATCCTTCTCCTATTCTTTGTACACTCGGCATCCAAGTTTTTAATCCTTCAAATAATGTTTCGTAAATTGCTTAAAATACACTGTATCATTTCTGCAAGAATCTGTAATCCCCAGATTTCAGAGGGAGAGCGCTGTTGGACTTCCCCAGCCTGAGGATGTCTTCTCCTGCCTTCTCCAGCCTGGGTTCCCCCTTCTTCTCCAGGACAGCCCACCCTGTGATGGACCATCAGCGCCTGTCTGAGGAAACAAGGACAATTCAGCTCCACACAGCCATTCTAAATTGCACAATGCTCCAACACAGTGTTTAAACACAATGAAGACCTCTGCCTGCTATTTCAGCAATATTTCAAGCTGCACACTCACTTAACACAGGGTGTTTGATTGTCTTTGGAGAGTGTATCTATTGAAGAAGGGATTTGAGGTTAGAAACTGGTTTTGTTGACTGAGTTCCCTGCAGCAGATCCAGTAAATAAACACAAAAGGAGGAAGGGGCCACTGCAGGTACAGCAGTGCAGGAATAGAGCAAAGTCCTGCACGAGACCTCCCTGCACAGGACTGAGGCAAAGCTCGGTGCCACATCTGTGAGCAGGATGCAGGACTGACATCTGCTGTGGCCACACCAGCATCGGCTGCTGTGTTTGGGTCGTGTTGGCAATAAAAAGGAACAGACTGAAATTCAATCTGACACAGAGCTGTGGAGCAAACTGTCAACAATTAGTGTAACACACCCTCAGATCTCTGCAAAGCATTTACTGTGCCAGTTACGCAAGGAACTGAATTTTCTCTATACACAAACACTTAGAAGGCAGCAAAGGACTTACAAAACATCCCTAAATTATACACAAACCCCAATTTTATCCAAAGCTCTCCTCTTGCATGTCTCACAAGAGTGGCACAGCCACAGAACAAACTCAGAGGGCAGGTAAGTGAACAAACACAGAGCTCCCTGTACCCAGCTCTGGTGGATCACCACTGAGATGCCTGGCTCAGATTATCAGCTGGTATAAACAAGCAAATCTCTGCTACCTCGAGGAATTTAAAACTTTGTGGCCGAACAAAATTATCCCCGTTTATCTCAATATAAACTTAATAATTAACTACCCATCATCAAATCATTAAATAGTGTGGCATTGTATCAGTCTCTCTCTCTCAAGTAAATTAAAATGAGCTGCTTACTGGGTAAGAATTAAAGCTGCTTTGAGTCCTACACAGAGCAGGGACACACACTTTGTAAGAGGGACGTCCTTGTCTCTGGCTTAGGAACATTCCTGCCCTTTTCCATCCAGAATGAATAGGATCCTCTTGCTATCCATATACACAAGAGAAACATTTATTTACCACCACTTAATCGCACAACGAGCATTTCACATCTAATTAGTAACAAAGGCCTGGTTCTTACAGCAGTGCCAGCAGCATTTTTCAATGCAGTTACAGTTTACTGATTTTCATGAATGCTGGCATCAGGGAAAGCATCACCTCCTTTTCAGTCATGTTTTCTGTTGGTGTATTTTTAATGCTGTTTTTTCCCCGATTAGCTTTTTGCTTACCCTGAAAAAAAATCAATCCTGGCACCGCGTCATCAATTGATTAGTTGAAGTTTGTAAGTTCAAAGTTCATAGCAAAAGAGCCAGAAGGTGAAGCTCTCCTTAATTACTAATTTTAACTGATTTTTTTGCCAGACAACTAATGCACCTGTGGTGCAAGCCCACATAGGAACCTGTGGTTCCAATCCAAATGAATTCCAGAATATTTGAGACAGGGGCTGATCCTTACTTCTTTAAAGTGGAAATTTTCCTAGGGTACACCCAGTGTATCTGAGTGACAATTTGCTCATCTTTTACTCTCCCATTAAAGAATTAAGTGTCCTTCATAGTTATATCTATTTTAAGAAATAACAGTTTATTAGCAAGGTATTACAACTCTAATCCAAAGACTTGGATCAGTAGAGCGAAAACATTTGTGTTTTCTAACTAAACATGTATCACCAGTTACATTACAAACCATTTAATCTAAACTGGAATAGAAAAACATAGGATAACTGGAATAGCTTTATGTACTGATAATCTTTCAGAGTCTGCAGGTCAGGAAAAATCCCAAACCTCAGAATTTAACTGAAGCACCAGCTGGGTAGTGCTAGGCTGGCACAGTAACATATTCAGCAGTATAACCTTCTAGAATTTCCCACCTCCCCTGGTGGGAAATTTTCCCCTGGAAATCCTGGGGCTGTAAGCACAGAGCTGCTGCTGCTTTACAGCCACAATTTGTTTCTGCACATACAAGTGATGCCACCTACACTCCTGGTGGCACTCTAGATACTACAGACTGCACCTCTGCCCCATAAAAACAGGAGAACCAGGTGAGATACTGCTGACCATCTGACATACTCTGAGATCTGAGCTGTCCCACAGACAGACAGACAGACATCAGTGATCCCCCAGCTGGGAGCACAAAGGGGCTGCAGGAGCCCCTCTCCTGGAGGGTAGCTCTGCTTGAGCTGGGGGAACACACTGATGACTGGGACACAGCTGGAAGTGTTGGCCTGGATGCCTCCACCACTCTCCACACCTCCCATGCCTGATGCCAGTTTTGTTTGCAGAGCCTGAGCTGCAGCCTTTGCACAAGAGCCTTCCAGGACCTGTGTGCCATGAGTGTGGCGAGGGCTTTCCACACCATTCTTTCCTAGGCAGGCTGCCACTTTAGGGTGTTTTTCCACCTTTATCATCTGACAGATTTCTTGCTCTCTGCTCTTGCAAAGCCCTCTCTGCTTTGCAGCCACAATTTAATTTCCTTCTGATCGCTGATTTCCCTGAGCTTATATTTTCTCCTGTGCCTCGCAGCTAATGAATGCTGCTCTAGCTGAGATCTGGCAGCGTGCTCAGCGTTGCCTGGCAAGCCTTCTCCCGTGCCTTGATGTATGTATTCCTTGATTTCACCAGGACACAGTGTGGCCTTGTGGGGAAGGCAGTGCTTTTGCTTACGTGGAGTTTACACAACCAAGCGCCAGGCTACGGGGAGCTGCAAGTGAATTCTCTTTTGTACCTGGGTGCCATAATTCCAGGAGCTAAATGCACTTCCCAGAGGCACGATCTGCCACGGCACATGGAAAAGTGAGTGCAGCAGCCTGCCAGCTCACCACTGCATGTGATGAGGCTCCTGCAAAACCCAGGCAGAGCCAGCCTGCATCTTCAGACTTGATCTCAGTGGCTTAAAGTTGCATTTCTGTCTCTTATCAGGCAAAAAAAATTTTTAGAGAAGCTACACCTGTAGCATTAACTGTCTCAGAACCACAGCTACATTTCAGCCAGGAATCCTGTCAAACCATTGGAGATGTACCAAATTAATTTGTGCAGGGCCATTATTCTTTCATCTGTGCTGGCTAGCTACCCATTATAATCTCAGATTTCAGGACTGTTACTGAGAAAACAAGGTAATTAGAACAGGTAGACAAAGGGAATCTGGATGCCTTCATTTTTTCCCATTGGTAGCTGAACTACCCTAAACCAAACTACTTTTGCTCTGTGAAAAATGGGTGCCATAACCATTCTTTCTAAAGACAAAACTCTTACCAAAGATTTGAAAATCAGGAGGATTTTAGAATTGCCCTATATATATATATCCAAAATTATGATTAAGCTCTATGTAGTCAAAATTAACATTACAGTATTTGCACTCTATTAATTATCTGCTGATGGTCCTTCTGACAGGACCTTCTGTTACCTCCCTTTCCTTTGCAGGCTGGAATCATCCACATTTCCACTGCTTTGTGCTGCTCTGTTCCTTCAGCTCCAAGTTACTGGAAGCTTTGGAAGAAATCACAAGTGCACAATCAAGGTGCCGTGGGTCTAACAGGATCATCCTGGCCCATCCTTTTGGAGAAATCTCTCTTTATCTCCTTTCACACTCCCCTTTTTCCCTTCTTCAGTGACAACCTTTGGCTTTCTATTATGTGCAGAGGCACAGCAAATCATTCTGAAGTTATTGTTCAACTTCAGTTCAGACTCTGAGGGTTTCTCATCATGCAGACCCCACTAGCTGTGACAGTGCAAACAATAAATGTCTGCACAGTGAGTGGTTCCAAACACCCAACATGTAGCAGAACAAGCAGGGAATGTGTTACTAGTGCCATGGTGGAAAACTATTCATAACAGAATACTCCCTTTAGAATATTTTTAGACTACAAAAGTCCTCAAGAGACATTTCTCAGACTTTACAACCGAACACCCTTTAACACCCTTCATTTCCCGACTCATGACTTTTATTTACATGTTGTCCAAGCCCTTTCTGTCACCCAGTATTTATTCTTTTCTTTCAGAGATAATACTCATTGACTCATGCTTTCTGCAGAAATATGGCCTGCACAAAGGAAAGGGGGAAGAAATTAGGGGAAAGAGGGAGGACCGACATGAACACACCTCCAACAAATCCTGCACATCATCTGTCAGGGCACTCTCCCAACAGCCCAGTGCTCACTAACCATGGAAGATATTTAGGAGAAAAAATATTTCCTTTTGTATCTGGAAGGGTGCTAATTACCACTACACAAAGGACATGTATTTCGACCCTGAGTACATTCTCTGTAGACAGGTCTACATGACAATAGAAGTTATCATGTTCTATCATGAACAGGACTGTAAGATACATCACAAGTAATTAAACAGGAAGGAATGCTAATTAAGAAATGAAGTACACCAAATGAGTGATAAAAGATTTCAAGGGTACAGAAACAGAACATTGTCTCTATATAAAATACACTGAATGGAAAGTTTTCCCCCAGCTGCCTTTTTCACCTTTCCAACTCTATACCTAATGCCATCAGGATTTCATTTTCCTTTTTCTACTTTCTCCTGCATCTAATGACTTTTCTTTACTCAACAAATCCTTGTAAAGTCTGAGTGCCATTTATTTGTGTATCTATTTCAACTAGTTACTACTTACCTCATCCCATTCCAGAAGGTAGCTGGTGATTTTTGAACCATTATCAACGGGTGCCTATGAACAAAATAAACAAAAGGTGTTTTGGGGAGTAAGAGAAAACAGCTTCACCTCCCCCAGGCAAATGACATTTTGGAATGAAATTTTCAAGTGAAACCAAAGTTCTGCACGTGGCTTGGCAACCCCTTAACAAATGCTGGGAAGAAGCTGGACATAATGAAACACATACATTTTAAAAGTCAAGTTGGTGCACAGGAAGGGATTTCTCAGAGTACAACAAGTTCAAGTCCCTTACTGAAAAATTACTGTCTCAACTTTCAATTATTTCCAGCATTTATGCTCACTCTCAGTATTTTTCCCCAAACCAAGTGTTACCTACCTTCCACTGTAAGGTTAAGGAGCTTTTGGTCCTGTGCGAGGATTTGGGTGGGAAGGGACACTCTGGTGCTGAGCTGTGAGTGGTGAAGCTTACTGGCTCTGAGCAGGATCCCTTTACTGAGTTGTACATTGCATATACCCTAGAAACAGTATTCAAATGGGTTATAAATGTGCTGACAGTTAGAGTGGCACCACCTCAGCCACAGTGTTTGACCACCAAAGCACCCGGGGTACCATCCACTAATGACAGACTTATCACAGACCAATGGCTATCCTTCACTTATACAAGAATGCAAAATAAAAAAAGGAATTGCAGCAGAAGAGGAACAGTGTTTTGTGCAAATATTCCCACAGACCCCTGAGTTATCTTCATTATCATTTCTTTCCACCAGTATTTCCTTGCCTATTGCCAGGCTTCCACCCACTGTGGTAAAATCCTCCTTGAAATACAACAAAAAAAAGGTATCAGCTTTAATGCCTGGTTTACACTTGTTCCACATGTACCATGTTGAGTGCAGGTGTCTGTTGCTCTCCTTCCATGGCTACAACCTTCTCCTACAGAACTCAGGCATCAACATTTAGTGGCCCTCCATGGACTAGAACTAACACAGGTCAGCAACATTGCTGTGATTAACTAAAAATCTTCAAAGCAGATTTGATCTCAGGCAAATCCTCTATATGTCACAGAACACACAATACCAAGTAATATGGGAAAGCAAATAGGATATAGTTGAGCACTTCCTCACGAGGTGCTTTTCTCTGAAAAAGTAATGACGTTATTTTTTCCCTTCACATTTTCCATGCAGTAAAAGAAAAGTGCAAATTGGATGTCTTCTAATCAAAAAAAAGTTCAGGCCATGACCAGACAATGACCTCTGAGTTGGCTGTAGCTATTGTGTGCCTGAATGCAGAGCTAAAGAAAGGGCAATTTCTAAATTTGTTTTCAATAGATAAGAGTAATTTATGTACAATGGCCACCTACGTAGAATCAAACCTTCTGGGGGAGGCAGACAAGAACTGCTCTGGTGCTGCTTTACACATCACCTGTTAGCAGGCAGAAGCAACAAGAAATGCAATTAATTAATTGAGTCTGCATCTGGCAAGTGGCACATGTGTGTGCTGGAAACGAGCGTGGCCCGGCGTCCAACACACACCACAAGGGAAATAAAACCGTGTGAAAACGAGCTCAAGGGGCATCTTCTGCAAGCCACTGAAACACTGAGCACAGAAACAATACACCTGAAGGGAAGCAGGTGGTGCTTCAGAGCAAACCAGGTTGTTCCAGGCTGTCCCAGGGCCCAGCAGGGCAGAAATGAGCACAAGCACCTTGTCCAGTAGAGACAAAGTCCTGAGAGATGCTGCCAAGGTCAAGGAGACCCAAGGCGATCTGCCCAGTAACTGCTGGCCCCATAAATTTCTTTACTCAACAGATTTATTTCTTCACAGCCATTAATACATAATGCAGGTTCAGTGAAGGAAAAAAACAAACCCAAAACTATGGTGGAAAGCAAACAGCTGGTGTTTCAGTGTCAGCTCACTCCACTACAAACAATGCTGCTGCTTTGCAAGTCTGACTTTTGTATTTAATCACACCTTTTCAAACCAAAGTTATTGTTAACTTTCCACAAACAACCTGTATTTTGGCAAACCTGCAAGAAGGTGGAGGGAACTGGAGGTAGGGAGGAAGAAGTCAGCCAAGACCTGGGGCAATTACCCACAACACCCCTAAAAATGACTGAGACCTCAGCCCAGCTGTGCATGCTGACCTCTCTGCTGTTTGAAGTTGGCTTCAAAAAAGATGTTCAGTGCTCAGAAGGAAGCTCAGCAGTGTTTAGCAACATTCTCCTTGTTACAATCCCTTTGCTGCTAAGGCCAAGACTCTGCCCCACTTGGGGGCTGAATCTTTTCCTCGTTCATGAAAAGTTCCTTCTGGTCTTGAGCTTCTACTTGAAAAGTTCATTTTAGAGCTCCACTAGAATCAATCCTTAAAAATAAAGACTACAGTATCAGAGCTAGATTGACACATTTTGGTGTTGGATTTTTTATTTTTTAGAGCTCAGAAGCAAGGTATTTGCTCTTTAGTTTTACAAACAGGTGCAACCTTGATGTGAAACAGTGTGCCGAACCTAACCCTTGTCTGGAAAAACAGACAGGAGTGAAAGGATGTTTTTTTAAAAGGATAATGAGGGTAGGTGAACAGGAGGCAAATTCAAAGCCTTGGTTCATAAATAAAGTCTTTTAAAAAAGCAACATGAGCAGGTAACACAGTGTTAAAACCACCAGAGAGCAAAACTAGAATGTGTTAATAGTTAATAAATGTGTAAAACACTTTCAGAATCAAAGAGAAATATGTTATGAAAATATCAGAACAGCTCAGTGTTGAGAATCCATTTTTTTCTTGGAATAAATGCTGAAGTGACTATGGTCAGATGGATCTGTATTCAGCAGATTTACTTCCCAAAGCGTGGCCTACTTATGGAAAAAGCATGGAGTGCTTTCAGTGTTCATGTTACAAGAGCTGAAGAAACACCAGTTGCTTGAGTCAAATTTTTAAATGACCTCAGATATCCTACTTTCATACATAAGCATTTCCAGGCCTGTTATCCATACAGAAATACAGACACAAACTTCTTTCGGCCTCTTACAACACAATGACAACAACACAACAGAAGATATTGTTCAAAAAGCACTCTCATAGCCCAAGATAAAATCTATAATAAAATATTTAGAAACCACTGCAAAACACCTACAGAGGTGACCATTAAATTCTTGAAGTATACTGTATATTTACTTTAAAATCTTTCACATTTATTCCCATATAATTGAAGAGTTTATATTTAAGTGACATTCAAATGACGCTAACTCACCTGACATGATAATCTGTTGCTGGCCTAAGGTCCTTCAGGTGATATTCTAATTCTTCTCCACTGTAGGAAAGAAATCCAAACCCAACCAGTTAATAAATTATGAAAAGCAGTATCACACTTGGCACAGCTAGTGATTTTCTAGTGATATAATTTGAAAGAAGAAAAATAATCCCTCCAAAGAGAAACAGGAGCAAGGCACATACCAACAATTTGTCAACACGCTTCATGTTTCTTGAAAATTTCATGAAACTCCATATGCACAGAAGAAAAGAACTGAACACACCAATTATTAAGTAAATATATGGGTTTATTTCAATACTATCTTATATTTTGCTGATATTTGTATAAAGCTCATTGTGGTTTTCAACCCTCACAGAGCCAAAAAGAGCAAAACCCAAACATTATTGTTGTAGTTCCTGTATATTCCCTATTCAAAATACTTCATACAAAGTGACCCATTGAACTTCAGAGGGAGAAGCAGAGTTTCTTGCACAACTGTTTCACTTATTGCTTTCTCCTCCAGAACCACGCTCCCTGTGAGGACCACAGCAAGAAGACATTTAATTAACGCCCAAACAGCTGGACCCAGCACTCTTTCAATACCAAGACAACTTAAAGCAAAGTGTTTTAGACATTTTAAGTAAAAACCAGCATACAATCTATTAATTTCAAAAGCAGCCACCATAGTTAGGGCTATTCTTTTTCCTTCTGGCTTGTTTGCTGGTAAATGAACACTGGGCTCAGTCATGTGTTGCCAAATCTGTGAAGATTAAGGTACGGGTCAGTGCTTAATAAGTAATAGCCATCTCATGTAAGAGCTTGGCTTATTCATGATTTTATTAAAATATGGGAAACAAGAAAGCTCTCAATTTAGCATAAAGAAATATTTCATAGCTAGCTGGACAAATACAGGGAGATGTCTCAAAATCAATAGAAACAAAATCCACCAGAAAGAACATGCCTGCTGGGTTGCCAGAAATCCACCAGAAAGCCTTCTATTTTTTATTTCATATAATACAATGCTCTGCAAATCCAGTTTTTCCCCTCTGAAATGAGTGCACCTCCTTCCAAAGACAATGTATTCAACATATTGCAGACTCCTCTTTTGCCTATAGTAATAACAATTACTGCTGCTCCTGATGGAACATACCACATCAAGCTAAAGGCTGCGCTCTGGCCAGCAGCAGGAGACACATCACCACCAGCAGCTTTAAAACAGATGCACAACATTTCACAACCAGGGGAAAATGTGCAACCATCAAGCACAAGAAGTACTAGAAAGTGTCCTTCCCACTTTTAACGCTCAGCAGAACACACTTGACTATGGAGATGCTCACATTGGCTCACTAACAGCTGCTGTAAATGCCAGAAAGAGTAAAATCAGGCAGCTTTTCCCTGGTTAATACACCCTTTTTGTATTATCCAAGACCTGCCTTCAGCATACCAAGAAGAATACCCTAATTCACAGGACATCTTAAAAAAGGAGATGGCTTGGTCTCAAGAGGTAATTCCTTAAATGCTCTATCACCTGGACTTTATTTAATGAGATTTGGGAAGGATTAGCTATTTCACAATAGCCAAGGTCACATCTCCAAATTCTCTTTCCTAGACGTCATTAGCGGGGAAAAAGAAAGGCATAACACCATATGTACTTGATCACAGAATGAGCTCAGAGGATCACTGCAAGGAGACACAGAGAAATCCCTCAGAACTTTTACTGAAGCCTGCTGAGAGCCAAGTATTGGGGTTTTTCTGGGGAGCCTCTGTAACCTACTGACTGCTGTACTCCCTCCTCTGCTCATCTAAGACACTACAAAGCAGCAAAGCCCTCACATTTTTCCCGTTAGCTGAAATAACAAGATTTTACTGTTCTAAACTCTGTGAGTCCACACAAAACTACCCCATTAGGAAGGCAGCTCTCCTGCCTGCACGGTTGTACACAAAAGGTTTTGACATTTAGCATAGAAGAAAAAGTAACCTTTTCACTGGATCCTTTTCACAGGATCTGCCACGTTCCAGGGACGTGGGATGGGGTGGCAATTAGGGACCTTGGGACATGCACTCTACCAGCTCCCTGCAAGCTCCTCTGGAGAGGAAACAGGATGCTCAAATGTGCCTTTCTTCTGTGACTGATGGCCATGCCAGGATACACCCTGAAAAGCTCAGAGAATTTACTCCTAATTTAAAAAAAAAAAAAAAAAGCATAAAAATGATGGTTTTTACCTGTAAATGGTCTTGTATTTTCCATCCCTCCCTTTATCTGATAAGGCAACCTCGTAGGTACAGGTGTAAGGCAAACCGTTGTTGTGTCTATCTGCATTGAGAAGGCCAGTGGGAGGTGACCAGGAAAGCAAAACCGTTCTGGCTTGGATATTTGTAACCTATAAAAAAAACATCAGTTACCTGAAATCCGAGGAAAAACCACTATTCTGTAAGCATTCGCTTTTTGCTTGCATCTTCACAATCAATTTCTTGTAATTTTCAATTACAAAATAGAAATTTCAGAGCTAGAGTTGGAAAGTAAAGGGTCAGAAATGATTGACAACACAAACAAAAACAGATTCATGGCAAAAAGTGATCTCCAACAGATGAGAAATACAGAGAGGTTCCCCTGCAGTGAACTGGCTGGTCACTGTCTGAGCATCCAGCAAAGGATGTCTCTGGAGGTACCTGCTGCTGTGGCCATTCCCAGAAGGGAACTAGAAACTAATTGGAACCAAGGCTTTAACCTATAGATCATTTTATTCACCATTATTTTTCTAAAGTTTTTGTTGGGGAGCTTTTTCAATGAAACTCTGATAGCTTTTTCAGTCATCCTGCTCCTTCTTGCCACTTGAAACCACAATAACTCAACAGCAAATAAGTAGAAAAACCCAATTTATCCCAAAAATCTATGCTGGTGCAAAAGCACAAGGGAAAATAATAATAGAAGTCCAACCTGTCAATTAAAAATTACACTGCAAATCAATCATTTTGTGCCCTGATAGAAGGACTGTGTGTGATCTGCAGTCACCACTGAGTGCAACAACTCTGTGGCAGAGGGGTGAGGAATCTTTTCTAATAAAACATGGAAAAAGTACCTCAAACTCCTGCACCAAACCAATTTTATCACCCCACCAGTGCCACTGTATTCTTCTGGAGAGCCAGGTTCACGCAGCTTACAGAACTAGCATCACCTTGCTCACCAGGAGAGCCACTGGCACATCAGCTGCACACAGCCAACAGCAGCTTCCCAGAGAGCAGCCTTCTCTTATCAGGCCAAGAAAGAAGAATAAAAAAATCCCCCCTGCCACTGTGTCAAAAGAAAAAGAAATAAAAAGCAAGAGCTGCCCTGGTTATCTGGGAAAGGCAGCATATTTTCACACAAGCCTGCTGAAATATCCCAGAGAAACCTCAAAGCCTCCAGAGCCTCAAATGCTCTGCCACCAACTCTCCACTTTCCATCATGAAAATAAAACGTGTTTTTCCTTCTTAATTGCAGTGAAATTTGTTGCATAGGAAAAATAAAGAATATAAACCCTCAGTGTTTGATTCCTCCATATGGAAACTAACAAAAAAATATTCTTTATATTTTCACTACATCTATAATTTTGACAGATTTTTGCAACACAAAGAGCAAGATGTTGTTATTTCAGAAGGTGTAACATGAATGCTGCAGGTGCTCAGTTACACATTTCCTAACTTTTGTTGAGACAAGTGAAACCCTTACCCACAAATTACTTGGGAATGAAGTACTAGCAGTCAGCTTTCAGGGACTGCCTGTTTACAAATCCAGCTTCTGGATAACTTTAGATATTGGAGAATATTTACCTTCTCGTGTGGAAACACGTTGCTTCCAGCTGATGAGCACTGCAATTGTTGTGTCTGATACCCATATATCAACCAGATTCTTTCAGAGAAAGTCATAAATCTGTCTTTAACAGCCTGACAAGTAGGTGACACCATGAAATGTCTCATCATAAACACCATGATCTCAAAAGTTAGAGATTTTAATTTATAGCAGCACATTTAAGTCTTGCCAAAAGAAGAAAATCTCTGTTCAACCTAATGTGAAAAATAAGTTTTAAGGCAAGAAGGTTTAAGTAGCATCAAGCTTTCTTTGTAAAAAAACATGGACGTGCAAACTATTTTCTGAATTTTCATGGCATTTCTTGCTTTCATGGCATTTTCTTATTGTATTTTTCTGATGCTATGAAATCAGTTTTTATTTTAAAACCTTGGAGCAGTTAACCCTGATACTGGCTAAAATACCTTATAAGAATCTTGAATGATTCAAGTGTGACAAGTAAGTTAATTTTTTTGAGATATACACGTATATGTATATACACACATGTATGTAAATGAAATTGCAGCAAAGATACTTAAGAGCTAAAAATCTGCATTTAAAATAATATTTTGATCAAAAAACTGATTAACAAGATCCAAATACATTTTAGGGGTTTTTTTAACAGACATTACTACTATGCCAGCTCAGCCCATCAACATGCAGTTTCTTTTATTATGGAAATATGCTTGCATAATTGTTTTTCATAAATTCAGACAGACTTGGAGTTGGAGGCATGATATCCTGCCAATGTTCTATTGAAATGTTTTTCTCTATGACTACTCCCAAGGACACACGTATATATTCCACATACGGCAAAACTCTGGCCCTCCACGAACTTCAGCAATCTGTAAAAAGTTAGGTCTTGGGTTTCTTAAAAGAAGAGAAAGTATCTTGTGGGCTAGCTGCTAGAAACTGTCAGACTATTTTTCTGAAGCCAGCACACAGAGGATAAAAGTCCAAACCCAGTTGCTAAGCTGCTCCAGCTACACCATTTATTTCAGAGGGAAGGAGCACCCGGAGTGGCTGCTGGCTGCCTTGGAGCTCGTAGGTACACAGCAACTGCTGCTGGAGGTTTAAAAATAAACACCAGAAATTGTTAAATACCAGTCTTAGCTGCGCTGAGCACACACAGCAAATGTAGGAAAGCAAGTGAGGGGTCACTGTCTGCGAGATAAGTCAGAAAAGGCAAATCTATTCCCTCCCTGGGTCGTGCACGTCAGCTGGGAATGGATTTATTTGTGTGGCTGGAGATAAACCTACCTGCTGCTCCCTGACCAAGAGGCTGATACCATATCACAGTCACCTGCCAATATCTCCTTTCATGACCAAAGCCACCACTTCATTTACCAAGGAACTCCTACCTGGAGCACGAAGCACTACCTTTGCTGTGAAAAAAACTAAGTTAAATAAATGGGGTTATGATATGTTGAGAATAACAAGCAGGGATTTGTAAAAGAGTTCAGTATCTTTACCTCCAACTTTTCTAACTTACACAAACACCTTTCCAAAGGTACAGACCTGGACCAGCCCTCTCCACGCTGTGAGGAACAGCCCAGCTACCACCACAATGGTGGGCTTAATGGCCCTTCTGAACTGGCAGAGAGAAATACTTCACCATCAGTAAAAAACAGCTTATTTTTCATTAATGGTGCACTAGTTCCATCTGACAAAATACAAGCAGCCAGAGCATCTCCTCCCAGGCTGGGCAGGTAAACCTTCGTGCTGCCTCTGAGCTCCCCCAGCCTGTCTCATCTGTCCCCAGAATCACTGTGCTTGATTTGAAGAGGGCTGGCTTGGCCTTTTGAGCTGAGACCTAACAAAAGATTCTCCCACAAGGAGTTCTGTACGTCTGGTGAAAAGCACAGTTAATTAGTTTCTGAAAACTTCTCAGTTTACACAGTAAATGCCTCCTTTCTGCTCTATCAAAACTCGGTGGTGTAAATAATTATTCCATAAAAGCCCCTGGGAAAGAATCCAACTCCTGCACCACTTCAATAAGGTTACAAGACTGATGAGTATCGGTCCTTCCCGTCTTTCAGGTAATGAAAAATGTTTCTGTACAACTTTCATTATCTTTCAAATTCCGGGTTAGCATTCACAGGCATCGTGTGGTTCGGGGGCTCATTGTATGTGTGAGAACTACACTGCAAGCAACATTCATTTACTCCCTCGAGGGCACGCTTTGAAAGGCTTGGGGGTCAAATGAATTCACAGTTATTACTGGGTTGAGATTCTGCTTTTAAATTATGGCTGTAATCCTGCAATTTTAGGCAAAAACCCCAGTGATTAAATATGAGTTTCGCAGCAGAGCAAGTCAGCGGGAGCAGGCTGCCTTTTGGAAAGCCAGGCTGATGTTTGAGCTGTGGTTTGACAGAGCCCTGGTGATCCCCCATGGGTGGTGATGTCCCCCCGAGCCCCTTGGCTGTCGGATGCAGCCATTTCAGAAACCCAGAGTCAAGTTTCCCTCCCCTCACTGAGGTATTTGTTTCAGAGAACGCTTACTTTGTCCACGATAATGTGAATTAAAAACATATTTTAGCTGACACAAAACCATGGGGAATTAAAAGCAAAAGGTGCCTTTTAAAATTCTGGCTGTTAAAGGGACAAAGCTCTGATTAAATTTACAGCTTGGCTGCACATCTCTCAAACAGGTAACAATATCTATTATTGAAAACAGACCTTTCATGAAGTAATAATTTTAAAAGTGTGTGTATTTTGTACTCAGAGAGGTACCTGTATGATCCAGACCCCTCCCAGTGATAGCTCTCCTGCAGGAGTTGCTCACAAGGCTAATCCCTTTGGATGGCTTCATCACTCCATGGATGGAGGGAGCTGCCCACTTGGAGAAATCAAATCCTTGTGCTGCAGACACAGCATCATCCCCTTCCCACTGACTCACCACTCTGCTCTCTTGCTTTGCAGAATTTCTTTCTTCACTGCTGTTTTCCTGTACATTGTTTTATTTTTCACTTGTAAATGCATAAGATTTGCCAAGAAACATGACCAAGATGACTATGCATAATATGATATATTTCTATCAGATGTAATACTGACTACACACAGACAGAATCATTCACAGAAATTCATGATTTGTGAGAGTCCTGTGAGTTTAATTACTCACAAATGTCAAAGTTACAGAGAGAGAATAATAGATAATCTCCAACATCACCTCAGTAAATGTCATTATTATTGAACCAGCATTTGCCATGGTTTAGATTTTTTTTTTAATCTTATTTTTGGTATGATTAAAGGAAGACTATTTTTGTCTTATTTTTTTTTGTTTTTTGCTTCTTTCTGCTTTAAAGGTTCTGGTTACCATAAATCTAATTGTACAGATCTCAGAATCCTGCAAATTGCTCTAATAGCTTCTTTTCCTATCTCTAAAGATAAAAGTATGAAACAACACATTTTCCTTGCCAGCTCTCTGGATCTTTGCAAAAGCACCTGGCTGTGGCTATTGACCAAATGAGCAACATTCAGGTGGTCCCTGGTATGAAAATATTGACTCCCTCTGTACAACAAATGAGCTTAATTCTGTGCTAAGTGCATTTAACCAGCTCCTGCCTGTGCCAGGACACCAGCACCTACTGATGGAGCAATTTAAGACCAAACACCTTTTGTATTTATTCAGAAGTAAAGCACCCATAAGGAGAGAGTCCAAAAAATAAAACTCAGCTTGACTTTCCCTGAGCTCTGCCTCTTCTGCAGCCAAGGCTCCCACTGCAGAATGTCTCTGTACCAGCCTCTATCAGCTGAACAAAATCTTCCCATGAGCCTCTCACCACTATTTTTTATTTAATTGCTTATTTGTGCCCTGTCTCTCCAGCTGGACAGAGCAAGGCCTGAGCTCTGGAGAGCAAAGGAGAGTGCTTTGGGATTTCTGTCTCTCCCTGCCCCATGACTGCTTCTTCCAGTGCTGGCTTGGACCATTCATTCAGACCTACAGTGCTCTTCTGGCTTTCATTTGACACACCAAACTGGAAAAGAGCTTACAACTAGATTTCTTAATAACCTCACCTGACTGCAGTCACACTCAGCATTAGGGTTATTTACAGGGTGATTCAATTCCATCATAATTTACAGGCTTTTATGGCTCAGACAAACACAGACTACAGTAATTTGCCATTGAATAATAGAATTAGCTTAATTTAATCATGATTAAAGACATAAATTGCTCATGACAAAATTAAACCCAGGGGAGGTGGGGGGTAAGAACTGTGCAAGTCACCCCAGTGCACTGAGTTCCCCATTACAGTATGAATACTGGGAACTGTCCTCTGGAAACAGACAACTGGTGCAATTCCTGGAGTGGGTAGGGCCCTGAAACACCCATGAGCACAAAAGATCCTTCAGATTTATTCCCAGTAAAATGAGTTAGTGGTAACAATCTACTAAGGGGAAAAGAATCCGAGGTGCTCCCCTGTGAAATCACCAGTATTTTGTGACACAATCTACTTTTCATATTTGCTATTGTACATTTGTGTGGCAATTTGGGCTCACATACCTGTGGTTTCTCCATTCCAGAAAGAATGTCTTGAACCCTTTTTGTTTCTGAATCAAATTCTGTAAAATAGAGAATGTGGAAAGAGGAAGAGAAATAAATTACCAAAATTAAACAAAAAATTCAGTTACATCAATAATTCTTTTGGCATTTCTAAAAAGGGGAGGGAGACAGACATTACCTGCACATGAGCATCAGCTGCCTTGTGAATTTAAGGCATGCAGTTACATGGATTAGTATTACAAAAAATTAAAAGAGAAAAAGGAGGGAATGAAACTTCCAGTAATTGCAGAAACTCAGAAATGTGAGGCTGTTTGTAGAGGTGTCCTCCACAAGCAGTGCCATTAATTGTGATCTGCATTCAGAGAGTAAAACCACCGTGTTTCCAGAACTCAGCTGTGCAAGAAGCCCAGGAGTTTCTCAGTTCCTGCTGAACCTAACCCTGGTTTGTTAACCCAGCCCACCCTCACTCCAGACTCAGACTGGGCTGCCCACCAGGGCTCTGGAGAGGACAAATGTCCTTGTCCCATGCAGGGAAAACCCAGGGGAGCCACACAGGTACCTGCCCTGAGTCCCAGCACCCACCTGTCCTTAAACTGGGTAATGCCCAAAGCTCTTTTACAGTCACCTTCCAACTGTGGAGGCAATAAAGTGATGCCAGGCAAATTCCAAAGTCTGTCCAGCAGCAATCCATCCTCCCTGCCTGAGCCTTGTGCCTGGTACAGCAGCTCTTGCAGGGGCTACACAGAGGTACCCACAGGCTGTGAAATGCTCCCCCTAAATCAGAGGGATAATTGTGCAGAAGGTGCTGCAGAGGCCATCCTCTGACCAGTGCAATCAGCCTTTCCCTCATCCTCCCCCCTCAAAACAATCTTGAGGTAAAACACCAGCTTAGAGTAATGAGGTGACACAAAGCAGCTTTATTCCTTTTGGACGACAGCACAGAGAGGCCTCACTTTCCACTACAGTATTCTCTAATGGAAAACTAGGAACATATTTTCCTGTTTTTTGGATTTTTCTTTTTTAAAATGCTAATGCAAAAAGTTTGCTCACCAAAGCAGAAGAACATATCTCACCTAAAGCAAAATGAGCCAGATGTGCTTGGCATAGGAAACAAAAAACATTAATAAACAGGTGGGATCAGATCAACAGCTTTCACTAATGATTCCCCCAAAAACCTGACCTACTTCTCGGAGCCCAAGAATGTGTCTTTATTTTTGTCTGTGACCTGCTTTAAAAAAAGTAGATCTTCTTTTTAAAAATTCCATGTGCTTGACTGCCAAAAAATAGAGCTGGCTGAATGCTGATGGCAGAATTCCAGTGTAAATGCCCATCTCTCCCTACAAGAATGCACCTTGGTGTGGACTGGGAATGACAGATCTCCTGCTGCACACATTCCTGGATTCCTTTTAGTCTCAGCTACTTGGAAAAGAAAGGAGTAGTAATATTTCAGGAGAAGTTGAGGATAGCAAGGTTGGTTTTTTTCCATAGCAGATAACCCTCAGAGTGTATTATAAAGAGCATAAACCAACAGGATTGAGCCAGAATATGATAATACTGATTTCAAAATTTCACAGATGGACTAAAATGGCTAAGGAAAAGGCTGAGATGCTGATCCAAGTGAACATGTCAGAATTTCAGGTGTTTCAGAATGCAGGGCTCCTTTCAGCTTCAGTAGAGAAGTTGAACTGTGCCACAAAAGCCTGGAGCCAGATCTGCACACTGTGCAGATCCTGCAGGCTTATCTCGAAGGGATGCTAATCAGAAGCAGCTTCTGCAGCTCTGAGTGTAACAAAAAAGCTGCTACTATTTTATCAAAAGTTTATGGTTATTATGTCACCCCTAATTACAACCCCCAGAAGCTGAGCGTGAATCACTCTCAACCTTAAATCCCAAACATGTGGACTGAATTTTCTTTCCTCTCTCTGCTTTCTAGCAAAGATGCTCTGTCACACTGAGCAGCAGAAAAAAAACAAACCCTGAAGCCCAAAGAAATCTTATTTCCCTCTCCCATGAAAGGTGATTGCTTTGTACAGTTACTGAGTCCTCCCACCCTCTGCAGGTCAGGGCTGAGGGCTCAAACTGCTCCAGGCACAGGAACTGACTCCAAGGCTTAAGGGAGGTGGGTATGCCCAGCTTAAATAATAATTTAATTACTTCAACCAGACTTCTCAATGAACTGTCCTACTCAGGGAATTTTTTACATTAGTATCCCAACTATGTATCTTGTTCACACAGAGAAGGCTCTGGGTACCAGATACAGAATATTTCAGACATGTGGACATGCATGTGGTCAATATGGACATTCGTGTGGTCAATATGGACATTTGTATGGTCAATATAGACATTTTTCACCAAGTGTTTATACAGATTAGCTGGAGGTGGAAGATAATTCTTCTTCAAAGACTTTGGGGAGAGGGAGAGAGGGAATGGGATACATGTAACAAATAATGCCCTGTGAAAATAAAGCAAATATTAAAGGCAGAAAGCAATAAACACCCACAAGCAATGTCTGTAACAGCATCAGAGAACACTGCAGGTTCAAAGGGGACCTCAGGAGTGGTTATCAAGAATTACAGTATTTCAAATACTTAGTTTCCCATTTCAAGAGCCATAAAAAAAAAAATATTGGGCTTCTATGGATGGCTGACTTCCTTTCTGTAATAAATATGATTATTCACAGTCTCCTGAGCTAGACTAAGCTAAGGAGAACGAAACCTATCCCAAATCCCTCTCTCAGCAGGGAAGTTGCTCTGACCTGCCAATCTCTCTGAGTATCAAGCTCTACATCTTCCTTCCAAGCCAACAAAGAGTAGAAAGCCTTCTGAAATAGAAGACAATAGAGAAGGAAAGAAACCATCTGATATGCTCTCTCTGATAACACAGAGCTGCTGGAAGGCCTTTCCTCCTGGCTCTCTCTTGTTACTCAGCAGCCACCAAGGACTGCACCTCAGATTAGTTCACTGGAGCATTTAGGGACAAGGAGCATGAGCATCTGCTGGACATCACAGATGCAGTGGTGGGAGAGTGGGCAAGAACAGCAGCAAGAAATGGGCAGGTCTTAGTGTACAACAGGCAGTTCAAAAAAACTTCCTAGAACTGCTCAGGAAAGGTGGTGGGTGGCATGATTCACCTACCTGGGACTAATTGTCCCTGAATAACAGGCAGTTACACATTTCAATCCTTGTCCCTTCCTCTCCCTGAGCTGACTGAGCACTGAGTATCTGCCATGAAGACAGAAAATCTCTATGCCAACTCCCCAAACTCTGGGGCTTGCAGAGGTGCAGAGGCAGGCACCAGGAGCTGCTTTCCCCTGTTGCCATCGGGAACAGAAGCTCAGTCACATCAAGAGCCCAACTAACACTTCAGGTCGTTGTCCCATTTTAACTTTTCCTCTCAACATCTGCTCTCCACATCTGTCATGGCAAAGCTCTTCCTCCTAGGAGGAAGCTGGGGGTGGGGATGAATTCCTTGTGAAAGCTCAATGGGGTCCTCTGAGGGACAGCACAAAAATCTGATTTAGCCTGCTAATCTCACTGTCTGAGAGATATGACAGCACTCCCAAACTACAGCATTAGGTTCTAATTCCCAGGCTGTGGGTTCTTTAGCTTCAGACTAATCTTTTATTGCAGAAAAGCCAGATGAAAGACCTGGACCACATCAAGTCCTCTCTTCTTCCAGAGTTTTGAATTATAAACAAAACTCTATAGATACAAGCAGGAGTAAATGCCCCTAAAAATTAAACACTTTCTCAGCAGCTGTTTGGTGCTAACAGAGCTTCAGTGTCAAGTCTTGCTGAACTAAAGCCTTTTATTCTATGCTTCTGTTAGCCTGTGTCTATGTTCCTTTCTGCACGTACAGCACAAATATAATTTTCAGACCTTTCCAACCATACTTTTAAAACACCAAGCACAGCTTTAAAAAACAGGGGAAAAAATGTCAGTTCAAGGTAAGTTTGAAGTTTCCATCAATAGTTTACATGTTTGCATGAACAGCAGCTGTGTATGTAAATGGTTTGAAATAGCTAAAAGCTCTAAACTAATTAAGATTTTCCCATTGCAAATACACATTTTAGGTTTGTTCTGCATTCTTTCCTTCGAAGAGAGGAAAAGGTCCAGCTCAAGACTTAGCTTCTGGCCACAGAAAGTATTTACTGTTTCAACAGCCTTTCCATTCCAAGGGAATGACATCAGCACTAGCACTTTGCAAACTCTAATTCTCAAGCAGAGCCCCATGCTCACAGATATGCCAGTCATAACATGACATGCTTTCTCAGAATTTGTTCCAGATTTATCGGGGCTGTGACCAGCTTTAATGCTGGGAAAGATCTTTCATCAGTCACGTACAGCACAACCTACAGCCCCCGAGAAAATGAACTCTTCAAAACACAGCCCAGCTCCTTTGTGAGCTGCCTGCTGATGTCAAAGCTTAAGATACCAAGAAGAACACATACAGACTTTCAGGGAGTTACAGAAATGTAAGTTAATGAGCTCCTGGTACAAGAACAAACCTAAAGCTGCAGATGTCACGCAGCAGCTGAGTCACAGGAGCAGAGGGGATGTGACACAGTCACCAAGTCCATCCTCCTACACTGAAACATGATCATCTATACCCAAATCATTTCTCTGAGATGGCTCCCTACCCAATTTTCCAAAATAAATGACAATTAAATAAATGATCTCCTGCCCCATGATCATGGTAATCTCCAAAGTTCTCAGCCAGGCGAACTACCACAGCATCTAACTCCTCATGACAGGGCAGATCATCTGAACTCTCATTGCTGCATCTGAAACTTATTCCTTCCCTCCTGCACATCTGCCCCAGGAGAGTTCATCAGCCCTTTCTTTGTTGCCACCTTCCATGTACTTGCAGGTATTTTTTTCCTTGAACAAAACAAGGTCATTTCTCCCCATCTGTCTTTGCCATGATTTTGGAATTGGTCTCCATCCTTCTGGAGATGTGGCACAGCCCTGTTCCAGCTGAAGTCCTGGCAGCACCAAAACTAAGGACCCACTTACAGAGCTTGCTTAGAAGTTTCCTCTTCTCTTTGTCTACAGAATAACTTGACTCTTGGGGTTTGTAACCTCCTATTCCTCCCTGAATTACCACCTAATTTAAAAAAAACAGCAGGTTTGAGAACAACTAGCTGCAGTGCAGTACATGGCTCTTTGCTTTGATCAAACCTTTTCTTTGAAGGCCATTACAGAGCTCTCCTCCTGTCTTGTCCTCCTTCCCTGACCCATCAAGCACTCTCAACCCTATCAGATCCTGATATGGACTATAATTTAATAAACCTCAATCCTTATTCCATCCTTCAAGCCCTTAATGAAAATATTGAATAAAATTAGACCTAGGACAAATTCCTGTCTAATCCAGTTTGATGCAGCTCTCCAGTCTGTCAGGGAGGCAGCCCAGGACAGGGCAGGGTCATGGATAAACTGCCAGGCTACTGCTGGCTGACAGATGTGACACTGGGAAGGGCAAATCCAGTGTCACACCGAACACACGGGGCTTTCAAAACTCTTCCCAGCACCACTTCCCTGCTGGGCAGAACAGGGAGCCCTTCAGAATAAAAAACTCATGAAAAAAAAATTATATTCAAAACAGTCAATCACATCAGGTGAACCTGTAATACACCAAGGAAAATTATTAATTAAGCCTGGACAAGATTTCTAAATGTTAAATATTTCCAATTTCTGTTCATTACATGAAAGCTAATAAAAAACACCAATGATAAAACACACCTGTGGCTCCTCTGACAAAGGTAGAGAGATTGATGCTATCCAACTTTAGACACAATTGTTAAAACATGTTCTAATTCTTTAAAAAGTGCTGTGCATGAGCGTATCGCAATTTTTTCATTTCTAAGTGCCTTCCCACTGTTGCTATCTGATTTCTCCTGCTAACATACTTCAATTAATGTCTAGGAGCTTATGCTTCATTATTTATCCTTAAAGACCAAACCATATATAGATAGCAGAAAAAAACCAAAAAACAAACAAAAAAAACCAACCAAAAAAAAAACCAACCCCAAGTCACTCCCTGAATAATTGAATGCAAATAGAACAAAAGCCCTGTATAAAATCCAGAAAGGCATATTTTCAGATCTAAAATCAGAAAAATCAGCTCTCTAGTCATCCTGATTCACTGGGACAATAAAGCAAAGGAGAACTGAAGTGCTTTGCCTCAACACCCCTGTGATTTAGGCATGAATTTAATCCCACGCTTCAGAGATGTCCTGGCCACAGTTCACATCTACTGACCTGCTAGTTTCACCTCAACTGCTTCAGTATCCTATTGTCCATGGGACAGAATACTCCAAAATACCTGGAGTGCAAATTCACAGCTCATCCTTCTTTAACCAAAAGCTGTCACATGGATCAGGTCAGACATGAAAGCACCCAGATGTACATATTGAAGTCACCTGGGCTAAAAAGTGCTTTAAAAACAAATGTAAGGGTATCCAATCCTCCCTGCCCCCCATTATTGTCTGATCTATGTTTTTCATTGGGGTGAAAGAAAATAAGATCAGTAGCAACCAGCAAGGGAAATAAGAGCCTGGATGCAAGGGACAAATGGAGGGTAAGCGATGTGTTGGGTTTGTTTTTCTCTGCTTCTTCGCTGCTACTGCTGGAAGACAGCAAAAACAACTCCTACTTTACTGGCTGGAGATCTGAGTGAATTCCTACTGTGACCAGGCAGTTGGTCCATTAGAAGGCAGAAAAGGGTTTTCTTAGTAAAATACAGCAACCCCCCATCTCCATCACATACATTTGACATCTCGAGCAAGCGCTTTGTACGTCTCCCAAAGCAGATAACAGAGGCAGTGCACTGTGGATGGCTGCAGCTGGCTGGGTTTGAAGGAACACCAAATCAAACAATGACATAACCCACAGAAACAGAGGAAGCCCAAGCTGAATCTGCTGGAACAACAAACCACTTACACACAGGACCTCCTCTTGGAGCGCTCTCCTTTCATCATTTCGACCTGCTTTAGCTTATTTTCTGTGTCAAAATATTTTTCTTTTTTATTTTCGGCAGCTTCCCTTTGCCATTCTGTTACAGCAGCTCACGCATGTGGGCTTGGGAAGACAGTAAAGGCTTTGCAGATAAACCAAGCAGTGTCTACCCCTTCATCTTTTGGTCAAGTATTTGACTAAGAGACTGAAAGTCCCTCCTAAAACTTTCCTGGAGCTCCTGACTCCCACTTTCCAGGTAAAAGGCTAATGTTTTGTTCTCACCATCAACTTTACCAACAAACACTAACCACTTCCTAGGAACAATGACCTTCACACTCCTCGGAATTTTGTACAATAGTTGGGATGCATGGAATTTCCTTATGCTTAACTCCTTCCATTTATTTCTGTGCTGCTTCATGCTTTCTCCCTCTCATTTCTCCTCAGTCCCCATGACTCTGTCCAGCCTTTGCCACACTCAGGGGTTGTTCTCCAGGCTGAGGAACCCCGGGGTTATTCAGGAGGGGATGTAAGTTCTGCAGAGCTGCACATTGCTGTCACCAGTACCCCAGGTGACATGGCCATAAAAACTCCACAGGCTTCCCCAGCTCAAAGCAGGAGCAGGGGATGGTCAGCAGCATGGCTGAGATACCCATGCTTCTTAAAATGTGACACTGGCTCAAAAGGATGTCTGGCAGCAGCCATGAAATCACACCATCAGGCACTGACAGAGAGATTTCCTCTCCATAAGAAAAGGTTCCCCTCAGTCCTGGCACCTGACTGTCACAGCCAGGCAAAGCAGGAGCCTGAGCATCATGAACACACAGTGAAAGGAGGCTCACAGCTCCTCCCTGCACTGACAAAAGCACAGGTTTGGCAGCACCAAGGATTAGTCTTCTCTTCCCAAGTGGGTCACTGACAGCTCCACTGCATCCCATCACAGGCGTGGCTTTGTCTCTGTCTCTCCTGAGTGTCCCTGCTGGGACAGAGGTGAGTCCTGCACTCTCCAAGAACTGAGATGGAAAGCACAATTCCTAATGAACACAGAGTGACAAGTCTCCAGTGTACCAGTCTGGCCTTTAAAATCCTGTATCTGCTGCCCCATGCAAATGAGGAAATATTTTTCTCTGAACTACCATCCCCAGTGTAGGGGGACAATGGCACCAGTATTGAACACAAAATAAAAATTACTTCTTCTTGATGTTCAAAAATAGGACCATAGGCAATTCTGGCCATAAAACCCTTTGCTAATCTGCCCATTACACAATAAGAGCATTTTCCTGATCAAACACAAAACTAGCAAAATAACCTGCAGAACTGCATATTTGCACAGAAAAACAATCACACAGCACAGCCAAAACAGACTCCACAGGAGTTCCAAACTTGCTGGGGATTAAACAGAGCACTTCAGCCAAAATTAACAACTTCCTTGGCAGTGAACCTCATAAAGCCACTGACTTTGCTACAACAATAGGAAGGCAGCAGAGCACTTCCCCAGTGCAGAGGCGCAGCAGAACCCATCAAGAACTAAAAAAATTGTAAGAAGGTAACTGCAGGCCAAATTTTGCCCTCAGTCACAACTCCTCAGCCTTGCTCGAAACAAAGAAGAAATGCCTTCTTTAGATTTCATGGTGGGCAATGCAAAGTGCTTTGGGATGCTGGGTTTTAGCAATAACCACTATTTCAGTCTCAAGAACAGAGTCAGAGCACAGCAAGATATTCATCCTCCATGAGAAAGTAAGCAGGGAAAAGTTGCCCTAAAACATATAAAAGTAGAAAATGCGTCATCTTTTTACTGTTTTTGATTTTTGTCTGAGCATTTACATTAACGCAGAAATTGTATTTCTATGCACTACTTACACTGTTTACATGTCTTTAAAAGATGTTCAATTTCAAAGGAAAAAACATTTGGGTTTGTTTTTTTATTTTAATACAACCATTCCAAATCCTGGTGCTACAAAGGCAAAGATTTTTCCTGAAGCCTGCATTGGGATTTTTCAATGGCAAGCCAGTGAGGGGCTGCAGTTACAACATTCTTTGAATGAACACTAACCTAAACTCTTCTGTTACCAATGTAAATTACTGACCTATTTTTCCAGATTAAACGTATGATACAATGTAATTGCAATGAGTGGTAGAGGAATCACAACAATCGCAGAAAACAAACAATTTTTCTCTTTCAACTGAGCCCAGGCACCACAGCTCAGAGATGGGGGAAAGGCAAAGAGCTTTCCCTCCCTTCTTTGAATCAACCCAAACACCTACAGATTGACAGCAGAACAGAAATAAATTATCTCCTTCATGACAGATGACAATCAACTGACTCAAGCAATCCCAGCCCAAATTGTTTTGCAGTCGTGTCTGAAGGATGAACTATGACTGTATGAGGTAGAAGGATATTAAATGGAACATTTAATAAAGACTGGGGGCTAAATTTCTAAAATGCAGAAGTCAAAAAGGCTGATGTAATCTTATCTGTGCCCTCTCATGCCTGAGATGGGAAGAATGAGCTCAAGAATGTTTTAAAAACCCTCATCTATAATGTCTGTACCAACTTCCTACTTGTGAGCAGAAAGAAGTGCATGGACAATTAGCAGTCCTGTATGGGATGAGGGCAAAATGTGATCTTGGATATTGGCACAACCAGTTTCACCACTAAGAAGCCTTCCAAATATTTAAAATATTTCACAGAAATATCCACCTGATTTCTGCTTGATGGGAAGGATTCAACAAAGCTACAGGAATTTCAGCTCATTCTGGATTTCATTGCCAAGATGAAATTCAGGCACAAGTCACATGAATCACAGTAAATCAAAGCAGCTGCTTCTAAGCACTGCTCCTTAGAGGGGGAAAAATAAAAAAACAAGAAAAAAAAAAACCAACACAAAAACCAAACTCAAGCTTCAGGACAAAATCTTTTATAACAAACCTTGGAGAAAATTGAAATGGCTGCTTCATTTTAAAACAGTGTTTATCCTTTCTGTTAACTGCAACACTCAAAGCATCACCCTGCATTATGATTCTTTCTCCCCTTAAAAGCAAATACACTGAAGGTCACAAAAACTTTAGAAATCAAATTCCACCCTTCCTCAGAAAAGGAAGAATAACCTATGGGGTTTGAAGCACAGCCTAAGGGAGTTGAGTAAACAAATCCCATTAACTTCAGGGGGACATGAAATTTCATTTCACCACCTTTGCAAATCCAGCTGGAAATACAGATGGACACTGTTCAGAACATCTGGCTATACAAATAAATGTTGTTCATTAAATCATTAGACTTAAACCCGTTTTATTTTTTATGGTCTGGAGGGAGGAAATGTTCTACCTCTTCCCTATAAATTCCCTCTCTTTTGGCTCAATGTCCCACATATTGCCAAATAAGGGAAACACGGTTCCCTTCCTTTGTCGGTGGTCCATGTTATCTCCTCCTAACTGCTGAGGATACACTGCTTATCTTGCTCTGAAGCACTGAGATCTTGGTGTAACTCTTCTCCCCATCACAGGCATTTAATCAGTGAGCATTTAAGCAGGATAAAAATGCACTCTGTATGATTTATTTTTTTTTCTGTTGGGTGTGTATCCATAAATTATGTAAACTCCTAGGAAAAAGGTTCATATTTCAGTCTTCTGGATTTGACTGTCCATTGCAGCAGAAGCTGCAAATTCTTAAGATAATATGAAGATCCTCTGGGGGAAGAGGTTGTGCCTTACGTCATTTAGCACTGACTTCCTGATAAATGATGGAGCAGACAGCTTATCCAGCTCGCCCTGCCAAGGAGATCCTGCTGGCAAAATGAGGCAAGGCAGGAATAAAGCAGATGAGAATAAAAATATGAGAGCCTGCAGAAACTGATCAGGACTGGGAAAAACAGCTTTGAGGTAAAACACCAGCTGCCAAATGGGTTTCTAAGTCCTATTAAGGTCAAACACGAGCCCTGGAGCCAGACTCCCCCACTCTTTACCAGATATGCCCTGCATGTTCCTTGGTGGACTTTGAGCTGTGTTTCCTGTAGTTAGCACACTTAGGAAGATTAGGGAGCTTCTACTGAGATTTAGTTTGTCATGGATGCTGTGATGAGACTGAAAAATGTAACCAGAACTGTGGTGACCCCTTGTGTCCCACGGATGGCTCAGAGCCATGGATGCCCAGAACACCAATTCTCAAAGCACCTCATAACCACACTGCATCATTTGTATCCACACTGCCCTGTTCTCTCTGCATTTTCAGGCACAAAAGATTTGAACAAAACCAAGTTTGAGACATTTCCAGTCATCTTTAAAAACAGCTGACACTGAAGATGGGAGAATATTGTGCAATTAAATTATTAAGTGCTCCCACTTAGCTGATGAAGAGAATCTCTTATCTACAACTTCTGGTGCCCAAGTTATGAAGCTGGTTCTTTAGTCTCTCAAGGTAAGTGTATAAAAATAGAGTGTATCTCCTCTCTCCCTGCATCAGCCCTTCCCAGCTTGTAGAACTCCATGCTAACAAAGCAGTGTAGTGTGAGAGAAGGTGGGACTGCCATGGCATTCAAGGCTTCCTACAAACTTTGGGTTTGTTCCTGCAGCATGGACACAGCAAGAGAATACCTCCCTGTTTGTCACAGGTCACATGCTGACATGATTTCGCAGGCTTGCAAATTCCTGGAAATTATCTGCACACAGGCAACTTCGGGGAAAGAGCTGGTCAAGATGTCTGAGAAGAAAGTACCCACAGGCAGCTGAAAGCAAAACACTGCTGGGTTTGGAACTGGGCAAAGCTATGGCAGAGGCAGGGAGTGCACTAGGCATGGACTTGCTTTCCAGCACCATTTGTGATATTCAGCCTTTACCTTCCTCCATCAAAGCCCCCACGATGTAAGTTAAGCTTCAAGGCAGAAGAGGAAACAGATTTGTTTCTCTCCCTCAACGGAGTGCATTTCAGTGATGCTGGATAAACATTTCAGCCATTCTTTTTGCTGAAGAAAAGTAACAAATTAAGCCTGATCTAGATAAATTCTTGCAGGTACACAGACTAACAGGAACTTGGGAATGTACTCTACCTGAACCCTGCAATGTGTTTCTAATACAGCCATCAGTCTATATAAAGCTCAGTTAAGTGGTTACTTTATATGACTATTAGGCAAAAATATAATTTGGTGAGAATCTGTGTGGCCCAGCTAATGGAGTTCAAGCTGGTAGACAAAGGTGTATATGACACTTAAAACCACTTTGTTTACTGCCCAAATGAGCAATTTTCAGGCTATTATTTTAGAGAAAATACCAAATATAGAGACTGTTGAAGGAGCAGGCATGTTTCCAAACAGAAACAAACAAAAGCAGAAGCTCAGTCATTATGTGGGAGATAAGGTCAAGGCACGAGAATATCACACTGGAAATTCTGGGTGTTGCAAATGAACACAGGTTTCTCAAGTTCAGACTGTGCCCTAATTAATGCATCCTATTTCCTCTCATGTATTAAAACTTACAGGAAAACAGCACAGAGCACACAAAACCTATTTCTAATGAGATATAAGTCTGAAGAATTCAGACAAGTAGTATTAATGGCTAAAACTATTAAAAAATGCAGTAGGAACAGTAACACCATTTAGATTTCATGTATGATGCTGATCTGTGCTCTCAGGATTCAACGCCTCTGGTTCCAGTAAATGCTATGTTTCTTGTTGCATTATTTAGTATAATACTAAAATTCACTTAACCTGACAGACGTATTTTACTCTTGCATGGTTTTTTTCCCAGTGTTATTAATAAAATCACTATGTCAGTTTTGACAGGTTGTTTTCAGGAGACAATCTTACTGAAACTCCTTATTTTATAGAAGCAAATACATTTAGAGATACCAGAGAAGTTGCATTGAACATAGGGGTATTTTATATGGCACCAGAAAAAAACATTTTGTCTGCAGAACATTTCTACATTAGTATAACAAATGTCTATTAGCATGTACCAAACCATCAGTTCCTGGCTAAAAGAAGATAAAATTTACATGTATTGTCTGTGTTCCTCAGCCTCTTTGCTTACATGGACCAAAAGTGATGAAACTACTCTTTTAAGCTTTTAAATCCATAGGATATACAGGCACAGATAAATGTATGACTCAATAACCAAAATGGATTCAGAACCAAAATAGAAAAGAATTGACAGGATCTAGAATGAGTAAGAAGAGGAACTTCGCCTGGTTCCTGTCTGCACTGAATCACAGCTACAATTTCCCTTTAATTCACAGGCTCTGGATTAAAACAACAACTTGATACAGTTAAACAAAAATAGAAAAAAACCCCACGTTTTTCCTAAGTATATTTAAATGTTACGTGGAAGACTCAGAGAGAACAGGATGGGGCTGTACCAAGAACACCTCAGCTCTGGTTTTTCACACATCATCCACTCTGCATCACTTACTAGCAGCTTGCAGAGCACATCCCACCCCACTCAGGAATACCTGAGCATACTTCTTCACCTCAGAACTTCTGCTTTCCCAAGTTAAATACTTATTTTAAAATGTTTTCGAATTAAAACCACCATCATCGGTAAGTTCTCTTGCCAAGCCCATTTTCTGTGCATTCCCAATGCATGCCCCTCAAAGAAACAAGCACACAGATCTTCTCAAATGAGGACAGAAACTTCTTTAGGAACACTTTCACAAAAGCACACACCTCCCTGCCCAGGCTGGGTCTGTTTGTTCTGGCTCCCAGCTCCGGCACAGGACGCACGCAACAACCCATTGCCTGCTCCTCACTTTTACCCATTTGAAGTGGTTTAGTTTTGGCTGTCTTAAGCTCTTCAAACTTCAATAAGGATTTTACAAAAAAATAAAAAAAAAATAGGAAGATTTTATCGCATTTGAGGAGAGGAAAAAAAAGTTGTTTTATAAGGAAATAGGCAAAAGCATTGTCAGAATGCTCCAAAGCACTTATGTTCCCACAGTACTTGCAGCCACACACACTTCTTGAACTACCAGATCACTGCATGACCAAGAAGGGAGCCACTGAGTGCATGAGAAGGAAGTGACTCAGACTGAAATTCATAAAGGACAGCATGAATGGGACAGGATTTCCTCTTACAGCTCTTTTTACATGGCAAGGCTCTTTTACAAAAAAAAAAAAAACCAACAAAAAACAACCCAATCCACAAGAAACCCAACCCTGCTCCCTCCTCTGCCATTCAGTTTTTAAAACAGCTCTGTGGAAAAGCTCCAATATGGATTTTAAATCAGAATCCCAGTATCATAACTCCAAGCCTTCCACCTGTACAAGACACAATCCATCATCCTACCAGAAACACTCAGAAGAATTACTACATTTTCAGTCAATTATAAGCAGTTTCCTTTTGTTTTTGCCTTAAAACAGCCTATTTCCAACATAACTAGAAATCTTTATTTACAAGTGCACCGCCCAACACAGCAGTCCATGGAAAAGTCAGAACTGCACTTATATCCCCACTCTGAAACCATGAATTTCCTTGTAAAAAGAGGATGTTGCTGTTATAGAACCATCCTGGGATAAGGGTGCATTATAGAAGAACCAACTTATTTTTAATGTACCATGATGCTGTACAGAGCAGAGGTGCACAGGCTGGATCCACAACTGGAGAGGTGACTGAACAGAAGTACTCCAGAGTAATTTACTTAATTTCAGTACTGATCACATTCAGAATTGATGACCTATAACCCATTTCTTCTACCAGTGGTGAAGCACATTTTTGGGGAACGTTTCCTTCTTTTAATATTGGAATGAAGCTGGAAGTTATTGACACATGGCAGAATTTTCCTTGAGCACTTACTCAAATTTCACAGGCATAATACATGAAATGAGAATAGATTTGGATGGAAAAGTACATTTTAAAGTTAAATATCACACACAGTGAAATTTTTAGGGAAAAGGGTCAAGTTGTCCTTGCATTGTACCCTGGACATTCTCTTCAATATTATTCACATGATCACAGAATGGTTTGGGTTGGACCTTAAAGATTCTCTCATTTCCCCCCTGCCCCTGTGCAGAGACACCTTCACTTGCCCAGGCTGCTCCCAGCCCCATCCAACCTGGCCTTGGACACTCCCAGGGATGGGGCAGCCACAGCTCCTCTGGGAATCCTGTGCCAGAGCCTCACCACCATCACAGGGAAGAATTCCTTCCTAATATCCCATCTAACCCTGTCCTCACTCAGTTTAAAGCCATTCCTTCTGTTCTGTCACTCCATGCCCCTGTTAAAAGCCCCTCTCCTCTCTCTTGTAACCTCTTTAGGGGCTCTAAGGTCTCCAGGCTCATCCCTCTCAGTCTGTATTGACCAGGAAGGTGTCCCAGCCCCTTTACTGCTCCTGCAGCACTACAATAACCTCAGCCACAGAACAGTGGGTGTGTTAGGAAGGAGCAACACACCCCTCAGAGAAATCACTGCCAAGAAACAAGGAGCAGGACATGCATCAGCTTAAGCACAGGGGCAGCAGATCCAAGAAGAGAAACTCCCATCCCCCCCAGTCACAAATATCCCTGTGTGGATCATCTTTCCCTGCTGATTAAAGCAGACACTCCAATTGCCTCTCTGAGCATCAGCTCAGGAGCAGCTGGCACTGCTGGGAGAGGTGTCCCTGGTGAGCTCCCACCCACGCTTCCAGCTCCCAAACTGTGCTCCAGGCAGCCCAATCCCCAAGGCCAGCAATCGCTGCCAGGCTGCAGCGCTGTGTACCGACACAGGCTGTTCTGCAGAGCTGAGGCTGTGCGAGCGCCTGCTCCAGCTGTGTCCGGGGCTCCTAAAGCCCCCTTCCCTGCCAGCAGCTGCATCCTGGGATTGCTCCATCATCCAAACACCCAAAAGAAGCCAGTTCCACTGCAGGAGCACACACACCCCGAAGCCAGATAGGAAATGATAGGCTATCGACCATACCATGTATCCAGTTTTAAAATTCACACAAAGCCCTCAGCTCCAGCTCTCCTTCACCTTACTCCAAGTTTTACTGCAAATTCATACATTCCTATTTCCCTCCTGAAGAGTTTTTTTGGTTAAGTGGTTTTCTAAATAAAGACTTCTCCACAAGTTTTATACATATATATATACACATTCTTATATATTTATGTATCTAAAAATAGGTTTTCCAGGCTATTCTGCAATTTTGGAAGCAGCCACACAGCACCATAAAGTTTTTAACTATCAGCAGGCTTGAACACACATCCACAAAATCTGTAAGTTTAGACCCCTTTGCTACTTGTTGTTTCTGACAAATGAATTTTTTCTGGCTATTCCAAAACCTGTCATCAGCATAAATCAAATTAGCAACTGTGCTCAGACTGCTGTTAACTCTCACCCTAATTACCTCTATGGCCAGGTTAGTCAGGTACTCATCAATAAATCCCCAAATAATTAAAGAAGAAACAAAGAAGGTAAGTATAAAATGACAGATACGATTAGAAGCTTGTAAATATCAAGTGGGAACTTATTTTAGGGAGTTGCTTGATGAGAGCCTTTAAGAAACCTCTGTGACCTTTCTGCAGAAGTTTACATGGAAGTTTACATGTATGACTATAACAATACACTGATGTCAAAAACCTCACATTTGAGTCCACAGTATATTTTTTTTTATTATTTTTACTATGAAAAATATTCTCCTGTTCCTGTTTTGGCCATGGACGTGGGGCAGAGCAGTTGATGCAACTCCAGGGCTGCCACTTCTGGGTGCAGATACAGAACCTAATTTTAAAAGGCAGGAGTGTGGGACAAGGGATGCTTATTTGCACAGCCTTCTATTAGGGACTTTTCCACAGCTGGGGGAGGGCTCCATCCCTTGCTGTTCCCAGTCTGAAGGCACTCTGGGTGACAAGATTGGATGTGCTAGAGCCTTGACTCCACTGATTTTCTTGGCATTTTAAAAGCGCTCATGCTCTTTAGATGCAGCACAGCAGACCAGGCCAAGGCAACGAATTAGACAAACACAAGGGCTGCAGGAAACTCTAAGACAAGATGCTTTAAAATGATTTCTAGATTATTTCAGAAGTGATCTGCTGGACTGACTCAATACCCACTGAACTGATACTGCAAGGCAATACTCTAAAGCAGATCTTTCACACACGTGCCTCAAACACCTCACGTATTCCACCTCAAATAAACACTTAAACATAAATAAGAATACTAAAATTTGCATAAGCTGATTGGCAAGAAATAGCTACGAAGTCTAATGCAGTGATTCATTTTCTTGGATTACAGCATTCCCAAATACAGCTCCTTGCTAATTCTAAAGACCCTGAAGCACATCTGCAAATCCTCATTCCTTACTATGCCAGCAGCACTTTTTCCCCCTTCTTTGGCTATTGACACAGCTAATTTTCATAACTATTTCTTTCAGTTATGTCTCACATGTAAAAGTACAGAGCCATATAAATACACACTCTATAGATAGGTAATGGAAAACCTATGTTTTACACATAAATTTACTCAAGATATTTCAGTGTGTGCTACATTATGAATATCTTGGACATACTACTTTGGTTACTACATCAAAGTTTGTTCAGGAAGCTGCTGCTGTAGCAGTCAGCAAAGAGACAAGCAGAGAGGAGAAAGGCAGGTAGGTACAAGGGATTAAAACAAGTTACTAAACTCAATTTAGGTAGAACTGGCTGTGTGCAGAATGGCTTATGATAAAGGAGACTTGTTTACTGTAAAGCATTGGATTGCTCATCTAAAGTTTGAAATTTTTAAATGACACGTCTCTGAAAATGCTCAAGAAAATTATTTCAAAAGTAGCCAGATGTATTTGACCACTATTTCCACTGCCTAACACTAAGAAATTTCTTCTCAGTTTCATTTTCAACTAATCTTACTTTCACTGAACTTTCACATAAAAAAAACTCCTGGTTTTTCAGTCATCACCTCTAAACTTTCTAATAATTTTACCAGGTTAAGCTAGGATATGCAAAATAGTGGTTCCTAGCAGTCAGACTTTAGTTATAGCTTAATTGTCCATGAAGATTTTTGTGACGTGCCAAGATGCCTCTCCGAAAAGCAAAATAAAATCAAGACCTCGCCCATAAAATGCATTTCTGCTTCCAACAGATAGAAAGAGAACGATGCTGCATCGACCAAGGGAGCAGTCACGAAAGATGGGGAGGCACAGGGTTCACCTTACAAAACAAATACAGCCCAGCAAGCCCAGCATTCATATTTAAGTTCACACCGTATTAACGCGTGGGTGGGAGTGTTTCTTGGCACAGCCACTGGATCCATACAGAGGAGGTCACAAGCCGGAAAGGTGCAATAAAAAGGAATTAAAAATAAATAAAACCCTTGTTTTACCATGTGGGTCTTGTTCATTTGACTTTGGGCTGCTCCTTGCTCTGCGCTCCGGTTTCTTCAGGGCCGGGGCTCCCCCGCCGCCGCTGCTGGCCCCGTTGTGGCTCTTGGCATAACCATTGTACACCGTGGTGCAGCTGCCTATATGGCTCTTGTAGATGGAGGAAGGAGGGCTGTTCAGGCGGTTCTGGCGGTCAATCTGCCTGTCTTTGAGTTTTTTGTGCTGTGGTTTGCTGTACTGATCTTCCCTGGTGATGTAGCTGGACATCCCATATAGTGGTATGATTTCTGAAATGGAACAGTTCACCCGCGTTAACTCGGAATAACAAATCACCGAGGTTTGTTTGGGGTTATTTTTCCCCAGAAAACCAAATTCCTGGACATATCCAAATGAAATTACTCCAGCTGTTCCTGGAGATTTTTAAAAGAAAACCCTTTTTTGCAATTATTTTGTATTAACTGTGCTCCTTTGGTAACAGAATTTTACTTTGGATAAGTGTGTAAAATACTGCTATTTGGATGATGTTTTTCCCCTCCTTTTCAGTACTTATGTTTCAGGGACACAGATTTCAAGCAAAAATCCAGACAGAACTGATCTTTTGGAAAAAGCCTTCAGAAGTTCAGAGCAATTTAGCATTTTCTTCCTCAGGGGCTGACTGGACAGAACAAGCTGAGATGTGCTGGTTTCAAGCTGCCAACCCTAGATTACATGCAATTTAATTTCCCACTATAAATAGACTTTACAATCGTGTCAGCTGTGCTGCCTAAGGAGAGAAGTGCAACACAAAGTAGAAGCTTTGGAAATTAAAACTACCTAAAAAAAAGTTTAACCATTATCATAAATATCATTTACACTCTTCAGATACACTTCATTAAATACAATCCCTGCTTCTCCCTCCAAGGATGACTCTTTCTTAACCTAAGGCAGGTCAGCTTGAAGGAATTATAGTATTTCCTGATTTTTTCTATAATTCAATCCTCCTCCTTGTGCTTCACTTTGAGTGTGAATCTTGAATATACCATGCCCAAAATAGTCTTTTCTTTGTTGGCAAAATAAAAATGGATACTCTGGGTAGCTACAGCCCCCCCATGTCAGGTTATTAAAGGAGGCTCCATCCATGTAAGAAAGGCACTCTCTAAGTTCTCCATTCCTACTCTTGGTTCCCCCAGCCCTTAAACCTTGCTGAACACAGGTGTGAAAGGCCATTTCCAGCCCCTTCCTCCCAGCTCACCTTGCTCTCCATATATTGTTGGGGGAAGATGATGCTGTGGGAAGAACTGTGGTGGCATGTCCCCAGGTCCAGTGACAGGAGGGTAAAACGCTGTGTGGGAGTTGTGGATGAAATGGGGATGGTGTGCCAGGTAGGGGGGGAGGTGATGGGTTGGCGAGATGGCCGAGGGGTAGCTGGGAGGGAAACACTCCGGAGACTGCGGCGTCACCACCACCCTCCGCACGCCCGTGCTGTCTTCTATCACCTGCAGGGAAAGGAGCACGTCAGGCACCATCAGAAACAGGCACACCTCTAAAACAGCATTGTTTACAGCTTGTCCTCCCACTGGGAAACAGCTGGGCCTCGGGTTTAGCTTCATGAATAAACACAATTCTAAAATTAATATCAGCAGAAATAACCACGGTGGTGATGTGGCTTTTCCTGGAGACTCAGATATCCACACTAATCACTGGGAGCTGTACTGCTGCTAGTGATAACTATGTGGGTTAAGGGACAGAATAAATAACCTGCATTTAGGGAGGAAAACAATTGAAAAAGAAACACAAAGCACCAAAATAAACGTACTCATAGGGACTGACCTTATATTCTGCCCATAAAATTTCTACCACGGATTTTGACAGCGCCCTGAGAACAGAGTTAGTAACACTTTGGAAAGCAGCTGGCACTTCTCTTATGCAGAGGATGAACACAGACATGTACTCTGCAGGAACCTGCTGTGCTGGCCTACATTTGCAAAGGAGCTGCTCTGTTTGTAGCAGGTAGGTTTGTAGCTCAGGACAAATCATAGGGCAGAGGGTTTGTTTCTGTTACAGAGCTGGTCTATACATCCACACAAATCAGCTCTGGGATATGCATAACTTGGCCCCTAACGCCATAGTCAAAGCATGTAAAAACAGATGTAGGAAGGTGGAAATGTGCTTAGGCTGAAAAATGGTTTTCAGGCTATAATTTTTCCAGAGTTGTATTTCTGGAGAACAGTCAACCAGCCAAATTTCAATCCAGACTTAGGAACCAAGCTTTTCTTGAAGCTCATTCAAAAAATTTCTGCCATTTCTTAAACTAAAAAAATACAACCAATGTAAGAACAATTACTATCCCTTTGACTCTGTATGCTGGTATGCATGAGGCAGAAAAGCATGAAGGAAGCCTACTTTAATTTCATACAACAAACAGGTTGTTAAAAACCCCATTTTCTCTGAACTGACTGATGGCACACAGATGGAGCAGCATCTGTGACGAGAATGTTGTATGAGATAAGTGACCCTGCACCAAAGGCACCTGCTGCAAGATGCTGCCACTCTCAGCTGATCACCACACCATCAGCTGGAGCTGTCCACCCCCCAGCAGCACCAGCAGAAGAGACTCTGCTGTGGATTGCCCACACTCCAGTGGCTCTCATCACATCCCAGTGTCTTTACCTTAAACCACAAAAAAAAAAAAACCCAAAAAAAGTGTATCCTGGAGCAGAGGAATGGCACAGTGGCTGTTTGTGCCACACAGGACCAGCCCTGCCCAGGGGCAGTGCCCACAGCCCTGAGCAGAACTGCTCCAGCAAACAGCTCCTGCCTCAGGCATCAGCTGAGCAAGGTATCACAACAGGAGAAAACTCATCCAGGAGCAGCTGCTGACCCAATTCCTGCCCCAGGCCACGTGTGCCCTCAGGTTATGCACATTTACGCCTGTTAGCTACGGGATGTGACCACCGACACACAATTTCTGTGGCTTGGCTGGCCTCTACAGAAGACAATTTTCTATAGAAAGTTTATTCATTCACTTGTAACATTTCACATTAAAAATGCGTTGCTTGCTGAGTAACCATTACAGTAATTGTTTGGCTTAACATACTTGATTCTACCCTCAAAATTTATGACTTCCACTAGCAATTTGTCAGCTGCCAGCTTTAAATTTCAAAGACTTTACAGAGTCCTCAAAAGACAGCTGAATCTCAGAGATTTAGACTATCACATCCTTTCAATTGCTGCATTTTCAGGCTTCCCAATTCTGCTCCACAGCATCTCTTATCCTGCTGCCAGGTCTCAAACCTGCACTCTGAAACCTGGAAAAGAGGGAAATCCTTTTCTGATTAGCACACATTTGGAAAACAGAACTACTTATCTAGGACTGTGCACAGAAATGTTGAATTTAACTCCCAGACTCGGATTATGCTGTAACTTAATTGAGAGAGCAAGTTCCTACATCCTGATGTGAGAGGTTTTCATCGTGGCTTTAACTAGTCCAAGCCTCCAAGCCACCTCCAAGCTCTTATCTCTGCATCTAGACCAGCTACATGTGCCTTTTGTGCTCTCTGGTGAAAGATGACTATATTAAGGAACAGATTTAGACAGAAAGCTTGTACACTGAGCAGCACATAATGTAAACCATATTTAAAATTATTAGGATTCAGCTTCCTGAACTATCATCTATAAAGCAGGAAGGAAAGCTCAGAGTCCTGTCAAAGACCTTTCTGATGAAATTACCCTGCTAGATGAAGCTATAAAATATCAACAGGACTGACAGAAGCCAAATATGAGGGGATAGAACAGCAAATTTCAGTTGGGAGGAATCTACAACCACCAACTAGTCCAACTCGAAGAATGAGCCAGCCTTCCAAATTACTTTAGTTGAAAAGCCAAGACACTAATATCTTTTATTTGTTTCCTCCCAGGCCATGAATGCAGACAGCATTATTGTTATTCTGTGTGCATACATTACAAATGAACACAAAAACACAGGGGACCTTGCAAAACCCACTTTATTTCCCAATCCTACAGGGCATTTTCTCTCTAAACTAGGAATTATTGATATAAGTGTACATTTCTGAAGCAGTACATTCAATCTTTAAATACACTATTCTGTCCTTAACAAATCAAAGTTGGTAATCTGATTAATGTGTTTTATGCATTAGGTAGCTACAAAGACTGGAGATATCCCTTGATCTGTAAAACCTGCAGTGAGTAGATTGTAGTAGTGCCATTCTGGGAGACAACACTCAGTTCATCAAAGATAGATAAAATCAGAATTGATCCATTCATGAATAGAAAACATAACTTAGCAGAGAGGTTCAACTTTGCTATTTTAAGAAGAAATCTGCAATTCTTTGCATCTGCTTAAAACCATTTGTCACAAAGATCCTAAGTTCATCTGGAAACACTGCTAAACTGTCTCCACTTCATTGCCAAGAATCAACAAAATACTAATCCTTGTTGAGGTCTCTAGATGCAACTGGAATATTAAAAGTAATTACTATTACTAATTTTAGCACTTTATATTGCAAGAAAACAAATATCTCTTGTCATTTGGCACCTAGAGATAAACTTTCATTATTTTGTGGGATTTCTTTCAAACAGTTAGTAGATAAATTGTCTTTTGCTGGTATTTTTTGTGCTTGCTGGTGTAAGTGGCATGCCACCTCAATAACAATACTATTATAGCATAGTTCTGTGTGGGTTTTTTCCCATATTTTAGGGAGCTTAATTGCTATGTGAGGTAGGTGATGATCTTTCAGGGCAGTCTGGGTTAACATTACTCATAGACAATAAAACTGCCTCCCCCATTGGTTGCCACATTTTGGGAATGCCATTTTAAATGTTATTTGTTTTCCAGTGCAGATATCACTGTAGTAACTAGAGATAATTCACATATTCAAAGTACATCACACTGCTCCATGTTGTCTCATTTTTCTCCACTGAAATTTAGTATTATACTCTAAGGAAAAAGGCACAGCAATTGTGCACAGGTAAGTTGTACCTGTATTTTTTGAGTCCCAGTTAAAAAAATAACCACCTTCATTCTGTAACATGCCTTTATGAGTTTATATAGCAATATGCAAGTAATTTCCATTAACTTTCAAAAAAAAACCCCAAACAACCCTTATTTCGCCTAAATTTAATGTGCTAGATTCAGCAAAGACATCTGGAGCTCAGCCACTGGGTGGACCACAACCAGTACTTTGTGAATTTCATAAACTAATTTGAAACTTCATTCATCTGTACCCAAAAGCAGTACAGAATGAGCTCATCCACAAGGCACTTGGATGTCAACATTTTATTTATTCATTTAATTTCTTAAAGATGCCAATCCGAGTTCACGCCAGTCACGGCAAGTTTGCATCACTATCTTTAGAATCCATCAGTATTAAATCAAACACAAAATTAAATCTATGCCTTCAGTGTGGAAAATAGACAGATAAATATCTAGAATGCTGGCAAGCATGTTGGGGTACTTTAAATCTACAATGGTACAGTTCTTCAGGACTAGGGCCCATGAACTCAAAAGGATCATCACTTCATGGCTTGCTCCATATGAGATCTGCACAACCTTCCTTGTGTTCAAAGCTTTAATGAGGATCACCCTTCTTAAAGGATGCCTCAATTGACTGCAGTCTACAGAACACCTAGACCAGCTCTGTGAGCAGAAAGCCACACAAAAAGGAGATTTTCAGCAAAACCTGATGCTAGCCAAACATGCTTTTGGAGAGGAACACCTCTCTTAGGGGAGAGAACGTACCCAGGACAAAAATCCTGATTTTCAAAGATGGGATAAATTTTCTACCATTTTAAATGTCATTTAAAGACATTGCTCTTTCCAGAAGTTATGCTTTAGTTCTGTCAAATGCCATGTGCTTGGTGTAGGAATATTGAACTGCAGGACCACGGCACAAATTGAACATTTCAGCCCATAGACGATCAATGGCCAAAGAAGGTTTTTCAACACATGTGCACCTCATGGTCCAACCAGTAAATTTGTCCTTTAGTCTTAAAATATCTGTGGCAGAGAGCTCATATTAACAAACCTGTAAATAAAATCAAAAGTGGAGTTTCATGCCAAATTTTTATGTCCAACTTAGAGGCAAGTAACTTCTCAAATTCAAGTTGAATTGCTCCAGATTTATTTCAGAGAGAGCAGTCCTAAGCCAGTAGCACTAAACAAACAAGTTAATGATCCTGCTTTTTGATATTTTCATTTTTCTAGCTCTCCTGATCAGAATACTTCAAGCCTTCCTCCTCTCCTACCAGACATACACTGAAAAGCAGGAAGCACAACTCATGAGGGTGTCCCCAAATTTAATACCTTAGCCTTCAAATCCTTAATCTCACTTAAAAGTTGCAGATAAAGAAGCTGACATCACACACATTTAATGCAGATTTCTCTGCCACGTCACCTTCCACAACCAACTTTTACAGGAGAGATATTGTCCACCAAGAGCACAGTAAGGAACTTCTCTTGTCTATATTTAACCAACCCTTAGCCCACTAAGAATTGCAGGGACATGAACCCTGATCTGATAGCTCATATCTGCCAGAGGTGCACAGAGGTTTGTCTGCTGAAAAGATAATGCAAAATATTGGCTCTTCAAAGAGCTGGATTTTTGAGAGCAAAACCATAGCATCAAAGATTTGAACTGGTGGTGTGTATTTGTTTTCTGCTATTTTCCTGGATCATTTCCTGCCCTGGCTAAGCCTCATCATTGGGAACATCTCCTTCACATCAACAAACCCAGCTTCTAGTCACAATTATTAACATGGTCCTTGAAGTGTAGAAACTGAGTCTGTGTTTGTGCTGCTTCCAGTGGGGCTGACCTTGCAGGGCTCCCATCCTCCTGCCAATTGTTCCGAAGAGGTGATGAAGCACCACGTTAATCCCGGGTTGCAACCATTCAATAACTCATGTAATATTCAGGGCTAACACAGGCTTGGCATAACAAAATGGAAATAAGATTTCATGCCCTTTTATAATAGGCACTGTTGCTTCTCTGCAGGGGTATTGCTTTCTGCCTGACTCCTAGATTTACACTTTGGGGAGAAATCAAACCAAAAATCAAGTCTATTTTGATTCATATCCCAGAGTGCATTAATTTGCTTTATGGCCTTTCCCTTGCCATGTTAAATTTAAGTTGTGTTCTAATTGTTTATCATAAAAGACTGGGTTTAACTATGAAGCAACAGACAAAAGCAAGAGCAAATAAGGCAGAGACATTTATTATAACAAAGAGCTAATTTCATTACTACAGACTTTCAACTACTATTTAATATGAAGCAGTCTGAAAGACAAGAGGCTCACTCACCACAGAACAGAACAGACATTCCGCTGCAGAAAAGTGCCGAACACAGAGTTTCCCCCTAAAACTTTACAACATATTTCCAGCTCTTTGGAAAAACTGCTTCAGAGAAGGGTTTTTGGTTGGATTTTTTCTGGTTAAGAAACTACTTAAAGGCTTCTTTAGTGGAATTATTACGGTGCCCCACAAAAAGCTTTACAGAAGAACTGGGCTCAGAGATACAGCTGGAAGACTTTCATCCCTCTGGTTAGGAAAGGATTCCAGTTATACCAAACCATTTATCTCAGCACAGAGGTAGAGAGGTATAAACATCATTTTAATATTAAAAAGGTGTTAAAGTTATTTCAGTGGAAGAATAAATCTTCAGATAAACCTTTGCATGATATGGGCCAGTTTATTAAATTAGGTGAGCCCATGAGGAGCATTAAGCAGCAAAAGCTGTCTCAAAACTCCAACCAGTCCCCTTGGGAAGACTGAGGAGCAGAAGGACCACCCTGACATCCTACCCTCTCTCCTAGGCTGGCTAACAAATTTCTTCTTACTTGAAGCATGTTTTCTCTCTGTTCAGAAGTCAAAATACCACAGAGTGATTGCAGTATTTTGTGGGATTTAAGTATGACGCCATCCACAATTTTTCAGAATTACACAAGCTCACATGTTTCCTGGGGAGGAGAAGAGACTCCAGGACATCATCTATTTTCTGCTTAACAAGACGCCAAGCTGTATCTATCAAAAGTTCTTATGATATTCATAAGGATATCTGAAATACTTTGTGTACTTTTAAGGAAGCTTTCGGTCCAGGTCTCAATGAAAATGGTAAAATTACTTGATTTATTGTATTGTTCACAGCTGTTATGCCTTATATCAATCTTTTGGTTTGGTTTGTTCCTTACCTCAGAAAGAGTCTAAGCTTTGCAGAAGATGGAAGGAACACACTGGTAATCTGGGGTTATTTACACAGAAGAGCAGTAGCTGTTCAAGAGTTCCAAAACCTAACAGCTTTGTGAACCTTTTCCATTTTTTCCATAAATAGATAGTTAAACCACATTTATTCTTGAAAACACACCAAAACCCTCAGCTCTTGGTATGCTGTAGAATTTCTGCTGGAAAGATACTGAGGATCAATAGCATATTTCACAGCTACAGTGGCTCCTTCTCTCACTTCCATGGTCTCCTACCCCTTCAGACTGCCACACAAGGACTTGAGGAATTACCCAGCATCAAGGACTTCTCCCCTGATCACAAACAATGCAAGTTGCATTTATAGGCTCAGTCTGTGTGCAGAGCTTTTGCTGGTGCTCAAACCCCAAATCTATTACAAATACCAGGATGTGAAGGTGCACATCCCTGCTCACTTGTGCAAATGTGGCCATACTATCAGTACAGAGCACAAGCATGAAAATGTGCATTACCATTTTCATTAAAACCCCTAAATTAAACTTCAACCAAGTAGATTTCTCTATCTGGATCAATGCTTTTGCTTTCACATTTTAAAATTTTTATTATTTTAATAATAGAAATTTTAATTCCTCAAGAGGCATACCTGTGAGATATAACCAGGAGGCACATGAATAGGGGGAATGGATCCATTAGGTGACATCATGGGAACCTCTGCTGGTCCTAATAAAAAGAGAGTAATAAGATATCAGTTTTTTAAAAAAATAGCATAATTGCTTAGAAAAGGTTAAAAATAGCTTTATTTTTGAAGCCTGCAATAACAAAATGAGCAGCTCCACTAATTTCTGGTATATGGAAAATGCCTTGTGCCATCATTCTGAGAATAAGATCGTTGTTCAATGACTTTACCATATATTCTGCTGAAATAATATTTTCATCATAAAACAGCTAGAACACAGACTTTATATTACCCACTGATCAACTTATACAGCATTAAGCAGTAACACAATATGTCCTTTAGCAGCCCACAATTCCTATACTGAACTCTGGTTAAGTTATTCTTGTCGAAGGCATAGGAGCAGGGAACAAAGCAGAAACTGTGCAGCCTGGAATTAGGCAGCTTCCAAGGAAAGCGTCCAATTGTAGCAAAAAAAAAAAAAGTCACATATGTGAAAAACTATCTATCTATTTAAGAATGCACAAAGACCAAATTCATTATCTCAGCTATTCAGACTAACCTTGGAATGTGGTTATACAAGCAAGAAGCTTATGGTTTCCACTCTGAAATCCAGCTCTGAACATGCAAGTTCCATTTTGAGGCACTGAGTACAAGTACAACAAAGCAAGTGCCATAACCACTGTGCTTCTGGAAATGGAGCCTCACAGCTAAAAGAAAGTGTCTAGATAAAATGGAAATAGTTCTCTCAACTGCTCATTGATTCACCCATTAACTTTGGGAACATCACATGGAGCAGCCAGTAAAACAAACCCCCCAAACATCAGACAGATGTTTGCAATCAGAGTTTGCTACTTGGAAAAGATAAATTAATTTCATTCCTTCCTTCTTACATATTAAAATCTAACACTGAACTGTTAATTAGCCCATTTGCCCCCATGGTCAAGCTCTTGAGAGGTGCTCAGCAGGAATCTGCTCTTGTCACTGCAAACTGAATTTCAGCTTTGACTGACAACACAAAAGATAACACCATCACCTTCTCTGATGGAGAAGCCATCCCACATCTCCAAACCATATCACATTCTAGGGAAGGAAGCTGAACACTAAAACATACAAAGCACTTCAGGCACAGATGGGATGCAATGGCCTGTGGGAGTGACTGCTCCTAAAACTTAAACTAATCTAATGAAATCTCCAACAACAAACTGAGTCACAGTCTGCTATCTGATATCAGCAAAACCAGTCCACATTAAATTAGCAGTCATTCCCTAGCCATCTGCATTTTTATACTCCTGCTGCTTCTGGTATAATCAGCAGAACTTCCCACCTCCCAAAATCCAAGTTACACACAGGAATCCATCTGAGTTATTTTTACCTCCTCTTATCTCGGTTTGTTTTCTCTATCCAGTTATTTACAGTCTAACCAGCCCCTGCAGCTTTTACTACTCACATCTAGATTTGAAATACAGCAAACCATCATCAAGTGTATAAGGCAAATGGGAACTCTGAAGCTTAAATATTTTGGATCTGGTTTTGCTGGACTTCATACTTTCCTACACTTAACTATAAGGGGAATTTTACCTACAGTACAAGCCCAGTCAGGAAAAAAAAAAAGCTAATACTTATTATTCAGTTCATATGGATTTCTCTCTTACCCTATGGCCCTCATAACAATATTTGTCTCCCCAGACAGCCAACAATTTTAGTGTCAATGGAAAAACTTCAGGCTGAACAGTAAGTGATTATTGGGAAGGAGCTGCCATGTAAATGGCTTTATTTAAATCCATCAAAAATATGAAGTGACAATTGCTTCAGAACAGAAATATTGTTTGAAAAAAAAGTGCCTTTCCAATCAAAAAAAAATCTCCACAAACTTCTTTTGAGTTTTTTATTTCTCTCTGAATCCACTTTGGTCTGTACACACTGCCAAGTTTTGCTCCACAGTAAGCTGGGCAGTACATAAAAGGTAAAGGCTGATATTGTGAACGTGTAATGATGCTTTTCTCAGGATTTAATCCACACTGGATTATCAAGAGCTGTTCAGTTTTTCAGGACAGAACATGCTTGAAAATCTGTAAAATGAATAGTTAACAGTTATGTGGCACATTCCTTGTCAATGATTTCTCCAACTCAAACAACTGCAAGAAAAACTGTAGATATAAACTAAAAAATCCCGAGTTCACCATTTAAATAGACAATAATTTAAATATTGCACATAAATGTTGCTCAGTAGAATGAAGCATTATGCATAAACTCTTTCAGCCCTTCAACAAAACTTCTTGTAATTGTATTGGCCAGTTGTTCTAAAAAATAGCTACTCTGACTCGGAAATAAACTCAAAAATGGAACAGTTTTGGAGTTTCTACACAGAGAGCAGACATACACAACAAACAAGCAGCGTTTTTCTCAGCATGCTTCATATCTGCCCTTCCAAACCTTGTGCCAACTGCTCATATGGAGTAGTGATCTACTTGCAGGAAGAAATCAAACTCCCACACTGATACTGTTGACTATAACACTTCCACTCCAATAAAAAAGAAAAGAAGTAATATTGTGTTTTATCATCAAAACGTGCACCGTGCAAGATGAGTCTTAACCTTGCATATGACCCACAAACTGTTAAAGTCATTTGGATAACAGGTTTTGAAAGACTGACAGCCTGGTGATTTGCAGCTAGATTCTGTTTCCACTGCTTTGATTTCAGGGTTAGCCAAATGACTTTAGCACACATTATTGCATTCCTCTCATCAACAGTATCAAAACAACTTCAAGTGGTAATAAAATAAAGACCCCCGCCTCCACAGCTCAATGAGTCCCAGCAATTATTAAAGATTCTTATTGTTGTCCAACCAATATGGTTAACACTGAAACAAAACTCTACCTTTTGTTTAGCTTGAGTTTTGGTTGGTTGGTTTGGGGGTTGTTTGTTTGGGGGATTTTTATAGTATTTTTTTATTATTTCTAAAAAAGCAGAACATTAGAGGAGGATGTTCCTCAGCTGCTTGTATTCCCAAGATGGAGCTAAGTACTGTATACTCTCAGGAATCACAGCTTTGCAAGTTTAAAGAAGCTTGTGGCTCAATACAAAGTTTACCCTAAATGAGAAAACGTCTGTCCATTCTATCAGAGATGCTGCACACTGAAGTGAGCTCGCTGGAGCACTTTTCAAACCTGTTAAGAAAATGCAGATTGGCTGCTGAGTTCCTAATGAAACTGAGCCAGCAGCACTTGGCCACCTCTGCTGATAAAGCCAGTGGCCAAATTCCACCCCGAGCTCCTTTCCCGGGAACACAACACATCTCTGGCTCCTGGAGGGCTGCCCTGTCCAAAATGCAGGTGCAAGGAAATTATTCCCCCTCCTCTGAAAGAAAAGCTGGAACCACCAGGCTGGAGGCACCAATGTCCACCTCACCAGGCAGGAGACAGACCCCACTTGTCCCCTGCTGGCAGAGCACAGTTTTCCTATTTCTAACACATTAATATTTAACAGAATAAAACTTTGAATAAGTAAAAGAAGCAACTCAGTCTCACATAGTGGCAGAACTAATTAACACCTTGACACCCCAGTCTCAGCCTTTCCTCCTCTTCCCAATCACCTGCTCCCTTGTCCTACCCTGTCACCCTTCTGATGACATTAAAGCTGAATATTTTAACCATTTCAGATAGCCAATAAGGTTTTGTAAATCTACTGCCTTTTTAAAAAAACACCTGCATGCTCAATCTAGCAAAAATGACAATCATTCTTTTCCTTCTTGTGCCATGTTTTATTGGGTGATTTTACTGCACATCAAAACAGGGCTCCCTTCCACCTCTTGTCTCCCACTTGCCCAGCCAGAGGATGCTCCTGTCAAGCAGAGATTGACAGTTCTTCTGGTCATTTTTATTCCTTCTGGAATAATGTCACAATGTACTTGAGAAACTTCTGTCCCAAGATTTTCAAGGCTAATTATAGCCTGGGTTGAAACCCATGACACTTTCAAAATTCTTGTACAAAACCAGTTTTGGAATAAGTATGCACTTTTTTTCCTGTTCCCTAGTGACCTTTAATGCATGCATTAAAGATCATTTTAATCAATTTTCTTGCTGTAAATTATAGAAGTCAGAATCTGGCATTTCAGTTCCTCAAGCTACAGCAACTTCTTCCCTATTTCCTTCCTTCCACAGGGCAAAAAGTCATTTTAGCACACCATTTTCATGAATGCTTAGAGAGTGTTGCTTTTCTTTATTATGTCCCCTGTATAATATTTTTCACATCCAGCTCCAGCACATGGGCATGTTTTACACAGTTTCTAGTGACTGTTTTGCAACTACCAAACTACCAGGTTTTGTTATTAAGTTCCCATTCTGAGAGCAGTTACTGGAAATTTCCTGAAGTTCAGGAATTTCTCAGCCTGTTTCCAGCAAACACATACCAATTTACCATTTCACACCACCATACTCTCACTAGCAGAGAAACAACATGAAATCTAGTGATTTTGCAATTTGAGTTTCAAAGTTAAGAATCTTGTACATTTTAATAACAAGAACTTACTGAACTAGTTAAGGAAGAATTAAATTCAGGGAGGTAAATGCATTAAATTTTATGAAGTTTAACAGTTAAAATTAACCCATGGAAAAATATTCTGCATCTCCCTGATCCACAACAAAACTGGTATCACATCTTTCACATGCAACGCTTCTCAGGAAGTAAATCTATGGAGCAAGAGGTGTGACGGAACGAAAAGGAGAGATAATTAAAGGGCAAATTGGTCTGCTTTGCTAAAACAAATGACCCAGGGCTTGCTGACCTTGGCTGGGACCCAAGGGTTTGCATTTTCACATGGATGAGCAGCTGTTCCGGAACAATTTCCTCAATGAAACAAGCACAAACAGGCTCCCTGTCAGGCACACGTGTCTTCTCCCTCCACTTGGTTATTCTCAAAGCAGCTTACGAACTAAACAAGGTGATGACAAGAAAAAAAAAACCACCCTTCCAGAAGATCCTTCCATTCATCTTCTTCCCTCCACAGCAGAACTGTGGAGAGCATTTTTCCCAGCCTTTTGGCCACAGCCTAGAACTCTTTGCTAGCACCAAGAAAACATGAGCATATCAGAGGATTTTGTAAAAACCTTCAAACCAGGATGTAAAGAGCTCTCACATACCAGTATCACCACAATTTTGAACCACACTCTTTCCTAGACAAGAGCTAATTCAGCCCCTAACTTACCTCTGCTCACATACACAGTACAAGGCAGAGTCAACTCCCAGGTGTCTATTCAAGTTCCTAGGTCTTAAATCTGCTGCTGATCAAGACCTAAATACTTTGTCCTTAGAGCAGTGTGAATTTGTAGATTAAAGCAGCTCCACATTAGAGAGAAAAGGAGCAGCTTTAACAATATTAAGTGCTTGAAGGGTTGACAGCTATAAAAAAAAATACCTTTGGAGAAATCTGAAATGGCAGAAAAAAGTCCCACTCGTGCTGCATTCAACCTGCCAATGGCAGGGTTGTGAAAGGTGCTGTAATAAAGTTACCTGTGCTTTGATAAAGAAAGTGTCCAGCACTTGGTCATCCCCATGGCACCATCTCATGCCTGAGATAGGCAGGAGGCAGAGTTTTATCCTGCTTATCCCTACAGCTGCCACATGCCCATTCACATTCTGGCACCTCGACTGCTTATCTTCTATTCATATCACAGCTAAGTAGTATGAAGTGATTCCTTCACCTTTGAAAAGTGCAAAAACATTACCAAAACCCTCAAGTTTAACAGAAATTGCTCCATGAATCTCAAATTATCTTGGATCCTGCAATAAATGACTATTTAAATGGAAAGGGAACAGCTAAAAGGAAAAAAACAGAAGAAAAAGAGAAGAAAAAAATCAGCTTGAGAAATCCTGCAGGTGTATGGTTTAACCAGCGAGCACAGTCACCTCTGCACGTGCTAACACAGGGTTTGACAGTGGAGATTGAAGCACTTTTGATGTAGGTAACATGCACTTCTTGAACTCCTTGTGACTTCTATGACCACTCCATGTTTTTTCTAAATCCCCAGACAACAAATATAACAGTTCTTTACTCACTCTCACAATTGTGAGTTGATTGTCCATTTGCCGTAAATATAATTCAAAATAAGATGCCAAACAAACAATGCCAAAAAAAAATAAGATGCAAGTTATAAAAAAAACACACTGGTGCCTTGGAGTTTCAGTACATGATCATTATTAAGACCAAACTGGAAACCCCAAACGCTCAAATGACACGTTCAGCCCTTGGACTCTGCAGCCACAGACCCGACAGGACCGGCCACGCTCCAGTCTGGGTTTGACTGATGCTTTCAACATGTGCAGACAAACTCACTCAACCAAACATCCAATCAAACTGCTCAGAAATCCGTGCCAAACGCATCCAGCTGACAGTTCCTGCAGCATTTTCTGGCTTATTTACACGACAGCACCTTTGCTGTTTACACTGGAGCCTCTTGAAAGCCGTTTGCGTTCCGGCGTTTGCTGCTTGACCTGCTGCACGCAGCGGGAGGCTCCAGCACGCCCAACCTGGAGTTAAACAACACCACCCCACACTTTCATGTCAGAACCACAAGATTCCTACTCAGCAGCGTGCTGGTTTGCAGTGTGTGTCTCCCAGATGTTGTATTCTGGTTTGGAGCATATTCTAGAAATAATGCAGTAACCTGTAAAAACAGGAAATTAACTAAAAGCTATGGGTTGCCCCGAACATGCCCTGTCCAAAACTACCACAGTCCTACAGCAGTCACACAGCAGCACTATCTCAGCCGAATTCTGAGAGGAAGTCAGGTTAAATGCTCACTCCTGTCCACCACAGAACTATGAATTAGTAACTTTTCAATCATCAAAAGTTTGTTGTTTCAAACATGAAGTGGTTTGAATTTGGAGAGACTCCAGAAATTTGGATCCTGAGAGCATAGAGCTGTCCCGCTCCTCACCTGCCATCCTGCACCTTGGTTTTGGGTTCACCACACTTCACTAATTTAACAAGCAGAGAAAGGTCCAGACAAGATCAACAGGCTGTTTAACAGCCTGGAACATCCTCTCTTGGTGCACCTAAAGCTTCTCCTCCTGCCGTGGGGCTGGAAGGAAAGGGAAAAGCACCTGGGGACAAGGACCCGGTCCCAGAGCATACAGCTACCCCACCCCAGCGACAAAGTATCAGTGACCACACTCTGCAGTGATGACATTTAAATTTGCACATTATGAGAACCTTGGACAATCTAAAGCTCACTTAAGTCTTTCAAAAAGGTTGGACAAGTAAACTTGTTCAGCCACAGAGAATGGAGCTGGACATGGGGGATTCTTCAGATCTCTTGCTGTTCCTTCAGCATTCCCAGGTGAGTTTTGTTTCTTTTTTAACTAGACCCATATATCTTTCACTCTAGAGTTTCAATTTACAGGCAACGTTTTGGAGTGGAACACTTTTTGTTGTTGTTTCGAACAGAAATGGAGTATTTTCCTGTCCTAATCTGAACAAACAAGTCAGTCTTTTGCTAAAATAAACCCTTTCTGATGGTTGGCTCACCAGTCGCTACTGCAAAAACACTTGCAAAGAGTATGTTGCAATACTTCAAGCATTGAAAATAAGCATATTCCCATGGCAATTCACCAGATGGGCTACAGATTGTAAATCATAAATGTCTAGACTGAAACACAAGAGACAAACATCTGTCTAAAATCAGTTGACTTGAATGGCAAATACTGTTAAATAAATTAGGACTACTTTGGAAACAAAGAGAACAACCAACTACTTGAAAACATCTGAAATTAATCCATTAGCACACAAGCCACAACACAATAACCTGAAACTGGAGAGACATTCATTTCGTGAGGAATATTAGCCCAAGATATGACATCCTGACATCTGAGGCAGGAGCACAAAAGCGTTTCTGTGACCCAGCACCACGTTACCCCACGAGGACTCACGAATCCATCCCCAGAACATCTGGCTGGAGCACGGTTGTTATTCCCCTCGCTTCACCAGTGAAACTGTGGGACAGAGTAATGAAATGCCTGATGCAGGGTCACACAGGAAGTTTGTGGGAACGTAACTGGACACAAACCCAGAATAGGATTTAGGTCATAAAGCAATACTTAAGCCTGACTATCACTTCTGACTGCAAAAAAATTGTAGGGTATTGCAGAAAAAGTCTCTGTTTTGGAGAAAAAAGTAAGTCTTCCTCATAGCTATCTTCTTTTCCCTTAGTACAACCTTTTGTTTTATGACAGAAATATGCCAGAATGTCCATGGATGAACAGAGAGAACGGCACTACCAAGAAATGTGAGAGAGAAGACACTCTGCACAGAAAACTGAGCCTGGCCCCTGCATGAGGCTGCAAGAGAGAAAAGAAGACCACAAAGCTGAATTCAGAAATGGGGAAAACCCATCAAGCATCTACTGCCAAGCCACACAAATGGTGGGAGATCTCTGTCAGCATCAGGCTTCACTTTAGCATTAAAAAAAAAAAAATCTCATTTATAAAGTTTTTACACTGCTAAAGTTATGAACTGCTAAAGGAGGATTAGGACCCTCCAGATCAGCTTCCCACCAGACCTATATAACCAGTGGACTAACTTTTAACCAGAACTCAGTTGCAAAGGAAACAGATGTCCTGAGAATTATTTTACTTCAGTACCAGTTATCAACAGCATTTCCATTTGCACACAGTATGACACTATTCACCTGAATGACAAACAAACCATGAGAACATCACTAAAAATGTTATTTTTCCCTTTTCAATTTTGAGACAGCTCTTCAACACATTCTAGTGATATAAATGGTTTTTGGGGAGTGTGTGTGCATGTGTCAGCTTTCAGCCACATTTATAAAAGGGCACTCACTTGCAGAAAGTTCTGTTCTCTGCAACAGGTTTATACAAATACTGAACAATCAGCTCTGAGCACAATCTCCATCAAAGGCAGCAATAATTATACAACACCACTTTCCTACAACAGTAGAAGAAAATGCTCCAATTATTCACAATATAATTATTTCATTCCCATGGCAACACCAAAAGAACTGTACAATCAGCAACAGACCCAAACCTGGCCAACAATGAAGTTACACAGAACGTTCTCTTCCACCTGCCCCAAACAAGGCAGCTATTAGGTGATGGCTATTCTTCACCTGTCCACCCACAGGGAGAAACATCAGGCAGCCAGTGAAAACTGAACTGAACCAAACCTCCAACCCTCCCTCCCCACCCAGCACTGCCACAGTGCCACCCATCACCATCACAGGGCTGACGAGTTTTATTTGTGACATGTTTGGATCCTGAACTTCAGTGAATCATCTGAAAGTCTCTGTTTGAATGTGCTCATCAAAAACACCACAATTAACATCCACCTGTCACAAACAAGCACTCTTTATCCTGTGAGGGTGGGGAGGGAATGAGAATCATCAACACTGGTGGTGTTGGGCTATTCTGTGAGGCTGTGGTGAACTGCCATCTCCCTGGAGTAAAATCACATTTCATGTATGCATAAGATTTAAGTTTCTTTCACGTGTGCATATATATTCAGTAAGTATTGAAACAAAATTTCACTATGTATTCTCTGTCCCTCTGTTGGAAGTTTTATTACAGTACTGCACTTATACCAGAATTAACGTAGAAAAAAGTGCAAGCTAAAATGTAAAGCATGACATTGAGCACAGGGCTTGGAGATGCTGTGGGTGAGGCCAGGGCTTTCCCAGATGAGGTCTGCTCACCAGAGGCAGATCCATCTCCTTCCTTCCTTCACAGGGGTTTCACAATTTAATTTCCAGTAAGAATTAAAAAATTAAAAGCTGCATCTTCAGTGGAGAAGTCTCAACCAGAGCACTGTTCTCCTGGACCTGAGAGTGCAGCAGTCAAGTATTTCCCTGAAACAGGGAGCTGCCAAAGCACCAGCTGTACCCGAGTCTCGCCTGACTGACCTCCAGTGACTGAAGCTCCATGAAACCCCCACCTGTGTCTTCCACTGCCTACCAGCCTTTGCACTGAAACCAACTTGCACTTCTTTCCTTTACCACTTTTGCTTCATCACTCTCCATTCCTAACAGAGGAGCTTTCTGTTATTTCCATTCCAACAGCCATTCCTGAAATCCCTCACTGCACCATCACCTTCAAGCCTGCCCTTCCATAGCCCAAACAAAACCCATTTTCCAAGCTTTTCTCACAGCTCGTGCTCACAGAGCTCCGATTCTCTTGGCTGCTGCTCTCTGAACATCCTGTAGTCACGCCAGGCCTAAAGGAAGGTGCTGCAATCCCACCTGAGAGCCACCTGAACCCCAGCAAGGCACAGGAAGCTGGTTGTGCTGACTCTGGTTCCTCCTCACAGCTTCAGATCCAGCAGACTCTTCCTCTGCTACCCAGTGGCTATCCCAGAAAGGCACTAACTCGCTTTTCCACATCCTGCTGTCGTTTATAAACATTCAAGGTGAGGAGGAAGGCTGTGAGTCACCAGGTTATGCTTGAAGGGCCCTGTCATCCTCCCCTTGTTTTCACTTCATCTCTCATATTTCTAAGCTGAGCCTTTGCACGGAGCACGTTAGTTGAGTAGTGTTTAAAACATGCCTCTGGGCTACTGACAGCATTGCATCCTTCAAAAAATAAGCCATAAATTCTTATTTTCCCATGTCCCCAGATAAAAAAATCCTAGCACACAGCATGATGTAGTAGGAGAGTGAGACTCTGCCCTTTCTAAATAAATTAACTGTCAATGAGAACCAAATATCATGCAATTAACTAAATTATTCTAATTATTCAAATAACACTTCTAACTGGAACATTTCTAGGCCAGCTTCTCCATAGCACATTTGAAATACTCTGAATTTTCAGGTGCAATAAAAGGAGTTTCTTGTTGACTATAGCAACTGCGAAACTAATTTACTACCCAAAACATTCATCCCGCAGCTTGATAGAGACTAAAAGCCCCCTGTCCTCCAGGGAGTGAGCATTTCAACTGGCCATCACTCTTCAGAGCTTATTAAAAAGTTTTCAAGCATGTGAGTGAAACATTTTTCTTTCAGCGCTCGCAGGTCTTCGGCATCTCTGTTCCAGTGGAGAAAGAAAAGCCGCGCCTTGCCAGGGGCTGCCTCCACTCAGGAGGCTCCATGGGCGCAGTTGTGTTGGAATAATCCCATTTCTGGGGCCCTTCCCAGGCTGGAGAGGTTCACAGAGGAATTACCCACACAGCACAGGAGCCCGCCATGACAACTCCACCCGCAGGGCCTGGAATTTGCAGAAAGGAGTGGGGCTGGGGAGAAGGGATTTAGCCACTTCACAACTATTCAAGGAATGCTCTTGATTTCCTCTTAACAACCTTAGGTTGAAAAACTGTCCTCTGAATTATTTGAATTTCTACTTCAGCTCTGTTGTTGGGATCTAACATCTGAGTTAGTAAAGGAAGTGAAGAGTCCAATGGGAAGGGAGGGGAAAGGGCAGCTAAGAAAACATGGGTAGTGTGTTATTTAAAAAAGAAAATCCTACAATTTTCAGAAGGTAAAATTCTAAAAGGTATCTTTGGTCGTTGTGGTTTGCCTGTGCAAACAAGTGCAAGGACTGTGTGTGCCCTGACAGAAATGGGGAGAACAGCAGCCTTAATTTAATCTTAGAATCACCGAATGGTTTGGGATGGAAGGGACCTTTAAAGCTCATCCAGTTCCACCCCCTGCCACAGGCAGGGACAGCTTCTACTAGACCAGATTGGTCCAAGTCAAATCCAGCCTGGTCTTGAACATTTCCAGGGCTGGGATAAACTGACCGATTAAAACACAAATCTCACCCACCTTGTTTCATTTAATTTATTTTTAAGCAATAAAAGAAAATCCTTCTTCCTAGCATTTCTGCACCTAAACAACTATCTACCTTTGATGTAGGTAGAAACAATAAATTCTGATCAAAACCTCTCCAATTTGACCAGTGTTTCTAATTCCCCAAAACTTCATATGGGTATAATTGTGCAACTTGAGCAATGTACCAACAACCAAAGTGCTTCACTCTCAAAAGAGGGAAGATCTACAGGTGTGCTCTCCCTTTTCTTCCTCCTCACTTCCACTCAAGCAGTGCACAGCATTTACTTGTTTCTAAACCACTGGCATGACCAGGCAGCACTGCCATCAACAGCAGTGCTGACAAAGGGACAGGGATACCTGGAGTCAGAATTGCTGCACATCCAACAGCACCTAACAGTGAGCAAAACAACTCACTGGGTCACAGGAGTTTGTGCATTAGCCCTCCCAGCACACAATTAAAAAAAATAAAATAACAAAAACAATTTGTCCTGGTGACTCAGAATCTCCATGGCTCGAAGAAAGCCCTGTTTCTGTAACACTGCATCATGCTGGCTTCTGATCTATTCTCATGGGGCTCAGGCTCGTGACTCAACTGTTTTCCCCTGTATTTGCTCATGCAGCTGCCCATCAAGAAGTTACTGAAATCTGCACGCACCATAAGGTTTGGCTAAGAAGAACATAGCCTAGAAAAACCAGTATCACAGGAAAATAAAAAAAAACACCAACTAATAACATTGTTATTTTCTTTGGAAGTCCAGAAATTAACACTCATCAATCTTTCTGGTTAAAGACTGCCTCGTTTACCACAAGCCTTTCTGATGTTAGGATTTCAATGATGTTCAGCAACTGAGTTGGAAAATATCAGAAAAAAGCATTTTGGGGAAAACCACCTTATGCACTGTCTGCTTTATTTGCTGGGAGTGCTTAATAAGTTCATTTCATTGTGTTAAACTCAGTTTTTTGAAGAGCAGTTTTACTCAACTTCTATCTAATTTCTAAGTCTGCTTGTGCTTTTATTTCAGACCTAGAAATGGCATGCTGGCCAAGAAAGATGATGCATTCAGAAAGAACTTCTTCATGCCACGGATATGTATTTCTCCAACAAGCTTCTTGTCTTTATTTTCAGCATCCCCAAAGACCTAATACAGTGATTTTTTCCAAAGCAGAGTTCAAGTTTTGACCGTGAGCTTCTCATCTCTTTTTCTTTCTGTGCACACTCTCACACTCCTGATGCTGCATTTTATGTCCAGGTTACCCTAGCTTTGGTTTGTAGGCAACTATGCTGTCCACCAGAGAATATAGCATAAGACATTAAATATTTTCTGCTGAACCTCAGACACGAGCTGGCAGAACAGCCTGGCACAACAGAATCACAGTCACATTTATTCACCAAGAGAAAGCTGAGAATCAAAAATTACCCCTTGCACAAAACAGCATTAAAGCACCTCTAAACCCCATCACACATCACCTTGTAAGCTCTAATACTCCCTTTATCAGAGCAAAGCAAAGAAGAGAAACTATCAAACAGCAGGAGAAAGAATTAGGGAAATAACTAAGTTGTAGTGATGCTCTGCTCTCTAACTACTAAATCACTCTCCCTCAATACCTAAGATTTAACAGGTCATATAACAACCCAGAGCCGTGGTGAAAGAAAACAACAAAAAATTCTCTCAAAAATGTGGTTTGTCACTTCACATATTGCCCTGCATCTGAGTTACATTAAATCAATATCGTTTGCATCAGGGAAAATATCTTTTCTAAAAACTTTGCTGTGTCAGTGCAATAGAAATATTGTTCCATAGCACCTGTTTTAGATATTCCCCTCTTTTCTTTCTCTAATTTCTATATGTTTGTGCACAGTTATACACATACTTGTCATAGATGAACTAATTCTGAAAGTTGCAGTCAAATTTATAGTAAACATTTATGCTGCCATAAATGCAATAATTCTGAAAACAATAAGAATAGTGAAATTTTAACCCATAAATTTGTGGTCATAGATAAATTTCATCTATCCCATTCCTAAGTGAAATCCCAGAGAATGCAAAATGCCCCACAATGATCCACTTAGAAAAAACGTTTACAGTGACTGGATTCACAGCAAAATGCTCACTTTTCCAACATTCATCCAAACTCAAGGATATCATCACTATGCCAAATCAGTGTGCAGCAACTTTCAAGAAAGTTGAGATCATTCTCCAACTGAGCTTTTCTTAAAGAAAACACAAATTTTCCAAAATTAAACTATATTTAATGGAAAACTCCAGTACCACTCTGATGAGAGCTGGGCAAGCTTTTCAAGTGACATTCAGTAGCGGCTGTGAAATCTCCCACTATCCACCAGGAATCCAAAAAGACCTGACAAGCTGAAGATGCGTTCAGGATCTTCCTGCACCTACTAGAGAACAAACCTGTGGACAACTGGGGGTTAGTCTGGGCTGCCCTGTCCCAGATTCAAGTCTTCTGGTAAAAATACATTATGCTTTTGTATGTCAAACAGAGAAAGTCACAGCTTGGCACAGTATGTGGTACCACAGTTTTTACAGCTGGTATCACAGCCAGGCAAGGCAGCAGCCACAGCTGGAGCCCACCAGTCTGATCCTGTGTTTGCTGGTACTGCAACATCTCTGGGGATAATTCCTACCCTGGCACACTCAGGTTTCAAGCTTAGCCCATTCTTACTGCAAAGGCCAGGTCCAAATGAGATTCCAGTGGGATGAGGCCATAACTAAACGCTTCCTTATAGGTTGTTCTGCTTTAGGATTTGGCTTCTGACTATCAAGCCATATATGATAAAAGATAAGGGAACATCTGGTAAAAATTGCTGTTGCAATTTAACTTTGCCTGCTTTAAGATAAATTTCTGACCATCATGCACTCACAGATATTTTACAACGCAATACACCATACTGAATCCATTAGCCAGAGCCATTTACAGGTATTTCATAAAAATGTGCACCACATCCGGATATTTTATCAGCATCTCATAGTACAGCAAACTGCACAAACCTCAGACAGAGAATAACTTCCACATACAATATATAATATACTGTGAAGAGCATATAAGCACTCTTAGATGGTTAATTTTTTCTTTACGTTTTCTTGCTATAAATGATTGACTATAGTTTATGTCAATATCGCCTGGAGAATGAGCTGTCACTATAGAAACACTGACAGCAGTGAAGTCCTTCCTCCCTCTCCTGCACACAGAAGTCCCAGAACAAACACATTCTCGTTATTTCTTAGATAATGTGTGCACACTGTCAAGTCCTGAGCAAAACTCAGGATTTTTCACTTGGTTTTGAAGTGCATTTTTTATTTCCAGGCTTCACAACAGCTTTTCCTTCTGTGTAGAATGCTCCCGCACTTTGGAATTGCAAAATTGCTTGTGAAGCATTCTGAAAACAAAAATAGATGAGCACTGCACTTAAAGGAATTATAATCCATGTTTATTTAAGTTAGATACAAATATAGTTCAGGAATGGGAGAATGCTGCTTGGGGGAGGGAAGGGAGCAAGGGTGAAATTTTGCCTATGCTGCAAAGAGCCTCAAGTTACTTCACTACGTATATAATTTTCAGATCAATTCACCAAAATCATATCAAGTTATCTACAACCAAATATCACAAGCACAGAATTAAGCTTGTATAAAATCCTTTGACTCCAGATGAGCTTGCACAGGTAATGGATCAATTAATGCATATGCTGCTGTGGAATCAGGCCTTACTATGGTAATTTTCCAAAACACAAGTATGTTTACAAACTACAGCTGAAGGCTTAGAAGATGAAAAGAATTATTTTACAAGCTGTATAATAGTCTCCTAGAAAAGAGCTGGGATGAACTTGCTAGTGGCAGCAAACATTTTTTCAAAATAAACAGAATGGTATGTTAAAAATGTGCATTTATAAATTTTTTTTCCAAGAAATAGCAGATACAGCAACATTTTAATGTGAAGAAAAGTTTAAATCTAAAAATATAGCAACAAATGTAAAAATCCCATCCCTTCTTCTTAACTTCCTTCCCTTTCTGAACCCCTGCACTAAGGCAATGCTCTCATACGGTCACTAAAGGTTTTTTTGACATTGCAGAAGGCTGAAAGGAATATTTTTCTCTCTCTCTCTCGCATTCAGAGCGCCTGAGCACAAGAGGAGCTATTCAAGCCGTGATGGAGTGCCTCACAGAGACTGCAATATGTTCCCAGTTGGCAAGCAGAGATCTGTTTGGACAGTGAGCCCAGCCATCCCCTCGGCAAACACCAGCATTCCTGGGACGCGGCGCGAGGAGCACTGCGGGCCCTTGTCGGGGCTCCCGCAGCCCATCAGCTCCAGGCTCCAGAACAAACACCCCTTTGTGCCCTGTGCACAATTCAACGGGATTCACAAGAAAAAAGCTGTCTCTCTCCACTAAGCCTTAGGTTGGGATCCAAAAAAATATTCTGAAGCTGCAAAACGGGGAGGAAATACACTAAAAGTGTAATTCTGCAGTATCTTTAGTAGCTTAAACTTCTGGACAATATTACAAATCTGCCTTTGGATACTTATCTGGCTCCTAATGTTTTTGTTAATGTTTTTGAGTGTTTCTAAAACAACTAATCACAATCACAAACAGGCTGCAAGTTAGCAGTGGGCATTAAAACTAAAATACACCCTTGGGCCAAGGAAGAGCAAGCTGCAGCTTCTATCCAGTATCAGCAGCCAGCAGTGGGAGCCTTCCCTACAAATGCAAGGAGAGGTTCTTCCTCTCCTGAGCACATCTGCCTCTCAGGTGGGCACAGGGATGCTCACACACTCTTGCCAGCCTCCTGTCTCCCATTCTGGCAGGGGTGAGGGCAGGGGAATCGCGGGTTCACATCTGCACTCCCTCCCCTCACCGCATCCCCGCAGGAACGAGCCAGGGCTTCATCCCTGTCTGTGTTACAGCATCAGCTCCCGCCGCGGGAAGCTGAGAGGGCTCTGCAGCACAGAGAACTCTGACACATGGCACCAGGCCTCCCAGCAATCAATGGAAGTAATTAGCTTTTCTCTGCCCATCGTGTGCTCCATCTCAGCTATTGCTATTTTGAACTTGTGGAATTCATTAACTCAGCCCTAACCGAGAGACCCACAACTTCTACATCCTTAATCAAACATCCTGCTTCAAACAGATTCATGGAGTGGCAGATTCTGAGAAAAAACCCTCAAAACTACAAAAATCCATGAGAACAGCCCTGCTTGAACTCACTAATGCTACAAAGGGGCACAGTCTTTGCATAAGCACAATCCCATGTCCTCTTCTGAATCTGATGTTTGACCCCATTTCAGTCAGAATTTGGGCTGCAGGTGAGTTTTTTGGTTTGTCTATTGTTGGGATTTTAGGAGGGGAGAAGCACAGAGTGAAAGCAGGAACAGTTTCATACTCTGATACACCCCAGTTCGAGAATTACCTTTCCACAAGCTCCTTGAAACATTCAGTGAAGAGGGGTAAATTCCTTCTCTGAAGCTTCAAAAGGCATTTTACAAAGGAGGAGCAGGAGGAAAAGGGTAAAAGTGGGAATCCTGGAACTCATTGGGATGTTTTTTTTCATTTGCCTCCCAGCTTCCAAGGCTGCCTGCTGAAAGTACCACATCTCTCAGGTACTGCCCTGCAGCCCTCAGCAGAGCTCCATAAACGTTAGGAGAGCTTGTACGTATGGAAAAAGTCTGTATTTACACAGCAATAATACACCACTCACCATAAGCCTAAACATGAATACCAACCAAAGGGCTTTCCCCTAAATGAAGGGGATGGGGGTCTCTTTAAACATTAAGTGCAACAAAATTATACCATGGAAACTCTGGGACATTATTCAAATCATCCACATGAATAAAACATCACACTTTTGCCAAGTTTTGTTCAAGCTGACTTCAGCTTTCTGCTTAAACAAACCTCAGGCAATACTGACATCATTTGTAGCAAAGGCAGCATTTTATTTAAGCTTGAAATCTGAGGGTGTTGGGTAGATTACCAAATAAAGAGTTGATTTTTCATCTAAAGAATCTCAAATGACCTGACTTCAAAGGCTGGATTTAGACTTACTAAGCCAATGGAAAACAAACATCTTTAATCTCCACACTGACATTAAACTCAAACAGAAAATAACTCTGGGAAAAGCCCTTTATCATCAGGCTACTACACAGAAATCGGGAAAAGGTGGGGGGAAAAAAATCCAGATTATTCTACATGAATAGCCTGCCTCACAGGCAAAGTTACCGAGTTCCTCTCTTCCTGCTATATTTTTCCAGCCCATTTTACTCCCCTCTTCTTCAAATGTTGAATTAGGCCAGGCACTGAGCCTCAACGCACCTGAACACTGAGAACTTACTCCAGGGCAAATCCATGCATTTAGACACATATGCAAACACCTAAATTATCCATCCTTTGCATTTAGATACTACTGCACTTGAGCTAAGAACTAAGTTGCACATGAAAGAAGACAGGTCTGAGCACCAAGTGATCATTTTTTGGTCGTGGAGATAACTAAATTATTAGACCTGAAGCTTTATTTCAATATAGGATTCAACTCTGCCTGTTCCTCATCTTTAAGGACTAGAAACCCTGTGCCTGGCTAAAAAACAGACACACTAAAATCAATTATCTTCTTCCCCTTCTCAAAAACAAAATGTACTCAAAAACGCTCAGAAACACAAAATACACAATATTCCCCCCAAAAGAATAGAGAGGGTAAGGAAGGAAACCATCTCCTTTACCACAGCCACCAAATGATGCACGGCCCAGGCACACGGAGGTGACAATCTGCCACTGAGATGAAACAGGCCCTGGGTTTGAAGGCAGGAACAGTTTAACAAGGAACAATGGAAAACAATATTCAAAGAAGACACCACAAATTGTTTGAAATTACGAGATGAAATCTGTTTGGGGGAATTCCAAGGCAGCACATCTATCCTTTATTCAGGCACGAGAAGGTACGTGATCTGCTGAGAGCTGCTGCAAGCCTCACGACTCAGACTTATAACAACACATCCACAAGTAATAACATGCCATCACATTTCTTTTTTTAAATAACAGCATTGCCCTTCTTTTGAAAAGGAATATCAAGTTTCCTGCTGAATAAATTGAGGGAGCCTCATTATTTTTAGCACGCTAAGCGAGCCTGTCAATCACTTACATAAATACATACAATTAGTTTGATCCAGCAAGATCCTGAACACATGTAATTCTCAGACTTTAGAAACCTGACCGACCCCCAAGGCACACACAGTATCTCACAAGTATGGAATTACATGTACTGTGTGTAGCTCAAAAATACAGAGTGGTAGAGATACAGCACTAAATGGAGAAGTGCTCGCATTGCAGAGGCTCTGAAGCATCCATCCAAGTTTTTTTTTGATTAATTTTATCATTCCAGTGTTGTCAGGTGGCACACAGAGCTGAACTCCACCCCATCTTTGAGCTGTAAACAAAAAATGAATGTAGTTTGGTTAAAAGAACAGCACACTCTTGAAAAGCACATGATCTTCAGTGAAGTTTTGGAAACTTTCCTCCAGTTCACCTTGCAGTTAACAACACAGAATCCCAGTCTGCATGGGGCAGAACAACACAGAGAACCCATCAGTTACCAAATCCAACTGGCACTGGGCAGATGCCCCAGCAGGACACAGCAGGACCTTCTGCCAGGTCATTACACCTCCATTTAATCTGCAGCCTTGCCACAATTCTGGGTAGGTATCTCAATCTGACTTGCCAAATTTGAAGTTTTGAGAACACAAAATGCACAATGCTGCTAAGTGGAAAGCATTTTGAAAATATTCTTGAGTGGAATTGTTGAATATTTATGGACAGAAACAGATCAGCTGTAACTGGAATGGAAAACCACCCACATTCCAACCCCCACCTTCAAAACATCAAGCTGGGAATTTGTGATGTGTAACTTCAGAAAGGTCTTCAAGGAAATACAGCCCAGGGTTTAACTAGCAATTCTGCTTTTGTCCAGATGGAGAAAATAGTTTTTGTAACTAAAGGAAAACTCATTACTACTGGAGTAGATGGAGCCAGACTCTTTTCCAAAGCGTGCAGCACTATGATGAGAGGCAACAGACACTCAAACACATGAAATTCCAATCACATATAATGAGGTTGTTTTTTGGCATTTTTTAATTCACTCACCGTGAGTGTAATCAAATGGTAGGTTACCCAAAGAGGCTGTGGAATCCCCCATCCTTGGAGATGTTCAAGACTCAGCTGGAGAAGTCCTTGGGCAACCTGCTCTGTGGATGGCTTTTGGAGATCCACCTAAGCTAAATAATTCTCATTTAATTCTGCAGGAAAAAGCTTTAATGCTGCACATAAGCCTGGAGAGTGCTGCTTACAAAGGCTTCTTAAAAATAAAAGAATTAAAAAACAAAGACATGCAAACAGCATGAAATGTGCCATAATAATGAGGAAAGTTTACATAATACAAGGTTTCTACTCATGTCTGTTAAGTGAGTTATGGTCTGTTAATTACTCCATGGCAGCCAGTTTCTTATGAACCCACCAGGCATGAAAAGAATGTGAGGAATATCAGGTAGAAAACACCTGGAAATTTCTTCTGCCACAATTTGTTTCAACACTTACTAATACTGTGTGTATTTACACAAAAGGACAGGAATTAGCCAGAGTACCAAGGAAAGTCTAAGAATCTTTGAGACATTTCATTTTTGCAATTTTAATCCTGCTACAGTCTCAGTTTTCCTCTGATGTAGCATTAATAGTGTGGCCAAAGCAACTTTTCTCTTGAAAGCATTGTTTCTAAATAATTCCTAGCATTATCAAGAGTTCCTAAACCTGGCAGGTCACTGTTGATATGATCAAACAGCACACAGTTATTTAATGAAGTCCACTGGATAAAAATTACCCAGCCTGGATTCATTTTTGAACAGTGAAACTGTTTTTACTTTATTTGATTTTAAGACTGCCAGTAAGAAAGCCTATTAAGTAAGATCTTCTTAAGCTCTCAAAAGTATAGCTGGATACTTTGTACCACTGCTACCCATGATCAGCATTAAAATCATTATAATCAGATAATTTCAGGGCTTTAGGGAACCATGCTCTACCATCTGGGGACTGACCACGCTGTAGGAAATCAGGCACAAATCTATAGATGGTGAAGGAATTTGTATTATAAAATTATCAAAACTAATCTTACAGGCCATGTTTTGCCATGTACCAATTTGAGTAACAAGTAGGTCTAAATGATAAAAAAGCTCTTAACAAATAATATCTCATAGCCAGGAGCAGTTTGCAGGTGGCAGGAGAACACCACCAGGAGTGGGACCCATGTGGCACAGGCTGAAAACCTCCATCCAAGAACCGTGTCCATCCTCTTCTGCCTGAGCATCACTGGAGCACTCACAGCTCAGGAAACAGCTGGAGAAACATCCTGCAGGGCTGAGGAGGAGTGAGCTTTGCTAAGAGTCTCTTCTGCGACCACTAAAGAAAGGGGATTTTCTCCATCACTGTCACACAAATATTTCTTGTTCCCCAGAAATATTTCACTGGTTATTAAGGTCCTCAGCAACTGCATCAACCAAAAAAGTCTGTACTACAGCGTGAATGTTGTACATAAATGTTATGTACTACAATATAAATGAGATTTCACATGATGGGGTAGAGATCAGACTAAGAAGACCCAGAGGGTTTAAGAGTTTGGCATTAAATATGTGAAAAACCAACCACCTTGAGACTGATGCCAGTAACATTTGTTCAATTACTCCTGTATATAAAGATGCATTTTTTCTATACCCATGTTTCTTAATGCTTGGAAATGTTTCCAACACAAGCAGTGCAAGCTCATCCTAGTGGAATAGTGCATAAATAACCCTCAACTTAAACTTCTGAAAATTTACTTCCATCATAATTCTGTGAGGACTCAACTTTAGGAGAAGAGGTAACAAAAAACCTCCTCCAGACTTGGGAAGTGTTCTGACTGCACTGAGGCATCGTCTACTCCAAAGAAAATGTTCCCAGCCCAGTGGTAGTACAAGGTTCCCCTTGCACACACAGGTGCACCAGAACAGGCATCTGCTTCATCTGACTACTGGGAATGTTTCCTGGGTCAGTAGTTACTAAATAAACCAGGCATTCAGACTTCCAGTCACTCCAAGAAACCAACCCCCTTCTCAAGTGTCACGAGACAAGCGCAGTGCAAACAAATTTGGAAATGAGTCTTTGATCAGCAGTTTCTCCAAGTTCAAGATTCTGCTGGTTTGTGTCTCTGACAAGGTGTAAGATAATGATTTTTGGTTTTGTTAAGCAGATATTCCATCAGAGCGCTGTTTCAAAAGGTAATGCTGTATCTTTTAATCATAAAAGGTATCAAGTTACCAACAGCTGTCTATCCTGGGTGAGCACAAACCTGTGATATCCATGTGCATCCCTCTTCCAGCTGGGAGAGCCCCCCCCGTAAAAGACAGTTACTTTGTTTGGCAATAACACTTAACTTGTGTAAAAAACATTCAATTTTTAGTTATAAAACTCTTCTGTTATGTTTCCTCTTTTTCCGGGGACAGAATAAGTGATTTGCAAAAATCCTGCACATGCAGCAGCAGGAAGATTTCCAAAGCAGCCTGGTAAAAGCATGACATGGGAGGACAGGCAAATCCCAGAAGCTGCTGGATGTCAGAGTCATCTCTGTCACAAAGCTGCCTGCAAAGGGCAAAACACCAGGGCCAAAAAGTCCCCCAGGTACTGTTTTATGGCATCTCTGTGGGATGTCTCCATCCTGCCTCAGGCCCCTGGGACAGGCATCTTTGGAGGGGGAGAAATGCAAACGAACAATAAAATCACCCAAGGAGCTGCCCACAAAAAGTAGTTAAAACTGATGATGCTTTTTTCAAACATTAAGAACACCCTCAAAAAAAACCCCACAACAAAAAACCCAAAAAAACCCAAAACAACCAGCTGAATTTTCAGCCCTCTCCTCCTTAGCAGTACTCTTCCTACAAGGAGAAGCAAAGAATATATAAATGTGTTTTCATATAGGAAAATAATTGAAAGCTAAATTATTCTTGTAAATTCTATTTATATTAAATCCTTTTTACTTCATAAAAATGGAAATAAGTATGCAAACACCTTTTGAGGACGCCCACTTACTTCTGCATATACCCACCAAGGAGATAATTGTCTACCTATTTTTTTAAAAGAACAAAAGACTTCACCTCTGGTAAATAAATAATTAATTTAAAAATTAATCTTGTTTATTAATTGTTGCCTTTTGAATGAGCAAAGCTTTTAGTTGTATCAAGGCTATTAACAGTGGCAGTTGTACATTAAGCAAATTAAATATTCAGCAGCCTCACTTCAGTGCCCTTTTATAATTGCAGATTGGTTACCAAACACCTCATCTTTTTGGTAAATAAAAGGGTATTTCTGCATTTATTTTAAAAGCTGATTTCAGAATTCATAAGAGATTTTATGCAAATTATTATGCCAATTATGTAAATATCTAAGGAATTTTTGCTTTAACAGAATATCATAGCAAATGTGCTTTTCCAAGGAACTGTCCCCACTCCATGTTTAGAATTCCTTGGATGCTTGAGCACTATCATTTCAGCATCAGGGCAAAAGTAACTGCAAGAATAACGATATGAGTCTGTGTAGATAACACATTGTGAAATAAGGATGGTCTGAAAGGTTTTGAAATCGACATATTCCATTTCACAGCAAAATAACAGCACACGAAGTGGAAAGGTCTGCTCTATTAATAAAAGCTTGAATGTGCACTAATTCCCACAATTGCTATTAACTGGGGGAAAAGACTCCGTCCATCGTGTATTCCACTGTGACCAGTGACCCAACTGGACAGAGAAACCAGGAACAATTTTTGTGCCTTTGACTTTCTTGCTAGGGCAGAGCATTCTCTCTGATCAGCCACCAGCTGCACCAATTTCACCTGTGTTCTTGAATAAAGGTGGCTCAGTCACTACAGAGCTGCTCCCAGGCAGAAGGAAGGTGGTACCAGCACCTTCTTAAGTTATTTGAGATTTCCCTTGGGAAGTGACACATTTGAGGTCTCCCCTGCACCAGGAGGGACCAAGAGTTCCATCACCTCTCACCTCGTGTTGCACTCACCTTGAGATGAACACCCAAATACCACAACCAGGCAGAACAATTTCTGTCTCTAACTTATATTCAAAAGGTCTGTGGGATACAGAGAAAGTTAAAATACAGAAATCAAGGGAGGGGCTGCTCTGGGCACAAGTGGGCATAGTCTTGTGTAGAACCAGAAACCGATCAATTCCCATATCACAACCAGTAGAGCCCACTGTGCTCTGCATTCCCACTGAAGCAGCCTGTGGGTGTGATGTCTCACTGGAGAGCAATGGAACAGACTGGTCCAGGTTTGGATTCGGTGTGAACTGTCTGCAAGTGTGGTTTAACAAAATAATCCACACACTCAAGCTGTTCTAAGGCACAGTACATTATATTTTGCACATTATTACTTACATGGAGAGGTTTTTAATGGAAGAGAAAAACCTTAAGTCTCAGAAACCTGAGTTCAATAGGTATTCGAGCTCCCTTCTGTTTTAATTAACATAACATTATTTTCATGGCAATCTATATATTCCATACTGTGTGCAGACTGAAAAAAATTAAAAGCACAGTCCCAAAATCAAAACTGTGATGAGTGAAATGAAAGCCAAACAGACAATGCTACATGCAGGATTACAGAGACATGGAAAAGCATCAAGAGGTTGAGATTTTAGAAGGCCTTTCTGGGTCACTCACTGTTACAGCAGCAGCTAAAATTATACTTTAACTTGGCTTGTGTTGCAGTATCTAATAAGCAGCTCGGATTTCAGGTAATGTGAAGCCGCCTGCTAGGATACCTTTGCAATATGTCATCCCAGATAACACACCCAGTGAAACAGGTGCAGTTAAGGCACAGCTTTATGTTTGGTTTCATAAAGCTCACAAAATAGGAGCTACAAGACCAATTTCAAGCAGTCTGCAGCATCTCCTACACTGCCAGGGCACAGACAGATAACTGGGTCCACTGGCACACAGGATGTGCTATTTTTGGAGTCACCCTAAGCAGGTACAAAACATTTCTAAGAATTTTATAAACCATCTCCTCACACACATGAACCGATATCCTTCATTTTTACTGCTCACCCAATGAAATTGGGAAGTGAGAACACAATTCTACACAGCGCTGACACAAAACTCAACCTGAGGTTGGGAAGCAGATTTGAAGACTGAAAATTAACAGCATTAACACACAAAGGAAGTGGAGAAGAAGCCTTAACACTTTTTGTACTATATCTAAATTTTTGTTACAGAAGGATGAATATTATTCCTGATTATTAAAGAGCTTGCACACAAATCAACTTCTCATTTAACTGAATTGATTGCTGAAGACAGAATTGTTTGATACACAACTAATGTTTGTAAGTTTTTACTTCCACAAATAAAGGATACAAAAACTTGCTCTTCCCCCATCACCAGGAGGGTGAACCCCCACAGGTATCAAAACCATCTGACGAGAATCTGAGCAAACAAGTGATGTTTTTTAGGTGCAGTGATTAGGGTCTATGACACTGAAATCACCATCATCATAATATATAATCTGTTAAGGTAAATACATAACACTGTGTGATAGAAAGATACCCTTCTCTTGGCTTAGACATTACACAGTACCTTTAGTGGGTGGTGAGGCACTGCAACAGCCCAGAGCAGCTGGGGCTGCCCCTGGATCCCTGGAACTGTCCAAGGCCAAGCTGAACAGGGCTTGGAGCAACCTGAGATAGTGGAAGGTGTCCCTGCCCAGGGCAGGGGCTGGAATGAGATGATCTTTAAGATCCCTTCCATCCCAAAACCATTTAATGATCAAGACAACATCCATTTACTGCATTATTAAGATAAATGGAGCTCTCACCCACTATCTCTTGCAAGGCTGTTACATAGACTGGCTCAGTACAGTTGAAATATTTGATGTATTTTCATAATATATATAGTATGTAACCCACCTTGTGGCATGCTCATCCACCCCCACATGGCATATAAAACATTAGAAATGTTGATACATTCTCTCTTTTCAGCTTTCCCTCACAAAACACAAGAAATCTTGAACCAACGAGACAAACTGAGGTGCTCAGCCAAAAATTTCATTTTCTACTCCCTTGGTCTAATGATTTAGGTCTGTCTCTAACTAAGTATTTGTTGGCACACAGTTATAAAAATTTTCATTTTTTTAAGGTTATAACAAGCTGCTGAAGGAAAAGAAAAATCAAAGGTGCAAATAGACCCAGAAATCTTAAGTGAATGTCTGGTATTCTGATGTTGACTTAGCAGATGCATTTTTCCTTCAGTGCAAACCACAACCCTTGATTTTTAATACTTGCATGAATCTATAAGCATGCATTTCAATCTTCTACTTTGTGTTTTGAACCAGAGATACAGATCATGATCCATTAGCATCTTATAGACTCAACATGACGCGAAGGAGTTGTAGAAATCAACTTCACTTTGAAAGAAGAAAGTTGTTTCAGAGGTTTATTTAAGGAACCCCATGTCCTTAACACAAGAAAACACCAGACAAGTAATAAAAGGAGTTAATTGGTGCAGTCTAACTTCCTTACTTTTAATGTCCTGTCATTAACAATCTCATTACCAGCTTACGCCCCAAGTCAAGCAACTGTTACTGTTTGAATTCTTATACTTTAAAAGGAAATGCACATAACATTTGGCAGAATAATAAAGGAAAATATTGATTTTCTGGTTCATGTCTGTATATGTTAAACTTCTTAGGGTTTGTTCTAAAAACGTTGTCCTAGAACAGTTAGGATCTCAAATTTAAACAATCTTATTAGAAGGCTGAAACCAAACACAGGCAGTAGACAACTACTAAACCCTAAACAAAGTTTCAAAAGCACATGCAAGAAACAGCTACGCTTTTGAAGAAAAATAAAGCCTTCAGCTCCCGAGGACTCCCATGGATAGTAAGTCAACAGTAAGACAACAAACAGCTATGCATTTATTTGCATCAGCTGGACATCAGAAGAAAACACTAGAGCATCCCAGATGTTGCTTTCCAGCTGCACACACTCTCCCATGACATCTTTGTATGCGTTCAAAATGTTGACAGTGCTGTGAAGGAGGGAGCTCTGACAGAGATGTTTTAATCCCAGCACCTCAGTGGACTCAGGACATCTCCTGCAATATGGATTTCTCATGATGGCTGCTCCAGCTGACTCATAATTCCTTTTTGAAAACAGGTCTCTAAACCAAAGCATGAAAGACCAGCTGCAGGCAATCCCTACTTTCTCTAAAATTAACGGGTTGTTTGATATTGTCCTTCTTTCAAAACAACATACTTTTGTCTCCCCAGTGGTGTTTATGAAGCTTAGGGTTGGTTAACAAGTTTGAAGGATGCATTTTTGCCACATTACTAAAGGAATGCGGCAAGCTATCCTGGCAACCTGAACACTAAAAAATAATTTACATTATAAAACCTGCAAGCAGGAATAACCAGAAAAATATTTTCACATAATTTTGCTTCCAAGTATCAAATTAGGGATTTTTTTTTTTTTTATTAACAAATATTTGCTTTATTAGAGCTTTATTAACATCTGCTGAAAAAGCTCAAGGTGAGGGAAAAATGACCACGCTGAAAGACACTTTCTTTCAGCCTCCCTTGTGACAAAGGTTTCTGCATTCCTGTGCCAAGAGCATGTCTGGATAAGGATAGTGATCTGGGCTGCTGTGATGAAAGCAGGCACGGTGTTTGATGTGCCGAGGGCTCTGCCTGGGTATTGTCCTGTTCGTCTCCCAGAGCCACAGGAGCACTTACTCCTGCCATTCCCCAGCATCCCACATGTGCTGTGATTGCCTAAAACTGCTGCCTTTGTACGCAAAATACACGTGTTCAGCAAGAGCTGGGCTGCCCAAAAAAATCCACATTGGAAAGCTCTTTGCACTCTCAAGATTTTTTTACAAGTAACTAAGAAAGGACTTTTTTTAAAAAATCACATGCTACCAAAGACCCCCAAATTTATCTGCAAGTGAAAGAAACTTGCTTTACACCTTCACTGTATTGTGTTTATTTGATGGAGTATGACAAGCACATCTTTACCTCTGTAGAAAATAAAGTTCCTGTATCTAGAGCAGCATCTGCACCTCCTCCTGGCTGTTCTCCAAAAGAGCAAGGACTGAGCATCTCCACCAGCTTCACACAAACCAACTCTTTGAAAAGGCCTTAATCCAGATCCATCCCACCAAATTTCCAGATGCTGAGGTGTCCATGAATACCTTTGTCCATTTGTCCAATGCACCCCTTGGGATGCTTTTCCTGTTTCAGAGGGAACCGAGGTGCTGGATCCACCTCCAGTGACTGCCTGAGTTACATGAAACACTGAAAGTCTCTGATCACACTCATCAGACTAACAAGTGTACCTGAAGTAAAACAGTTATTTCATTTTCAGCTTCCATGGGATTTCTCACCTTCTGTGCTCTTCATCTCTTTCCAGTGAAATGCTGACAATTGCTAGACTAATACAAAAACACAGGTTTGAAATTATTTGCTTCTAGGACACGGAAACCAAATATTTGAGAAATCTCTCCAAAATCCAAAAACCTGAGAAAATGAGCAACTCTCAGCATGTTAGTCAGATGAAAACAAAAAATCACTGCAGGGACATGGGAAGTGGAATTGTTGTCTCTATGCTTTGATGCGCAGAGAAAAGTATCCTATCTTCTAAAAAAACTAACTGCGATCACATTCTGCTATTCAATACCTTGCATTTCAACATGGAGGACTGTTTGATATTTTTAACAAATAACAGAAATACATCAAAGCTCTATTTCTGAACTGTCTGAAGCCACGTGTCTTCCCCAGCTCCCCACACAGTCCCCGCTGCTCTCCATCCTCCCCTCCTCTTATTCCAGAGGCCAACGACTTCCCAAAGGCAATAAAAGCTTTCTGATTCTATTTGGTATGTTTAAGAGGCCCCCATGATATAGTAGTTTAATTGTAAACAAGTTATTGTAATCACAGGTGCTTCTACTGAGAACTTAAACATGGAATAAACAAATTGACTTATGTAGGCGGAGAAGGAAGGGAGATAGACTCTCACTGTCCACAACCCCTAGTTATTTGGCTGTAATATGTATTTTCCCATCTGCAAGCTAAGCAACAGCTCCACTGTTCTCAGGGAGAACCTGAGAGGTGTACAGAGGACCACAAATCCTTTACTGCCTGTTTAGCAGCTGACAGTAAGGAAAAAAAGGAAGAAGTTCAGATGTGCTTGGCATGCGTTGGGAAACTACAATACATTTGCATCCACAAAACATTATTATTAAGTAATAACAAGGCAGAAAGATTTTCTTCCAAGCCGTTAAAATTTTCCAGCCGATGGATCCCGATTAGTCACAACATAACTATTTCATCATACGGATGAAATAAATGCATCCACTCTGGCAGGCGCTACGGCCACGCCGCACCTCGGAGCATGACATGACGCACAGATGCTGGCAATCTGGGGAGGGGGTGGCAGCCTGCTCCACACATCTGTTATTGTGGGAAAAAGCCATGTTGGTGTTTTGTCAAATTGCTCTATTAGTAATGAATACAGCTGTTTCACATCGGATAATCTGTGTTGCAACACTTCGCTAAGTGACTCCGCACAGAACTATGCCCTGCTGTTCATGCTCAGCTGTAATTCTGATTATCCAGGGAGATGCCACTTTTAAAATAAAAAAAAAAAAAAAAAAAAAAGGTTGAGCGCAGCTGTTTGTGCTTCAAGGAATGTCAAAATATATCATTTCTCCCTGCCATGTATGTATTTTTCACTGGAAATCACAATGTATTTTGGAACTAGGGCAACTGCCCACTGGTAACACAGAGATGTGCCAAGTGTCTCTTCAGCCTTGGCTGAGAACAAGGGTAGTGCTGAGACCAAGGTTTCAGCATAAATACACAGGAGCCTGAGAAGTTATCACCGCCTCAGGCTTCAACTTAAGGCTTAAGTAAAGGAAAATATGATCATCCTCCTCCCCTTGATAAATCCCTGAAAGGAACCAAGCAAATGATTATCACTGCTCACAGACCAACTGAAAGTCAAAGGAACATCCCAGTGCTCGAGGTTACAGTTTTTGCTTACTACCCTCTTGTCACATCTGAGGCTTATGTTAGACCAAATACATTCCCTCTTACAAAGTCATTTCAAACACAAAATACTAAGTCTTAAGTCTCCTAAAATAGTAACTTATTACAATAATGTCTTAAACCAGGCTACAGGTGCAGCCTGCAATATGAAGGTGGAATTTGTGTCAGTTTTCCCCCCAGAGCTCAGCTTTCAGACTTTGTGCAGCTACAGACAAACCCTGAGGACAGTGGCCCTTTGTGTGCAAGGCCAGGTGGGAGCTGGGTCCTGCTGCTGGCAGACACCTCGAAGGAGCCTCTCTTTGTCTACAGGTAACAAAACCCTCCTCTTCCAGCAGATACAGCACAATGGTTAACAGGATAGGAAAGCATGTACAATGGTGAAATGAAGCTGATGGTGATATTTGACACTAAGAAAAAAAGACACAAAAAACCCCACCCCCATATCAAGAAGACACTTAGAGGCCAACAAGACTTCCAGTTTTCAGGTTGTAGCAAAAGCTTCAAAAAGAAAAGGGGAAACAGCCAAGTGGAAAGGAAAATTAATTCCCACACATGCAAACCTATTCAGATGTGTATTTTTGAGATACTCTGATTCAAGGACAAATAGAAACATCCAGTAGATGAAATTCCTACTTGGTTTCCCAAACTGGAAATCCCCAAATTTCCATTTTTATAAAGCTCTTGGGTAAAACCCACTACCTGCAGAGATAGTACATGTGTTTATACTTAAGCACCAACTTAGTTCTTCTCTGCCTCATGCACAGACCAAGAAAAAGGCATTTTTATGGTGACCAGACCTTCTGTGACCAGCCTGTGAAGCTGCAGGGGCATGCTGGGGGTGCAGAATGCCTAACACAGCACCCACCCAAGGCTTTAGCCCATGATGTGCGCTCTCACTCACAGCTGCCAAGCAGGCAAAGCTGACCTGTAGTGTGGAAAAATGCTGCAGGTACAGAAGCCACAAGTACAAAGTGTAGTGTACAAGAGTACAAAACATGCAGACCAAGTTGCAAGCAAGGCAGGAAGATCTAGAGCAGGGCAAACTGGCATTCCTCATCTGAATTTGAAATAAGATGTGCCAAGCTCTCTGAAGTCCAAAAGATGCTGTGAATCCCCTGGTACTTGGACAGAAGAATGAGACAACAGAAAAGAGAGGCCACTGTTTCTGAACTGAAGAATTTATATTGCTCTGAAGTCAGGGAGAGACTTCCTCTCCACACAGCATCCTTTAGTGAAAGAGCTCCTGAGCTGAGGGCCAGGGAGGAGCAGGGACTCCAAGGATAACCCCTTTGTGCATCCCTCACAATTTACTGATCCCCAACAAGTGTTTGCAATTTTCCTCAAAAATAAATTAAATGGCTCCCAAATAACTCAAAGAAAAAGCACAATCCTGACAGTAGGTCTCCACAGGACTGAAGTGACATCTGGCTGCCCAGCGCCATCTCAGCTCAAGTGCCCCTCAGGCATCTGCATTTTCCATTTCTTCCTGGGCAGTTCAGCAGATGACCAGTTCTAGTTCACAGCAGAAAGAAGCCTGAGGTGACACAAGTATAATTGATAGTTTCTTTATGGGCTGGGTTTCAAAAGCCCCACAGCAAAAGCATATGCAGAAGAAACAATAAAAAGAGTCTTACAGCCAAGAGGGTCCCAGACTCTCTTCTGGGGTGCCATGTGATGATGCCTCAGAGCCACCCAAAGCCTCTGGCACACACACACCCAACAAGCAGTGCAAAACAGGCACTTAAAACCATCTGTAAATGGAACAAAATAATTTAACAAGTGGCTTTCTTGTATTCTAACCCCTGTAACATGCAGCTCATGTTCCTAATTCACATTAGTTCATTTTCCTACCAGGGTGCATAATTAGTAACTGGATAAATAGGTTTGTGAGCTAATGCCACTAAAATGGAAGTATCACTCTCATTTCTTCCTCTGCCTGACCTCCTCCTCTTCTTTTTTGCTCCTGAACTGTGGGAGCTGAGACTAAATGGCAGAAGATCAGTTTTTCCTTCCTGACCAGGCTAATGGGTCAGGCAAATGCCAGCACCAGGCAAAGGAAACAGTGGGAAATGATGCAAAGGGTGGAGAGGACATCATGAGGTCATGTCTTTCAGCAGCAGCTCTCCATCAGGTCAGGTCATTTGTATCAAACCACAATTTTTCCAAAGTCAAAAACAACCACCGTTTTTACCAGTAAAAACTGTCTTCTACTCATATAAAAATCACAAGGAACGAAGCACTTTAGAGCAATACAAGACAGAACAGCCACTCTACTGAAATGAAAGCTCTACAAGAAGCAACACATCCACAGCAAGGCTGAAGAACCATCCTCCAGCTTCTGAGACACAAAATAAAGGTTTGAATGTAGGTCAGACATACTGGAAGATGTAGTAATTCACAGGTAAAATACAGAAGAGAAAGAAATCAGAAAGGGGCAGAAAAGAGTTTCTTGTGTACAATGAAGCAGCACTGGTGGATGCCAGCAAACCAAATAAAATGTCACTTGAGAATAAAATACTCTTTTCACTTTATCTGTGTCCATAAAAATATAACCAAAATGTTGAGCATGATTCCCTACAGCCCCTCATGTTTAGAGGATATTACTTTGGTCAACACTCTCTCAGACTTGCAGCCTGTAGTTTCCCTCTCTTACTCAAAAATACTCTTCAAAAAGACAATGAATCAGAGCATGCAGTTCACTTATGTGCTCTGAAACTCCTACTGAAGGGGCAAGTTTGCTCCAGTGGCTGTTGAGGAATTTGGAGGGTGTCTGGTCCCCTCAAAGGCAGGGCAGAGCTGTCACCCCACTGAGCACACAACTCTTCTGGCTGAGTTTCCCCGGCACATCTATCTCATGGGGTGTCTCCAAGGGAGTCAGAATGTCAGCTCCACACACATGTACAACAGTGACTCTTTACCGAGGGGCTGGGAAATCTGTGGAGAGAGCAGCTTCTGCTCCACACTTGAAAACACCAGCAAAATTCATGTGGAAGCATGCAGGGCTTAGAGAGAGCCCCACCTTCCTTATCAGCAGTGCTGCATGCTGCCAGCTTTTAAGGGCTATCTGCTTTGAAAGGCAATTTTTCAGCCTCTAACTGCATTTGTACTTAGAACAGAATCACTGCTGCTCTAATGACTCTCATTACATTTTTAATTATAAAAAGTTCAATTTAAAATTGCCCAGACATTTGCACAAACTGCTTTTAGCAATTCACTAAACCCAGGCAGATAAGACTAACCACTAAGCCTGCCTGGCACATCTTAACAGTAAAAAAAAAAAAAGCAAGACAAATAATGCTCCAAATTGGATATTCAAAATGGTCCTTGCCACATAGCTGCTAAAATTATGAAACAAGGGGTTTAAAGAGTTGCAAGCAGAGGAGAGATAGTAGTATTGAAGTAATAAGGCAGCTATACAGTCTGGGCTTAGAAAATAACTACAGTTCTATTTCTGACATAGCAGCTGGCTCTAATAGCTACCTAATTCACTTAACCCATCTTGTGCATAAGCTTTTCTGGCTACATACAGAATAAAAATAACTGTGAATGAGCAGAAGTTGATAAATGCTATTTATCAGCTTGCAGACCTCTACTTCTTTTGTGTATATAATGTACTTCAAAAGCAGAGCACCAAAATTTGATGCTCAGGACCTGTGTTAGCCTTAAAACTGAAACTCACTCAATTTGCTGTACTTGCCAACAACACAATTTCAGTCTCAGATTCACCCCGAGGAAAACATAACCTCCTGTTATTTGAACATATAAAAGCCTGTAGTTCAAATACAGACAAGGCATCAATAAATAAATTGAAAAGCCTTTGAACACACCCCCACCTTTCTGTAGAGTTAAGCCTCCCTTGCAGAGAAGCTGTTGGAGTGAAGAGGAGGAGAAAAGATCAACTGAAAGCTGTCATTGCTCACATGCTCATGCAAAGCCACTCACTGCTCCAAGAGCCAGCAGAGTATGAAGTTTGTCCTTACACCCTTGTGGTCATAAACAAAAACACCCCTGATCTGCACGGCACCACTGCCCACACAGAAACATCCACAGCCTCATTAGAGAGATCACCCTGGTGTTTGTCAACACAGCAAGCTTCAAAACAGGGTGAGGTTGGCTGTGTAGTGTGGTATTTACACCATCATGGAGCAGGGACCACAGCCCAGCCCTGCACTGCCCGGGAAGTGAGGAGACAGTTACAGCAGCATTGTTTAAACACAATCTTAACTTAGTGTATTAATTAATTCAGCAGTTTAAGCCATTCCAAGGAAATGTATAAAATTCCCCTGTATGAAGGAAAGGAAGAAGGCCAATAGGTACTAATTGCACTGTACCAGTAAGTATTTTGAAAACCAAGACTCCTTGGCTAAGAAACTTACTGGGAAAACATTCAGTTCCTGTGCAAAATAATGTCACTGTTGAACAGGGTCACCAGCTCACCGAGGAGCCTGCTAGCCAGGCTGCCCACTGCTCAGGCCTTTTGTAAGGAGCAAATTCCAATAATACTCAAAGTGAGCTGTACCCTGAGAAGACCGGATCTAGAAATGCAGGTAATAAAAAAAGATACTGAACATCCCTTGTAAGTATTCTGGGGCAGGTGATCTTTAAAAAGACATGAAGACTTCAATACAGCAGAAGGAAGAGCTGGGTAAAATTTTCAGCAGACTCCAGGAAGTTCCATGGACATGGATGTGATATATGTGGCATACAGTGTCTTTAAAAAGACAAATGAACAGAATGAAAATTAATAGGAAAAAAATGATCAAAACAATTAGGTTATTGTTTAGCCTAGAGAAATCTCTAGGGAGACCTCACATCTGCATATGCTCAGGCTTCAAATCAGCTGGTACCCAGAGCCTCACTTTACCTGGGGACAGTCCTCAGCAGCTATCACAGCTCTTTGAAACTGGTAAAGCGTGTCACAAAGTACAGAAAAATGCACACAGGCGCTTGTGTCCACAAAGGATGGGCACACAGGTGACTCTGGAATAATAACATTAACATGAACATTCATTTTCCTACTGATGAACTCATTACCTTTTTTACCCAGCCTATTGTGATACATTACTTATCAGAGCAGCTCATGAGAACACAGAATATCCCAAAAGAGAACTTCAGGAGAAGCTTAATTAAATAACCGATTATTCTTTATGTTTAAAAAATAAATACATGCACGTACACTTCCATGTGACAAGCTCCCTGAGGAAAAATTTGTAAAATAAGCATAAAGTGTTTATTTAACTCAGAGAAGCAATTAAACCATTAAGAAGAGCTCAAAGTAGGCATTATGCTGATTATCCTTAATTACGTGCATTCACAGCAGTGACAGACAAACTGCAACAATAACAACTATGTTACCATACTCATTTTTTCCTGACCTGGGCACATTCTACAAATCCATCAGCCATGTATATTCAAGCTGATTTCAGAGTCATGGTCCACATTGTTACCAGCATGGAGACACCTAGGATTGCTGCTCCTAACACCAAGCTATACATACCTAAGTTTATTTCAATTCAAACAGACGAAGCTATTGATTTGTGTGCTTCTGGTGATACAGCACACAGTGCTGATGAGAGCCTAATTGCAATTCTCATCTGTGTTTACCCTGCCCTAATTGCAGGCTCTCACTGCTGCACTGTCCCCTCCTACACAGGGCTCAGCACCCCCAGGGTGGCACAGGATGGAGGCAGAGCTTGGCCTGTGCTGGCAGGGCAGGACTGGCAGAAAACCCATCCCAAGGAGCGCCTTGGGTGAAATCCCAGCTGGAGGAACCCCAGTGAGGATCCCAAACCCTCCGCTCACAGGCGGGGATGCGGCTGAAGGCGGCACTGACGACAGCCTGCAAAACGACACCGTGCTGAGCCACCCAAAGGCACTTTTTGGAGCTGGAGTGCTTTTTCCAGCCGACAGCAGCACCCCAGGACAGGGTAAACAAAGTCATTTTAGAGCTCCCCTGGCAGAAGGAGCCGCCGACGGGAACGCGCTCCGCTCCAGCCCTGGCAGGGCAAAGCTGCTGCCAAGGCATCGAGTCGCCAAGAAAATTACAATATGATAGTCTTAATTACACTAATTGCGTTTCCTGGTATTGAGGCAGGATTAATATAGTGTTTTTTATGCTAGATTTCATAAACACAATTGGTTTCAGCTTAACTCTTCGTAATTGTATTTCACAGTTCTTGCAAACAATTAGCCACCAATTATGTTCATTTCGTTTTGCAGATGACTGATAAACATTCCAAATATCAGAATTTTCCCCCAAGGGAGGCAAATTACTTCTAACTTAAGTAACCTTAATGAAGCCTCAGTGAAAATCCTGTGGGTAGATCACCCAATGGCACTTGTTTGCCATTTCCATGCTTGCACCAAGGATTAGAAAGACTTCCACTCAGAGGAGAGCCATGGCTGTAATGGCTTTGGAGAGCTGAGTAAACATCTTAAGGTGATAAAATAACCATATATAAATACAAATACATATATATTTCTGAATACATATGTATAATTTTACAGTTGTACATAGATACCTCATGTAAAAGTAGATGAACATATATACACAGATACACACTCGTACACAAAAACTTGGTTTAGAAATCAAAGACATTTGAGCTAGTGTAAGTCTCAAGGCTACAGGTGCTGGGAATTGGACTGGAGGGGCCTAATTAATGCCCCACTCCCACCCTGCTCACCACAGTCCCATCAAACCCAAGTGCTCACACAATTGAGAATGGCAGGCATTGTGTTTCAGTCCCCTCTCCAGGCACAGCTCCAACATTCAGAACAATCCAGCCAGAAATGTTCAAAAACGTTATGGTGAGATAATATCGTCTGCTGAGACAAAAATAGTCTTTTATCACGTTACGCCGAGGTCATCTGGAGCGACCTCGCCGAGATGGCATTTGAAGAGCCTCACCCTCGGCAGCAGCAGGCAGGGTAACCAAAACTCCACGAGTTTCTAGGAATTTTAGGCTGGATTTTTATAAACAACACAGTGCAGCCTCGCTTAATGTGTACACCACTTAAAAGATAAAGCTTGGATAAACAGTATATAAGCAATTATAGACCAAATGGTCACTTGTGTAACTCTGCTTGAAAGCTGTATGGTCAAAAAGAAAATAAAAATAAAAAAAAAATCCAAGTATTTTTAGAAAAAAATAAAATAAAATTGCAAGCTCTTGTTTAGCCAGTGCTGGCAATACCAAAGCCTTCCCTTAACAATTAGAACATGCTTTGCTGACAAAGCCTTACACAAGGCTTTCTGCACAAGCTCTTTCTTCCATACCTGCAGGGTCACGAGCCTTTCACTTGCCAGGAGAAGCAAAAATAAACCTTGCTGGTGAGTAATTTGCAATCCTTCCCATACACACTGAGTTAACATAGTTCTGTGCTGCCAAGTATTTTTTAAGATCTCCTATATGGGGTATACTGACAGAGAATTAACAGTGACCCAGAGAAGAAGGCACTGATTGTGACAACCCATCTACACTCAAATGTTCCCCTATCTCATTCCCAGCAGAAATAAGAGGAATAAACTTAAGAAACACCAGAGCAAGAAAAAAATAAATCCTAAAGCACGCCATTAAAACTGTAGTTAATAATATAATCAAGAAGTCAGAAAGTCATAAACAGTAATCAAACCCAGCTTATAAACAAAGCATGTGCAGAACCCTGCAGCTTTACATTATAACACATGGGGTGCATTAATAAAAACTAAATTGCACAAATTATGACAGAACTTAGTCTTTTGTTAAACATTGAAAAAAAAAAAAGCCCCAACAAAACTCCCACTCATCTCCAGGAGTAGCTTGATTTTTAAGTAGTATTTGAAGCTCCCTTACCCATAAAAAAAAGGGAAAAATCAAAATTAAGTCTTGTGGTGTTTAAATGAGTAAATCACCGTGTAGGTTTATTTGTTTCTAGGATATTTGTCCTAAATGATTTGGAATATTAAGTCAGATTCTAGATTCACTGTTAAACAACTGATACTGATACAACTGGATGGCAGCCTGTACACTTTGAGGTTGTCCACAGTTATGCAATTTCCCACTGGTTCATGTGGTTGAGTGGGCTTTTTCCTTTCTTTTGTGTTTTGAAGCCAGTGATGCTTTCGTTACAAAGCTGACTCAGCAATTTATTTCTGTTAATATCATTTATTCTTTAAACCTCTATTAATGAAAATATTCATGACACACAAAATGAGTTGCTGATGTCACAGAATCCACCCTATGGCCATGACCATAAGAAAACACTGGAGCAGAAAGAACAAACAAGACTCTTAAAGACATGATCACACAGATTGTATCTAAATATAGAAGGGGTTAGACTGTCACAGTGAGAGCTACCCAGTCCCAGAAACCTGATAACAGCAGAATCAACAGCTGATTCAATACAGCTTTCAACAACCACCACATGATTTTTTATTTTTTTTTTTATGGTGGGAATAAGTACAATTTAAAATTTAGCAAAACCAACAATCCAGTTTACATTCTTTACCATTTAAAGTCAATTCATTATTATCACTTATCCAAGTCGAGATTTGTTTCAAAATTAAAAATGAGAGGCATAATAATAAAAGCCCTGCAAAGATTCAAAGTTACAATATGCTTCATCCCCATCCCTAATCCACATCTCCTACATGAACAACAAACATGAACCAGAATCAAAGACATTAAAGAATAAAAAGCATGGGAAACTAAATATTTGGCTGTGATGGGGAGTAAAGGAATTTAATAAGGATAATGGAATAATTTTATGATTCTTCTGGCCAACAAATATAATTACTTCAGATTAAGAAAGTTGACTATAACTGCCTTACTACTTCAGAACTGTAGCTGCACTAACACACTGTAACAAGTCTAAAAGCACTGACTAATGGGTTTGCAATGTCTGTAGCCTGAGTAAAGAATGCCAATCTTGGACTTGAAAATCCTGCCACCATTGACTGGAATGCACTGGGTCCACACAAGGAGGATTAGCAGCATTTGAGCAGGGCTGACACAACTCCAGCATTCCTGCAGATACCCACACACTCACAGAGCTTCCCTGTGTTTTGGGCAGAGATCCAGAGATAGCAGGAAAGTTAAAAATTGGTAGTCTGCTGGTACAAGACAGCTTCCCAAGGGCCTCTGGATGTACCACAATTCCTGATTCTGTCAGACATATATATATATATATATACACACATACTCATACAAGTAAAATAAGGACAGACAAACCCCAAATACAAGTCCTGCATATTTACAAACCCAAAATAAAAGTCTGAAATTATAGCCCAGACCGTATGTTCTAACATTTGTCTTTAAATTCTGCTGTCCTAATTCTAGAGATCAACGCATTTCCCAGCAGCAGATTCTTAGGCATTCCAAAAAACATACAAAAAAAATCTCCATTTTAACAAAGGACAAGCTTCAAGAACTGCTTCTCTGCTCATTTGGGTGCTGCTCTGCTGGGAAGCAGGACGATTTGGTTTTGCATATGTACAAACCAGAATGGTTCCAGTCAATTTATTTCTCAGCCTGCTGATGGCTCAGCCCCTGCCCTTCTCCTCCACAGGGCTCCTGTGCCCTGAGGCCACGTCAGCAGGACACAGCACTGGCTGCCAGGTCCCATCCCAGCCTGGCCAGGGCAGCACCTTCCCCAGGGACCAGGCTGCAGGGTCAGGAGAGGCTCTGGACATCCCCAGCAAGGGTCTCAAGAAATCCTTAATTTTTATATTACATAGAATTTCCAAAATATTTCCAGCCTTAGCTGTAGCACTCTCCCTTTCTCTCAGTGTATACTACAAAACAGTCACAATTTAGGATTTGGAAAGATTAAGCCAAATTAAAATTTAATTACATGCCAAGATTCTTTTTCCTTTTGTCTTGTGTCAGGGGAGCTATAACAAATAACAGCTACCAACTGTAAAGAACCAGATATTCCACCCAGCAAAGCTACAAGTGCAGGTGCATCTGGTTCAAGATTTAATCACACACATGCAAAATAAATTTCCATAATTATTCTTAGCATTATCGGATTTAAAATGGAGAAGCTAAGATTATTCACACAGTAAACAAAGCATCCCATTGTTTACTCTTGGCTTCTTACATGGCTTCCTATACTTGATTGTGGTGTGCTAAAAAAATAAAACCATGAGATGAACAGGGAATGGTGGTATGAGCTCACTGACAATAACATGGGAAAAACCTACTCCAGGTTAGCAGCTCTTTGCTCTTTCTTAGATTTCAACACAAGGTTCACAAAGATATGAAAGCCTGAAAGTTGTTTATTGCACAGGACAAATAAATCACTAGGACCACAGTTTTCTAAGGTGACCAGTCACTGGAAGGGCAGAGAGACTATATCTGACATACAGAGAGGCACCAAAAACATCTAAAACAACATAGAGGATGAAAGGGTCCTCTGCAAATTCTGGTATTTTCTAGCTAGGCACCAATGTGAAAATAAAATAACAGTGTCTGTTATGATTATATGATTAACAACTGGTGGTTCATAGCTATGGAGTGCACCACAGATAACATCCCAACAGGAAAGCACAGCTGATCCCAGGCCTGTGCTACAGAGCTGAGTTTGCTGAAACACTGAAGTGACCAAACCCAGAAGATGCTGCCAATGCCTCTAAAGGATGATACTGACTCATATATATATATATATAAAAAACATTTTGGTCAGTACAACAAAAGCTGGTTAGATACTGACATGGGATTTTTCCCAGTTATTCTCAACCACAGCTTTGCTCTGGAGGATGCTTATGCAGGTATTTCCTCATTTGTCCATTAATAGAAAGAACTTTAATAAACCAAAAATTTATTTGTGCTACAGGAGACCAATGGGTATTGCAGGCCTGGCTTTTCCATCAAACACTAAATCTAGACACAAGTTCCAGAAGTCAAAGTAAGGCAATCTAAATGAGGAGTAAGAGTTATGCTTTAAAACTTAATAGGGTGAAAAGGGCCCTTGCTGGTAAACAGAGAGAAACTGAGCCAAAACTTAATAAACAAAGCATAAACAAAAGCTATTTAATACCAAGAGCTATGCTGTAAAACACCACCACACAGACTGTTCTGCTCCAAGCCCTAATGACCAAAACAGTCTGAACTGGAACTGCATTTCCTACAGAGAGTTTTCCATGCCGTGTAACCAGCCTGCCCACCAGCACGTAGGTGGAAAGAGCTGAAAAACTCTACAGAAACAAGAGAGAAACAGAATCAGAGCTCACCCTGCATTTCACCCCTCCCTTCCCTGACACAGCCAAGCACGTCCATCCTGTGCTGCTGCCGTGCACCCTGGCAGATGTGCCAACAGAGCCTTTCCCCAGGAGCGTCCCTGACCACATGCAGCTCCCAACTACCAGCAGAGACAGGTGAGAAAGGACAATGCTTCTCCCTGCTTTGACAAGTTTAATGTTCTGATCAATGCAGTGCTTTGCAGCATGCTTTCAATACGGCCACAAACTCATTTCTTTAAATGTTACCAAGGACCAGATTCTGATAGTTCAGGTGAAGCTCTGGACAGAAGCAGGTACTGAACCAAAGGGACTCCAACTCCAGCCTGTGGATCTCACCAGCAGTGCACAGGCAGTGCCCTCCCTGGGGGGTCCAAAGAACTTTTCACCTGCAGATTTCACCAGTTGCTCTTCATTAAAGCGTATGTCCAGCCTTCTGCAAGCCTCCCCAAAGCCACATGATTTCAGGTGCTGTTGTTCTATCATCTCAGAGGGAGATGACATAACAGGTTCACTGACTAACAACTCAGTATCTGCCTCTGCAGAGGGAATGGAGCAGGTGCTCCCAGCTCCTGATGCACCAGGTGAACTCAGCTCTGGAAACACAGCTACCTGAGCCTGGATCTTTCTGTTCTGTCTCCTTAGGCTTCTTTCCTCCCCAACCTCTGATGCAACATCCAGAAGTGGGATCAGCAGGTCAAGGGAGGTGATTCTCCCCCTCTATTCTGCTCTCCTGAGACCTCACCTAGAGTACTGCATCCAACTCTGGGGTCCCCAACATGAAAAGAAGGTGGAACTGTTGGATAGACTCCAGAGGAGGGTCAGGAAGATGATCGTAAGGCTGCTAAAGAGACAGGCTGAGGAGTGGAGTTCTTCAGCCTGGAGAAGGCCCTGAGGAAACCTCAGAACCCCTTCCAAAGCTTCAAGGGGCTCAAAAAGAGCTGGAAAAGGACTTGGGACAAGGTTATAGAGCAACAGAACAAGGCTTTAATCAAAAAGAAGGCAGGTTTACATTAGGTAAGAGGAAGAAATTCTTTACTGTGAAAGTGTTAATGCACTAGAACGGGCTGTTCGGAGAAGCTATGGCTGCTCCATCCCTACAAGTGTCCAAGGCCAGGTTGGGCAGGGCTTGGAGGAACCTGGGATAGTGGAAGGTGTCCCTGCCCCTGGCAGGGGTGTTGGAATGAGATGATCTTTAAGGCCCCTCCCAACCCAAACCGTTCTGGGATTCCATGATCCATCTGTTCTCTCACATGTGCTCATCACCACTCTCGTCCTGGTGCCTTTGTCCCCACCCAGTAACACTCCACAGGTACCACTCATTTGCTTACACTGTGTCCTGTTTATTTTCAACTCTTTCCTTCCCTGCAAGAAACTGACTCACTTCCTCATTTCCAACCTCATACCATAGAGGGAAAAAAAAAATACACACTTTGGTTTGCTTGGACTGTACTAACAGCCTTATTTCACTGACACACACACACTCTTCCTATACAAATATACAGCTGTTAAGCCTTCAATACTATCCATTTCTTTGCACTACCACACCAAACCCCACCCACTCACCAAATTAAGGGAATAATAATTCCAGGAAATCTTTCATTTCAGAAACCACTGCTAAATTTTTTTGCAGACTTCTGGTCTTTTTCTTGAGTTACTCGCTTTAAGAGCCACAGAAAAGGCAGCACTGAAATTTAATTCTTGCATTCTTTATTTTACAAGATAAGAACAAGCAAAGACTAAGTTCAGCCTCAATGGCAAAACACTTGAAAACATCACTTGAAACAAATATCTGTGTTAGTAAACTGTCTATGTTTTTATCCTGTTTTCATTTCAAAATGTAACCACCCAGAAGCAATCTAGGTCCTTGTCTGCAACACAGATATTTATGCTCCAACATAACTGCAACCCCTCCATGCCATTGCTCATCTGTACCTTGTCCTTGAATAAATCATAAAAGCCAGTTTAATGCAGAGCCTTGTTCACCCTATGCAAGGGTGAATTCCCTCTGTTCAAGGCCAGAATTAAAGCATAATTTCTATCCTTCAGCATATTTTTCTTTTCACACAAATTTTGTTCTTCACTATTCCAAACCTTGTGCTGTCATACAAGACAAAGACTGGAGGTGAGTTTCAAGAGAATATTGCCAGCAGCAGTATTTCCACGGGTTAGGCAGAATTTACGAGGAATTCCAATTTTTATTCCATCAGCTGCTTTTCTCCTACCTGTTCTCGTTACAGGCTTTTTGGAGCTTTACACGAATACAGAAAATTCCATATGGTTTGTGGCAGAAAATGAAATCCAGTTTGAGGACCATTTCCATGGATGGCAATAAAAAGGACGTTTAGGAAAAATTGGGCAATCAGTGGATATCAACAGTGATCAGTGGATAGAAGCTTTATGCAGCCTGCATATTCTGTACATACATATTTTCAACATGTGGGTGACAAGCAAGTGGCACCAGAATAATCATTCTGTCCATGTTATTCCTACCACAGCAGGTGTGACAGCTTGGCATTATTGCCTTCCAGGAGGGAAAAGCTCTGAACAGATTCTCAAGTACAGCTTCACTGCCCCAAACTATGCACAAACAGTGAATTTTTAAAGTGTGAATGACAAAACTCTCAGGCAGCAACAAAAGTTCCTACCAAAGATCTTAGGATATTGGGTAAAAAACCTCATCTTTAATCAGCCACTAGGAAAATGTGAGTTTCCTGAACATGTCAGCTTCAAATGAGATCCTTTATTCTGAAATTTACAAAGTAGAATATTTTATTTTTTTTAATTCAGGAGGTATAAATCTTAATTTTTTTTTTTTTTATTTCAGGAGTCTGTTTCAATTCCATTCTGTAGTTACCATATTGAGGCTCTCACCCTGTTCCATATTTCATTTATTGTGGTTACCACAAAGCACTAGCTAGAAGCAATCTTTCATACAAAGGAAATACAAAGGGGTCCACAGTTAATAGGTGAGTAAAGAAATGGCTGAGGATATGCCCTGCCCTTGTCCTTTTCTTGCAGAGCTAGCAGCAGTCAAGTCCTGAGTTTTTGACAAATAAAATGGGAATATATGAAAAGGAAATGAAGCATTTAAAGTATTGACATATTTATGAAGTATTTAATATCTGTCAAACTTTTATATAAAGAGCAGCTTTTAAAAGATTGATGACAGAACACATACACATGTTCCATCTTCCAAAGACCCTGAATGAAGATCCTAAATCAGCCTCCCCTGAACCACCCAGAGGGGCAGGTTTGCAGTCAGAGCCCCAGGCTCATTCTGGGTCTTTGGCAGCACTGGGTTAGCAGGAAATCCCAAAGGCAGCACACCAATAATTTGTCATTAACACCCACATGGGTTAAAAGGAACAAAGACTAGCCATGTAATCACACATGGATAAAGGATGTGCTTTATGTTTCCACTTCATACCACAGGCCAGGTGGCCAGCCCCAACATTCAGCAAGCCCTGGGGTGTTGAACAGCCCAGCAGGGCAGCACCATGTGCCTCCCATCCGCACAGGCAGCCTCAGGTCACGGGCTCCTTCCTACCTGATTCAGCTTCTAGCAACTATTAAAAAATTCATCTCAATTAATCCCCAACATCCCTTTTCTTTATTCCTTTATTTGGCTGTTGTTATAAAGGCTACAAAGTCACATAGCACAGCATCTCTGCTACTGCATGGGATGGAGAAGGCAAATCCTGAGGAAGTCAGACAACTCCTACTGAGAGCACCTGGAACTGTTCAGATGCTTTCCTGAACAATTCACAAGTGGACTGTGCACTCAAGGGCTGGATTTCTCTGGAAAACCAGGATTGTTGTTGGGTTATTTTATTTGTTTTCTCTTCAAATCTGTCTTCTCAGGGAAAACACAGACCCTCTCCATGCCTACTGACCAGCTGAACTTCTCCCAGCCACCACATTGTTTCCAAGAGCTGCCTAATCCAGGCTCACACCATGATCTACAGGGCTTATAAATCATTGTCTTAAAAAAATCACCTTCAACTATATGCAAAAAAACCCCCCATGAGGTTGCAGCAAGTGCCCCATGAAGAGGGCACTTGCTGCAACATCTTGCATCCTCAGTTACAAATACACATTTATTCCTGGTTTTTTATTATTTAGGGGTTATTATTTTTTAAAGTTTTCACTGATTATCTTACTGCTGGAACCCCCAGGAACTAGGAAAAATTTTTGTATTTGAGATTTCTCCACCACTCCAAAACATCAGAAACATTCAAATGTGCATCTGTTCTTTCTGGCTTAAAACAGTGATTACTCAATTAGTGGCTAATTACACTTCAGGGTGTTTAAAACAGAGGATATTCCACAGAGGTTTTACTCAAGGAAGTGTCTTTCTTCCAACCTTGATAAGACAAATGAAGATTCACTAAGTCATCTTCTCAGTTGTTTTTGCCTCAGTCCTCTAAAGCACATCACCAGCCACACCACAGCTGTGGAGCCAAACAGGGTTCTGGACACAAAGTGGGGCTCACAGGATTTCCAGAACTGGCTCCAGGAGCACAACCTGAAGATTTCATGCTGTTTATGAAAAGTCATAAGTCATAAGAAAAGTAAAAAAAAAAATTAAATTATTCTACATAAGCAAAGTTAGCTGTCCCTGCAGAACAGTCACATGCCAAAGGGAAGAGCTTTCGTATATCCTGAAGAATTTAGTGTTACCAAGCATGACATCTCAAGTTTTTATTAACACCGTTCACTCCCTGAACTCAGGAGAATCACCCAATTTGTAATAAAGCAGTCCTTCACACTCTGAATATTCAGCAGCACATCTTATGTCATAACCCCGAGTACGTGGCAGCACGGAAAAAGCAAGTATCATCTATTCCACAGGGAGCTACCAGCTGAGAGACACTGCCCAAAAAGAGACTTTCATGCTGCCTTAACATAGAGCTAAAATTATTCCTTATCCTGCTAATCATAGTGCAATGTGGGAGCCCTGGAAAATGCATCATTATTGTCTGAGTGCTGCCCTATGTATAGGGAATACATTCACCTTTAAACATACCAAAAACTCTATCACAGGAGGGAAAAAAGACACTAAGTTTTGTGGAGCAAGGGGGTGTGTAATTTCCAAAAACGCTGCACACAAAATAAGCCTGTCTTTTATAATAACCTCAGAGCACAAAACCAGAACTGTCACAAGTCCAAATCTTAGTATATTTGCAGGCTGATTACAACAGATCTACTGCAATAGATCACTTTTAAATCCCACAACTGCATGGTAAGAGCAGCTTTACCAAAAGAAGAAAAAAAACCAAAAAACAGCAACACAGGTGCTTTCCTGTGTTTGAAGCACAGTTCAGCAATAAAAATATTTTACAATAAAGTAGGATCAGAAGCTTTAGCTTGAAAAGAATATCAAGAACTTTCAGGCCAAACTGAAAGGGTGTATACAAATAAACATGAGCCTTGGCAGTCAATACTGCAGCTATAGCAAATAAAAGGAGACAATCTTATGTTAGAAATTCTAAATCAATTTTATGAAAGACTGCTGATGAGTACCAAACAAGTCCCATTGGCACAAACACGTTAAATTACTGGGAATACAGAACCATGAGGTTTCAAGTTGCATTCATTTAAATACACTGTCTGAACACCACTTTGAGCATGAATAAAATTATAAATAAATGGGGTCATAATTATATTTGTAATGGAAATCTTTCATGTACTAAGCCAGAATAAAGCATTCTTCTCAAATAAAAGGAGTAGCCAGCTTTATTCCTCTGTTAATTGCCACATGGACCAATTTCTTACCACACAGCATGTTGGCCATAAATCTCAACAAGCAGCTTTAAATTGCTGTTATTATTGCTCATCAAGACCAAATAACCCTGGATGGTGTTCAAGGAAGCTTCTGTAACGTCTATCTCAAACAACTATTAATTCATCATTTCCATGGGGATGCAACTTCAAGCAAGAACCACCCACCTTCCACTGTTTAAATGGAGGGGGTGTCACAGAAAAGATGCAAAGAGGCTGCAAGATGGGACTGATAAATAACAGAAGAGAGAAATCCTCCTGGACTTCCAAGAAATGCATGACTCATTCTGAGATACTGAACTCCTAGAATACAGAGAGCAGCCACGTCTGCAAGTTCTCCTCCCCAGTGCTTCAGTGCATTTTCAGAGCTGCACATCACATTTTTGGAGAGATGTCAGAACAGGTATTCCATAAAGCAAAGCAGTGCTCATCCATGTGTTAGTATATCCTCTTACCTTGGATGCACTGGAGGGTTCCATCCTCAGCCCTTATTGTAAAGGTTTCACCTGGATTAACTTGAACCAGAAAGACCTGCAGAAAGAAAAATAAACATTTATTTCGCTGCAATCTCCAAAAATTAAAATTTCTCCAAAAACAGTAACTGTGCTATCTCTTTCCTGGCAGAGGGGGGAAGGCAGGGAGGGAACAGACTGGCATTTTACACCTGTGGGTCCCAGACTCCAGGAGTGGGCAGAGATCTGAAACCCAACTACTATCTGCATTTTAAAAGCTGAAATGGAGATGTAACTGGATTGCATACAGGTGAGAATTATGGCTTTGAGTTCCAAAGTCTTGAGGGTGTATTTAACTTGGCCAAATGCTGGTAGCTAAGGACACAAATCTTCAGACCACTGGCACATGAGAAGAGAGGGTGCATAAACTCCAACATGCAGCACCAACCCATAATGGGATTTCAAGTTCACATGAATAAAAGCTTTTTTTGCTGTGGGGAGTTGATCTGTAATGTTTTCAAAAATATTTCAGTCTTGCCCATAACAGATCTCAGCTAAGCAAAACCTGTAGGCAGACATACAACAGTTGCATCAACAGTTGCAGACAGAACCAGTAATAAACTATTTATTAACAAATATATTTTTTAAAAAAACAATAATAAAACTATCACCCCAGTCTCCCATTGCTGGATCCTGCAGATGATAGGATCACACAAGCACCAGGAAGCACCAAAATATGTCCCAGTTCACCATATCAACTTGTATCATCTTTACTAATTTTCATGTGTCTGAAACAATGGGTTTAAAACCTATAATTTAGAATCCTTTCTTAAATGGACAGTTTCACTGGGAACTAGAGACCATTTATCCCACCTTGCTGCTTGTGAAACTTTCAATAAAATACTTTAAACACACTTGTGCTAACCACTTTGTCACAAGTTCAATCAAGATATAAATTAAATTTTCGATTTGTACCAAGATTAATCTATATATTTTTTTGGTGAAGGCTCTTGCTAAATTTAGGTCTGGTCTTTATATTCCAGCACATCTGCATGTAGAATTTAATCATTCAATCTGGAAAGAGAGAATTTGAATTCATGTTGTGTTTCTGAATTCCTTAAGCCAAATGCATAAGATAATTATTACCTAGATGACCTTTTGAATTACAGTAATCCTACAGAAACCATTTTATTCCACCAACATTTTTAAAGCACAAGCTGGAAATCAGAAAATGACATATGAAAGCCATTATGTTGTCTGCAACAATCATTTCTCAGGGAGCACTGATCAGGGTGGATCTGATCCAGCATACAGAGTACAATAAATGGTTCAGAAAAGATAAAAGGCACAAAGCCATTCCCTCCCTAATCTCTGAACAATCAACATTTAAGTGACAGCATTTAAGTGCTCTTTTGCTATGAATAGGCGTGAATTATCCACCACAGGACATGGGCATCAGGTCAAAAGAAGTGCAGAGCAATGCAGTGTCATTCAGTTTAATAAAAAAATCCAAAACAACCAACAAGAAACCAGAACACAAAGAGGCCAAAAATAATAGAAATATTTCATCAGCTCATTTCCATTACATGTCTTAACCAACAGCTGTAAAGCTGGTTATTTACTAACAAACTTGATTAACATAAATCAGAAGCCCTTGCACACCTTTACAACTTAGGAACTTGGTCCAGCTCCTCAAAAACTTAGTGTCTGTGACCCTAAGACTGATATCCCATTCATGTAAAGCTCCATCCTCTCCCTGAAGCAGGACAGACAGATTCCTCTTGCTACACAAGGCACATGCCTACCCCAGAGTTATCAGAACATTTAAAAATCCCTGTCCCAGGAGTCCATCACCAGCACAAGTGTCCACATTAGCACACCTGTAGATGTCCCTTAGAAATAATTCCTTGGGGTGCTGCATTAAAAAAAGGTGATATCCCCAATCACAGCTGTTGCTTTTGATGGTCAAAAAAACGAAGCAGCAGCATCCTTGCCTAAGCACACAGGGGTTTAAATTTGTTTCCTCTAGAGCAGCAGGCAAACAGCCTTGTCCCCCCATCACGAGCCTGGGGCAGAGCCTGGGACTGATCTACAGCAGCTTCCACTAAAATGTTATAGATATGGAAGTAACTCCTTATTGACAGATGCTCAAATCAGCCACCTTTGGAGCCAAAGAAAACATTTACAGGCTGTTGCTGGGGGAAGGCAGCAATACCAAGAGCAAACAGGAATAGCCAAGGTGTGACTGATGTGGGTCAACATGGAGCAAAGGCTGGGCACAAAGAGAAGAAACGAAACCAAAGTGGCCCCAGACCCAGGAGCAGCAAACAGGCTCCTCAAGGCAAGATCCTTCCAGAAGCTGCAACCCAGCACCTCCTTTCCCAAAAGCGAGGTACTGGGGTGTTGCACATAATCCATCCCACCAGCCAGTCCCCCCTCTGCAGTCCCTCCATGCTGCACACAACCCCCCAAAGCTCACAACTGCACAGCACTGACCAAAGAGATGGAGAGCTGAGGCCAAACCATTAATGCCAGCACACATTGTGTTACACATGGGGCACCTTCCAGCCAACACCCTTGACTTGTCCCAGTTGCCTAAGACAAATAATGGCAAAGCACACTGCAATCTCTTTTGTTTATACACACTGAGTATATAAAACTAATTCCATGATTTATTTTTCCCCACGTCCTCATAAACAACAAAACCATATTCTGCAGCCTGGAACGCAGTTTCCCTCTTTCCTTTCACACAAGGGATCTTCACGAGAACGCTGGGTTTCTAAAGCTTTTAATTAAAAAATCTGAGGAAAGTAATAAAAAAAGTGTAAAGATAACATCTCTATTTTAATGAAAACAAACCCAGATGATATTTAATTGTGCTATGCCTCTTCCAATATTCATCATCCCAAGCAAGCACAATTAGGAGATGGCAACAGAGAAGATCTTGACGGGTCACTTGGAGCCCTCACTGCTGGCTAGCAGCATCTCCAGGGTGCGGTCTCATGTCCAAGGTCATCCCAGCCCACTTTCAGTCCTTGGCCTCCTCCCATCCAAAAAGCTGGAGCATGTGACAGCTGGGAGCAGGGCGTCAACAGCACAACCCCAGAGGATTTTTCTTCCCCCTAAAAAGTACTCGGATCTTTAATTTAGCAGCTTAATCCACTTGGTGCTCAAGCCCAGCCATACCTGCTGCATCCTCAGAGAAATCCTGTTATCTCCATAATGCTCTTTTTGCATTTATTTTGCATATAAGAATGTCATTCTATTTTATTGGAAGTCATGTTTGTTGAGTGATGAATGTTACTAAGTTGCATAGCTACTATAAATATTTATAATCCCACAGAGTAGGTCCAGACTAAGTTTTCATGACAAGCCAAGCACGTGTCACTCGTGCCTTCCGTGCTCCCACTGTCCAGCTCCCATGGCCAGGGGAAGCAGGGGAAGAGACTCAAGTGCCCACAAAGCTAATGCAGGCATAAGCCGAGGTTCAGAAATAAATAAATTGACTCTGGGAAGTTTTGGACTGGATATTGGGAAAAATTTCTTCCCTGTGTGGGTGTGGAGGCCCAGAGAAGCTGCGGCTGCCCCTGGATCCCTGGCAGTGTCCAAAGTATGGCTGGACAGGGCTTGGAGCAGCCTGGGGTGGTGGAAGGTGTCCCTGCCATGGCAGGGGCTGGAACGAGATGGGCTTTAACATCCCTTCCAATCCAAACCACTCTATGGTATAAAACTATATATACTGTGGGAAAACACTCTCATACAAAGGCAGAAATGCCACCTGATAAGGACCAAGGGCATACACTATTATCTCTTTTATACACTACTGGTTTACTTGTGCAAGAGTTTAAGCCCACAGAAGAGAATCCACACTCAAGTCAGGCCATCATCCCCCACCTGCTCTGTGGCCCCTCACAGCAGTGAGCAGGATGATGTTCACCTGCTCCATGTGGTGCAATTCAGTCCCAGCGCTCACTTATACTATTTCCCCCTTATGAGAACATTTTCCTTGCTAAGGTCAAAGAGCTACTTGCAGGGTTTAGCCTTATTAAAAACTTGAATTAAACAATTTTCCAGTGTGGGGAGTTTTCCCTTCCATGAGATACATCGTGCTTCATACAGCTGGGGAATACAACATCATAGGCAACACTTGGGATCCAGCCACAGGTTCCTCACAAATGCTTTAAACCATTAAAATATATTGTATTCACAATTTCTACAGCACATAACTTACGGAATGCATTGCATCTTTTGGGAAAAGAAAATAAACAACAAAACACAGAAAAACAAGACAATCACTTGTATGTATCCATTCTGTTATCTACTTCAAAAGACTGTGCCCCAGATCCCAATGTGTTCCCAGGTGCATCCCACAGGAAGGACCAGGGAACTCACACCATTCTGTGCTCAATACTCTTCTCAAGAACACATCCCTCAATCACACAGAGCAGTCAGGATAAACACTTTCAGCATCTCTTCAGTAAGAAAAATCAGGGAATATGCTACATCTTAAACAATAAAGCTGACTTCTTAAAATTATTACTTCAAAACTAGTGTCTGGGCTTAACCTTTTTATTTTTTGGCTGAAGGAAAAAATAGAGGTATTGATAGAGGCATGAAGTAATTCAGCTAGTTTACCATAAGTGCTCTTTACGGCAAAACCCACAAGTGGCAGATCCTGAACCTCCTAATTTATCAAACCTTAAAATACACATGCCAAAGCAGCAGTAAAAATAAAACAAATTAATAAATTGAGAAACCATGAAGAAGTAACTGAATTTTGGCAGAAAGTTCGTTCACTCAGTTCAGGTGCTGTGGCTCAGTAAAAAACCCAGCTAAAGTGCTTTCAGTTGTTTGCAAGGTGCACAGACTTGTTATGCTACAGGAAAGTACCAAATCTTGTTCCTCATTCAGCTGTACTCTTGTCTGCCTCATTTAAAGCCTGTGACCCTAAAAGACAAGAACAAGCACACATCACTATGTGCAGTGCCTAACCTTAAGCCAAGTGGTGAAACCACAGGGTTGGTAAACACAGCTTTACAAAGAGCAGACAAGCAGAAAACCTGCTGCACCTCTGCAGGTGCAATGAGTGAACCAAGCTGAAATAAAACTTCCCCAACTAATTAGCACAACATTCTGTACAGATGTGCTGTAGCACAGCTTGCTGCCCCTCCACTTTATACTCCAAGCTTTTTAGAGTTTGCAGTGGAGTACCTACAGGAAACCATTGAAATTCTTGGACCAAAAGGTTAATTATTGCTCCCTGAATCCCCTAAGGAGTTACAAGTGGATTAGAAGCAGAAACAGCTCTGGAAGCAACATGAAAGCATTAAACACAGTCAGCAGTAGTGGAAATAAAGTGTGGGAAACTTAAAAAAAAAAAAATGCTAGAAATGCCATTTTTGATAGTCTAGGGGAGAGGGATTACTGTCAAGCAGGCAGAGACATTTCTTGCCCTGCCTTGTGCAGCTCTGCAGCCCTTACTCTCAGGAAGATAAAGCAAGTGGATGTTCCCATGCAATTGCCTTACACTGCAGGCCTGTTCACTGGCAGATTTGCCTTTGGCATCACTCTCCAGCTCGCTGCTGGCAAGGCCAAGGTGTTTCACCAGCTCCAGCCTGCTTTATTCTACGTGTATAAGAACAGGTCTTTTGAGGAAAGGCTTTTCCCTGGAGCTCAGCATTTCCAGGCACAGCTCCTAATGCAGCTCTGTGGTGCTGGCACAGCTGAGGCTTCACAAATCCAGTAACACATGAGGGTGAGCAAAGCCAGCATGCCCAGAGCAGCCCATCAGAAGCTCCACTCTGTCAGCCCCAAATCACTGACCTGCCCGCTGGCCACACTGCAGCCTGGAAAGCTCCACACTCCTTGTCTTCCACCAGCTCTGCTATGATGCTTTCTCACCATCAGCCTCTAATGGAGGCTGTAATTACACCCTGTAAATGTGTGTCCTCCTAAGGCTAGAGCCTATTTATGGAGTCATATAGACCATCTTTCTTAAGGAAGTCATTCCTATGTGAATCTATCCTGAAGGCTCTTCCCACCTTACAAGTAACTAAAATAAACTTCTTTCAACAAACACTTAACACTTGTTTCCATGTTAAGAGCAATTAACATTTTCTCTTAACAAAATTAACATTTGCAAAGATCAAACAAATCATTTATTCCAATTTCATTCCATTTTTAGACCTGTACTTTTGAAAAACAAAGACACCACTGAAAGGCTCGGGATGAAAATTATGAAGCACGGAGGTAGTTAAGCTTTGCAATAGATGAGGGCACATCCAGACAAGAGGCCAAGAAAGTCCCATGGAAAAACTATCCCATGGAAAAGTATTTCAGCTACAGGTACTTCAAGAGATAAGGAGATGAGATCTAAAAGCATCATTCAGCAAACACACAGAAGAGGGACCTGGCCCAGAACTGTTCTACTGAGTTGTGCTTGCATAACACAGCAAAAGCAAGAAGCAATGGGCTTCCAGTGCACCTGCAATTCTTCTTAATGCAAAACATTAGCTGAGAAACTACTTTAAAGGCAACAGAGGCATCTGCCAAGCCAGGCTGCTGAATCATCAAAGATGGGGAAATTGAAAGATTTGGCTTAAAGCACCATCTCAAAGGAGGGCTCAGAACAATTCACTTATTCTTTCTGTAATACAGAAGGACCCACTGACAGGACAGCCTGACCTGGTAAGTGGTTTCCAGCTAGGAGGAAAGTGTATACTTAAAGAACAATTATCCTTTCCAGCATGAATAAGATTGTTCCTTCATCTAAGCATACAAATATTGGGCTTGGTAAATACAGCCACCAAAAGAATTCTTTTCTATTTTTTCATGTCAAAGCATACTTTGCAAAAATGACTTTAAAAAAATCCAAACTAATCACAACAATGAAAATCTACGTCATAATGAGATTTCAGATAACTAAAAAAGACTTAGAATCTCACCAGGAAAGCAGAAATTATTCTTCCTCTTGCGGTTGCCCTAGCTCAAAACACAGCTTGGAAGGAGGAACAAATGATCCAGGGAACAAGAAGTAACAGAATGACCTTTTATACCAATTCAAGAAGAACAGCTTGCTTTTACCTTCGTTACAATACTTTGCTGAAATTTCTCATGTGAGGAGAGAACCAAATTGAGCGATACAAAAATATTGCCAGGGCTGATGTTCTGTGAAGAGACACCTTGACCCCAGATGACATATTTGGAAACCTCACAAGCTTGAACCTCCAGGTATTGTGACATGAAGGCATCACTGGTCTTATGATCACTCTACCAACTTCTGTTAAAGCTTATTAGAGAGTATCTCCCAGAAAAAAAAATAAAAGCAACTGTAAACTTGCCTTTGTTTGAAAACCCACTCAAAATTCACATCTGCTTCTTATAATGAAGCACAGGGTAGTACACAGGCCTGCTGGGGAAGGTATATTCAGATAAGCAAAGAATAGCAGACATCATTGCTATTCTCCATTTCTTTTGTTATTTCCATTTTTTTTTTCTAATCTCAGCATTTTCAAAATCTTAATCTCACCACAAATGCTAGTAAAATGGCTGGACAAGAACCAGCACAAGTAAATCATAAGACTAACTTTCTGCAAAGCCCTCAAATACACAGCATTTATAGCCACAGTTTCAATTCCACTATTTTTACTTCAATGAACACACATGCAAACAAACAGATTCAATTTCATGGTACACTTAAATATTTGTTTTAATGTCTCCTCAGCATAAAAGCAGATGTCTACATCCCCGGAAATACTCTGCAATCCCTAATGCTATGGAAAACCATTTTCCCCATCCTGAAAGTATCTTGTTGACCCAGAAATAGTTTATTTAAGGCAGGCAGTTTCTGACCTGCTGTGATCCATCGCCATTCACGATGTGAGGCATCATGGCCACCTCCCCGTTCAGCAACGGCGGCAGCTCCAGCGGGATTTGGTCGGTCATCATCATTGTGACGTACATTCATGGAGAATTTTCCTCAACAGACTTCCTGCAAGAGAAAATATCAGTTAAAGACCCTGCAAAAACCCTGCTGTACTTCAGGTCATTCTGCCATTCAGGAGCTTAAGTAGGAGCCCTGCTTTTGTAGCAGGAGGCGTACGGGAGCTCAAGGCTCTGGACGGAGGTTTTAACCATTAGAGCATGGGAAGTCAAGTTTCCATGCAAGAATTCCAAAAACCAAGTAGCCAGATTCCCACTCTTTCCCACAATTATAAACCTCAGCCCTCACTGCTGAAATGGGCAGGTTCTGAGACACTTAAATCACAATCCCACTTGCTGCCACAGCTCTTGGAACTACATCATCCACGCAGTTAAGATGTTACAGCAATTTCACTCAACAGCCACACTTCAAAGCCAAACACCTTAATTTTCTTTCTAGGGCCCTGTAAACAGTGTGAACTACCACTAGAAAACAAAGACCAGACACCTGACTTCCACTTAATCACGACCCAAAAGGATTAAGGCTTCTGCTGGAGCAGGAGGAACAGCACATCCTCAATGTTCTGAACACCCTGTCCTAGGAAGGGCAACAGAAAACAATGACATCACATAAGGATTTGTGAAAAATCACACATCACTTCCAACACACCCTCCCCCTTTCACAGCTAACTGGTGCGATACATGAGCATCAGTAAAACCATGAGAAGCTGCCTTGTAAAAACAAGTCTTAATTCAGTGTTAAGGGTATCATCATGCTGGTTTATGGGGCAATAACACAGCTCTAGTGAATAAAACGGATGATCTCATCACATAGCTTATCTAAACTTATGCACAACTCCTAAGCAAAGTAACCTCACATGTCCAGTGGTGAACAGCCTCCTTAGTACCTCTCATGCCAAGGAATCCCAAAGTCATCCTGAATAATTTCATATGCATCCCAAATTCAAGTTAGAAAAAAAATATGCTGTGACTTAAGTGGCACCATAGGTGATCAGCTAGCATAAGATGATCAGAGTACACCAGCTACAGAAAGGGAAATTTTTGGCAAAGAGCATGGGACACAACTAGAGACCCATAAACCAGGAGTTTAGTTCAGCTGTTCCAAAGGGGATGAAGGACTGAGCCAACTTCACCAGGGCTAAACCATCCCATTCCATGGATGCTGCAAATCTTATATCCCCTCAGCCCCAAATCCTGCTAGACTTCAAATCTTTTAGTTGAAATACACTGTCTTCATTTTCATCAACCTCTCCCAGAGCTCAATGTAATCCCATCATCTGCACAGCCTCATGATCAGAAACATCAGCCTGACCAAGAGCTGCTCCTCCAGCTCCTGAAGAGGAGCACTTATGTGATTTAGAAGTGATGGCAGTGCCCACACAGACTGAATCACTTCTAACTCCTCACTGTTATCAAGTGGGCCCCTTCACATCTAAGCAGAACCAGAAGCCTGAAAGTACATTTGTTTTTCAGAAGATGTGCAAACCTGGCAATGTGACCTCCAGCCACACAGCTCAAGACCAGCATTTTAATTTAATTCAGCACCAAATTTAGAACAACTCTCACAGCTCTTTCCACTGTTCTCATCGGTGAGAAAACACCACTTTTCTAATCATCACTTCATGAAGACATAAACAGAGGCAATGTATTTTCATCCACCTTTAAATTAAATCCCTCCTTTCATCCAAGACTCAATTACAGGACAGAGGTTCTCCAGAAGCCTGAGATACAGTTGTTGTTAGGATGGTACATCCTAAAGCTTTTGCTTCTCATTAATTCACAGTTTCAGGTTTTCATTTCAAGAAAGATCCAAGTCCAACAACAATATTCACAGGTGTTGGGATTTGGGGGTGGAGGAGGGAGAGGAATGGGGTAGTGAGTGTGATGTCACTTTTTGAGGGTTATATTTGTTTAACAAGGAAGAAGAGAATATGTGACGTTTTGGACCATTTCTTAGCTGCTTGGGATTAAAAGGACTGAAAGAGCTCAATAATGAGCATCAGAGAGCACAAAAATTAATAGCTTGCAATGGAAACAGACTGATTTAGTCAATAGCCAGTTGGACCTCCAACTACTCTGGCTATATGTGCAGATATTTATGCATCTGTAATTGGTGTGTCTACAAATGTATATAATCACATTTAAAGTTTATCTGTAGAGAACACAACGTTCATAAAAACTATTTAAGCTCATACAAAACAAAACCTCAGTCCCCAAACAAATGACACATTCATTTAGTCTGAATCCAAAAGCTGAGCTTTACCAGTTTAAGCATCACACTATTCTCTTGATACTATTTTCTTGAGGAGAAGAAACCCCATACTATAGCTCGAAGCAACATATTTTCCTAGTAATATTTCCATTCCAGGCATAACAATGGATATGTTGACATTTATTTGCTACGTGTCATTATTTAAAGTGTTGCAGTTACATTCCTTTTGCTTTATTAATGGTTTGTCACTACAGCCGTGTCTACACTTGCTTCACTTGAAAGGAGAAAACAAAAAAATAAGAAAACGTAAATAAAAAGGGCTTCCTCTATTTGCCAGGTCTGGTACGACCCCACCAGAGATGATACCAGCAGCAGTACTGGCTACAAGGCGCAGCCATTGGCTGGAATTCTTGGCAGTATTTCACAAAGATGTATCCCAGGCAGAGTTAAGACATCTACCATGAGACTGGCAGACTTCACTGCAAAGCCAAACCCTTTGGAAACAAGCCTCATGGACTTTTTGAGCTTATTTGTTCAACCATCCTACTTAAATTTATTAGCCGTGCTCTCACACTCCTCCTAAAGCCCAGGGTTCCTCCTTCCTCAGGGGATGCAAAGCTGATTAATACAAAGAAATTGAGGTCTGAACACAAACAGTTTATTTTTCCTTCAAATTGGGAACATCAATGGAAGAGAACACCAGACTCGACTCAGAAAGCCAGGTCACATTCCAGGATATGAGAATTCTTCCTCAGCTAAAATATGAACTGCCAAATACTAACCCACAGCCTTTTTTTCAGGTACTAACTCAAATTTGGGGTTTTGTCTAGAAAGCTGACTATATTTAAATGTTAAAAGGATATTTCCTGTGCGTCTACATTCCCTGGGTTTGGCTGGGACAGGTTACAACAATGCCAACATGGAGTGAGAGGCTGCATCTCCCTGTCTAGCTTCCTCCAGGAATATGGAAATCACAGCTTTCCACTTTGCTGAAGAGCAAGGAAGAAATAACCATCCAAGTTTGATGTCTCTGTCCCCAAAGTTCCAAATCTTTTGATGTCTGCAAGTTACTGTTGCAAACTTGATTTCCAATTCAGTACTGCAACCTTCTACTGATCCCTGAGATGACTCCATTTCCTTAAATTAATTCAATATGGGAATTAGTAATACATAAATTAGTTGCACATGGCACCACAGAGAAAATTCAAACACACAGAAGAATGAAGCGTAACTATCACAAGCGCAATGTCCATGTATGGTCAAAGAACATGACCCAACAGGTTACGTCAGTTTCCCTCAAATTCCAAAAGCAGTGCAAACCACATCAAGATACCCAATTCCACTTTTCCTAGAAGGTTTCACCCATGATATTTATAGGGCTAAAAGCCAAGAACATTTTTCTTTCTGTGATTTTCTTCCTACCTTCTGTCTTTTACAAAGCCAAAGAACCTCTTCCAGCTATGGCAGACAAATGCACAGAACCTGGCAGAAGCAAGAGGAGTTGTGAATATTGAGTCCTGTGACTGCTCTTTGCAAAGACTTGATTTTTATTTGCCTGCAGCAGACCATTAAAAAGCTCCTGAACAAAGTGTTCTGCTTTTTTATCACAATCATCTGGAATTACAGAAGTTGTGCTACAACAAGGACAGAGAGTTTTCAATACTAAGTAGAGCCACATACCCAGGTTTATTTAAAATACAACTAAAATTCAGTGCTAAATGCACATTTTATTCCTGAAGTGTATATTCAGGGGTATTCTGCCTGAATAGAACACACTGCAAAAAGAGTAAGAAGCTACCCCACCTTCAATCCTAGCCTTGATAAAAAAATTCTTGAAACACACACAGTATAAACTTGAAATGGAAGGACTTTATCTTTCCTGACTAAAAAAACAGCCTTTACCACTTCCCCATGAAAGAGCTGACACAGAAATGGTACACACAGGGTGACACAGTCTAGCAGGTCCTTTCTACCACTACTTTAATACATGTACTATAGGAACCCCTCTTCTACCATGGTAGGGGCTGGGTAACCTCCTCTTGCACAGAGGCTGTTGCACTGGCCAGAGAAATAATCCAAGCCAGCAGAAGCTTCCTTAGTACTTTACAGCCATGGGCAAAGCCAGTTCTGGTGTTACCAAAAGCCAAACTCTGCTGATAACTGCCCTGCTGACCAGCAGTCACAAGGCAACTGTTTCTCTCCCCAGCCAGACCAGATTCTGCAGTGAGAATGTTCAGAAATTGTCAAGTTCTCTGACCCAAAAAGGAAAGGATTTGTGACATCTTATCTGCATCCTCCAAACCACATCCCAACAGCATAGCCAGCCCAAAACCTCCAGCATCACCTGCACAACTGAAGTGAACACAGGAGGGTTCCCCATCCACTGCCCTGCACCAATCCTCAATCACTTTTGTTATAACCAGGACAGGAAGAATGAGGATTTACTTAAAAGGGCCTTGCCATGGTTAAAAAATATGTATGGAATCACAGGTTCATGTCAGAGGGAGGTCAAATCTTCAGAAACACATGCCCTGAAAAAACTCACTATGGAAAAGATATACAGTAAAACAGAATGGCAATTAAAAAAAAATCATTTAGTATTCACAGAAGCCATTACCTGCAGCATATCTTATTCTTCTTCCGTGAAGAGAAATAGTCCTGAAATTATTTGCTTTTTTTCAGGACATTATACATGCAATTGAAGAAGCCTATCAAACTCTGGCATGCCAAATCATGTTACTGCTGGTTATTATACAGTTGAAGAAATGTGTGGCTTTCTAGAGTCATTTTGAATAATCTTTTGAATAAAAGAGAAAAATAGCTAGGAAAAAAAACCTGCTAGTACATACAAGGAGAATATGTATACATAGTCCTATTGTGTACACACACATTCTTAGACACTAAGAATTTAATATGGGTCTATTACCCACTGGGAAGGCTCTGAATGAGGAGTGCTCCTTCTGCACATTCCTGCTAATGCTGGAATTTATGTGCAAGAGATGAGAGAACTCACACACTGCCCCGTTTGCCTACTGTACATGTAGAAATTTGTACAGCACATGTTGAAATTCAGGATTAATTAAAACATACATAACACAATTCTATTTTCACTGAAAAGCAGAGTGGTAAATATAGCTGCTTTCAAGAGACTCTTGCCATGGCTTGCCACTCCAATTCAAAGAGGAGTGGTAATAATTGTTCATGTAGAAAAGCCTCTCGAGACATGAGCAGTACCTGGAGGTATGTGCACAGATGGTTGGTCAAGGCACAAACAGTCTGGAATTTGTCTTGTCTGATGTGCTTTCATTAGTTTAGTTAAATCACATCCGTGTGAAGCGCCAGTGAAACCTGAACACATTCTTTCTCTGTTTAATTACAAACACGGTAGATTAATTTGGAAGCATCCAAACAGACGGGCTTCTTCATAACAATTTTGAAGAAATACACGCAATTCTAAAAATCTGTTATGACAAAAGAAAACAGAATAAAGGGAATACATACTCACAATCCACTGGCATTTTATGAAGAAGTAGTGAAATGCCTGCTGCTTGCTCTCTGTGCCATTTCACAGACACAAGGCCACAGTAGCTGGATGCTATCTCCAGCAAGCTGAAAAGCATAAACATCCTCTCAAAACTTAACCACTGTAATTAATCAGTGGGTTTATTCCCCTCTAGTTTATTTTGAGCAACAACACATTTCAATGTGCATGGTACATTCCATCTCTGAAGATGGAATTATCAGTAGTATTCAATTCTAGGCAGGATCAAGGAAAGTTAACACTGTTTTTCCCCCACACTGGTGTTGGATTCCCAAGGCAGCAATCCAGAGGGTAATGATATGAAGATTTTCAGTAGTTTGCATTTATTTAGACCTAAAATTTGACCTCAGATTTTCCAAGCTTGAAACTCCATTATCTCAAAGAACAACAAATTTGTGCTGTAACCAGCCGCACATCCCTCATAGGAAATGTTTGTCATTCAGGAATGGAAAAACTATTGAAAATTGGTTCCTAGCTTAACCTTGGGAAGATATGGAATAACCAAGTAACTTCAAACACGTACCAGAAGTGAGCATCAGGAATGGGGATATCAAGTCAGACTGCATCATGCTGGAGTGTCTTATTTCACAGGGCAAGTACAACTAATCAGCAGATAATAGCTCTGATGAAATATTGGAATAAAGCAACCTGGCACACAAAGGAATCTTTTACCAAAGGAAAACTTCATCCAGCTAGGGGTTTTTCCCCTTGGTTTTCCAGAGGGAAATCTTGTGAAAACTCATGTAGGAAAAGAGAGCTTGCCCTCCCTCCCACCACCACCCACGCCTGGGGTGTGCAGTGCCTGAAGGCCATCATATTCATGTGCAAGCCTTGTGGAACTAGATTTAAGGGAATAATATACACCAGGGGTGAAACAGACCTTCAAAATTTTTATTAGGCTTATATTAGCTATGGCTGAGCAGAAAAGCCACAGGCAGACAAGCTAATCCAATGGTTCCACAGCATTCTCGCTTCTGCAAATAGTATTAGAGCAGCAAATTCATCTGCTGCTCAAAAATCAATTCCAAAACATGCAAACACACCATGGCTACAGCCTGCACTGCTGGTAGAAGAGCAGGCTGCAGAGACACCTTGTATACAACTCACTCTCACCATGTGGGTTTTTCTGTGCTTTTTCTTCAATCTGAAAATTAAGCTAGTCATTTTTGCTATTTATATTCCTTTCCTTCTTTGTTTTCACACCTTTCTTTCCTCACCTTCCTCCATATTAATCACGACGGATAAAGGGACTCACGAGGGATGTAGCTGCAAAAATAGAGAAGTTTTCAAGCACACAATTCTCACACTATTTCACAGTAATTCTTCTAAGCAGCCATAAGCTGAGTTTAACTCTTCTTGCGCAATAGTGGCCAATTACTTTCTTCCCGTGATTTTTAGTGTTGTTTTTGGCACAACTTGGCTTTAAAATAGCAACTACTTCAAGCTTTTTTTCTCATTTCATGAGAAATTATTTTATGCACTTCCAAAAATACAAGCAGCAATTAATATTTCAAACTAATTTGTTGCTGCTTGTCCACCCTTAGAGACATTTGAGTTAAGAGAGTTCTGGGAGCTGTTTAATTGACAGCTGTACAATACGCTCTCAACTGCACTCAGCATCTCTGTGCTTTTCTAGGAGACCACAAGTCACTTGAAACAGGATGGGGACAAAGCAGGAGTAGACTTAGATTATATAATTAGGAAGAAATTCTTCCCTGTGAGGGTGGTAAAGCCCTGGCACAGGTTGCCCAGAGAAGCTGTGGCTGCCCCTGGATCCCTGGGAGTGTCCAAGGCCAGGCTGGACAGGGCTTGGAGCAGCCTGGGATCATGGAATGTGTCCCTGCCCTTGGCCCAGGGTAGAATAAGCTTTAAGGTTCCTTCCAGCACAAACCACTCTGTGATTGTTATTCTTTGATGACATCTGCCTCTCCATAGGTCAGCAGGAAAGCCCAGAGCACTTCCAGCTGTGGTCCATCACCAGGGCAATGAGATGAGGATGACAGTGGCCCAACAGCCCTCCCTCCACCCAGAGCACAGGCTGGTCCCCTAAGTGCAGAGAGCCATTCTACACAACAGAGACAACATTGCACACTTTCTAACTAAAGGATCACCCTTTTCAGGTTCTCTGCACTTTGCCTTGCCTCTGACAAAAGCAATTTGCAAGCAATATTCACACTGTCTATAGCAAGACCTTCAGTAAGTTTAAACACAATTGGAATAGCCTGCTATTTGCTTGAAGCAATTTGTGTGAGGAGGAATAACTCCCTTCAGTCCAGACCTACACCCATCTACAAACTGGGCCCTGATTCTGCAAACATTTGCACTAGAGTACATCTTTATGCACTCCTAATACTTTTATTAAGTACGGAATTCCCCCAGATCAGGGCTGCAAGCCCAAGAACGTGCCCAGGGACACATGCAGAACTTCTATGCAAAGAGATGTTCTTGCACAAAGGTGAAAGTCAGATAAGCCACAGGTATGCTTCATCTATTTGCTTTCTTCCTCCATTTAATAGCCAAAGTATTAATCATGGTTACAGGTTGATAAGCACAGCATTTGTCGATAAATACCCTCCCCTTCAACTCTGCTCTCTCAAATAATAATCTCTCTGCAATAATACCACAAAGACCTTGGTTATCTCTCCTGGAGTTCCTGTGCAATGGGGAATCTACTAGAATCAATGGGGTGGGGATTATTTTTTTTTTTTTACCCCTAATTAAACTACGAAGCACAGAAAAGGGGGGGGGGGCTATCTGTCATATCAATCTGCAGCTCTTGAAAAGCCTGCATACCAAATCCCATTTCCAACAAGGTCTCAGCACACCTTTGTGCAACACAAACTTCGCTGCTGTCGCCATTCCCCGCTAACCTGACTCCGGGCTGACGCTGCTGCGCTGACAAAGTGGCTCATTGTGTTATTGTGGGAAAGCACTCCGGAGAGATCTCCCATTCCACCCTGGGATTCAAGAACAGGCATTCACACGGGGCAGCCGCTGCAAGGGAGCACCTCTGGATGGCTGCCGGAGAGGTTTCTCATGGAGGAGGAAAGTTGAGCCCATTATTATCATCCTGCTCACAAAATCCAAGTGCTTAAACCACATTAGTAACAAGAAAACCAACCCAAGACCCATCACCCAAATCCCATCACTAACTTTTCAGCATCAAGAGAAAATGTTGAAGCTTTATTACACCATCCCTCACTTTCACAGAACATTAAGCACATTCTTCAGAATTTCTTTACTTTTCTGAACTGCTTCATGAAAATGAAGACAGTATGATACCTATGAAGGCTTCTCCTAATTGGAGATAGACAGAAAATTACTTTAAATAAAGACCTGAAACTCACCAGCAAAAAAAGAAACCACACACAAAAAGTCAAGTCATTATTCCATTTTTGATTGAGTAATTTTGGTATCCGGACCTTACAGGAAAAAAGCCTCTCCCACTCCAGGTATCTGATTTTTATCTCCAATGATAATAAAGCATCAATGAATGAGAAACCCCCAAATCTTTAAATGCATAATACTAGGGGGTTTGTTTTCTTTAGGGTGGGAAGACAAAGAGTCTTTACCTATGCTGTGCTGAATGTGCCACCTGCTGCAGCTCAGGTTATCAATTAAATGGTTTAAAAGGGAAAACCTTTGGGGTTTGTTACCTCTCTGAAGTGGGGCACAGTTTGCAACACAGACTGACAGAGAAACAAACTGTTGTTTATACACCAAGGACAATCCAGTGGGGTCACCCCAGCACCCAGGTGGTCTGGATCCAATCGAATTCTGAATCCTCACCCTTCTAATATCATTCCCATACTCTGCCAAATCATTCAGGCAATGGAATGAAATTATTCTCAATAAACTGTATTGGTCTTTAATAATACTAAATACAGTTAAGTACTGAACAGCTTGTCTTATGAATTATGAAACCAACAGCACTTAAAACTACACCAAACCCAGAAGTGTTGGTTGAAAGGCAGGTTCAAGGCATGGTGCCAGCAGGACAGATGCTCTTCCCACCATGGGTGAAGTTAAAAGCAGCTCCAATCCTACCAGTTACAGGAGTTACTCATTACTAAGGTATAAGTCTTTGTTAATTAAAGTTTCCTAATATTTCACCTATTGACTTTGATACTACAGCTTTCAGGTATGAGCAGTATTATTAAGGGGCTTCAAAGAAAGCTGTGGAAAGTCAAGATATATATACAAGCCAATAATAAGAACCAGGATAAGCTAAGTAAAGGAAAGTAAATTCCTGCAAACTGATTTTTTTTTTTTTAATGCAAAGTTTGTATTTAATCAAAAAGAGCACAGTCATGCTTTTTTATATTTCCCTATTGATACAAGCACACACAGCTCCAATGAAGCCAATTAAACCCTTGAAGCTCAAGTGAACTTTACGCATCCTTTAGATGACAAAATTCCAGTCAAGCAAAAAAACTTAAACAGACAAGCAGCAGAAAGCAAACCAACTTTCAAGCTTCATGTCACATGTACCTGAAGTTTCATTTTCCCTTGTTACACTTAGGGAAATTAATTTCCATAACCACTTGCCAAACTTTAGAGGTGCAGGATATAGAGTCTATCCAAATACAGATAAGAAATCCATAGAAAGGAAGAGTCAGGATTGCTCAGGCTGGAAAAGACCATGAAGACCACTGGGTTCAAATAACTGAGCAGTGCCATTTGTGCCACTAAACCATGTCCTTACGTGCCATATTTACACATCTTTTCAGTACCTGCAGGGCTGGGGGTTCCACCACTTCCCTGGGCAGCTATTCCAAGTTGTTCTCTGCACAGGTTGGTCTTACTAAGCATCAGTGGGGTTTTGTCATGAGGAAAAAAAAGAGTTTGTGAGTTCCTAAGACAGATGCACTTTTGTTACTGCTCTGGGAGACACCAGGGTTCATCCTTCCCTATCCCTGGCTCTGTAACAGCATTCCCAGTCCCATGGATACATCACACTATTCCAGCTTCATCTGCTTCCCAGGCTGGCATAAACAACCTGTTTGCCACTTAACAACATGGGATAGATACATTGTACAAGCTCAGAGCAGACTAGCAGAAACAAACTCATCATTAACAAAGCACAGCTCGTCTTTGAGTCTTGTTAGACAAAATCTTTTTGACTGTGATAATCTTCACCAATAACCATCCACAGGATTTCAGTCTTCTGGGAAGAAACTGAAAAAAAAAACCCTACCGTGTTCTCTAATAAATTTTTTATTTATAATTCCAGCTAGAATTCAAAAATTAAAATATTTCAGAAAGGCACAGGAAAAAAAAATAGCCTTGCCTCCTAGAATATGTAAACCTGAATTTCAAGCAATGGACTTGGTTAGCATATGGGAATGGGGAAAATTAACAGCAAGCAGTTCTGGGGATTTGGGGAAAAGGTACAAATATATAGTTCACCCACAGAATGTCAATAAACAGGTGAGAACAAAAGATATAAGTCCTTCAAATATAAGAAAACCCATCTCATAACTCAACTGGAATAAAGCCAAGTGATAAAAAGACTCAAACTACAAGAAAGGCTAATTCTCTGGAGGGTTTTTTCCTACAGTATTTTTAATAAATATAAAAGATTTTACCATTACATGCCCTGACAGCCTTCAGCTTTTCCTGGACATTGCATCTCACTTTGCCTATTGCAAGAAAAACTCATAGAAATCCTGATGGAGCAAAGAATGTTACACTGAGTTGAGGTCAAATATACAAATACAGTATATATGTATATAAATAAATTTGAAAAATTCAATGTGGCTTGGCAGCAGCTTTTTTTTGACAGTGGAGGCACAAACATCAGAATATCAGCAAATGCAGGACTTTGCCTGCAGGGTTCTGACCACATCAGCACAGGACTTGAGCAAGAAAAAAAGCTTTCCTAGTCAAATTTAGTTGTGCTCAATTTTACCTGAATGACAGAACTGACACATGACCCGACAAGATTTTATTCCCAGGGAGCTCTATCGAGGCACACTCAGTTTGTGTGAATAAGCTGGAACACCCAGGTGTTATCACCGAAAGTACAGCACAATCTCAATTCTTTAATATTTACATTCTGACCCAGTTCAGTCACATTTTGGCAACACAGAGCCCATACAGATATCTACCTTAACAATACAGTACACAGTTAATCAGTGACAAACACCTACCCATTAACACCAGTTGTTCTCCCAGCTAAAGGCTTCACAGGTCCCAGAGATTCAAGCAGATTGCTTTTGTTCCCCAGTTTCTAAGGTGAGGAACTCTGTCATCATTTGAAATGTTAATATCTGGTTTTAAAAATAAGTAGAACTGATATTCGCTACCTCCACCATGGCATATTACTCTTGGGGCGGAGGGGAAGATGACATGTCTGTGCAACAATTTTTATAAAGATTCCCAAAAGTAACAGACCCATGTAGAAAGAAAACGCACTCCTCTCTCTCATGTGAACATATTCCTCCTCCCATTTGTCCCTCTAGTCCCTAATCATAACTCCAGGTTGGTACAGAAAAACACCCTGGGTGTTCAGGGGAGGTTTAACCTGCTGATGAGAACATGAGCAGTGGTGCACACTGCAGAGAAACCCTACAATACAAAACACCTGTTCAGCACCTCATCCTCCTCCCAGTGCTCACTAAGGAAATTCCCTCATCCTTAATGAATTTGGACTATTTTTCTTCCATCACCCCAGATGAAACTTTAACCATAAGATTTTTTTTTTCTCTAACCTTGCTCTGTGTTCCCACGTACTGCTACATCAAGCCCTGCTATATGAATAATCTAAATCACAGATTGCCCCTGACCATCCCATGAGTGGCAGAGGTACCTTACAGCTCACAGAGCCCATTAGAGCAAAACATATCTGAGTCAGTGATACAGCTCTGCAGAAAGTCATCAGCATTGTCCACCACAGCTTGAAATACTAAGAAGTTAGTACTGTGAAATTCAGCATAACTACCAGCTGCTTTACCTTCAGCATCTCTGTTTAAGGAAGTGCAGAACAAGATTTATTATCATTTCCATCAGAACCTCAACTTGACACAACTTTTAAATCTGAAGCTGAAGAGATGCTCTGATTTTCCCCCCTTCTCATGGATATACATCAGTGGTACAGAAATCTCAGAGTACTTGGTCTGAACTAACAGATGAGCTATCCATATTCATCTAAATTGAGCAGATTATAACGTTTATTATTAAGAACATGTCAAGTACATTAGGTACATTAGTCTTTAAGGCTTTTTTTGAACACTTCTTTAATTGATCAAACTATGGAAAGCCACTCTGTTACTAGTAATTTACTTCTTATGACAAACAGTAGTGGGTTGAGCCTCCTACCTGTAGACACAGTACTCAGGCTAATAATAAACAAAGAAAAAGCAGTTGTGAATCCCTGACTGCATTCTGCTTACAGCATTAATACTGAAGCATCATTGAGGTTTTAAAAGGATTAAGAATCCCTGAAGATTAACAGAAGGCTGATTTTAAAAAATGGAGGTATCCAACATCACAGAGACTTAGCTGATCAGCCAGTGGGATTTTTAGACCAGCTAACAGACTGGAAATTCACTCTCAGAAGTCACCATTCCCTCTAGGAAGAATCAGTATAGGAAAAGAAATGTAATGCAGTAAAACATTATATACCAGCTGTCAGACCTGTAACTGATACTGTAACAGGGATCTACATTTGTCATCAAGTTACTCAGTCACTGGCAAACTGGTAATGTAGAACTACAGCAAGTGAGCTCCCCATCCCAAATATAAATAGCTATGCCAGACAAAGGATAAAGTCCTTATTTTAGGCACTTACGTTAAAATCAGTATAGCACATAGTCAAACACAATGTAGAAGTCAAAGATCTTTTAAAATATGAATTCAAGAAACCTAATCTGTGGCAAGAAGATATGACCATGCAGAACAAGTGTATAAAACTCACTGCTGGTTCCAAAATGCAGCATCTCAAGACATGCCAGTGGCCCCAAAACCAAAACAAGATGGGTTCTGTTCAGTACAGCAGTGTCAGGCCAACCTCCATCAATACAATAAACCTGGTAAATACTTTTGCAGCTTCCCTTGGCAATTTTATCTCCTTTGGGCTTCAATCAGGGTCCTGCTCTTCCCATATCTAATCAGAGGTTTGCTATCACAAGTCATGAGGTATGTACATATAAACACATACATACACGTTCATCTACATAATGGATATAAATACCTTCATCTATCCTAAGACCCTTGGAATGCTTTAAGCCGTGTTCAGAAGTAAGTAAGTTCAAAGAACTACTAAAGTGGCCAAGAGCAAAATCTCAAGTTCTCCCTCTCTTTTTTCCTGGATTTAACCTGCTACCAAATCCTGTGAGGACTGACAGTATGTCCTTGAGCCCTGACTCCCAGCACGCCTGCATGCCAGAGCCTTACAGCGTTCCAGGGAGCACAGCTCCTGCCACTGGCACATACCAAAGATTCCAGATCATTTTTGCATCACAAGTAAAATGTTCTCATCAACTTGGATTTCTGTTATAACACGTTACTCCAGCCTCAAAAAGTGCAATCTCAGCATGGTAAATTTAGTGTTCTTTCACTAAACCTTCTCTTGGGTGCTGGGGGTGCAGGGAAAATGGGTTAAATTCAGACACACCATAATCCTCATGTTTCCAAAAACAAATTCCAGCTATAAACCTTAAGAATGCCACACACCTACAGAATTGTTTTCTCTTTTTATTAGCTTGGGGAAGATAGGAACAGGGTAGTTTACTAATGCCTCACACTGCCTTCCTCCCACAAATTTTACGGAATTGCCAAATACATGTTGCCAAGTTTGAGAATCTTACAGGAAAATGAATCCTTTATGAAAATACTTGTTGCTAGAAACACACACACAAACAGGAAAATAGATGGTAAACAATAAATTCTCATTGTATTTAATAGCCAAAGGTCTTTGTTCACAACAGCTACTCCAGAACACGCAGCCACATTCATGGGATCGAGTGAATTCTATCTGGAGTTTACAGAAGGAAGCATATACAAACAGCCTCACAAAGGTATTTTCCTAGCAGGAAGCTACAAGCACTTCTCTGCTGCTCCGGCGGCGGCGGCCCCGCTGTCAATGGGGGAGCCGTGGCAGCAGTGCTAAGCACGCTTTACTTTCACTATGGGATTAACCAAGATCACAAATCACCAATTAAATCCTGCTTTATGATTTAGGCTTTAATTCATTAATGAATGTAAAGGCAAAACATGCAACAGAGCCTGATGCAAGTCAGTCAGGAGAGCTTTGCTCTGGCTATCCCTGTCCCAAGACTAAGCCCTCTTCGGAATTAAATACCATTTTAATCAACAATGTTCACAAGTCTCATTTTTATACTAAACTTATGGTTAATTGCTGTACACTGTTGACAGCAATAACTAAAAATCACTGAATATTCGATGTGCAACTGGGCATGCTGGTGGTTTGCCAGTACTTAAAGGGCGTGTATTTTTTTGTTCTCCAAAGCTTATCTCTTCATTTAAGATGGGAAAATTAAGGAGCTCATCTTCTGCAATGTACAAGTTTCCTTCCCCAAGTTCCATTTTGTGGATTTTCTGCCAATAATAGTGTTGAAAAACAAATTCTTGAGGACAGGAAATATCCTGAGCAAAGGATATCCAGCTTTATGACACTTAACATGCTGCGCATTCCTCCTGATCTGTCACTGCACAGGCCAGCTGCCGGCATGCGAGAGAGTGTGCAACGCCTTGGGGTGCCCAGGAAAGGGCCTCCCACTGCATATCCCCCCAGGATTCCAGCCTCACAGCTTTGGATAAACCAGCTCCTTCAGATTTCTTCAAGATTTCCCTTTTCTGTGTACTCGACCCCAGCCACCTCCACGGTCCAAAGAGACGTGACGCAACACAGCTTTCCAAGCACCGCTGGCTATCAGGAGCACATCCTCCCCAAAGTCTCCTGATAAGGTGCTTTAAAGTATGCCCACAACCCTCATCTTAATGGCCTAATCTGATGTAGGTGGCTTGCCCTTTCAGAGATCACTTGGTTTAATTTCCTCAACAACTGCACTCCACAAAAGCAAACATCCTGTCCCACTTCCAGAGCCAGATCGCAGTGGTGGCAGGCAGCTGCCAGCAGCGCCGGCATGAGGGGAGCGGGGACGAGCGGCACGGATCCAGCTCATCCTGGGGAGCTCCACCAGCTGTCCTGTTACAGAGCCAGCTCACCCCATGGGTGAATGGGCCAGAAGTTAAGGTAATGGACAGGTTGTTGTCAAAGAAAGTTTGACAGCTTCTCAAGCAGCCCCTGGGCTCATCCCACCCCCAAACTGGGGTTCCCATGAGACCAGTTAGGAGCCCTACAAACACATTGTTAATTGGACTTCTGTGGGTAACAGAAACTGTACAGAAATCTCAAACTTTTAATGAGGACATCTAAATTACACAACACAGATACCAGGGGTAGTCACACCACCATCTACCTGCTGTGTAACTCCTCGCTGCATGGCCAGCTTCAAGCGCCACGAAACAATAGCAAAGTTGACGATTCACGTCTAACTTTTTTGCAGGAGTCAGCAGCTTACACTTCTTAACTAAAGGTAGGCAAATCTTAATCACGCCCATTAAAATCAGGATTCAATCCCTTCAAGGCACTCTGACACTTCAGTAGCTTTCTGTCTCTTCCTATGAGAACAGGCAACATCCAAAGATAAATGCAAAGGAGCAGCTGAGGTAGAGCCAAGGCTGCCACCTCTGGAATGAGGGCACCTGTTCCACAGGGAAAAAAAGAAAGCATTTCAAGAAATAAAAGCACTAATACTGACAAAACAAAACCACAGCCATGACATTTGGACCTTTTTAAAATACATTTCTCTAAAGGTTTTAAGTGCCACTTATCCTTTCAATAGGCACCCAAATCTAGCCTCAGTAATAAAAAATGCTTATGCTTTACATCTTCACTGGTCTCTATTTAAATGCATTTTCTTTACAAGAACACCAAATCACTGTGGTTTTACTGGAGACAACAAGGGGCTAATGCTCCTGTAGAAGATCTCAAAATAAAACCAGCTGCCATTTTTAGTATGCCAAAAATTACGGCGTTTCTTGGAGTGTTCTAATACAGCCTTAGCCAAAGGATATTCTCACTCCAATTAATTACACTTGCAACATCTGACAAGTTCATGGGTACAGGAAGACCCATTCCAAGGGAAGGTCCCTGTGCACTGGCCCTTGTGTCAACTCAGGGACGTGGAGGTACTGACTCTCCTAACTCTGTCTTAGGGCAATGTTCAACTTCACACCCAAAGACCACAACAAGAACCAGCAGCACTGCCCACTAACTGGACACCAACCTTGACAGGTGTAAGTATATTCAAAGGGGTTTGATCAACTGAGACAAAATATAAATGTACAGTTAAAGTTTTAAATAGCTACATTGGATAGAAGAGAGAAATCATGACTTTCACAACAGATACCACCTGCACCTCCACTCATGGCAGAACACACCTAAAGACATTTACTCAACTATGGCCACAGTTTTCATAAGAGCAAGTACTCCCTTTGAAAAGCAGTTCCACAGAGAGAAGTATGTATCTTGTCTGAACACCACATGCTTGGACACACTCAGGCTTCAGTCAGCACTGCAGCAACAAAAGTTTAATTGTAGTGTTACTCATTTCTATTGGCTTCCCTTTTTAGCTGGCACAGGTTGGAGTCTACTCGGTGCCTCACATCAATAACTGATGTTCAAAGTAAAATGCAAAAAAAGGACGTCTTGATCTGCTCACAAGCACAGAGCAAGCACTTTATAATAAAGTCATGTTTATTCCGGAACACTCATTGCCTGGGGGAAACCTGCTTCTAGAAATATTGTGCTCAAATATTTTATAGTCCCAGCAATGCCCACAATCCAAATTTCCTCCCAGCCAGCAGAGAGCGTCACAACTGCCCGTCCACCTCATGGCAGTTCCCAGGTGAAGCTTGATGGTTTCTCCAGGCAAAACTCAGAGCGTTGGATTAACAATACCTTTGGGTCTCTGCTCCGAGATCACCTTTTTATCCCATCACCAACCCTCCACACCCACCAAACTTCACCAAACTAGTGTGTCTGAACATTTAAAAGCTGAAATCAAGAAATTTCCAAGGGCAAGAAGCTACATTAGACATTGCCAACAAGCTCTGACTAGACTGCAGGAGCAAGGAAGAGATTTTGGAGAGCACAGTGTCTGCTCTGACACATCTGCCCACAGGGCATAAAAAGAATAGAGCCAACAATGTAAGCAGAGAAATCTTTGTCCTTAGGTGACACTGAGGCAACCTACACATGCCAAAATTGTTGTGCAATTAGTATGTTCTTAATTCTGTACCCTTAGAGAAGTGTACTTAATCAAATGAAAACAACGTAATGCAAAATAAAGCAACCCAAGAACTAATTAGCTAAAAGATGTGGAATGGAAGCAAAATGAAGTGTCTAATTATATATCTTCAGTTCAGCTGTACAACACACTACAGACCTATAAAGAAAAACCATACCACTTGCTAATCTACTCTAAGCAATCCAACTAAACACCACTGCTGAATAAAACTGAAGAGAAAAAGTTGAAGTCTTTAACACAAAAATGGTTAAAGTCTTTCCAGTGAGTTTCACTGAATATTTTTAGTCCATTGAGGTTAAATGACAAACTTGAACTGAATTCACAAGATTCAAAGCCTCCTTTAAGACAATTTTATGCAAAACAATTAATTTGAAGACATTACATCCAAAAAAGGAGGTTTTTTTAAGGTTTTCTCCAATATCTGTAGAAATTGTATACTCTCCTGTATACTCAGCATTTATTCTCACAGCAGCATCTCAATCTGCAAAGTCATTAAGTCTCTTGAGAAACTGGACTGGTAATAATTCATCAGGGGATAATTTCTTTCAAAAACCTTCATTTCCATTACTGCATTTCTTTGCCTCTCAAACACACTCCAACACTGACATTCTCAATTGTGGATGTACAACCTAAACACAAGCTATCGAAGCTGATCAGATCACTGACAATTTTAACAGCTTAAAAACTCAAGTGTTTTAGGGATAAATGTCTTGAAAACAATGAAGCTCTGCTGATATGCATCAGAGAGAAGGCCACCTACATGCTTGTCAAATTCCCATTTTTGTTCCAACCTGAAAAACCACTACAGAAAACAAGCATCCACAGGAAGGTGAGGGAAACAAAAAAGGTAATGGAGCATTTCAGAGGATATGAAGTCCCCTGAGACATTTTTCCAAATTCAGTTTCATAGACACTAAGTGCCAAATACAATGAACATTTCTGAAGCTTTTTTCTGATAAGCTGGCTTTAGTTGTTTTCTTTTTAATTATATGTCACCATCACTACTTCAGTAACAACACCTAGCATCCCAAATCCTTCCAGGTGTCCTGGAAATAACACCAGCACATTCTGCAGAGAAATGCTGTAGCACTTGAAAATGGAAGTCTTTCCTTATAATATCAAAGCAACTGTTATAAAAATTAAGGCATTTGCAGTACAGCATACTAAATTCAATAAAATTCAGTCCTTGAGTAGGAATGCATGAATTTAATTCAATCAGATGGACTCTGGGCTCTTTCTCATTAGGAGTAAAATAGATTAAATGTCAGAGTATTTGCCAAGATATTATCAATAGTTTCGTGAAAATAATGAAGGTAAAAAGATTGGGCTTTTTTGAGTTGTCTTAAGTACAGTAATTTTCAATTTAAAGAGATTTTAAGGAAGACTTCAGAAAACCATTTTTAGAAATACTCAAGAAGCCTTAAGCTTCACTCAACATGCAAGTTCCCATCAAGCCACATTAACAGTCCTCTAAAAAACAGAATTAACCAAAAAGATGCTTGGAATTCCTTCTGCATTACACAGACCTTCCCATCTGCAGTCTGGCATCCCAGCTCTCTCTCATGCCTTCACTGAAATCCTTCAGCCAGCCTTGGGCAGACAAAGCCCGCTGCCAAAGCAGGGTGTCCCAGGATGTGAGTGAGGAACAGCAGCGAGGGGACAGCAGTCCCGGTGCAGGTGACCCTGTGGACCCCAGCTGAACTCAACTGAGCCCGCTGCTGGAAGGGCAGACCTCCACGTACACACACAGAGGGAAACAGGACCTGGGGGCTACATTCTTGGGTGGAAAAACCAAACAGATCTCATTAATTGTTGCTCCGTATCTCAGTCTTTCTTTTTTTTTTTTTTTTTTGGATGTGTCCCAGTAACTAAGATTTCCAACCAGCATATTAAAGTAGATGCTAATAATCTAATAGTTCTTTCCACCACCTGGAATCCAACACACACCTCTGCTTCTAAGGTACCTGTTACCTTTCTGTTATCCATTCATACCTTGGTATTCCAGCGTTAGAGTTGTGCCTGCACTTCAAAGCTTGCTATCCCTTCCCCCCTAAGGACAGGAGTAAAAGATCTGTGGACAAGCACTTCAAGTCAAACACACCCTTTGCTATTTCAGGCTCTAACATAAGCAGATTACAGCTCAGCTGTGTTCTGTCTGAACTTTTGTTTCTCTCTTGCCAATACTGCACTAATTATCCTTGAGAAAAGACAGACTTTAATTAACAAGAAATGACCAACTTTTATCTATAAACTCTTCCTTCCCATCCAAGTTCTGCCTCTAAGTAGCTATTAAACACCAAGTTTTAGCAGTGAGTAATAAGGAGATACCACACAGAGTTAAGGCAGAATTCAAACAAAGCAGGAGACACAGGTCATGGGGGCTGCCAGGGATGCCCTGTCCATGGGAGAGGCCAAGATGGACCCCTGCCCACGGCAGAGCCTTTTTCCAGACACAGTCCATGTGCTCCTGCTGCACACACTGTTACAGCCAGGCTGGGTGCCTGCTAGCCAGTGCAACCTGCTTTGCAGTGAGTAAATACGAAGACAGACAGATCTCTGTCTCAAGCTGTTGAGAGATCTTTCTTGATGCCCTTTCATACAGGCAATGTGCAAGCCCATCTCTTCAAACATGAGAAACAAAAGCAGAGACAGCTTCAAAGGAAGGAAAATTAGTTATTGGGACAGGTAGCTAAAATGAACACTGAAGGAGAACATGTAATTTATATGAAAACCAGGTAGTTGAGCTGGTTCTTTTAACTGGCACATCACCTGCTAAGGAGTCCTCAGAACAAGCTGTCCCACACACACAGCAGAGCAGTGAGAAGACAATGAGACTGCATCTGTAGCACTTTTGCACTTACCTTCTGTTAACCCTTCTCCTTCAGCATGGGAGGTGGTGCTCAGGCAGAACAACCACTGATGTTGATTTCAAACAGCACAAGTGCTAAAAGACCAGAAGACAAAGCACAATACACTTTTTGTCCATTTAACAAGGATGGCTCCCCTCTGCAGTCCACCCCAGCAGAACGTCCCTGCCTGCTGGGGAGCACTGGGGCAGCAGGCACAGGAGGTGTCCCAGGACACACTGTGCCCCACTCAGGTACAGCAGGAGCCTCACTTGACCCTCGCTGCCTGTGCCAGGATGGCCCTCAGCCAGCAGCAAGGGGAGACAGATATTCAAGGTTGGCTTCCAGAGCAGCCATGGGAGTTTGACTCACTGAGCCAAAACAAGAATAAAGGAGTGGGAGGCAGGACTGACCTTTCAGTAGCAGCACCAACTTAGGGCTGTGTCATCAGGGCACGAACTCACTCTGATGTGCATCAGTAGTATTTTATCTACTGATATGTACATGGAGCTGGATCTCAGCAGCTTCTTTTTTAATATCATTATGTTTAACTACTTGAAGTACTCTTCCAAGTTCTGTACGGCAGGCAAACACTTGTGAAACCATTTCCTTCCCCCAGTGACAACAACGTACTTAGAGAATTATTTGATTTACACCACAAACGGAATTCAAACATAGCTCAAGAGCAAAGAAAACTTCCTGCACCATACATACTTAACCTATATAAAATGTGTGAAAAAACCTCAATGTTTTATCATCCTTGTGACTTGTGCACTCAATACACAACAGCTGCAAGTTTCATCTTCACAAAGCCAGTCAGAATCATCCCATGAGAACTTTTGAATCACCACAGCAATCAAATGCTATTAGAGGGAGATTAATTGGAGTCAGTACACACAGTTTAGGTTTAGAACAACAAATGCTAATTTCCCAAAACTGATGAGAACTTAGGGGGAAAACAGAGTTCAAAAAATTTATCTACAATTGTAAGTGGTTTCTTTTTTCCAGAAAAAAGAACTTGAAAAATTATGATTCCCTTGTTTGACAAAGGGGGAAACTTAAACTAAAATCCTATCCTGATACTATGGTAAGAATAAAAATGTAATGCAGCATAAAAAGGGGTACAAGAGGGAAGCTAAGAATAGATAGTGAAAGTAGTACAGAAATTTGGTAAGTGAAACCAAGGCTAGAGTCAACACAAGTCAGACAAAGAAAAATAACCATGACTTGCAAGAAAACAGAAAATGAGCTGCATTCTAGAACAAACTAAGGAGGATTGAACTGTAATAGTGGCATAACCCCACTGCAAAACAGAAGCGAAAATAGGGCGAATAATGCAGAGGAAAATAATGTAACAAAGTCTTCCCTTTGGTATTTGGAAGAGCCACAAAATGCACTTGTTGACTTACCCTAGTGGGCAAGTCAGCCCCAAAATCTTTCAATTAAGTTTTGATTTGAGCTTTTAAAGAAGTCCCTGACCAACTGCCAACAACAGGACACACTGATGAAGAGGGATGGAGCAGAGAGAGACTGTGTTAACCCAGCACCAGCAGCCGAGAGGGAAGCAGGCTGCCCAGTGCAATTAGACCCCATTAGTAAGACACAACTTTCAGATAAAACAATCAAAAGTCAATGAAGGATTCCATTGATAAGAAATGCAAAGATAGGACATAATCAGCACTGTGGTTCTATATAAAACAGGTCCTGTCAAACAAATCCAAGTGCGGTTTCGGCCACGATTACACCTTTGGCTGGAGATAGCTGTGTTAGCACATGTGTGTTCCTTAGCCAGCGTCTCACCTAGTACCACGCAACACTGATAAAAGAGGTCACACTGCACAGTCAAAATGAAATCTCTCCAATGTATTAAGAGCTGGCCAGCCAACTGACCACAGATTAATCTGGGAGCTGATAACACTGGGTGTGAATCAGCCAGGGGGTGCAGACGTGCCCCACTGCCCAACACATGGCACAGCAGCCCTCTCAAAGAGCTGGAATTTTTATATGGTCCCAGGGCAAACAAGGACTGGATATTAAAGAACAGTAAGAACCAGTGAGCAGAAGCAGGAGCCAGGAAACTCAGAGTTGAGCACAACATTAGAAATGAAAATCCAAAGATTAGCTACTGAAGTAGATGGAATCAGCCAGGGGAAGTGAGCAGTATTTCCTCCTCTTATGGAAACATGACTTCATGTGCTCACCAGAAATATAAATTACAAGTAAGCCAGGATAACTTTATCCTTTCTAAAAAAGAACTATAACCTTACTAAATCAGGTATATGCTATACTGCCTACTGACAATTTTATTAGTTTGCAAAGACCTAGTTGGCATTTGTAAGGGAACAGTTCTTGTCCTCCTACCCACAGCAAGTCAGCCTTGCACAAAGGCTTCCTATAGATACAACATAATATGCTGAGCAGAAGGCAAGTAGTTATTGCCCTCTTGCCAAGGAAACCTCCTCCAGGAGAGGCTTTTAGAGGTAGGAACTGCACACAGGCACTTGTCAAGAGCTGTGTTGGGGAGGGAAACCCCTAGACATGTGCAGACCACTAGTAAGATTTCTAGTCCAGCCTCAACTGAAACAAGCCCCAAAGTATCTCCAGTATTTTTGCCTCTGTGTCTTGTTTTCTCAGCTGCAAAACGTGAATAATGAAACACATCACCCCTGTTAGTGCTCTGGTCTCTTCCAAGGGAAGAAGAACCAGTATACTGGTTATTCACCAGTGTTTATTTAATGATTTCCTACTAAAACTGACAGCCTGCCCTGGCCAGTAACACTAATTATCACTTCACAGGATCTGTTTGACTGTCCACATTAAAAACTACAGCTTTACACTGCAAGTTTTTTCATAGTGACCTTCCCAAATCAGGAAATGCTTAGCAGTTTGTGGGTGAGACAAACTAAACCACACTACCCAGCCAGCATTAAATAAAGCCCCACTGATCACTTCTGCTGTGCTGGCTCTGCCAACCTGCCCAGGGATGCTCCCTCTGCCCCTTTCCCAGCCAGGTTCTTCCAGTCAGCTCCTGGCCTCCCACCAGCCCTTTCAGTGGAAGCTGAGTTAGTTCTTGTTGCCTGTGTTAACTTTCCCCTGCCACAGTAGGCTGAAGTCCCATTGGAACGATAAAAATCAACTCCAACATACTCTGCACCAACTCAGCCACGACCGAGCAAGTGGCCACAATGTGAGATGCTGTTCCCAGTTGTTCCATTAACTCCCCAGTCAGAGCAGTTTTGAATTTAAAAAAAAAAAAAAAAAAAACAAGAAAAAAAACAAACCAAGAAAACCCAGTTTTAAGTGCACTGGCTTATTGTGATTTTTAATTAGCACCAGGATTTCAGATAGTGCACACCCATGGCCCCAGAAGGGGGGTGAGGGGAGTACGTGTGTGCGCTTGTGAAACCATTGTTCCTCCGTCAAATACAGCTCATCCTCCAGCCCATCCGAGTTCCCAGCTGCCCAGTCACACAACTTTTAAAAGTTCAACAGCTGGGTGTTTTATAACCCTGGAGAACTCCCAAGCCAATCCTTACGTCGCTGGCAAGGAGCCCTGGCCAAAGGCTGGGGACCCCGCGGGGTTCACCTTCCTCCTTCTGCTGCTGACAAAGGCAAAGTCCAGGCTCACAGCCCGGCACAGGCAAGGCAAAGTCCACACTCACACGCCCAGCACACTGTTTTGTAAGCAGCAAATGACAGAGGCATTGGGCAGTGGCTGGGATCCAGGATCTGCAACCATCTGCAAGTTTGCTTGGCTTTTGTTTCAATTTCCAGCGCTGATGGATAGAAACAAGCTCCCAGTTCTTGTGCATTAGCATAAAGACAATTAAAACTACTTTTACCCCCCAAGCAGCTCTAGAAAAAGCACATCACAAGTTTAAATGAGTGTTGATAATATACTTAAGTAAAACCTGACTCTTTAGGACAAAAAAAGACACCACCCCAAACAAAAACCTCAATTGTATCACAGAAAACAGCTTTGTCAACAAATTTCTGTGACTCCCGTTGCAGAAGAAAAGGCTCAGGTGAAAGTGTGCAGGACTCACTGCATCCTCCTCTCTCCAAAGAAACATTAATTTCTGCCTGACACAAAAGCATTTCTGCTGGGAAAGGGAACACCACAGGTCAGTATTAAAGCTATTTCAGTGTAGCTACCAAGCAATTAGCTGGATAATACCTTCTCTACATGATGATTTTTTCCTTTTCCAGAGTCCTGGTGCAAGCAGAACTAGCAATTTGCTGGTTTTACAGCCACTTCTGAAGTTGCAGATGACCAAATTTAAATTTTCCTTTCCTTATCAATGAAAGTATTTCTACTTTGGCACTGCACATTTGTTCACCAATTTAACTTTTTAAAAAAACCTTTACCTTGTATTTCAGTACAGCTTCCATCTTCTACCAGCAAACAAATTCAGACACTTTGATTTTTAAATATTTAAATTCACATTTGTATAAGCCTGACATTGTTACATTTTTTTTCCCCTAAGACAAAGTGTAAACAAAAATTTATCTTGCATTTTGATTTTGCTTTGAAGCCTGTGATTATCTGAAGAATTAACATACTCTTTCCTAGAGATTATCATTGGTAAAGTTTTGGATACAAACATCTCCACTTTGATAAGTGATCCACCGCTTTTGGAAAGTACCTTTATTATTTGACCTGATGTTCAAAGCTCTTTGAAAGCTGCCCATCTCCTTTCCTGGAACTATGCTACATCAGGACCTTCTACCAATAAAAGCAACAGAACATGAAAGTGAAATTCCATCAGGATTGCAGCCATACTGTTCAGTACATTAAAAAAATAAGGATTAGATTTATAAATTTTGCAGCTGAAATGAATGCTCATGGTACTTTTGTCAGAGTATATTCCAGGTTCTCTGTTCTCCCACTTGAAATCCATCTGCCAGTTGTACACTCCTTCGTATATGGAATATCACAGCCACATATTCTTTAATAGTCCTGCATTAAGCCCTTACATTAAAAGTACTTGGGTCTTTCTGCATGCCATAAGTTGGCTCCTGTTTAGATAGCTGGGCTGGGTTTTGGACTAAGCTGCTTGATAAATTCTAAAGAAGTTTTTATTTATTGACATCTTGCATCCACACATTCATCTGCCAGCACTGGCTTTTGGCTTAAAACAGTCCTGTATGCCTTCAGTGTTTACCTCTCTGATGGATTTAGAGATAGTAAAGTTCATTGGAACCTCTTTCCTGTTAAATATTTCTCCATCTCATCTTACGAGAAAGGCTTTCCACACTTCCAGTCATGCTTGTAACCCTCACCTGTAACTTTACCACTTCAGATTTACCCATCTTTCACCAACATAGGTGATCAGAATGCATACACTTTCCAAAACAAATCCCAGAAGGACTTGCAAAATAGAGTTTATCTCTCTTCCCATCTCTATTAAAAGCAAAATAAGATTCCCCCCTTGGGTGGGTACCTTTCTTCATGGCTGTATAACCACTATCAGACCACGTTCACACTCTGCTTGAGCAGTTGCACAACGAAATCTCCATATCTGCTTGAAGAAACTCCAGTGCTAATATTGATCACAAAGGTCAGGAAGAGCTGATGTTGGCAGAAAAACAAAGAAAACCTTTGTCTAATATACTAGAATAGATAAAAATTGTATTTATCTGTTTCTTCCTTCCAGCTGTGTATTTTGTGTATGAGATGAGAGAAGAATTGTTGCTTCCCTTTCTCATCTGCCAAATCCTTTCAAAAATGCACAAGTTGAACATTGCAAAACATTTTCTAAGAAAAGCAGGGATATGCAAAAATACTAAATCAGTGATGCTTTATACAATATGTAGCCAACATAAAATACTCACTGAAGAACCAGTCAAATCATCTGCAAAATTTTTAAGGAACGGTTTTCTTCATTTGAATCCCCTACACTTTGCATACAGCTCCCTCAAATTGTCTTGCACTTGCCAGGCAATAGGAGCAGGAGGAGGAACAAGGCAGGACCTCACTGCACCCCTGCCCAAGCAGAGAGAAACCTCCTGCCCAGCCAGCCATCCTGGGAGAACCCTTCAGGGAACCAGCAGACCACAGTTACACCTCACTGGCTCCACAGAGCCAAGACATTTTAAAAAAAATAAAATATGACACATCCATAATTAATGGAAAGTAACTCTTCCGAGGACAGAAGAGGAGGGAAGCTGACAGATCCAATCTGCCATCCCCATATACTTTCTAACTCAAATGCAAATCCTTTGCTTGCCATGTGAGGTTAGCCCAGGCAGCAGGCCAAGGCTTCGCTTTTCCCTCCCCAAGTGAAAGGACAGATCTGCCGCTGCCACGTCGCTCACGCAGAGCCAGAGAGCAGCACCTCATCCCCACCCAGCAGTGCCCACAGCTCTGCAGCTGCAGCACCACCACGTCACAGCTGCTAACCAGGCTGGATCACATCTGCTCAAAGGTGGTGTTATCACTGCCCAAGTCAACTCAGTCGCCTAAGACTGTATTATTGTATTTGCTTCTATTTCATTGTGAGAGAACGTCATGGAACCTTAAATTACAGCGGGGCCAATAATAATAATACACTTAGTCTACTTGCAAACTAAGCCAGTCAATACTATTTTCCATTTCTTCACATATCCGTATTTTCTCCATCCCAATTCTCACATTTCACTCACCTTCCTCCCCTTGCATTTACCCAACAATTGAAGTTACACCAAAATCACTACACTGTAGTCTAGAAAAATCTAACAAAGGAAAAAGGGAACAGAGAAATAAGGATTCACTAAGACAGACCAGGAAGGACTCAGATGTGCTAGCAAGGGCAGGACTGATGGTTTAGAGGGTCTGAGAAACAGAAAAAACTTTTCTCAGCAACATTTTAGAGCATAATATAATCCTTTCTGACTGTATGATCACAAAATGCCAAAAGGAAGTGAAACCGTTGATGTCTAACTTCAGAGTTTTAGATCCACAAATATTGCCTTTACAGTAACATAGCAGCTCTCACACATCCAGTGAAGCAACCCATTCAGACCCCAAGAAAAATTCAAGTGTAGCCACCTTGTTCGTTACACAGATTGTGGTTACAGAAGTATCTGAATGACTTGACTCTTAGGTTTTATCCAGAAGCAGCCGCTGTGGAAGAGATCAGAGATCCTTTTGGTTGCACTCGGCAGAATTGCCTAATTTCCACCACATCACCATTTCCTGCCCACTGAACAAGGCAGCTGGAACAGCTGGACAAGCACATCCAGCTCTGTTAACTGAGAGGGGAAAGGGTAAAGATAAAACACCACACACTCGAGAGCTTACAGAGAGAAGGCACTTAAATTAGGTAACAAGACAATTCCTTTCTGTTTCTCATATCCTCGCAGTTGTGGGCGTACAGTGTCCTGACTGCTGCTTTCAGTGCTCACTGACCCGAGGAACAGCCTTCAAGTCAACAAAAAGTTTGCACTGTATGTCTAACAAAGTCACAGAGGATGTTTATGTTTTCTGCAATCACTAAAAGCACCGCTGAACTTAACAAGCAATAATAAAGATCTGTTAGAGCAGCATATGGAGTTGCAAAAATAAACATGTGCCGAGCAGAATGGAACAAGTTAATTTCACCACCAGCTGACACACACGAAACAAGGATTAAGGCTCAGATCATAGACCCAGGTTTGGGTTGAAAAGTACCATAAAGACCTCGTAGTTCCAACCCTCTGTCACAGGCAGGGACACTTTCCACTATCCCAGGTTGCTCCAAGCCCTGTTCAACCCTGAACACTTCCAGGGATGGGGCAGCCACAGCTCCTCTGGGAAACCTCTGCCAGTCTCACCACCCTCATCGTAAAAAATTTCTTCCTAGTATCTAAGCTAAATCTATCCCTTTGGTCACTTTTCTCCACTTTTATGTCAAACTGCAGAACTTTTGCTTTGTGGAAAAATCCCAGAATTCCTCTTTAGTCATAAGTGTTCTTGTGCATTGGTTATGGTCAGCTAAGAATAATGTAACCTGCATGTTCAATAATACCAAGTAAGAGTGAGACCCTAGACCTTCATAAAGCAAAACTGGTGTCTGTGATGTAGTACTGAAATTCTTAGGGAACCTTATGCTGCTTCCTTTTTATGGCATTTTCACTTCCTGGCATGGAACAGCTGAGTGCTGCCCAGTACTCCACAACAGTCACCCAAAAAGACATTATCTGGGTCTCTGGTGAAATCCATAGGATATTTCTTACTTCTGAATATGACATTATTACCTAACCAACATCTAAGTTAACCACAATAGGAAATACAAAGTCATTTTGGGTTGATCCTTTTAAGGCTTCTGTTTGACTTCTGTTGTTTTTGAGGTCCTGCTAAACTAAAATATAATTCAGTTTTATAACAAATAAACCAAAAGGACAGCATACAAATAGAAAGCTACATAAGGAGACATTGTGGGAATGAACTACCTACCTGCCTGAGTGCAAGCAAAACACAGATGTATCAGAAAACCAGGCTTCATTCTGCTTATTCTAGGTGTTTTATCAGCATTATCACAGACTAAGAAAGTATCTACAGCAGCCTAAACAACAAACTTCTAATTAGAGAACAGTGAGGAATTGACTGTCAAACTGATTTATGAACATATGAACTTGTACCCTGAAATGCCATAAAATTAACCCTTTATCCTCAAAACATCCAACATACATTTCCTACCAGTACAAAAGGAGGTTGAACTCATCAGAGCTGACAGCCTGAAGGGTCAGAGTGCACAGAGAGCAGGGGCCACTCTTTTGGCTATCGAGACATTTTGAAATGATCCAGAATCTTAAGTGTTGCTTCACTCCATAATTTCTACAGGGGATTATTTGTGACATTTTCTCTGCTCCTCCAAGCCACGTAAGGTCACGCATTTAAGAGGAGACAACATATGTACATGTTCAGACATCAACACAGACATAGTGAAGCACCACTTAACTATGATTTATACTGAATTGAGATTTATTTTCTACCATCCCTTTCTCTTTTCCATAACACCACCAACTTTCTGCAACTCACCCTGCTTCTGGGTTACTCTCCAAGCCTAAGTTCTCCACAGACCATGTGCAGTTTAACTCCTTCCAACGCTGCCTCTTACACATGACAGCCAAAACACGAGGCCACCTCACTATAGCGCCGATCTCTTATTTCCTTCCTTATAAGAACACCCTTGCCAACCAAGCCAGGAAACTTGTGACCCACTCCTCAGAAGCAGCTTTTGAAGATGGATTTTCCCTCCTTGTATAGATGCTGGGACCTGTACCATCAACCTCAACCTATGATCCAAGAAGCAGTGCTTGTGGTCCTGTCAGATCAGGCCACTTCAACTCTTTGAAGCACATGAGGACCACACTCCAGAGCCTTCCTGGGTGATTGGTACCCACTTTGGGTACCTGGGCTGCAGTGCTGGGCACACCCCACTGCACATGGGGATGGACACGTTCCTCCCACCCAGCAGCCTCACATCCACATGCCTGCACTTTTAGTCATGCAAAGGCCACACGTCACAAGCAGTGGGTGAACAAGAGCATGAAGTCAAAGGGAAGAGGACAGAAGGGAATGCAGTGTTCCACAAACACAGATCTGCTGCCCCTCCCTCACCCACATCTGAAGCATTCAAGAAAAGCCAGCTAAGAGCAAACATTGTGCCAAATTAAGTATTGTGTCTCCAGCTGCTCAGTGCCCCAGACACATGGACTGTCAGACGGGTTGCTCAGGTGGGACACTTCTCCTGTGACCAAATGCTGCACCCCAAGCCCCCAGCCTGCATGGCTGAGGATCACCTTGAAAAGCTGTGCAACCAAAAGAACATAAATCATGCAGAGAGAATTCAAAGAAAAACCCTGTTGTAGTATCAGAAATCATGGATGGCTAACAAATAAGTGTATTAAAGAAAGGATGGGCAAGTGGGACATTGAGAAAAGCAGATCTCGGAATAAAAAAACCCCAAAAAACCTCACTAAAGCAGAATCCAATTCCATAAAAATCCAGAGTAAGAAACAGTAGTTTTCTTTTATTTGCTTTTCTTTGAGCTGCCACAGCTTCTCACACTTTCCAGCATTCAAAAATAAAGGCTTGTTGCCCTCTCCTCCCCAGGGTAGGCTTTGAAAACAAATTTCCTAGTTAACCTGCCAAAACAGAAGATGTGATAGCAGGTGAACATCCCTCTGCCCTGCTCAGGGGATGACTCAGTGGAAATCAACCCTCAAGAAACGTGTTACCATCCTTCAGACAATTCAACCAAAGAGGAACAAATCCCTCACCTTAAAACTCTTGGCTTCCAAATTAGCCACAGTTCAATACAGGACTGTATAATAGAGGAACACTAACACATTTTGGGGAAAATCTATAGCTTATTTTTAACCCTTTTTCAATTTTTTTATACAGTTAATAAAAACATATCTCCTAACAAGACTATAAAATCATTTTCTCAGAGATTTAGAGTAGCACAAAAGAACAGGACATTAGCATGTTCTAAACAAAGTGAAGTAAGAACTGGTGGAAACAAGACCAACATTTTAACTGTTCAAGCCAGCCAAACACACCCCTCAAAGCCAAACACCAATTACCATCTGCTACAAGAACAGAAAATGTACAAGATGTATGCACCTAGGTCCCAAACTTGCATCCAGTTCAAATATATCTAGAAGAATCACATACATAGTGTATTACAATTTGCCTTATCTTGTCACAAAAGGAGGATTTTTTTCCACTTCAACCTAAGCCATTATTTCTGATACTTTAACATCATATGAAAGACAAAATACTGAGTCCCCCAGTAAAGCAACACCCTTCATCGAGTCAGTCAAGCCAAAACCACACCTTTGCTTTTCAAGCTCACCATTTCTACCAGTACTTATATAAAAAAAAAACAAAACAAAACCAAAACACAACACTATTTGAACATTATAGACCCCAAAATATTCCACAAGCTCTGCAGTTCTCACTGGGTCTCTTCTGCTCTGTTAATTCATTCTAATGAAGTGATGCTTCTGGTTGCCATACATTTGGTAGTATCAAAACACTAGGGGTAATTTTTTCCTTTCTGTGAGTTGACATCACGTGAGCCCACAAAAAATACAGGCTGACCAGAAGGAAACCTACCCAGTGCCCTCATTATCCACAAATGCTTTCATCTTTTTTTCTCTGCTGCATTATTCCACATCAATAAATAAGGAGCAGAGCAATGCATAACACTGAGTAACATACCCAGATCAGTTCAAGTGTGTGCAAGCATAAGGTCGCTTATGTTACATGAATTGTCATTGAACAGGGACATACTTCTACAACAAAGGCAAGTTATAAAGTGGAATGAATTCTTTCAGTTAACTAACCATACACTAAAGGAAAATGGTAAGGTCATCCTGAAACAAATCAGAAAAACTCTCTACTCCCACGCTGTTTCTGCTATCAAGGTCCAAAATAATCACTCCATCTTACTTCACCACAGTTTTGGGCTTGACTAAAGAATTACTCAGAAATATTTGGGGCAAAAGATAACACTGGGATTTAGGTTATAAACACTGGCAATTTATTAGTGGGTGAGTGGAAAACAGGGAGCAACCATGTAAAATCGACACAGCTGCACAGAGGCACAGAAAACCTACAAACTAAGCAGAGCAGATTGATTTCGCTAGTTTAGATTAAAAGCATAGGGAAATCTGTCCACAGCATCCCAAGCATTTCTGAGGGTGGCAAGGGTCAGCTAAAATTGTTGCTTATTGAAGTTTTTATTAACCTCTTGAAAGGAATTTCTTTCTCTCTTTTCAAAGCATTCCATATGAAACAATCCTGGAAGCATGAAGTATATGTTTAAGTACATGTATACACACATTCTATTATTAGAGCCCTTTGCAAGGACCTAATAATAGAAATGTCCATAATTATGTATAAGGCAATACTAAGAGACCAGGATGTAAAGCATGTTTTAAGGTATTTGCATTGCTGCCACAGAATTGCCATACACTAGCTCAACACAATAAAATCAGACAGGCTTATCACCTTCATCTCCAGAGAATTCAAGTATTTGCTTTCAGTTATTCTACATCTAACAAATAACAAGATAAACCAAAACACAACAGCAGAAACTTCTCTCCTGAATCCATCTTGTCATTGCACTGAGTACCTTCTAGAATGAGGAGCAGATGCCAGAACAAGCAAATGCCACATATCAGTATTAGCTGCAGTTTTGTATTCTCAAAAAAAAAACAACATATAAAATATATACTTAATTACCGAGGAACTGTTTGTTGCTTTGTATTATGAAACTGACACTATACATAGATGCAGCTTACTAAGCAGAGTATCCACATGGCAATTTTCAGTATATCACCATTATAAACTGTCACCACTAGAAAAACAAATAGAGAATGTTTCTCATGCTGTTGGGTTTTTGTCTGTTATCTGCTAACAAACACCACAATTTGCTTGTAAACAAAGGATTCCTCAGATGAAATGCAGAAAGTGTGTCACTGGAGAAGCCCTACATTTTAACCTCTAAGCTCAAGGAAACCCATCCTTTTCCCAATTAAAAGCACCACAAAGATTTGCTCAAAGCTGCGCTACCTGGGACCTCCAGGGAATATTCCTGCTCAAGAACCGACTTTAACGCAGACAGCGTTTTCCTTGTGTACTTGCTCAACAGCACCGTCATTTTTCATCCAGAGAAAAGCACAAATTTAACATCCACAGCAGCATTTCTGAAAAGCAACTCATCTCTCCAACACTGTTGCAAATTCCACAATAAATCACATTTAATTAGTTTGTGCCTTTTTTTTTTTTTCCCTGGCTGTCTGGAATCCAACAGCGAGCAGGCTTCCAACTTTAATTTTGCAAAGAGGTGCTTAGAATAAACTGATAAAAACGCCAACCACCACGTCCCCACTGGAAGCTGTTTGGAGTTATCTGCTCGCTGACACACCAGCATTCCTGCCTGTAGATGGCTTTTCACCGCTGTGTATCCAGCGGCTCCTATTTCCACTGCCTTGTTTGAAGAACTTTCCTCTTCCCACATACCTTCCATCTCCAGGGACAGATCACACAGGGACACTAAACCTTGGCCGTAAACAACACGAGTTTTGATACTGCTGTTTCTAAAGGATCCTCCACCACTCAGCAGTGCAGAAACAATCACTGAGGCACAAATCCTCTGGGCAACACTTGAGAAACTCTTTGCCTCGCCAGTATTTTGCACAGCTGAGATTTACACAGGGCTCTGCTGGCTTCTTCGGCTATTTATTTTATTTGCTGTACACTAAAGGCTACTGCAAACAAATGGGATTTCGATAACTTGCGGCACGTTGCTCAAAACAGTTCCAGTGCACTGGGACACTACTTCCAGACTTTAAACCCAGGAGCCACATCCTTGGTGTCCCAAACTGCCACTCCAGGTGCTCCAAAGAGGCCACTCCATCTTCCCTCATGTTTTTTCTTTGGAAGGAAGTGGCAGACTACAGTGAAGAGAAAAGCACTGTGGAGAGTAATTTGTTTAATTCAGCTGTGTTCAGGCTCTGGGACATTTATTTATGTATTTGTATTTATGTATTTAGTAGGCATTTAGCCTCTCACTAAAAATATTTATTTACACTGTAAATGTTGGTTCTGACAACCCACATTTTTGACAGAAGAGTCAGTTATACTTATTAGAAAGTTCATGGACACAGCCACACATGCAGAAGTTTGCTGCATGGTCTGTATATATTTTCTCACACAGATTTATGAACTGCAGAAGTTTGACTGCCCTAAACTGCTTCTCCTTCTCAGAGGACATAAAGGAAACTATAAAGTGAGGAGAAAAAAGCCAAATTCTCTGCTAAGTAAGAGGTATGATGGAGAAAACTTCTTTCAGTTCCCTAAATACTACACATAGAAAAAAAAGTGCCAGAATAAACACATTTCAGACTGGAAGTTACAAACTTTTCTGAGACTAAAGATAATGCAGTATGGAGTTACAGCTCTGAGCTTCTTGGCTATAGCAGAAAATCAGCTTATTTTGGCTGCTAACTACCTTCATTTCTTATCCTTTGGCCAACTATAGGCTAACAGTATGAAAAAACCAGCAGTGACCTCAAACGCAAACCAGATGAATCCCAAATGCACAAAATTTAAAAAAAAAAAAAAAAAAGGAAAGAAAAACAAAAGAAAAACATATCACCTTCCACACAGACTCATCTCTGAGCTACATTATAAGAATAAAGTAGCTAAAAGATACTGAACTGGGAAGAACAATACACGATACTTCTGTGGCAGCAGACGTTTCTGCCACAGCAGGGTCCCAACACAACCACAAATCACAACTGCTTTGAAACTAACGAGAGGGAACCACAGAAGTGCTGAAGATTAAGAGAAAAGCACTAACAGACCGCTTCTGTGCGAGACCCGAAATGACCCCGGGAATAGGGCCAAGAATCATTTTCTTACTGGTAGCACCGGCAGCGAATTCTCCGACTGCTGAGAAAGACACACGGGCCGTAGGTGAGCCACACCGGCGGTGAACAGGGCAAGAGGAGCAAGATGCTTCCAGTCAGGAGACAGCCCTTGGCCCATTCCTGAGGTTTATGGAAGCGATGCCTTTATCTGGATTTCCAGCCAAGCACACATTGTGTCATCCGTGTCCAGAGCAGCCGCTCCCCATTAGAACAAAGCGCAGACCCAGACCAGTATAGGCACTGAGGCACTGCCAGGCCTGGCACTCTCAACCTTTTGTTGTAAGCAAGCTCTGCTACAAAAAATAAAAAAAAAAGGTTGAGAAATAGTGTTCTACACTTAAAAATCTGTGGAAGTTTGAAATGCCATTACCTAGCACATTGTTCAACTCGAGTTAGACTGGTTTGGCACCTTTCAGGAACGCACCGGCTGAGCCCTGTGTTCGGCAGGGTAAGCGGTTAAGGGATACAGCAGCTGTGGTTAGGGCACAGGTAACTGGGATACGTGAATCCTGTTCTCACAGACCCAGCACGCAGCTCAAATAAATAAAAAAAAATAAAAAAAAAATTTAAAAGCCAACAAGGAGCTCCAATCTCTCCATATCTCTGTTCCTCCTCAGCCCCCGTGATGGGGTAACTACCCCTTTAAGACAAGTACTTTTATATACTCAAAGGACACAAAGAAATGCAAATGAAATACAAAATTACTAATATGGAGAGAGTCAGGCTTGCCCCGCGCCTTCAATTCTACAAATATAGATGGGATAAATGGTTCATTACATTTAACTCCAAGCCGCACTACCTCCGCCAAAACCTTATTTAAATAGAACGTTTCTGAGAACCGGGAAAGGGGGGGATGCAGCTGTGCTCTTAACCTAAGAGAGGTTAAGCTTTTAAAAAGAGTTGTTCTTTTTTCACTCCGTCTGCTGGTCGCATGCCATTTTAAAAAGGTGTCTGGCAAGCAAAAATAAAAAGTTTCCAGGGCTTTCCTTCCCCAAGCCGCCTCTGCCAGGAGCCGGGCGGGGAGGACGGGGCCGAGAGAAGACGGTCGCGCCTTCCTCCAGCTTTTTCCCCAACATGCCCTCTGGATCCCGACGTTCTGGAGGCGGAGGAGCCCCCGGTTCCTCCACCTGCCCTCACCCCCGGCCGGGCAGCGGGGCTGCGGAGCGGGGAGCGGCTCGGGGGTGCCAGGGGCAGGCGCCCCGCACACACCCGCGGTGCCCGCGGCCCCCGCCAGCACCGACCGCTCCCGCACTTCTCCTCCGGGAGCCGCAGCGGGCGGGGAGGGCGGTGGCGATGACAGCGGCCGGGCCGGCCGCCCCTAGGGACGGCCGGGCGGTGCTGGAGCGCCCGTCCCGCCGCCAGCCCCGAGCGCGGCCGCTCCCGCCCGCCCGCCGGGCGCTCCCCGCGGCGGGGGGAGCCGGCGGGGCGGGGAGAGAAACTTTCCACCGAGTGCGGCCGCGTCCCGCCGCCGAACAAAAGAGCCGGGACCGGGAGAGGCGCCGCGGGGCGGGGGACGCGGCTGCCCGGCGCTCGGAGCGCGGCGGAGCCGCGGGGCTCCCCGCCCGGCACCCGCTTCCCCGCAGCGCCGCCGCGTCCTTACCTGCGGGAGGGCGGTGCGGGGCGGCGAGTCCCGGTTAGCTGGAGCGACTGCCGGGAGGGCTCGGCGGGGATTCCGCCATGTCAGTGATGTCGGCACCACATGGGGCCCCGGCCGGCCCTCGCTACCGCGCACTCTGGAGTAGCGGCTCCCGCCGAAAAGACGGCCGAGGCGGGCGTGGGACTGCGGCCAGCCCCGCTGCCGCCCCGCCTCCGCGCCGCCGGGGCGGGGGCTCCGTGAGGGGCGGGCATGGCGCCCGGCCCCTCGGCCTCGCCCCGCTCCCGTTCCCGTTCCCGTTCCGTCGTGTCCGCCCGCCGTGTCCGCCGCCGTCCGCTCATCGCTACTTAGAATCGTAGAACAATAGGATTAGAGAATCATCGAGGTTCGAGATGATCCGGCCCAGCCGCCCGCCCGGCAGCGCCGCCGTAACTCCTAAACCGCATCGCCCAGCGCCAGCTGCGGGCGCCTCTTGAACACCTCCGGGCACGGTGACTCCACCGCCGTCCGTTTCAGTGGCACACCACCCTAAAAGTAAAACATTTGTTTCTAGCGTCTAATCTGAATCTCCCCTATTTCAGCTTAAGGCTGTTTTCCTCTAGTCCTCTCGCTGCAGGTGCGGGAGAAAAGAGCATCCCCCAGCTGGCTACAGTCTCCTTTCAGGGACTTGTAGAGAGGGATGAGGTCTCACCTGATCCTCCTCTTCTCCAGATTAAATAAACCCTCCCACAGCTGTTCATCACAAGAAATGTTTTCTAGACCCTTCACTTACTGCCGAATATCTCCCTGGAGCACACATCACCCACCGAGCCTCTGCCTGTCCACCCAGCCCTGGCAGGAGTGTCTGCTTGTGATGGATGTTGGGAAGTTGTCACCAAAATGCCATTTCTGACAGGGTAGCCGTTTGCCCAAGATGTTCCAGCCTGGGGTCGGTGCATGTCCCCATCTGTGTCCTTCCCTTGGCGTCTGCCGCGGGTTGCTGCAAAGGCAAGGCCTGTGCTCCCATCAGTGTGGTCATTCCTACGTTCCCATCAGCTGGGAGCAAGGAGGAAAAGCTCTAGGCAATATTTTTCAGGGCTAAAGAAATGCTCTGACTTATTAAATTGTACTTATTTGATTGTCCTAAAGAAGAGAAATTTATCCCTGGCTCTGGCAGAGAGCCCCAAGGAGGGGCCATGGTGGTCATTCACCTCCCAGCACTGCATCCCAGCCATGGGGGAATCATAACTGGGGCTTTAATCTGGTTACAGGAAAAGCTTAAAATAGGGCTTGGCCTTACCCCCACCGCAGATCGCAGCCGTGCTATGAAGGGTCTTTTGATTTAGCCTTGGTCCTTGGGGAAACCAACCTTCCTCTGCAGGAGCTCATCGCCCACACGTCCTGTGCTCTGCCTTCTCTCCATCACTATATTCTCAGTGTTACCTTTCCCATCAGCTTTTATCAATGATTGATCCACTTTATCTACCACAGCAAGGTTTCCTTTCAAAAACTGGAAAACCCTCTGGAGTCTGAGGCAGCCCAGGTGTATTTTCTTCAGCTTCCATTAAAATACCAACACAAATATTTTTTCCCATAGGACTCCTTGATGTTCTGTTTCTTGCTTGAAACATACACTAAAGAAAAATCAGTTTGGCATTAAAGCTGTATAAATGTATCATGCCCAAACAGGCTATGTTTAGGGCTATTTTGTACATGACTAAAACCCAGAAAAATTAAAATAAAGTTATCTGAAATAGATAATTCCTATGAAAATAACAAATAGGCAATTTTCCCATGGGAAAGCTTTTTCAATGTGGAATGGTCAGCCAGCACTAAGTATTGTTTGTCGTTAATTGCAAAAACTTTTGTAATGCATAAAATCTAAAAGTAGAAAAATGTTTTGTTTTATTATTGACCCAAAACACGCAAACTTTTTGATGGTCCTGGATAGAGTTACAGACCAGATGAGATTAATTATTCACTAGGGTTGCAAAGACTTTACTTGGTCTCATAGACAGTTTTGTAAAAAAAAAAAGAGAGAGAAAGGACAGTAAAGGCATTGGTTTAGAAGGGAAAAAGTCACTGACATGAGTTAGAAAATGATGAAAAAATGATAAAATTTAATTTGAAGAGTAAATAGACTCAAACCTGGAAAAAGCAAAATGAAGAGAAATAAAGAAGAGGAAAGAAATGGAACCAGAGGGCTGATTTATAGCTTTTCTGTCTGATGGGCCAAAAGTCCTGTCCTCATCTGGAAAGTCAGAACGGGGGCCCCAGGAACAGGGACATTTCCAGCCTCACCTGAAACTGCAGAAGGGCAGTCTCACAAAAACTTGAGCAAGGTCAGCCTGGACCTGGACCAAATGTTGCCTTCTCCTTGGAGCTCCTTCTGTTCATCCCCACGGCCCTGAGGAACTGCAAGAGCAGACGGTTAACAGCAACAATAAATTGATTCAATGGAGCCCGGGCATGGCTCAGGAACCGAGGGACAGGGCAGGGGAGAGTGAAGCAAGGATTGGTTTCCATCAGAGAGTTCCTACATAAATAACAGATAAAACTATTTCTTTAACAGCTTACTCCCTGAGCCAGCTCATCTAGGAAGAGCATTAATCAGACCAAGAGGAAATGTCTCTTGCCACTGAAAAAGGAAAAGGATTATGTTAAGTGATGACACAGCAGGGGCAGACAAGTCACACTGGAGAAAATGACTGACCTAAACTATCATCCAAATAAATACAGACCAAAGCTATGAACTAATTTTTCTGTTATGATGAGTCTGGGGTTTTTTTCAATAACATGCATATTTATCTTTTATCACAGCGAGATCTTTCTGTTTGTTCAGGAAGCGAGTGGCGTCAGAAATGCGATAGCACATCTCTTCCATCTCCCTTCCCACATGTGCTGTTGCAGAGGAGCAGGATGAAGGGGCTGAGGTCTATCCTTCTTTGGTCTTTCGGTTGGATCCCTGTCCCCATGGCAGTCACTCTGAAGATGCAGATGCAGCAGGACCAGACAGAATCCCCAACTCCTTTCAAGCTGGAATTGTTCAGCCTTCACACAGTGACAATTTTGGCACTGTTGACTGAGGCTGGATCCAAACCAGTGCTAAATCCTGTATTCTGCCATCATCTCCATCAGCCATCCCCTCCTATTCGGTGGCAAAACCCAGAGAGGGGCCCATGTCTCTGTACAATCAGGATGTGGCCTTGGAGGTCAGACATCACTGCCAAGGCTGTGAAGACAGTCTTTATTCTCTCAGGATACTTCCACTCACATTTCTGATGGGATTTAAGTTAAACTGCTACTATTCCCACAAGCTGCATCTTCTGTATTCTGGAGGGCAGGCAGGGAGAGATCTTGGCATCGGTGCTGTTTGACAGCATACAGAGCATGCTTTGATTGATTTATTTGCTGAATACTGTGTTGGTTTTTACCTGGGATATACCGCCCTCAGTCAGTTTTAACCCTGCATAGCACCAGCATAGAGGGTGGATGGTTCCACTGGATAGACTGTGGCCACAGGAGTTTTCTCTCCATGTACATTATCACACCTCTGAGCAGCTGTGGGGTGAGGACTCAGGACTCAGTGTCCTAACAGTTTGCATTCATCCATAGCAAGAGCTCCAGGTTCATATTTTTTATGTTTTTAATTTTTTCTTTCTTTTTTTTTTTTTTTTTTTTTTTTTTGCCAGCAGCAGCTTGGATGAAGAAGGACAGAAGTACTCAGCAAAATTGCCTTTGGTGACCCCTCAGGTTGAGAGCACAGACCTGAAGCATCCCTTATTTGGACCTTACCCTGCCACTTGAGAGGTGGGACCGGCAGGATGCTCAAGTCAAACATGGAAGATCTCCACGGAAAAATATTCAGAACAAAATGATGTCTCACCTCTCATCCCTCCCCCTCCTTGTGATGACATGACTTACTCCTCCCACAGAATAAAGTAAAGGCCATATAATCTGTTATTTTCTTGTTTTAAAATGCTTGTCTGTATGTATGCCTCACAAACCGATAAAGTTTGTGCAACTTAAACAATTGACTACTCAAAATCACACAGTACAATCTGGTCATGGTAGTTTTTTCTCACTCTTTTATGTGACAAAAAATGAAAGCTAAAGGCAAATTAGATTGTACAGATTAAAACACGATAATTTCCTTCAATCCTTCCAATGCTTTATTTTCAAGATAGTGGAAGATTTATTTTCAAGTGCTTGTGGAGACTGGCACATGCAAGGAAATCTGGATAAGTGTTTGTAGTTTACAATGGTCACTTTTACTGCAGGGAATCCAAAATTCTGCAGGACAGTCTTTCTAAATAAGTAGGGCATGTAAACATTAGCACGAACCAGGATTTCTGTCTGTACCTCTCTATTCAGAGGAAATGAATGCCAGTTATTCACTCAGCATATATTCACAGGTTTGCATTCATGAACTATGGAGTTTGTACTCATGGTATTAATTAGCAGATTTTTCCCTTTTGGGGATAACACAGGTCAGGATTTCTCATGCTCAATAACACGTGAAGAAATTAAGCCCCAAAAATCTTATTGTTGGGATAAGATAAATGGGTAACCTCTGTGATGGTACGATTATGAAATAAAATTTCTCTTCCTCTTCTGTTAGTGCACTGCATAACTTTGCATTGCATATCACTGTGATAAAACCAATTACTTATTGGACATCATTTTATTACATTTAATGGACAAGTCTTTAATTTGCCCTTTGAATCTCATAGAGATTTTACCAAGCAATAAATACAGATACTACTAAGCAATAAATGTATCCAGTAAAACTATACTAGAAGTCACAAAAGACCAGAGAACTTCACCAGCAGCTAGAAGAGGCTCTCTAAACACCCATGCCATTACTGTAAAGACGTGATTTCTGACACTCCAGAAGTTATTGTTAGTCAGGGATATTATTCTGTTAGCTGTTTCTTAGTCTTTACAAAGGCATTATGGAAAGAAAAGGTTCCTGCTGTCCTCTCTTCCGTGAGAAGCACCATTGTCTTCCCAATTTGTCTCTTTGCAAGCTGAGGCCTTACACAGGGCATTTTTCACATTTTTTTGTCAACGTTGGTTTTATAAGTTTAAATAAGTTCCTGTCTGCTAAGAGCTTCCAAAGAAGTGTTGGCACTTCACCAATTCAAGAAGCTCACCGTGAAGATTACACACCAGTGGTGCTTATTCAAAACAATGACTTCTGACCACTGCACCAGAAGAAAATACTCTCATTTATTGCCTCGTAATCATGCATGTCTGCAGTGCTAGCTCCACTTTTGCCAACGAGAAGGATGTTCCTTTTGATATTTTACAAATATTTCGGCTAAATCTCCTTAACACTGTGCTGCTCTTTGGCTCGTTAGGTTTGCTTAGGGTTTGTTTTGTTCAAATCTCTTGTTTCAGTTCAGGCTCTAAAGAAAACAAAGGAATATTACTCGCATTGTTAAAGCCAAAAGTAGGGCCATGGAAAAAAAAAAAAATGTTCTTCTTGGAAGAGTTTGGGGATTGGCATTCATGAAACAGCTGGAGATGAAACATACAGCACTAATCCTGTCCAGTTGCTCCTGGTCATGTTGCACATTCAGGAAATTCATAATTAGGTGGTTATACCCCCAGTGTTTCCCCTGCAGCACTCTTTACAACCAGCAGTTTATCTTCTTGTCATTGAAAAAAAAAAACCAAAAAACAACAAAACCCACAACTACAAAGAAAGAAGAGGGGGAGAAAATAGCAGGCATGACTTGAAATATGCTTAATAGCTTCTTCTCCCTGTAAAAAAAGAATAAATCAGATGTTGTCATTTCTGCACATACCAGCAAACTTCTGCTGATCCATTGCCCTTTTCTATCACAGTAGTTTTCCTCTGTGCTGTATCTCCTTCCTCTTCACATTATTTATTTTTCCAGTTAATTTTTTCTTTTCCCTTGCCAGTCATGCACCCGCTTTCCTGTAAAGGGCAGCCACACCTGATAATTTCGAAATAAACGCTTTAATAAGTAAACATTTATTTTTCTTGCCGAGTGGAAGCACTAGATATGGGGGCTTTATTCCTAGCTCCCACCAAAGCTTCTAGTGAATTCCAAAGTAGTTTCTGCTCTTTATTTTGATTTCTCTAGTGGTATCGTGAAAACATTTTACCACACACTGGGAATCTCCGTACTGCATGCTACAAATGATGTTTTGTCAAAAATTCATCTTTGTTTTAAATCATTCAAGGTACAACTTGAAGGATTTTTATTTTTTTCATAGCTGGAGAGCTTTTTGCAAGGCCATACCAAAACATCTATATTCCAGACACAATAATGTATCTTTTAAATCCAGCAGCCTTATCTACCATTAACTACACACATATGCAATATGGAGATTTTTGTGTACAGGGCAATCCATGAAAAATGTTGCAAACTTTGGAATTAAAATGTTACCTGTGACTCAGCAGGTTTGTTCTGCAATAGCAAAGCATTCAATATAAGCCTTTTAAACAATCATGATTACTGATTTTTCCCCAAAGTAACTTGAAAGAACTCAGATAACACTTCTAGTTAAAGTTCAGGAGTTTCCATGCCTGTGATTAGGAAGCTGCACCGTGGCTCAGAAGTCTGGCTCTTCAGAGATAAAAAAAACCCCACAGCAATTTCATAATGCCTACAGTGAATGCACAAATAACTTTAAAACAACAAGAGTCATAAGCCCCTCTGGTGCTGGCAGTTCCAGCCCCTAGATCACGAGATGACCATAAATCCCAAGGAGAGGAGAGGGAAGAGCCAGCCCAGCCTTGCTCCCAACGCTGCTTATCCAGGGGAGCCTTGGCCAAGCTATGTGCACTTGTGGTTTCCTCCTCATTTCAGAATTTTGCTAAATGTGTTTTTAGTCATAAAAGCAGCAAAAATAAACTTAACAATGCCTTTTTTCCTGTCTAGCCATCAGGGAGCATCTCCAAGTCCCTGGCTGACAGTGTGGAAGCAGAAGGCTCAGTGCTTTTGAATGGAGATGCCCAGTCATGCCCATGTACAACTCCTCTCCAAAACAATATGGAAATGAGACAGATTCCTCAAAAGCACTACATATCTGCAATAAACCAAAAATCTTTATACCAGGTGTAAGGGCCCCATGAAAAAAATATCACCAACTTCCAGTGTGGTATCTGAAAAGACAAAGAAAGCACTGAATGATTTAAGAGTTTCACATCAGATTCCTTTCCATCAATGACTTTTCCAAGTGCTTCCTCAAAGCTGCATGGAAATACATCAAGTGCTACTTTGAAAAGCAGTCACGTTTTGAAAATTATTTACCAAGCTGCTAACTTTTCCAGCCTTCAAAGGTGATGCCTGAGATTGTTTATCATCATGAAATAGATACATTATTGAGTCTGGAATATAAATATTTTGGTATGGCCTTGGAAAAACCTCTTCAGCTAACTCTGCCTCAGGCTAGAATGATTTAAGAAATAATGCATATTTTACAATTCTATTACTTTTTTATCTACAATAAATAGCCAGGCTTACCCTCTCCATCATGCCCTGTCACATATGCTATCACACCTAAATTCTACACACTTTAAACCTTTTTTTTTATTTTTATCAAAAAGTTAAGATCTAGAAACATGCCCTAAAAATCAACAAAACCTGGAATTATTTTTTTGTCAAGGGAGGAGCAACTGCAACAAGGAAGGCAATACAGGCAGTGTGCTGTGTCAGCTCCTGCACCCCAGCAGGTCACAACTGTGGAACACAGTGATGTGAAGTGGTGTCTGCATCAGTCCCGAGTCATTCCATGGCTGAGAGGTCAAACACAGCCTGAAATCTCACTTGAAAACTGACCACAGAGCTGATACAGGGATGGAGAAATGATTATAGCCTGTTAAAAAAAACGGGGGGAAAAAAGAGGAAAAAAATAAACAGTAGATTCTTCATAGATTTCTGCTGCTGTTTTTTCTTAGATCTTGAAGATTCATGTGATTTAAACAAATCTAGAAGGGATGGGAAACGAAATAGAATAATTTCTATTGTCCACACAATGATTATATGAGGCTTAATTGATGGGCATTTGTAAATATGCTTTGTGATTTCTGAAAGTTGTTACAGAGGAAAGGTGCCATAAAAATGCCAGTTATAATATAAATCTTATGCCATACACAATAAAGATAAATGTAATAGACATTTAAGAAGGATTGAAAAAATTCTCATACACATATTTCAGATGTTTCTTATTCCTCTCCCCCCACACTATATCAGCTTTAAAAATGGAGTCACAAAATAAGGAGTAAGGTCGCACTCTTCACCAGCTCCTCACCACAGAGCACGCAGTTCTGTTTCCCTGAGTTAAACTCTGTAAGATTTGCAGAGCTGATTCCCAATGCCCACAGCCAGTCTACATTTGGAGCAGGGCACAGCAGTCCCCCTCTCACCTCTGACCCCCAGCCCAGAGCTGTCACCCCCCAGCCACGCTCAGGTCCTTGATGCAGCCAGGCAGCACTACAGCACCTGGGTTTCAGACTCTTGGAATGCCTTCAGCAATCCATTTGCTGTTCACTGGCTCCATTTTTACTACCAACGCTGTTTTACTGTCCCAAAATCACAAATATCCTCAGGGTCTCACAGTCTGTCCATGAGTTTTGTAACTTCCCTGGTCTCTCTCAGCTCTGCTTGCCAGGATGAGGATGGGAAAGGAGCCCAAGGAGCCATGGTCTCCCTGAGCAGACCAACTCTTCTCAGTCCAAGTTGTAAGGCCATGGCTACATGAGCAAAAAACTGGATCTGTGTAGTTCCAAATTTGTTCTCAGCACATTTATCCTGGAGCAGGCGTGCCTGTTGAACTTGTCTGAGTGCATGGTGCAGTTCCTGTCACCATGACACCTTTGTGCTCACCCTGCATCTGCTCTGGGCTTCAACATATAGCTGAGATGGAAGTGAGGCTAGGGGCCTGGTCTGGCATAAAGCTTGGCTGTTCTCAGTTAATCCATCAGAATTTTTAAAATAAACTGGAACTGGCAGAGTTTAGAGCACGTAAATACTTGATCTCATATGGCAGCACTTTTTAATCCTGTCCAAAAAATAAATGTATTCTGTTGTCACACCACTCCCTCTGTCCTTTGGTGTTTTGGTTTTTCTGTAACTATAAAACAGGGATCCCAGCATATCTTTTATGGGATTCATATAAATTCCTCATGAAAGTGTGCACCTACTTAGCAGCAATGCTGAACTGATATTGAACATTTCTTCTGAATGGCGCTAAAATCCTCAAAGATTAAACTGAAAATGCATCAATCCTTCAGAGTGCGGGTGGCATATATTTATATTTAACCTAATCCTGAGATTAACATATTCAAAACAGACTTGGCAGTTCATTATGAGAGAGCTCTAAAAGTACTCTGAAGTATTCAGAATAATCAAGTAAGCACATGCAGTATCAGGGGCCAAGATGGAGTTATTTGGGAAAAGTGCAGTTCTGTCTGGCACAAAGAACATCCAGTGATGACCAGAATGTTAATTGTAACAAATGCTCAAGAGATGCTCGTATCTTACTTTGTATTTCTTGTATGATGCTACATATGGAAAGAGAGAAAGAGTGCTATGATTCTATTCTTATTGGGGAAAGATTTGAGCTTCAGAGAATTTTTAAGTTTTAGTAACTCATCTGCTTTTACAAGCTTGAACTTGATCCTGGAAACTGCTCAGTTCCATTCATCAACTGACTTCGTGACTCCATCTTAGTAATAAAAAAATGACCCCTGAGTACTTTAAACATCATTTATCGAGTCTAAAAGGAGTAAACTCTTGCAATCTGTAAATTATGCAACCAACACTTATGCTTAGAAGTTTTAATCAGGCATTGGAGGAAACACAGTTAAAGTAGCTGATACAAGTGCTACATTTTCAATAGCCAAAAGATATTGTTAAAGAAGGGGAAAACGAGAACTTTTTTTTTTGGTTTTGTGCTAGGTCAATCCAGTGAGCAGGTGTCTTTTCACTTGGGACATGGGTTATGAGAATGAAAGCTAAGCAAGTGAGAGCAGAAAAAATTTTAGGTAAACTTTTGTATAAGCCTATTAACTCCTGGTTGCTTTTGAATACTAACAGACAGTATCAGTGGGATTTCTTTGAAGGGGCTGTGGTTGCAATCACCTGCAGCTAAAAATAAGAGACCACATGATGCCCAGAACACACAGCATGTGGGAAAACCTTGACAGGCCAGGAAAGAGTAGACTAATGGGGTTTGAAATCTGGGATGCAACAAAGTGATCTTTTGCCGTCTCCTGATTAATTACCTTGGCAGAAACAAGCTGCTCAATAAGAATTCTTTGGGTGTAAAATGCAAACCTAAATTCAGACTGCTGTTCAAAGGCAAAGGCAAAAGCTGGGTTAAACCTGTGGTATCTCTGCATCGTTCAGAACAGAGACTGGATTAGGCTGGGCTTTGCTCCCCAAACTGGCTCCAGCTCCAGGGTCTTTGATGACTGATGCAAAGTCTTTGGTAGGAATCTAGGCTTGAGCTATTGCTGCCCCTTGCTGCTGTCTGGTACCTCTGTGCTCTGCCCTCTGCATCAGTGCTGCCAGTCAGGTCAAGGTATTGATCTGGCTGTGTGCCAGCATTCCTAAAAAGGTTTGGGTTTATCTTTTCTGTTCAAACCAGGTATCTCCGTGGCTGGTTTCCAACAGCACCAAAGGCAGGGGTGTGGGCTGCAGCACAGAGGTAGGCATGGATGTAAGAGGAGGACAGATATTTATTAAGCCAGCGTTACTGCCAGGCACTTGCAGCAACATGACTTTGAACCACATCTCGTCCAGACACGTCACATTCCGAATTCCACCAATGGCAGAAAATTCCCCTTCAGTTCATGTGGAAGGAGCTTATGGTTTAGCATAGGAAAAGCTGTATTATTTCCTCTCTTGCCAAATATTTCTGAGCAGCTACAGTGTTCATCCCATTGACAGGTGTGAAACTCTACCTGGTCACTAATCCCTTACCTGCTCCCATGGATAATTAACTGCTAAGCATAAATGTAGCCTGCAGCGTTTTCTGTTGGGAGGAAGCCCAGCTGCTGCAGAATGAAGATCCAGATTTGCTGCAATACCAGGGTTGTATTACCAACCCCACACACCCTGAATCATGTGTCTGCTGCCTCCTTTTTGCTACCCTGATAAGCACATGCATGCACTCACATGCACATGTGCACAAACCAGGCGTGTGGGGTTCAGGAAGGCTTCCTGCATTCAGAGTTAAGTAGCCCAAATGACACCTAATGGAGTTTTCTAGGGCTAAAATGCTTCTGAATGCTTAATAAAACACTGATCTAAGGATCTGAGTGAAGTCTATGGTGATGTAGAAGGGAAAGGCCCCAGTTCCACTCTGCCAGCCAGCCAGCTCTCATATCCTGCTCTGGAACCTTAGCACTGCTGTCTCTTGCCATTGGGCTCTTGCTATCATGATCCTTATAACAAGGTCTTTTTAGGATATGTAAAAAAATATTTTCTTTCCACTGCTGTTTCAGGAACATTCATTTGCATTTGCTTGCTTTTTCTGCACGCTGACATGCAAATGTCCAGAACACCTGAACAGATCTCCATTCAGAATTGCTCATGTTAGCGTCTAAGAAGCAGCCGAGCACCTTTCACTTTGTGTACAGTTCTCTTCAAATGAAGCTGGAGTTGATGCCTTATCAGGATAAATCCTCTGCAGGTGAAGACTTTCAGAACTCAAAACATCTGAAAAAATTAAAACAGCGGCTTCTCTGAATATCCCAAAATCTTCAGAAAGAGTGAAGATGAAGAAAACCCACTGAGGACAGACAACAACATTGAAAGGAAGCCTGTGTGGAACAGTGGAAGTGTTTGGGAGGGAGACTTCCCCAGGGTGAACTGTTACTCAGCTGCAGGACAATTTGAAATGGCCTGTCTGTGCTTAAACTCCAGATTTAGCTCACCCAGGCATGTTTGCAGCCAGCATCAGTCAGAGCCAGCATACTGGCTTCTCGGGAATCATTATTCTTTTCTTGCCTTTTGTTTTTGGAACTACTTCAGAATTAGCTGCGTACTCAGACCTAAAGTTATAAATGATACCAGTAATAAGGGACATACTTCATTTCTCCAATGCACACACCTGTTGGAGCTATTTCCCTCTGGGAACTGCCCTAATGTAAGTTTTCCTTAATGCCCAATACCAAATTACTTGTTTGTGTGCTTCAGTAGTTTCAGGAGGGTAGAATCTGGCTACATAATTTTTCTGTACATTTGAAGAAAGCACAGAAAGAAAAAGGTTAGACTAGCTCACATTTTATTTTTTCTTTGGGACCTGTGGATTTTCTTTGACTTCTTCACTGCACACCTAAACTCCTTTCTGGTGAGCATGGGTTTTCTGAGGACATCAGTTGTCCCACCTGGAGGATGAATTGTGAGAGGTCAATGTTTTGGAAGGACCGTTCAAGGCATCCCTTGGGGCTGCCAGACACACTGTGCAAGCTCAGTTCTCTGTCTCTGCTGGTGTTTGGAACAGACATACCAGGAGTGAAGCCAGGACAATGACAATGATGAAGAGGATGTGATGACTTTGTTGAGTTCTCAAACAATGGATGTATTTATCAACCTGACAAGGAACTCCTTTGTTGGGCAAAAGTCAGTAAGGTTAGTTTTGAAGGTAAAAAGATGGGGTGAAACTGAGTCTCTCCTTTGGTTTTATTTTGTGGAATGAGAGGCAGAAACTTTGCTGGAAACAGGAGTTTTTCTCACTGCCGCAGAGGGTGGTTTGACAGAGGAGATTTCCTACAGAACAGAGACATCCTCCATACACCTCCCTCCTCCTCTCATTTGCAGCTTTTCTGACCCCTGAGGGTTTCTCACAATTCAAGAAACAAAGAGGGAAAAAAACGGAGGGGGGGGGGACATAAAGCCTGGGTTTTAACACTTCCTTCCAAACTCTTCTAGTTGGGTTAATTTTGCTGCTGTTTGGTTTACTGTGGTATTTTCTTTCAAGTTTCATGGACCCTAGAGGCCTCTTCACCTGTGATATTACTGAGACTCTTTCTTCTCAGGATTGTGTCTATCCAGTGCAGATGTCTTTGATTGTATTTCACCTTCTACAAGAAGGAACACACCCAAATCATTGGTGGTATTTAGACTCCCGCTGACTTGTTTGGGTGTCCCAATTCAAGGAAAATGTGCAAAAGCAACGACAGCATTAGCTTAGTTCCTCTTGACCTTCCCTTATCTGTAGACAGAGACATGGGTCCATAAACTCAGTGTTTAGTTAAAACATAACTGCTGGTACTGTTAAGTTGGTAATGAGGAAAATGAAGCAGAGATCAAAAGATTCGCTTTTTTTGCGGATTTAATTTTCTTCCTCATCTTTGCACTTTGGTCATAAACACTGCCATTCCCCCTCTGCCCTCCTGTTCCACACACTGAAGATTAAGTTGGGAAATATTTTTAGAAAAGACATGAGTATACAGAAGGGAGTATTAGACTGTGACCTTATAGCTGCTTTTGAAGTTTTTGAGAGCTACATGGCAAACATTCCCAGCATTTCAAAACTCTCAGAAAAAAGAGATTCATAGATTGCTCTTCATTAATTTAAGTGTACTAACTAATTGGCCACATGTATGTTTATTCCCTTTCTCTCATGCATGCAACACAAAGAGCAAGGCCAACATGTATATTCCAAGATGCCTGAAACAAATAATGGACCCACAGTATTGCCTCAATCGCTACTGGCACGGGAAGAAAAGTAAACAGCAAAACAGGAAAAGGAAGGCTAAAACTAGATTAAACAGATTGCTGCATTCAAGAGTGTGCAGTCAGCTGGGAACTTAATGAAAAAAAAGAGAGTTGAAAGGAAAAGTTAAATAACATACAGTCCTCTCTTGTATTTGTGAAAATCCCTCACCAGCTGTGTGGTAAAATGCCCTTAAACTAGCATGCAGTATAAATCTTGGATGTACAGAATTAACCTTTCATTCACGAAGGTAAGCAAAATATCAGGTTATTCCTCAACACTGGAATTCAAATTAGGCCCAGATTGTTCAACAGGAGCTGGAAGATGACAGGGACAGAGAAAAGGAGCTTCTTTGTCTCAGTTACAGGAGAAAAAAGAAGTCATTTCTCAAGATAAAGATGTTACAATGGAAATTCATGCTGCATATATGTAACACAATATGTTTTCAATTATCTGTAAGAGGAGGTGTGCAAAAATCAAGGTAATTTAAAAACCTGACCTATCACCAAAGCCAGCAAGATCCCTCACTGTTTCTGTCATTTGAAGCCAAAATCTCCTGCTGAATACTCTAGTCTTTTTTAATCCTGGTTTGGATTTGAACTTGAACCTTGGGTCCTAGAATAAATCAAACCCACATCTTAACGTGCTCTTTCCAGACTGTTTCTGATGATAACACAACCTCTATTAAAATAACCTGGCTTTGCTTCTGCAGTGATTTCCAAGAGCTACAACCAGGAATTTCGCTACTTTCCTGACTAACTGCACAGATATACCTTTCCAGGTTAGCTGGCTGAGCCAAAAAAGAAACCCTAGCCTCCTTCACCACTGCTTTAGATTTTTACATTTGGAAATATGAAACTATTTTAGAATAAAGACTCTGTTGGGACAACCTATCATGTCAGTTAGGGAATACTTTTCCCTCCTGTCTGATCTTCAAGAGCAGTTAAACAACTTGTCTGCAGTATTTCTGAGTTCTGCTGCAGCCTCATAAATGGAAAGAATTTTCTGGAGTGAAACGTGCTGCTGCCCACTGGTCAGAAGGCACAGAAAGAGACTTTTCAAGTAAGTTAAGGAGAAATGCATCTGTTGTTGCCCTGAAAGGGACACCTGTAAGTAACCCTAGAGACTCTTTTCACCACAGTCTAAACCCAAGATGTTTTCCTATTATGCTACCAGGGGTATTATGCTTGGGCAAGTGCTGTCTTTCTGATGGAATGTGTAGCACAGGGCACTTCTTTAGTCACAAACTCTTCTCCTCCAGGTCAGGAAAGACCTTTCCATTAGATTAGCCCAGTCTGGGCTAGTGAATCACGTAGGTTCACCTTCAAGCAGTTATGACTGGATTTATTCAAGAACCAGCTGTCTCTCATGAGCTCAGATGTGGGCAGCTGAGCCTCCACTTCCAATGCTATTTAACATAGGACATTACTTTTTGTTTATCTTAACTGATGTCCTACAGCAGCGCTTTCCTAACTTGTTCCTAAAATAAACTGCATTTCAATTTCCAAGTGATGGAGATATAGATAAAACTATGTGGTCTCCAGTGCTTCTGGACTCCTATGACCAACTTACATTAGCCCAGATTCCATTGGATTGGATCATGGTTGATTGCTTAGGTCAATGCTAGGGTGGTTTGTGCTGTAAATGTCAGATCTATATCTGACCTATAACAAACAGGTCAGTTCTGAAGTTCTAGGACAGCCAATATCTGAATCTTCATCTGTATTTGTCCAGAAAAGTAGAATATTTACTTCAGAAAATGAATTATGAATGTACATGTTGTTTTTCCACCTGTATGAGCCATAGAGAGTAAAAATCATTTCATGGAACTGGAAACACTCTTATTGGGTTTGAAGTCATGATATTACAACAGAGGGCTTCTATATATAGAAATAGGGCAGTGGTTCTCTGGCTGTTATCATTAAATTTTATTTTATTTTTCTGAAGATTCCAGGTACTGGTACCATAGAAACAATATTAAAACCCTAAAACCTCAAGATGTACAGCTTGTCACTGGCTCTCTAATTTTAGATTTTAGCCTTTGTGCTCTGCTGGCAATGCAGGGAATTGTGCCTATTTCAGCAGCAGCATCAGAGGGGGATTTGCAGCCAGCCTTGCCTCTTTTCCCCAGATGTTCCCTCCAGTACCTGATGGGTTTTCAGCCCCTGGTCCACGAATTCCCATCTCATTCCCTGTCACAGGAATGTCTAAAGATCTGAGAGTTTCCAAGGAGGGTTTTTCCCCTTGTGCTGAGCCTTCAGCTGCAATCCCCGTGCCTGGTGGAATGCAGGTGGTAGACAGCAGTCTGTGATTGCTTCAAGGACTGCAAATAGAGGGAGAAAAAAGTAATCAAAGAGATGAAATCCTGGTACAAATGAAATCAGAAGGAATTTAGCTGTTTACATGAATGGAGCCAGGATTACCCTTCTAGCCAAAATGATAAGGCCCTGAAGTTTATCTATACATTTACTCTTGTTTTCTGCCAGCAATAAACACAGTAAAGGGTAAGATAAAAGCTGTATCAGAGAAGCTGACTGAGCTACAAGGGAGGTTTCTCCAGGCTTCAGGCCGCAGGATTATCTTGCACAAAGCAGTACGTACGAGAGCCGTTGTGCAAACACTGCACACCATTGTTTATTTTGTCATATCACAGCTCATCACAGCTCCTTCAAAACGCTGAGCAGATCTTCTGCAGAGTCAGAATTGTGGAAGGTAAACGCTGCTGAAGGGGAGAGCTCACTCCAACCACCTCAGCTGCGCTGTACACTGCAGCTCATCTGATTGAATGAAAATTAATTTCATTTCTTCAGAATGAAAACTGATTAAGGGCACAAACTATTCTGAATGTGGACCTTGACAGACTGCAAGACTCATTTACTGTGCTGTAGGTAACACTGCCATGCCTCCATCACACAGCTTTCCCCAACATCATTAACACTGTGCTGTTCTACCAGAGGGATCTGAGGGAAACACTGGTGATTTTAAGACATTACTGGTCACAGCTGCCTGTTCAAGAAGTGTTTGGACAATGATCTTGGGCAGATGGTGTGACTCTTGGGGATGGTGATGTCCATGACCAGGAGCTGAAATTGATGATCCTTGTGGGTCTTTTCCAACCCAGCATATTCTCTGATTCTGTGAACTCCCTGTATATGAGATAACATATAGACAAAGCATCCATTTGTTTGAGGCTATTTTACTTGGAATCAGCCCAACTTTGTCTCCTAGAAATCATCAAGAAGTGACCTGGAACAACCATTGATGATTTACATTGTGATGATTATCCAAAAGAATCCTCACAAGGAGAAGGAAGACAGAGCCAAGGAAACAAAAGAACAGGTTCCACCTTGCTGCTGAGGCTGCTGCCTTCCCAGCAGAGCTGGCAGCTCACCTGCCTGCACTGCCACAGACTCATAAAGGTCTTTCCTGGCCTAAATGATTCTAAGATCATTGAGTCTACCTCTAAACCTAACCCAGCCAAATCCGAGAAGCTGAAAGGACATCAGCTTTCCTGGTTCTGATGGATCCGACGTGTTGCAGGGTTCTTTCATCCCATCGTGTGGCCTGACACAAAGGGAAGAGAGATTCACAGAGCTCTCCTACCCCCACATCCTCCTGGAGACCTCTCCATGGACACAGAGCACTGGACCCAGCCCCTGTGTCAGCAGGAGCCAGCCCCATTTCTCTTCTCCTCCTTGTAGTGAATAATCCCCAGCTCATACCAGGCAGCAGTAGACAAATGGAAAAATTTACCTTTTTGTTTTTCCACCAGCAGTAATGTAAGGTTTAATCATACATCCCCTGCCATTTGTGTCCCGAGGTTGGCACCTGAAACTGTTACTGCAAGTTCAAGGCAGCTGTGATCAGCATCCATTCCCTGTGGTAAGTTCAGGAGCAGGAGGAGCCCAGCTGTGGAAGCAGGGTCGTTTTTCAGTTCTTGCACTGTTCTTGGAGCCAGTGACTGCCCTCCCTTTTACAGCTACAAAGCCAGGCATCCGTGTAAATCAGCCCGCTCCTGTCTCACAGTCTGCTAGACAAACTCCCAGCAGAGGTGTGAACTTCCCCAATTAATCTTAATGAAGTGTTAACTTCAAAGCAGAGCTGAAGCCATTTCTAGGTTAACAGAACCTTACAGAAAAAAAACCTCCCAGCTTGACTTGTTAAAAACAGCTCCAAGGTGAGAGGATTGGTCAAATTTGGGAGTTATTCTGGGAGCAGGAAAAAATCCCACTTCAGTGGCAGCCTTTGCTCATGCACCACTTCCATTGCAGCTGCATTGTTAGGAAACCAAAGGGTCAAGCAGCCAGACTGGAAAAACTGTACAGTGAATGTATGCTAAAAATATCACTGGAATGGAGCAGATGGAGCAAGATAAGGAGGCCTGGATGATAAAGGCTGTAAGGAACTGTGCGAGCTCTTTGAGCCAAGTGATGAACTTGATCACACTGTCTTTTCCCTTATTCAGGTCAGTGAAGTGCAGAGCAAGATTCAGATCTTGAGCCCAGATTCAATACATGTATTTCTATAACTCTCAGTTACCCAAGGATGCAGATTTTTTACCCCCAAAAGAATGAGGTGGATTCCTCAAATTAGTCTCAGACACCTGCAGTATTGCCTTGTGCCCTTATTTTCCTCATAAAATACCACAGAAGTGGAGGGTTTGCAATGAAACCTTCCCTTTCATGTTTCTGTCTGGTTTGCAGCCAAGGATCCACCTAAGAACTTGGAAAGAAGGGTGCAGTTTTGGGAATTAGGCTATGACCCATCAGTACGTATTCACTTCCTATTCCCAGCATGAACTGATTGATCTTTGTGCTCATTTATAACTCAAAAACAGGACAAATGCATTGAGCAGGTCTGGTTCTAGGGACTGTACCAACAGACAGGAAACACCCTCCCTGGGGAAAAGTGTCACCAGATCAGACTTGAATGATTTCCACACTCAGGTACTCCAGCAAATGAACTCCACTGCCCCGTTTTTAAGTGTCAAAGGCAATAGGAAAAGCATTTCCTTAGAAACAATTGCACAGATCTGTTTGATACAGCCCCCTAAAGCCAAAGCTGCTGTGCTGAGATATCCAGATTGCACTCTGGATACAAGAACTTAAATGTAAAAGAGGTAGATCCTTTACAAGCTCCCTTGAAGAACTCTGACTCAGCTGATTACTAATTGCCGGAACACACCCACATCCGCCTGTGTAAGCTTTTATAATATAAAAAAGCCAAAACCCCCCTAAAACCAAAAACAAAACCACAAAGAAAAGGGTTAAATTAATGATTCCTGTTTTGAAAAGTTCAAGAGTGAATGGCTGTGTTGCCATGGATGCTGGTTTGTTTATAGTATTGTTTTTTCCTCATTATTAGCTGCTATTAAATACCATGAAACAAGAGTTCACCTCCAGCATTGTATCATGGCTCTGACCTCCAGACACCCCCAGTAAGCTGTAGTGGGGCACAACACAAAGAATTTTACTTCTACTAAAAGATGGAGGTGGATCAGGTGATGCAGAAGCAGAAGCAGTCGTTCTTCCAGATCCACAAGATTTTCTGCCGGATACCTCAAACCCAGCTATGCTCACCGGGGCCAGGAAGCAGCTATTGCAAGTTATTTCATGCTAGCAGCTGCTTTGTGCTCTTCTCCTTCCTCTGAAGTGTCTCTTCAGAGAAGACAGACTATTAGTCTGAGCTTGGCAACAGCAGACACAGTCAAGAGAGGAGCAGAGCAAGAGGTCCCACTCGTTTTAGGGTCATCCCTGGCAGGAATAGGAAGCAGTTATTTCAACTTACACAGTTATAAGGTAACTGGGAAAAAGGGTTCTCTGATCAGCCTCAGGCTGCAAGATCTGTTGAGCTGCTGTGATGCAGCTCAGTCATGAAACCAAATTTACAGCTGCCAACAAGTTCTTTCCTAAGTCAAGGAGGCCTTATTTTTCCATTGGAATGGGAATATTAGTGGATATTTACTATGGCACACAGGCTGCACAGTCTGACTGAGCTCTGCACTGCTTTTCCTAGTCCTGTGCCAGCAGGAAAAGAGCAGTGGTGCTTGTCCCCAGCAGGAACACACAGCACTGATCCTGCCCATCACCTCCTTCCCAAGGTGTGTGTGTTCCCATGGAACAGTTTGGGCAGCACAGATTGCACTCTTCATTAATCCCTGAGAACTGAGCATACAGCAGTTCCAAATACAGTATTTTTTCCAACCAATTCAGTATCCAACCTCAAAGTCTGGTCTGTGTTGCATTTGCCAAAATCTGATCTCTCTCTCTATATATACATACATATATATATGCATATGTATATATACACATATAAAAAGTTATAAAAATATGGAAACACAATGGAGCAGCTGTACTTGAGCTTGATTTGTCAGATACAGTCTATGCCTTTTTTTATATTTGATTTCATACCCAGTGTGTTCCTCATTTAGAGAAGACTTCATAGAGCCCAGAAACAAATTATAAAATTACAACTACATTAACAAAAGTAATGACTCTACACTTCACACATTAATTATTAATGTTTAAAAACTTTGCATTATTCCTCCTCCAAATTTTCACTTACATAGTAACAGTGGGAGGGAACACACATCCCACAAGAGAGCAGCCCCTACTGTCTGGGGAAAAGCTGGTGCTTCCCCAAATGCTGCTCTCAGGGCTGCCAAGGCAGATGTAAATAAATGATGCTGCTGCATTTTTCTCAGTCTGCTTTGCATAAAAGAGCTTGCAGGAGTTTAAACCCACACCAATGAACACATGATTTTGGACACCAAATCACCACAGCCACAGAGGGACAAGTTCTCAGGCATCCCTCAACTCCCAATTAATTACAATACTAATAAGCAGAAGAGTGTATGCAGATGTGCTCGTGCCTGCATCCATTTCTGATGGAAATGTTATAATAATTAATAATGATAATGAAGTAAACTGTGACTCTTTGGCCCCAAGAGAGATGACTAAGGAGTACAGTAGAGGTTTACAGTGTAAAATGACACACAGGAGGAAAATAAAATCCAGCTTTAGGAAGCAATGGGTGTCACACAAAGGGAGCAGATATGAGTTTATACCAAATAAGATGTCTTCACATCATATATGGAACACCTTGCTGCAGCCCACTGCAGCTGCTGAAGGTGTACAAGTGGTGCATGAATTGTTTTCAGCCTTCCACAATGTGGCCTGGATTTTAACAGACTGTGGAAAGCCAGTCTTAATGAAAATCATGGACAATCATATGAATCCCTTCCCCTTGCATCTCTGATCACACAACATTTGTCTGGCAGAGACAACAGCAACATTTATGGAAAAATAATGGCAGTTATATCATTGGAGAATTAAGCTGCTGAAAATAAGAATACCAGCACCAACTATCCATTCTCTCTCTGTGGACCACTAATGATATATTTACTAAGGTTGCTGAGCCATGGGAACATACAGTCCTGTACTTAATTACATGAGTCATTCAAATTAGTAGAAATTTTCTACACTGAAATTTTATGGCTCTAATTAAGAGCATTAACAAAAATCTATACTTGCTTCATGCTTTTTTGGTAACATCTTTGCTTTGAATATTACCCCTATGATATTTCCATTTATAAGAATCATAGAGGGTAAGTGTTGCAAGTTCTGCTTGAGAAAAAAGGAGAGTTAATTGGCCTAAATTCATGTCAAAATCCCCCACACATAAACAATTAAGAAAATAAGTATTTTTCTTGTTCTTTTCCTACTGATGCAGCAGTGAACTCTCCTCTTAATTAAAAGTGCCATTGCCATAATGAGAGTTGAGGGTGTTGGGACTTTTGTTGTGTTATTAACTGGAGTAAACAAAGTGCACAGAAAGGTCTGAGGACTGAGCATTTAAAGAAATGCCTGGGTTTCTATAAAACTCAGCAGAAATGGATGACAGTCACGACATTGGTGTCTGCAAGAAAATGGATTTGGCTTATCAAATCCAGCACTTCATCTCTGTTAGGAAATGAATGGGGAAGGAAAAAATGGGAGCGATGGACTGCAAGTGACACACTGCAGGAGCAGCAGTGACAGCAAGCCTAAAATATGCTGCAGGAGACATTGCTGTCTTAGCAACTCTTCATGGAAATGGCAAGGCTAACAGCTGGCTAGAGATGGAAGATCATCCAGACATAAAGAGAAATGACCTGAACCACTGCTTGCAGTTTGATCTGCAGTCAAAGAAAAAACACAGTTTGTACTCAGAACAGTCAGTGCTGTCACCTCAGGGTTTGCTGTTCTCTGGGCTCTTGGTTCCAGGCTGATGTGCTCTTCCCATAGAAAAATCACTGCACCTCTACAGAAAATAAAAGCTATGAAACTATAAATGATCATGGCCATGGATCAGCTCTCATTCAACAGCTTCCTGTTAGCTTGCACTTGATCACTGCAGCTTTTCCCCCAGCCTGCCTTGGCTCCTGGAAGAATACAGTGAAATGCAGTTTATATTTTTAACCAAGGCAGTTTTCATCCCTCATTACATTACTATCAGCTCATCCTGGCAGTCTCAAACATAATGTCATAGAACAGCCTGGGTTGGAAGGGACCTTAAATATCATCTAGAACATCTCAACTTACTTTCTTAATTCTGGAACATCTCAACTTACTTTCCTAATTCTGGGCCAAACTGTCTGCACATAAAAAAATAAGGCTATGAAGATAATTTCCATACACACCATGTTGTACCTTACATCACATCCAATCTTACTCTTTCTGTCCACCAACAGATCAATACTCTCAGTTCAGTCAATACTCTCAATATGTTTTCTGACAATAGTTTTACTCACTTGTGGTAAAAAAAGAATGGCTTTTCCATTTTCCCTTCACCACTTGCAGCCACCAGCTCAGTGTTTTCTTTAAGACTCAGCAGTTTCATAGACATTCAAAATACTGCAGTCATACTGTGGTCAAACAACATAAACCCAGAGCATCTTCATCCTGGCTTTTCAAAACTGACCCTTTTCTGGCTTTATTAATAGAGCCTGTCTTAATTGTATGAATCTCTCAGCTAGATAATTCATCAAGGAGGTGACTTCTGATACATGTGTGATTTAATCTGGGTCTTGGAATGAGCCTCAGGGGCTCCTCAGGTTTATGGCTGAGAAAAGGAGTTTCATGGGGATTAATGTAGGGTTTTGTGGGGACTAAAGGGGTCAAATGGGAAGAGATGTGGGGCAAAGTGGCAGAGCATTGGATGCTGGGTTTTGTCAGTTTGGGAAATTGCAAACATCAAAAAATAAAATGTTATTGTTTTCACCAATTTTTCCCATATTAGAATTTGTATAAAATACACACATAATATATGGTATACATAAATATAAAATACTGTCATCTTGATTTATCATTTAAATATAGATACATCCAACGAATCAAGCCCTGAAAGGGACCTCTTATTTTCCTGCTGGGAACTGTGTCTTTCATCCAATTTAAAGTCTTTTTATAGGTTGGCTTCTCTGGAAGGCAGTCTCCAGGATTGCTCAGCAGCTCAGCAGCTCTGTTCACATGATGCATCCATCACTTGCCTTTCTCTGCATTTTGCTGAACACCACACAATGTAAAAAAAATCTTTGCTTTTGCCCATTGTTACAAGATCTCATTCTCTCACAGTATCACCCTTGTTTCAACACAGCCTTGGTCAAGTTAGGAATAAAAGATATCCTTTACAAACACATTTTTGCAAGAAAAATGAAAATTGTATCTTGAAGCCTCATTTAAAGAGATTAAATAAACTGAAATTTGTCACCTGCAGATGCTGCTGCTTCTGTATTTTTACTGTTTGCCAAAATTATCTTTAGAGATAACCCTTGATTTCAAGAGACCATGGGCTTGAATCAAATACTTAAATCTGGGTCAAGACTCCAGAAACTCCAGAGTCTCAGCTCTGAGACATGAGCAGCAGGGCCACCTGTGGTGGGAATAACTGGAATTTCTATCAGGGTGATGGTGATGTAATTTGGGACAGCTTGGACATCACATGAAAGGCAAAGAAAAACAAGAGACAACACATCCACAAACACAGACACAGACACACAGATTAGCAAGGAGTTTCACCTCAGGAAATCGTTGTGGCTCCCTGTTCCTGACAGTAACGTGTCTGCAAATGTCACCCACAGCAAGGCATCACCCCACGAGCAGCCACAGAACACAGAGGCGACCAGAAGGGTGATGAGAAAGAGATTGCCAAATACTTTTGAAACAAGTCAGGGATTGGGCCTGTTGGGAGAAAAATTACGCAATCAAATAAACAGCTTTTGCCAAGAAAACCAAGACTGAGGGAGGAAGTTGCCTGTGCCAGTCCTGGCCACAGAGGAGAAAGCTGTTTCTCTGGGAAGGACAGTGGAGTCAGATTAAATATTTACTTCTCCTCCTTGTCATCTTCCTTCTCTACTTAATGTCCCTGACAACAAAGTTGGTCACAGACAACAATTTGGTTCACCTGGTCCTCAGACCAAAGCTCCCCTGTGAATGGTGTGTGGCTCACTGAACTGGATTTTAACAGATATACATGGCATGGGAGAATAATTAGTCCAGAGAAGCTTCGTTTTCTTCTTCCCTTTACAGCAGAGCTCAGTCATCTGCCATTGGAAGAAAGACCTCTTTTATCTTTATTACAGACAAACAATTAGAGATAAAAAGGAAAATCCACATCCCAGGAAAGGCTAATTCCATTCTCTGTTCTCTGTGAGCACATCTGCTGTGCTCACTGAAACAAGAGGAGGCTTGGTAGGCCGTGGCAAAGGATGCACCTTGAGAACCTGGAAGAGCCACAGAGGGCACGTTTCTCCCAGGAGAAATGAGAGTTTCCATGGACTCAGTGCTGGGAAAAATGCCTGGAGTTTCACCTGCTGGTGCCCTGTGTTGGGGAGCTGACCTGGAGCCCACAGGCTGGAGAGCCACTGCCACTTCTGGGGACACTCAGCCTCGGTCGCTGTGCCAACACTGCCCCTGGTAGTCTCCAGTCTGTGAGGAAATGAAGTCACAGCAGCCACTGGAATAACTTCAGGAAAGCTTTCCATGAGGCAGCAAGGATGGAAAACCATCGCTGACAAGGGGTGAATGAGCAACAGTGGAAAACCCTGTCTCTCATTAGCAGTTGCCACAATGTATGGATTAGGAGGATTAATCTGGTCTCTGGTGCCATATGCTGCTCCAGGTGGGATGGGGCAGGACTTGGCTCCACCGAGCACTCAGACTTTTAACAGGTTAATACTGGCAAGTTTATTGAATGCACTGAGCTCAGTTCCTGTTGGCTGATGTTAGTGTTGGCACAATGAGGCTGATGAAAACACTGTGCAGATGTCCTCTGGTGATCCAGTCCCTCCCCAGCTCTTGCAGCTATCAGATAATAAACTCTTTTTCCAAGGTGGCTCTGGCTGGTGATTCACTGCAGATTCCTTACACTGGTTCTCCACTTCCTTTTGGGATGTGTCTGGACTCCTTACCTAACTCACTTCTTTCTTCTCCACCACTCTTGTCATAGGCCAGTCACAATTCCTCTGGGATTTCTTGCTGCTTGCAGAGAGGGGAGCTGAACTGGGAGCAGGGGGGAAGCTCCAGGACTACCCTGGTGATCACTTCACATCTCTCTGCTTTATTTTAAACTATAAATACTTCAGATAGCTTGAATTCTTTCTTCTTTTTTTTTTTTTTTCCCCTGTTTTTTTCTTTATTTTTCTTCTTTAGGAGCTTTTTCTCCTAATTGAACTTGTTTTCTGTACAGCTAATTCCCTGTTAATGTTTACTATACTGTTATATATTATAATAAAAGCATATTAATTAAATCTATACTCATTACATTGTTATACGTATTGCAATTATTTATAATACTTTAATAATTGTAATAATATATTAATATAACTGCAATTTATATAGCTATTAACACTGAAACACAATGGCAAATTTAAGCCTCTGCCTTATTGAAGCCTCCATTTAGAGTATCCAGAGCAAATATCAGTTTTCCTATGGGAGTTTAATTAATTTTTGTCCATCCTTCTTCCTTCTTACACATCAGCTTTGCTATCTTACTCCTACTTTTCATTAAGTTCACGTTTCCTACAATCATTTGTAATGAACAACAGGAAAATTTTGGGAGGATGTTGAAAAAACAGTGGCTCCTTATAGGTATCTGTTGTTCAATATTCAAGTGGAGGTATGGAAAAACAATCCATAGGGCAATTACTGCCTGTAAGATCCTGGGAGCATGAGGAAAAAAAATCAAACCTTTATTCTCTGGAAGAATATTTATTTATATTCTGGAAGAGTGGTGGCACCACATGGTGGGACCACTCCTCCAGTTCTCTTGACAGCAGCCTCTATCAACAAGAAATCCAGGACAGATTTTGGCTGCTCTTAACCCCACGTATGCTCTTTTCCAGCCCAGGAATAAATTCTGAGATTCTGAAGCATTTCAGCTTTTTACCATTATTCTGCAAAGGCCTGTATCAGTGGGGTGGGAAGCAGACTGTGAAAGGACACGTTGGAAGCAGTTTTATGCCTGAAAGGAGGAATAAGTGTTTCACAGCATCCAGACAGTTCCTCAGCCTGGGTGTGTTGTCAGCTCAGTGCCCAAATTCCAGGCTTTTCTCTGTATTTTCCTTTCCATGGGAAGGAAATTTGTATGTCTGGGCCAGATTTAGGTCGCTGAGTGGTGTAATCAGATTATGAGGCAGAATAATCAAGGTCCAAGACCATGGGACATCCAGAGGTGTCTCCCCACAGCTCAGCTGAATTGTCACCTGGTAGCAGCAGCCCTTCTTGCCTGTGGGGGACAAAGCCCTTGATGTGATCTGCAGAAGGCAGGCTGCTCCTGTGGTGCTGACTTTTCTCTGATTTTCAGCTGCTGGAGCATATTAAACAAGCCTTTTCCCAGTGTTACTCTGCTTTAGTTGCCATAGGGATGCCTTGTGCCTGCGACTGGCAGGGATCTCAAGGCCATCTCTCTGGTGATGTGATGTCTGCTGTCAGGGAGTGAAAGCCCTGACTCATTTGCATTTCACAGCTACAGTGATGTTTATTGCCAGCATCGGAGCAGAAGAAAAGAATGATTTGTTTTACTTAATTTATTTTTTTTTTTCCTATCAGGCCAGTTACAATTCTATTTTATATTCCCTTTTAATAGAAGTCAACATGAATCGAGCCTAGAAACTCATCATCTGAGGCAAGAAATGCAGTGGTGACCTTCTCTGCAATCTAAAGATGTCACACAGATTTCCAGGAAACATAAAGCCTAAGGATTGATCTGTGCATGGGGGGAATCAGAACTGATCTGTGCATGGTGGGTGGCAGTGGTCAACTGTGTGCTTCAAAAGGCATCCTCAGCATTAGCCATTTATCTGCAAGGGAAAAGCAGCCTTTCTTACCCTGTGTCATGTCAATCTGCACAAGGACATGGTGACAGCATTGTTCCTTAATTAAAAATATTTTGGGAGTGAGATGTGATAAATATGAACCTCTGAGGAGAGAAATAAAGTGAATGTTTTAATAATCATCCAAGTGAAGTGTGAGCTGTGATTCAGCAAACAGTTCTGGGGAACTTGTCCTTATTTTTAAAAAATAACTATCTAGATAGAAATATAAATGAAATCTGTAACACTTCTCCTTGTCACAACTGGCCATGCTGCACCTGGCACTACAAGAGCCATGGATATTATAGATTATACTGTCTTCATCTGCAATAGGGTGAGAAATGGGGGACTGTGCTAGCAGTGTTGAGGAAGGGAATTAATTTCCCCTTGATGCCTTCCCCCCAAAAGTTAAGGTGAATTTTATTCTTCAGGACCACTGCACACAGGAAGGGCAGGGACCAGGGACCAAATTGTGAGCTGAAAAGGAAAAATCAGGGGAAAAAAAATCCAAGAACAATGGACACATGCCTATGTGCCCTGTGGCATCCCTCTGACACTGATTTTGTAGTGATTGTGACTCTGAATGTAGAAAGTAATGAATCTTAATAACACCTTGTCTGTGGGAAGCTGAATGAGTTTTGTAGTTGAGTGGTTTTAGCTGAGCTTTTCCTGGAGGAACAGAAGTGCAAACTGACCTACACTTTCATTAGGGGTTTGTCTCCCACATGAGTCTCTGAGATGATGGAGAGGACAAAGTGTAACTGGAAGAATGGATACTATTAGTGACCTCTGAAAGCATCTTTAAAACAGCTTTCAGATTAAGTCTCCAAATTAGCTTGGCAGAAGATAGGGCTGCCTTCCATTCCTTGTGCATGTGAGCAGATTTAAGATAGACTATGCCCAAACTACAGGGCCAGTAGTGCTTTCCAATTATGGGTTACATCCAAGCAGCTTTCGACTCTCTTCCTCTGTGTTCAAATCTCCACGGGAAGGAAAGGCAGGGAAGTTCTCCCCATGCAGGTTTCCAGCTGAACAAGACCCCACGAGAAAAGAGTATTATCTTTAAAGAGCATTTCACACACAGTCTACACGTTACCAGAATGAGCACCACCCCATCCCTCACGTGAAAACAGATGTCATCATCTCTCTGTCACTCCCTGCTGGTCCTAATCATTGCCTTCTCCCCTTGGATCTTTCCACTGCTTTCCTACTCCATTGTTATCTCTGCTTTTTTCTCTTCCCCATCTCATTTCCCCTCCTGCTCCACCCTGCTCCTTCCCTTGCTTCTCTCACTTCCCTCAGTCTTCACTCCTCACACGGGTGAAAAATCCTAATGGAATAGGCAGGATGCTGCCAAACAGGCAGGAGGATCTGGCAGAGGATAACTGGATGTACAGACAACTTCAGACTGTCAGTGTTGCCTGTCAGCAAGTGGCAGGGAAGCAGGGGCTGCATCGCATGGCAGAGTGGGAAAATGATGCTGCACCCCTGAATCCCAGCCAAGGCTGCCAAGGCTGAACTGAAGAGCTTCAAAACACCCACGCTATCAAAGGGGTCCCACTGAATGATTCAGAAAGGCAGAAAGCTTTCAGGCTTGACAAATAAAATTGCAAAGCGACATCCGTGAGAAGCAGCAAGGCTGAGCGCAGCGTTTGGAACTTCCCAAGGCTTCGCTTGCCCTGCTCCTGGTGCTCTGTGTGTGTTACCTCCCTGAAAACAGCGAGGCCCGTGTGAAGCAGGAGACACAGGGCAGAACAAACATTGCAGAGTGAATGACTCACATGGAAACAAAACCCTTCTTGCAATTAAAGCCCAGGAACGCATCCTAAATCCCTTTGACTGAAGCATCTCAGGATACCCTCAGCACGCTCAGTAACTGATCCGTGGCTGCTGACCGCAGGCACTGGGCTGTTCTGTGCATCCAGCCTGCTCAGTGCTCAAATAGAAAACTTGGGAAAAGCATCACAACTTTCCATTGAGAGACTTTACATCTCGCTGAGAGCCCCATTTACATTTTTAACCCCACTGACTGTTGACGCATTTGCTCTAATAGCGTTGGCAGACAAACCTGGGGAGCTCGGGGGCGCAGAGTGCTCCTGATTTCATGTGGATTGCTGGCGCTTCCAGCAGACATTTACCAGCAGCTGGCAGCTCGGAGATACAGCATCTATTCTTTCCTTTCACATTTGCCTACAGAGCTGTAAATGTCAAAGCCTTTCAAGTGCCCCTCCAACAAAACGAGTTAGTAAATCAGCAAATGTGGCACCGCACACACTCATGTGGTGCATGTTAAGCTACTGTACTTCATTCACTTCTTTATCCGATGGCTCCGTGAGAAACAGAGCTCGCTGAGGCGCCGAGATGCCTTAGTCATTTTGTTTGTTTTTTCACATGGCTACTGTTCTTGTTTTGTTTTTTTCCAAAAGCTGCGTCAGATGTGCTTAGCATTCAACTCAACTCGATACATTGGATGAAAAGGCCATTTTCTCTTCACTGATGAAATATAATTGAACCCACTTATAATGAACTCACATACCAAATAATGAAACTCCATTTGTGTGACCGGGGCTCTTTTCTGAACCCCACAATTCCCAGTCCCCTAAGGGAATGTTTTATGTGCTTTTCCACCAGTTTCACTGAGATCACAATTTGGCACATCGGCTTTTTGCTTTGTTCTTTATTGTCTCTATACCAGAGAGAAGCAAGTTTGTAAAAAAGAAAAGACAAAGAGTAGGAGCAGTTTAATTAGCAATCAGTGTTGTTTGAAAACCATCTCTTTAGCACGCAGTTTTTCCCAGTCCAGTGTTTTAGCATTCCACTTCACTGCAACTTGTGGTTTCCTGGGTGTCTTCTTCACCTTCAACCTGTTTTAAGCTGTCTCCTGCAAATTCTGCAGGAAGCTGCCAGTTTTGGCACAGCCCTGCAATCTATTCCCTTGAAAGCCATCAGGGCCTTGTAAAGGAGCAGAGCAGCACAAGGCAAACACTTGTATTGTGTCTTTGGGGCTCCCACAGAGACAAAACTCTCCCTTTGCTTCAAATATGGGAAGATGTCCCCAGCCTCCTTTACGTGCAAACATGGTGGATAAGGAGGGTACTTAGCCAAAAAGTCTCTGTCTGACCTCATGAGCATATCTGGAGAATGTCAGAGCTGCTGGCTGAAGATAAGGAAGAAGGCTCAGCCCCAGACAGGGAAGATGTGGAAGGAAGGGTGGGCTACGCTGTCTACACATGCTGGATTTTAGGAAAAATAAATTTATTGTGCACTTATTAAAATCTGACTGCCTAAAGCCAGGCATTTCTTTTTCCTCTGAGCTGTGCCCCATGGAGAGAAATGTATGTGAGAAATCAAACCAACTGAAACAGCCTCAGGTTTTGAAAGGAGTGAGGAGGTTTTCTTTAAGGTGACATTAACCTGGAAAATTTGGGAATTTGCTAAAAAAAAAAAATCACTAAATTTAAGCATACTGCTACTGTCTGTTGCCAGCTGAGCATTTCCATCAACAGAGTGGTTGATAATCCCAGGTAATCTGGGAAGGAGTTGCCACCAGAGCCCAGTGGCACAGCAGAGCCGTGGGACTTTATCATGGGATCATTTTGGGAGAGGTCCTGATACTTGGCTGTTGTTTGCCTTTGCTCTCACACAGGAACAAATCACTATGGCCTTATGCATGTTGTTTAAAATCAGCATCACCATCAGGTTTATTTGTCAGGACCTCATGTGAACATGATGCCCTGAGCAGCCTCACCTGGCACCTCAGCCCCACCTGGCCTTGGGCCCTATTTAAGCTCAGCCCAGGGCCTATTCCTGTGCTTGAGCTGTGCTGTGGTCTGTGTGCTGTCTGTGGCTCTTGCTGTAAGTAGTCCTGAGAAAGGACATTACTTCTTTGAGCTAATTGTAGGCTGAAAATAGTAGATAATGAGTTCTGTGTTAAATGTCACTTTGCTCCTTCCCTGAGAGGGTCATTCTGGCACAGGTAGGGTCTCTGAAGATATTTTTGTGGCTGCCACCCTGCTTTCACTGATAAGTGGCATTTCTAACCATCTAACTGGTTTCTTTATGTTATAAAATTTATTGTTAAGAAACAATGCTTTTGTAGACAGGGACTTGAAATTGTGGAATGAACAAATAATTCTAGTTCATGGGAAAGTCCTCATCTTCCCAACTGAAGCATGCATCTCTGTGAGTGACTCTTAGCTGTGGGTCTGGCTGGTGACAAACCACATCTGTCAGGTTAAAGAAGTGGCTGTATGTCTGTAGAAGCACCATGCAGGCTGAGGAGAGCTGCTGTGGGTGTATGTATGCCAGCCTGAGAGTGGAATGGGAGACAGAGATGATGGGGAGGTGTCTGGGAGCTCTTCCCTCACTCTGGCTAGAGTTTGGGAAAGTGGATAATTGCTGGATGCTGTTTTTCCAACACCTGGGACTACAGGGGTGGCAGCACTAGGCAAGACTCATCTGGTTTGTTTTTCTCGGGCTCCTTGGCTTTTCTGAAGTCCCATTTTATTGGTTCTGTGTCTAGCTGACCCCTCATTGTGCTGAGTTTCAGGTCATGTTGAGGCAGGTCACGTCTCTTATTTATCACACTCATCTTCTTTTGAAAACTGCTGAAAGTCTGGACTAGGTGAGTTAATACCCAGCTGAATTTGCTCTGTTAAGTGAATTATTACTAATATCCATGGAAGGAACTCCTTGGAGGTGCTGCTGAGATAATACAAATGCCAGTGGTGTACAAAATAGAGATAAAGATAGAGGCAAATGCCTAGCAGAGAGCTGTTACCTGGGAGCAATAATCCAGCAAGGTCTGTGCCTGGGAGCTTCCTGGTTTCTTGCTAAAGTTAAATAGAGTTTCAGTGGAAATCCTGATGGCAGCTGCTCTGGCTTTGGTAAAGGCTGGCCTTTTTAAAATCAGTGCTGAGAAGGCTATCAGCTGCTCCTGTAATCAGCAAAGAATTAAAAGTGTGAGAGCGACTAAATATTGCTCATTTCTTAAAATGAATTAACTGGTGTACTGCAGCCTGGCTCCTGAAGCCCCTGGAGCTGCAGACAGGCTCCCCTGCTGATGTGAGTGATGTCCCCTCACTCTTCAACAGGAGCTGGAGTGGCAACTCTCACTTGAGTTTCAAAGAAAATTGCATGGCACTTCAAACTGGGAGCTGTGAGTGAGGATGGAGGCTGTTGGTTATTGCCGTGATGAAACTAATCCAGTCCGAAGGAGGATAAAGGGTTGCTTAGCAATACTTTAGCAGTGACTAACAATGCTTTACGAGGCTTTTACTGTTGACTAAGTCTTTAATAGTGGCTCAGTGGGTTTTTTTAGTGGAATGTCTTTACTATTTTTGTAATGGTCTCTCCTCTTGAGAAACTGTCAAACTCATCACGTATAATGAACAGACAGCAGTCAGAAAGCATTTGATTGCTGCTCATGTGTTGATTTTTGGCCTGGCCTCATTAAGATTCCTTATCTCTACCTTCTCTTTCCCTAGGAGTTCTTAAATTAGCTACAGAGATTAGATTATTTAAGTGCTTTTCATACAAATGCCTCCTTCTCTGTTTGTTTTTCCTATGACACCCCTGTGTCCATGTGGAAGCTCATTTTGGGTATTAAAGGAGAGATGTAAGGTTGTCTGAACCAGTCCAGAGTCACATCATGTAAAAAACTTTATCCTGGTGTTCTGTGAAGCTTTTCTCAATATTCCTTGACTATTAAGACAAGTTGCCTTCTTGAAGGCAGGAGGCTGCTGTGTACCATACAGTATTTTAAAACAATTCCCATTTAAAGGTGTACTGAGGGCCAAGTGTTCTACTCATGTTTTTTTTTGGTTCAGTTGCAAGCACTCACCAAATAAATGCCTCTTCCTCTTTTGTGCTGAGGCATCTGAGTCATGGCTGTCACTGTAGAAGAAGTGTTTTGAGGAAAGGAAAACTCATTAAGGTTGAGGACTGCATCTGGATCCTTTAAGCATTCCCCATGGCCATATCCATGCTTTGGAGTTGATGCTATCAGGGGAAGCAGTAACAACAGAGTAATCCCCAGCAAAACACATCTTAGCTGTGCTCAGAGACTACTGTGCAGGCAAGTGCTGCTGTGGGACTTCACTGTTCCACCTGGTGAGCCCTCAGCATGGGGGCCAGGGCTCTTTGCTCCAGCTGGGAGCAGGGATCCCCCTCAATCAGTGCCCTGGGAAGTGCAGAGCTTGTGGCAGCACAATGGGTTTCCAAATCCTGCTAGCCAGTGTTGATCCAACAGCCAAATAAGAGTTTTGAGCTCTGCAGAGAGCAGCATGTGGCAGGGCTGCCAGGGCTTTAGCAAACCCACCAGGTAGGATACAACAGCCCTACAGAGGATGTGAAATTCTGAATAGCTGTGTCTCTGCAGCCTCCTGAACATTCCACTGTTACAATATTGATTACTATGAATGGGATGAGTCTCTGGTCTTGTGAACACCAGTACAATTTCCAGGACTCTGGAGGATGCTGTCCCTCAGTCCTTTGGCTCCAGTCTGTGCAAATTTGGGACAAATAAGAGAAGCTCAGCACATTAATGGGATCTCCTGGTGCTTGCTGTGTTCTGAGATTCACTTTTTTAATCACCACAGGAATTTATGTACCTGTCACTATTCAGCTGGGAAGCTGAATTTCTTTCAGCACTACTGGTTCCATTAACTTCTTAAATTTCAGCACACTTAGGAAAAGTGGAATTGAATGTCTAGGAGCTGGAGTGGGAGCCTGCAGCACAGTCACCTTGGTTTGAGGTGTGAGGCACAGCCTGGTGTGGTTTTGTGGGTACCCCAGGTGAGCTTTTCCCCTCTGATGTGGTGACTGTGCTGCTGCTCAGCTGCAGAAAGGATGCTCCTGGTGCCCCCAGAGCTGAGCCAGCTGCCCTGTCACCCCTCTGTCATCGTGCTGAATCACCCAGGGAAGGTTTGGTGGTTAAACACTGTGGAGCACAAAGTCACCTCTGCTCTTTGAAGTTTCTAGGGGTGAGATGAAGAAAGCACTCTCCCTTTGAATTTTCTCTAAAGTCGGTAGTGTTGCTATAACCTCAACAGCACTGGCATGGAAAGGGAGAATGGGAATGGACTTTGAAGTTATAATTCGTGTTTTAGTTCTTCCCAGCCCTAAAGTGAATATTACCTTAAAATCCAAAGCTTTCAGTTCATCAGAAATTGCTTGAAATCTGAATGTTGACCACTAAACCTGTGAGTTAACCACAGAAGTGACCTGGATAAATGTCATCTTTGATCCTTTAACAATATTGTCAGAGCCTCAAGCACAGCAAAGAATTAGCAGTGACATTTCTAGGGAGCTGCTGGAATCTGAGTCTCCTCAAGAGTCCTTCAGGTTTTTAAAATTGGAAAGACATCTTCCAGGCTAGATTTAAACAAGAGAATCACTTTACCACTAACCTCATACCACTGCTACTTAATGATGTGTGCTCGGTGTATTAACACAGACATTTCACTTGTATTTTATTTCTGGTATTTTTATAAGGTATTTGTCTAGCTATCTGTGGAAATCCTGCAGCACAGAGCTATTCCTGCATGTCTGGTTTTAGGTAGTCTCATGAAATCAGTGTTTTGGTGCTTTCCTGGTATGTGTAATAAAATCCAGCATATTCATCTTTTCTGCTCACTTTTTCCAAGCCTGTCTTTCTCAATGGCCTTCAGTGAGTACAAATATCTGACACTGGAGGTTTATCTGAGGCTTTTCTAATACCCTGCTGTAGCTGACTGCAGTCATTCCACAATATTTATTACCTGTATGTAAGGCTTAGCAGCTGTGAGAGGAAGGGAAAGCCACACAATAACAACAATATGTGTGAGACTTAGCACATTCCCACCAAGTGCAAACTTCCACTTTGGAAGAAGGATGATGATTCCTAATAAAAGCAAATTTGGGATAGGTTTCCTAGTATGAGTCCCCTGTGATAATCTGAGGAGCCTCACTTGGCAGTGCTCAGTAACAGGGGTGTGTGCGGGCATGTCAAGTTCAAACTCCTTTTGGGTTCTGGGGCTTGTTTTTCTGTTTTCTGTGCCCTCCCTAGAAGTGAAAAGAGAAGAGGAAACGTGCACCTAGCACAGGGTAACAAAAACATCACTGAACTTGGGGTTTTCTCTGGGTGGGGTAACCAAACCGCTGGCAGCTGCCTGAGGTTTAGCGAAGGGTGCCAGGCTTGCCTTATGTGCTCTATCGACCCTCATATGAAAGGGTTGAGAAGCTGATTTTTAAATTAGAAAGGGCTTTTTTCTGAAGTATTTTTAGGAAAGGCAAGAAAAGGGGTGTGATCTTTCCAAGAGAAGCAGGTAGGTGAGGGAGGACGAGACAAGAGTTCCCTCATAATCGAGCATTTATTTCTTTATGGGGATCTCCTACACACACAGAGGAACACGCTTCAGAGCAGAGGACTCAACACACAGGGAGGCATTTTAATCCCCCAAAGGTAGGAAAATGTGCTGGAGGTTTGTGTTATTTGTCTAGATTTTTATCTTCCGAGCCCTAGCTGAGCTGTGCCTGTTTTGGAGCTGGTGTGCTGGCTGTGCACGTGTCACACACCTTTCCCTGTGGCTCTGAGCACGGCCAGGAACCCTCCAAAAGCACAAGCCTGAATCTTTTGGATGGTTTAGTGAGCTGAATCATCTTGCCCAGGGTCAGACAGGCAAGGTGAAAGGAAAGTGGTTGGAATAGTTGACTTGGACCAACATAACCTGTGTGGGTGACTGAGTTGTTAAAGTGACTCAGGTACACCGAGACACCCTTAGGAGACAAGGGCTGGGGTGAGAACAGAGGGCAAGGCTCAGACACCAAAAATGCAGTTTCTGATTCAGACCAACAGTCTGTGTGGGTCTCAGCTACTGAGAAGAAAATGACTCTACTGTGGCTGAAACCAGGACAATATCCTTCTGCCCCTGTGGCCTGGCTCAGCATTTGGGGCTTTGGGCTTTCTAGAAGGTAAATGACTTCTGCTTCATATGGACACTCCAGCAACTTGGTGTTACTGGTGTGAGTGGGAATTTGCCCTGGGAAGCAGGCACCTAACAGCCAGGCATCACTAATGTTGGCATCTTGGTCTTCTGATGGGTCTGAGCTTCCATAAATGGGCCAATCATTAGTGAACGCAAGTAGAAGACTTCAGTAGGATTGAGCTAAATCTCCTAATTGGCAGCTTTCAGAAAACAGAAATAGTGAAGCCAGCTTGGCCATCAGATTGTTTGTGGAGTAGGTGTCTCCTTCTCTGTTGAGAACTTCTCTACAACAGTAGCCTTTGAGAAGTTACTGTAATTTATAGAGATACAACAGCATATAGATTATATATAGAAATAGATATAATAATATAGAGAAGACATATATGTAATAATGCCAGTGCTTTGAAATTATCTTCTGAGTGTGTACGTGTACCTTGTTTCAAAGGAACTTTATAAGAATTGGCTCATTGGATTCTTATTCATCAGCTATTGCCTTCAAAGACAGGGCTTTTTTTTTAAGAAAATATGACCATTAACTAATGCCTTTACTTTTCTTTGATCTTTGCCAGCAAAATTTTTTTTATTGGACTTCTTCTGTAGTCTTCCTGCCACGTACAGTTTGTGGCATGCACACTTACTTGTTCTTCGATTGGTTTCCAATTAATTATCAGAAGCAGTTATAAAAACTTCCATCCAATATTACAAAAAGGCCTGTTGTTTTTTTTTAAGAGCTTTAAAATCAGCCACACACTGTTTCCTTTCATGTGGTTTGACTTTAACCAACACTGCCCCGAAGGTAAGAGATGAGGAGATGAACTGCTCCTCAGTTCTGACGGACATTTGCAGTCAGGCTGGATGGCAGCACAAAGCAGGAAGCACTTTGTCAATAATAAATCAGGTGTCCCAAGGAGGAAAAGGTTGACAGGGGCTTCAGTGGTGTTTTGTCTCCTTATTAGTACCTGCACAGTAGGATTAATGTCTGGTGTGATGTTTCCTGAGGTGAGTCAAGTGTAAAAGTTCAAAGCTGGATGGAAGCACCAGGGTGTGCTCAGGAGCCAGATTGGGGCTGGTGATGGAGCACCCCCACATCCCCCAGCACAGCCATAGCCAGGGGTGGGGAATGTGAACTCCTATAACCTCCTGCACACAAGGAAACACAATTGCACTTCACACACGTGAAAATACGTCCAATATTTCCAAGTATTCACTAAAAGATCTTGTTTGCTGACAACAGCTTTCTTAGTGCTTTTCCTGTGTAAGGATTGCTTGGCTTTGTTTATTTACATGCTGTGTTGTCAGAATTAAACCTCTCCATCTGTGTGAGGAGCAAGTAGTCTCAGGTCAGTCCTCTGCACTGGACATGTGTCAAGGCAATTTGATCCAGCCCTTCCCTTCCCAGACCTTCACACTTGTCACCCTTCCTGCTCTGACACTTGCATTTACACAGTGGCTGGGGTATTTCAGAAGCCTCTTCCAGTTCTCTTGCTGTGACCAGAGCAGGAGCTGCCAGCACTCCATTTTTACTGTCCTGCTACCAACACCATGACCATGGTTGGTGAGGTGCTCATGAAAACACCACCCAGAGACACCTGAGCATCCTGTGGAAAGCTGGGGGGCTGCTGCTAATGATTTCCTCCTGACAGGATAAACAGGATTTTATTGTCTAGAATTGCACATTTAGTGCTGAAGGTATTTTTTTAAACAAGCAAAATGACCTGTGTCTCAGTGCTGTAGCACTATTTAGATCCTGATTTGTCCTATTAAGGGGCATCACGTTTTTGAAGAGCAGCAAAAGGGTGGCAGACTGGTCATGTCACCTGGAACTGCTGTAGCAGAGTCTTATGTGGCATCTTCATTAGAGCCCTGGTGGTATTAATTACCCAGAAAACCCATTTGTGGGCAATGACAGCTCAATGAGGAAGCATGCTGAACCGAGATGGAAATTATAACACTTGCAGGGAGAATGGCTTCTGCAAAGCTCACTGCCCCCAGGAGCAGAACCACTGACTCAGAACCCCAGAGACAGCAGAGGTTGTGGGGCAGGAGTGTGCTGATTGCCTGCCATAAAGCCCTGGACTCAGCTGTGCACACCATCACCTGCTGTAATTTTGCCTGACTAATGATTATAGGTTTAGGCTTTAATTCTGCCATCTGCTCTGTGTGCAGATGGACACCTGCACTGGCTGCTGCTAGAGGAGGACCCACGTTCAGGGATGATTTTTGTTTCCTGAAATGCCTCACAAATTCTGCCTTTCTGTTTTGGCAGAAATGTCTCTCAACACATTTAAGATTTATCCAGTGACTGTGATAGCTCAAGACTGTGGTTAACCAAGACCACTGAAAACAGCATTGCTGTTTCCAAAATCTAAGTAATGTGAATGTTTCCACAAACACCACACTGCATTTCCACGCAGTTTAGAAACTGCAGTTGAATTATGGAGAGTGAAATTGTAACACAGGCTTACGTAGGTCATTAGCTATCAGGGCTTCCAGACTTCCCTTGTCTGGATGTGAGAGTATCTTGGCTTGAGCTGTAGTTATTGTCCCTCTGGGCAAAAAGACCTTGGGAGGTGAGGTTGGCTGAAGCTGCAAGGAACTTTCCTTGGCATTTCTCGTTAGGAGCTGGTGGATGGAAAATGTAAGCAGTGGGATAAAGGATTCCAGGGTGATGCTGACCCCGAGCCACAGCTTGAAGGGTCAGGGAGCGCAGATTTGGGGAAAGGACGGTGATGTTTGTGTGGGAGGCAGAATGAATGGAGGTGATGGGCTGTTTCACAGAAAATGAGTCAGAGCTGGGAGGAACCCGCGATCAGGAATGATGTTTGGAGCTGCAGGAGTCAGGGACACAAGTGTGTGATCTCATGCCTGGAAGGTGGTGCTCAGATCTGTACAAGTATCAAGATGTGAGGCAGTGAGCTGGGACTTGAGTGCAAGCACCAGCCTTACACACAGAGATAAAGGTTTTCTTCCTGAAAGCAGTGCAACAATCCAGATCTTTCTACTTTGGTGCTGTAAATTAAAGTGTTTTCTGGTGTATAAATACAGGCCTGTGTCAGAGCAGGCAATGGAGAGACTATAACTTCATTGCTTCAGGTGATGTACTGGCATTGCCTGGTGAAATCCATAATTTTACAGCACAGTTGCATTTTAGATCCCATCCAACTTGCAATGAATCCTGATTATCACCATATTAGTTACAGCACTTGTGTCAGGCTGAGCTCAGCAGCGTCAGCCCTGTCTGCTACAGGTCTGTGCTGAAGAGTTTTGTGGAGTCAGGGCCTTTATACCTTTAAGCCAAGCATTTAATTTTGGGTGTTTTACCACTTGGGTGTATTTAAGTGTCTCATCCTTACCTTCTACTTTTACCTTTGCATACCTGCATGACCTAAGTTTGATACTCAGTAAAATGGATACCCACCTATACTCAAATTTAACTGCTTTGAAATCAAATAGCAAAATCAGCCTTTCTGTTGACACCCCTTAGCATCAGGATGAGACAAGACTGTGTGCAGCATCTTACCTCTAAGAGGTGAGAGTGGATTAATCCATCCATTTTTGCATTGAATTAAACTGGAAGAACCTGTAGGATCTGGAGAGGCTTTGCTCTGCCTCTAGAGTCTGGACTGGCTACAATCACTTAGATTTGAAAATGTTCTCCTTGTCAAGGGCAGGATATTTCAATTTTGGCTCTGCAGAGCTGCCTGCAGTCAGTGCTGCCCTGTGCAGGTGTCAATACTGACATTAGGCTGTGAGGTTTCCTCCGCTGCCGTGTCTTCCTGACGCAACCATTAAATTAACAGCTTCCTCTGAGGGAGCTGGAGGTTAACAGGATGTCAATTCATAGAACAAATTTTCTTAATGTCAGTGCAGAGCCTTTGTTGTCCCTGTTAGTCACGGTGCCAAAACAGAAAGGTGTTTCTGCCCACAGGGGATCCCATCCCCAAACTGGTGTAACTGGTCAACACCCTTCCACTGATTCCTGTGGCTTTTGGGGTCAGCCTTTGAGCATGGAACAGTCTGACCCTCCTGACTAATGCAGAAATCATGTTTAGAAAAGCTCTGGGTAGAGCTGATTCCATGCTGGGTGTTTTTTCCTTGTGTTTATAGTTATTGAGCATTTTAATACTGATAATTATTAAATAGGGTCACCTGGAAAGGCACAAGCACTCCAGCTCTTGCCAACAAACCACTTAAGCATCTGCTTAGAGATAAGCACACACATTAAGGTAAATGAAGTTGCTTCTGGCCTTGGTGTTGAGTAGATGCTTACAGTTTCTGGATTAGGTGAAACTCCTTGCTTGAAATCATCATCTTTTACCTTTAATGAGTTTCTAATATGATAATTAATTTTCATTAACAAAATATAAAACACTCCTCATGCTGAAAAACTAGATGGAATAAGGTAAAAATTAGGTTAAAGCTTCTCTGTGCAAATCCTTAGAGCAATGCCATTCATTAGAAAGGAAAGATGGGTGTGTAGTGAGAAATTATTGCATGTGCACTTCAAAATACCTTGTTGGAGCTTAAAATATCAGGTTTAAAATTACAGACCTGCTTTAGATGTGGCAAAACAATGTATGGAGAGACAATATCTCACTCTGAAGCATACCTGACCTTAACCTGCTGGGAATTCTGCAGGAGTGTGCAAAAGCTGGGAGGGAGAGAGCGCCTGGGTTAGTGGATGTCCTGAAGGGAAAGATAAATGGCAAGAAGCACTCTGAATCCTACTCCTCCCTTGGAAAACCACTGCTGTGCTGAAGTGTGCCAGCATCAAAACAAAGGAGAGATCCTTCCAGAGAAGTCCAGCACAACTGGGCATTCCCACTGCCCTCCATGGGAAACTTCATAGCCCTGGCCCTTCTCTTGGTGACTGTTTGATGGTTTTGTGGGGTGTTCCCAGCTGAGGCATGGGCAGTGTGTGCTGGCATGTCCCCCACGAGCAAAACTGAAGGGAGGAAAAAAAGTGGCAAAACAAATTACCATCAGATCTTGTGTTGTGGGAGTTATTTTGAGCATTAAAGATGGATAACCTGTCTTTTGGGGAGGAGGGAAGGGAAGGTGGTGAGTTGAGTTGAGCAGCACTTGTGTTACAGGGATCTGCAGCACCAGGCTTTAAAACAACTCATTAAAATCCTGATTTGAGCTGTGCCTGCAGTGATGGAGGAAAGGGCCTGCCCTGCTCCCACATGCAGATGAAGATTTTCAGGGCTAGAGCTGAAACATTTGTCAAGTGAGTGCATGAAGCTGAAGGTTACCTGTAGGCAGCTGTTGCTCAGCCTGGGGGTGTTTATATGGCTATTTAATTGCATGTTCCTCAGTACTAAATGAGTGAGACTTACATGAATAACCACAGCAACACAAGTGCTGCTGCCTCTGAGATAAAGGATCTTATTTGAGAAACAAATGCCTAACTAATAATACCTCAGGCCCTGTGCACTTTTAAAAGTCTGTACTTATCTCTGATAGGAAAGAAGTGGTCTAGTTCTTAAAAATAAACCAAAAGCATTTGAAGGATGTTTTTTCCCCCCCTCCATTTTTCTATTCTTTCCCAGGTTGCAAAAATAACATCCAATAATGAAATGAAAACAAGCTGAATTGTTACATTCAGTGGAGGAGGGAAGAGGTACTCACAAACAGCTGGAGCATGTCTGGGCCAGTGTCTCGGCTCCTTTCTTTCTGCTCATTTAGTGCCCCTCCAAGAATGCAGACAATGCTGGCCACGACTGTTTCATATTTGATTTCCACACTTAAATCTGTGCTTGTTAAATGAAAGCCCATTGTCAGGCTGGCACACACCCACGCTGCCTCCTTGGGTCCCAGTGCAGAGCCTGCTCCCTGGGCAAGCGTCCTCCTGCATCCCTTCAGCGAGGATCAGGTATGCAAAGAGCACTTTGCTGCTTCTGTGATGCTTGTGGTGCTGCAGCAAAAGCTTCTGGACTCCTCTTGCAGCCACATCCGTGGATTGGCCTCGTAAATCTTGGTCTGAGGGCAGACAGAGTGCTGCAGGGAAGGGATGAGGGTTTGGAGCTGCCTCAGGAGTGGTGGATCAATGGGCACTCAGCTGGAGTCAGCCTCTGGGAAAGGTGCTGGGAGAAAACACTTGGGTAAACAGGGCCTGATTCTGCCCTGCTCAGGGAGAGGGGGCAGATGGGGATGCTTTGGGTCTTGCTCAGGTGCCAGGGTGCTCTGCTGGGACAGGACCATTTGGTCCAGCATTTCCAGAGCTCTGCTCAATTAAGGCAGAGATGTTGTGTGTCGGGAGCAAAGCAGGGACTGAGTAACAAATGACCCCTTCATTTCCCCTGTAAAATACCAAGGAGGGCATGAAAATGATGAATGTGATTAATAAGCTTAGGGGATTATAAAACACAACATCTGTCCAGTCCTTTAGGCTGCAGACCCTTCAGGCCTTTCTCCCCCGTTGGTTTTGTGGTCCAATAGCTGCCTCTGCAGCCCTGGTGTGGTGTCACTTGTCAGCATCATCCCTGGGACAGGGGTGCCACAGAGCTGAGCCCACTGCAGCACGGGAGGAGGGACAGGAGCTGTGCCATGGGGTGTGATGCTGGAGCCAGAGAAAGCGCTGGCAGTGTTTTGATTCTTCAGGTGTCCCAGAGGAGTGTGCTGCTGGGCTGTTGTCATGGAAACACCATTATTTTGGGGGTTCTCCAGACTGGCTCCAAAGGTTGAAGGGAAGGAAAACCCCAAGGGGTGGCAGGCACAGGAGGTGAGATTTCTGTCAGCACAGCAGGACTGGTGATTATCTGAACCAACAGCAAGGCCTCCAAGGTGGATGGGCTGGAGGAATGACAGGGCTGGAAATTGATGCCTCACCCATTGCTCCTCTGCCCTCATTTCCCATCTTCCTGCACTGTCAGAGTGCTCCTGCCTGAGGCTCTGCCTGCAGCAGGGATAGCCCATGCTGAATGCTGGTTACTTTTTACACCTCTCCTGCTGCTGATGTCTGTGTTGCTGTGTTTATCTCAGCTCTAGGTCTCTGCATGTTTTGGTGTCACTGGCAGAGCAAGGTTGACAGGCACAAGGAAGAGCAGAAAGGCAAATCTTCATGTTCTGCTCTCTGTGATGTCAAAAGCAAGCTGTGTAATTCCCACAGAAGTTCTGCCAAGCCTTTAAATTCAGAGGCCCAGGCTCTGCATGCAGAAGGTGTAATGGGGCTGAAGGGCCAAATTAAAGGTTCATAAAATGATCTAATGGAATGAACCACAGGGCTTCAGGGGCACTTCTGATCCCAGTGTAAGCACATTCAGGACCTGTCCTTGCCCAGCTGTGCCACTCTCCTGGCAATCCACCTTGCCAAGTGTGACTGAGTCTCATCTTTAAATGTGCAAACTGGAGCAGCTTCACAAAGTCCTCACAGAAGCCAAAGCTGCACAGAACACAGCCAACCTCAGACATGGTGTTTGCAGGGTGAGGGGGCACACTCAGCACGTGTTTGCAGAGCTTTGGGAAGCCAGTGCAGGGGAAAGGGAGCAGGGCTGTAACCAGGTGGCTGATCCCAGCCAGGGAGCAGTAGCAGGATGGGCCAAGGAGCAGGGAAGTAACAGCAGGAGCAAATTGCACTGAGGCTCCCATGATGCTCAGGATGTTAAAGGCAAAACTGGCTTCCACTGAAATGGAGACAAAAGCATTTTATCACTTTTATGACCTGCTGAGTGAATATTTTTTTTTCCTTTAAAAAACCCCAGCTCTTTAAAGAGTATTTTTGTGTTTCTTCATTTCCAACTTGGATAAACCCTCTTTTAAAAAATATATTTAATCTCCTTTATTCTGTGTCCAAAAAAACAATGTGATGGTAAGCAAAATTAGTAGCTTGAGTGTCATGAACTTATTAAAGAAAAATGGAGTTGTTTTTTTTACAGGGAAGACCAAGTCATTGAATCTATATTTTACTAAGAATACCATAAGTTGGAACAGGTACACAGTTTGTCATATAGTGTTTAAGGACACTGGGTGGCCTTTAAAATTTAAATTGCATGGTTGAATACAAAAAATTCCTTGTTATAAAACAGAAGATGTGGTAGGAAGTGGGAGACTGACTGTGCTGGTGGGACATTTAATGTGCACCCTCAACAAGCCCTGCACAGCACATGTGAGCCACAATATTAACAAGAAAAGTGTTTTTCTCTTCAAATGCATCATCCAGGTTGACTCTGTGCTCCCTTCCTGCCTCCTGCATGTGACACCCTATTGACTCCTGTCCCCCTGCCTGATGGCACCACCTACCCCTGCCCTCAGCAGGATTTTGGCGTGGCTCAGCTCTGGGGTAGGCGGGTGAAAAGCTTTGCTGGGTGCCCAACTTCCCTGGCTCTTTTGCTTCCTCCTTGTCCCAGCACATCCCTGCCCTGGAGGGGTTTGCTATGGAGCCAGTTCCACCCTTTGTGCCAGCTGAGAGGCTTTTCTATGCTGGGGGAAGCCTTAGAAGAGCTTTTAGGAATAATTTAAATTTTCTTTGATCCAGCAGTTCTGCAGGTAGAAAACTAATGCTGTTAGAGCAAGCAGTAACCAGCATCTGTGCTGGAACCTCTTGGGGAGCAGAAGGGGCTCTTCTCTACCAGGCTGGAATCACTGTTCTGTGTTCCTCCCCTGCCCAGTGCTCAGGGAGGGCTTTAAAAGGGATTGGATTGTGCACAGTAAAGGCAGAACCATGGTTCTGCAGGTGAGCACCCCAAGCCAGTTGGGAGGGCCTTGGAGGAATGGCTAAAATTCACATTCCATGGACTCTGACATGACCCCGTGTCCTCGCTGTGCACTGTGTGCTCACAGAGAGGGTGTTTAGTGTTAGCTGCCAAAAGGCCACTGAAAACTGTTCTGTGCATCTCCTGCCTTTGCTGTTCCATGCTCCTGAGTGTCCTGACCCTGAGGAACCTCGGGGCACTTGGGAAGATGTGGCCATCCCTTACAGGATGCCTTGCACACCACCACGCTGGCACTGACCATCACCACACTAACTTTAATTCTCATGCTGAAAAATGGGGAGCAGGGAAGAAATTCAGGGTGTCACTAACAGGAGTGCCTGGAGGAGAACCCAGGCAGTGCAGAAGGAAGGTTATTAGGGTTATTTCAATTTCTGCTTTATGCTGCTTTTTTCACACTGTGAGTCTGGGGTTGGTTATTTTTCCTGAGTGCTGCCAAAGGCCCAGCAGACACTGTGTTATTCACCAGGTCCATCAAGGCAGGGTATGTTTCATTCCTGTCCTTATTTCAGAGCCAGTTTTGTCTGGGGAGAGTGTCTGTGACACACAGGCACATGTTCATTTAAATACAGCAGCACTGGCTCTGCCTGGTGGGCTGGAGTATTTTTCCCATGTAAGCATCTTGGACCCACGTGTGTCTGTGCTCCTGACTTCAGGCTGGTGAAGGGGAAGAAGAGCTGAATTTCTGCTAAAAGCAATGTCTGTGTCTGAGATCACAGAGAGCAGCACAATCTGAGCTGTGATTTCTGCTTCAGCACAGGAGACTGTACCAACACAGAACATGGAACAGTGTTGTCCTGTGGCTGTTTTCCATTCTGGCATGCTAAAACACAGTAAGACCCAGGGGGGTTTTTGTGGCACTTTCCATTTTTGATTTAGGGAATTTGAAAAATACTTGTCTTGAGGCTGAGCCTGAAGTTATGATCTTGGCATGTCCATATCATTAAATTCCCGTGGATAAAAGCAGAAACATCTGGATTCATGAGTGGATGTTGGCTAAATCCACCAGAAGAAAAAAAAAATCCCTTCAGGGGATCCTAGAGGGTTCTAGCCAGGATAAATAATACAACAAAACAAGAGTGCTATTAAGAATAATTGTAATATTGAAGCTGAATTATAAAATGAGGGCCAAGCCCTTTACACAATCTGCTTTTCCAGCAAAGAGCCCTTCAATTTACACTTAACACACATGTGGCTGATGGAACAAAGGAAAAGTTGAAGGAAGATGAAAGCAGTGCAGAGATTATTCGGTCTTGCTGGTTTAGCTCCAGGCACATCGTTTAAATGAGTAGATGATCAGTTTCCAGTTTGTTTTAAATTTTTCTGGCAAGAAATTTTACGCTCTATCCCAAAGTTGGATGTGCTTAAAACTGTGTTTTTATTTTAAGGGTCTGCCATCTTATTTCTGCAGGCAAGATTCTGGAAGTGCTCTGCAGGACACACCTGAGGGGCAGCCCAGTTGACCAAGGGGGTCTTGTCCCTGTTCCTGGCTCTATGGGGGAACAGTTTCTCCTCTTCTCTCACACCTCTGGGAGGCTGAGCCCTGCCATGCTGAGCCACATGCTGTACCTGAGTTTCACAGCACCCAGAGTCAAGGGAAGTGGCCAAAACTGTTCTGTCCCACACACCTGCAGCCTCTGTGACTGCACCCTGTTGTACCAGCACTGCTTGCCTGGTTTAAAGCTAGTGGATGGAGAAAAGTTTTTGTACTGCTTTCCCCTTATGATTTCAGGATTAAAACCTGCTGAGCAGCACATCCTCTGCTGCCCAGCCCCTCCTTTGTGGGTCTCCTCCTTGCAACAGGTCTCCAAAGCTGCCACCAGCACCAGGCCATGCAGGATGTCTCTTTGTGGTGGGCTGGATCACATCCATAGCAGATGAATAAAGAGTAAGTCACACGTTCCTGAAAGTGCCCTGAGAACACAAACCTTTCCCAACCACTACAGTCAGAGCCTCTCATGACCTGGACTTTGTCCATGCAGATCTGCCTTACCCTCACTGACCTTGCCCATCACCCTTCCCCATTCCTGGAAAACCTCTTGGATCTTTGCCTGCTCTGTCTTCATCCAATGCATCTCAGGGTGAGTTTCTTCACTGTGCAATAAAAACCCCAAAGGTCAGTCCTTGTCCCATCCTCCTCCTTTGCTGCCCTTTTCTTCCTGTTGTCCATACCACAGCTGACCTGTGGAGCTCCTGAGGGAGCTGATTTCTTGCTTCCACTCCAGTAGATCCTTCTCCATGGCCAGGATTTAGGATATCCTCCATGGAGATGCTTGTTGGGATGTACTGGCAGTGCTTAAGTCTCCCTGAAGGCTGCTGGGAGGCTCTGAATGGTGGTGTGCATGTTTGGGGTGAGGCAGAACTTGAAACATGACTGGGAATACCAGTGAAGCACAGCTGATGATGTTTAGGCTGCCATATGTCCCAGAGAGGGAATAATCCTGTTTACACTCTAAGGAGTGGGAGTTCAATCTGCCTTAAAATAGCCTCAATGTATCTAGGAAATCCATAAAAAGGATACACCAGCATTTCTTAGGACTTTATTTTCAGCAGCTCTTGTTATTTATTTTGCTGCCAACATCTGTCATTTCCTGTGCTGCGTATTTCCCAGCACCTACAGGCTGTGTCTGAGCTGGAAGCTGACAGGACCTAACACTAAATAACGGAGCACTGCTTCCTGTTAGCATCTCGGCCATCAAAGTGAAATGGGGAAATGTTTCTGCTCGTAGATGTTGCAAAATATTTGTTTTAGATTAGCTGCTATCCCTGCCACAGTCCACATTGGCAGTTGTGTCCCTCCACCCAAGTGGGTGGCAGCAGGAAGGTCTGCTGGAGCTGCAGGGCTCTGGGCTGAGGACAGATGGTTTGGGGAGCTGAGGAATGAGGGATGAAGCAGAGCTAAATTTAGAACCTGAGATAAGAAAATACCTGTATCTTCACAGTGTACTGTGGTTTTATTTTGGCGGTACAAAACACACCTCGGTGTTGCATGGCTGCTTGCAGATTGTACCGGCTCAAAGGGGGCTCGTGGAAAAAAAGGCTTTGATGTCTTCAGTAAACAAATAGCAGTGTTAAAAGATCTTCAGTTCTTGTTAGCATGCTGCAAACAGCTATGTTTGAAGAAAAATAAACATCCCAAGGTTGATGGAAGGGTAGGGAAGCCATAAAGTAGTGCAGTCAACTCCTTGGTATGAGGACGGCAGAAATGACAGTGCCACGAAGAAACCTTTTCTCTGTCCTTTTGGATTAAAAAGAAAAGAATGAACTGTGTCAAGGCTTACCAGTTAGGTGGTGGGAATACATGAGTATAAAACCCCCTTGTGAAATCACAAGAAAAACATCGAGTCCCCTGCAACACCAAGAGTAGAGGATTCCCCTGGAGATCTTTCTCCAGCTGTTGGGGTGAGGAGGGAGAAGATGCAGCCTTCCTTCATGCCCTGCTTTGACTCTGCTTCCTCAGGGCTTCCCCTGCTGCCACAGGATATCCAACCCCCCTGAACTCCTGCAGCTGTGGGGCCTCATTCCCAAAAACCTCCTCAGCTTTTATGCTGGGCAAAGAGCCAGTTGCCAGGAGGAGGCACCAGGTGTGTGTTGCACCCTCAGTGAGGAGGATGAGGATTCCCCAGCCACGTGCCTACCTGAGCTTGTACTCCTTAAAGCTTGTTGTGCTTGTTGTCTCACTGCATCACTTGGAACATCCTTCTGGAAATGCAAAAGCTTAGGTGAAGGACCAAAGAAAAGCACTGGGCAATTATCACATTAACAACCAGCACAAGCTGGGGGATCCTAATTTATGCCTATAACCCTTTTAACAATCCAAATCAGGGTAAGAAAGAGAAAGTTTGGGGGCTCTCTGAGAAGGGAAATTAAAAATCAGCAGGTCATGATAATAATCAATATGCCAATATTTACTGCAAATTTAAATCTTATCAAGGGCCTCTAGGGAGCCTCTTGCTTTAGTTCCATGTAATTCCGAGCATTTCTCTGTTTAAATATAGTTCACAGAAACTAGGAAATAAATAATTCAGATGTAGTTGACTTTTTAATGCCTCTGTAGGATCACTAACATCTTTCCTTTGATAACACTTTTGTTCTGCCTACCAAAGGCCCATTCTAAATGGGTCTGGTGAGACTCCATCCAAAGAATCAGAGTTCATGTGAAAAAACACGGGGGAAAAGGCAGAAATCCAGAGGGGAAAAAATAGAAGTTTATAATCCCAAAGGTAATAAGTATCCCTCTGGCAACTCCATACAAGCTCTTCCCTTCCTTGTGAGCCTCTCCCTGCTGGATTTACAGGGAGGGTTTGTCACCAACGCAGAGGCTGGGATAGCTCATAATAAACAGCAGCTCCTTAGAGACCGTAGCCATGGCATGTGAGAGCTGTTTACCTGGCACCACAAGCACTATTCTGTTTGTCTTCAGATGTTCCTACAGAAACAGAAGGTTTTACACTCTGGTAAATAAGGTTCCTTCATCCCCAGGAATGTTTTGGTTGTTTGTTTTTTTTTTTGCAAATGTGCTGCTCTTCCCTTTCAGCTGCAGAAAGCCCATCCTGTGATTTCTGAATTGCTCTTTAACCTGCCTCCCCAAGAGGAGAGACTGCTTCCCAGGGCGGAGAGACAGGACTTGCTGACAGCAGCTGAGGTGGCTGTTCCCAGCACTGACCTGCCCATCCCAGCCAGCACAAATCCAGCCTCTGCAGGACAGGGATGTGTCCTCTGTGGGACAGTTACTAGCTGTGTAATGTGTGTGTAAGAAGTTGACTTAGAGGGAATAGGCTCTAGCTGGTAGTTTGAGATCAAATGAATCATACCCCTAATGCTGTTGGTGCCTTTCACTGACCCAAATCTGCAAGATGAGGGCTCTGAGACCCTTGAGAGATGCTTTGAAGGTGGGAGGTCACTCTGAGGATCTGCTCCTGGGCACGAGGTAAGGCCTTTGGTTTTACAGGGGTTAGAGCAGGGCACCTCCCATCGCCAGAGCACTGTTTCTGCCACAGCAAATATTTTGATTGCAAGAGCCAAAGCCATTGTGTACTTTATCATCTTCAATCTTATCCTCAAACTCATTTCAGACCCATCAGCCAGGGTGACACTGGGCACAGCCACATGCCCCAGAGCGTATCCTGTTTCTCCTAAAGCACACTGGGATGGGATGATTGTGCTTCAGGCCAAGCCTGTGTGCACAGTGGAGGCACCTTGGGCTGCTGAGATGACAGTGTCTCCTCTGCATGCTGGGGAAGGCAGGGTGGCAAATCTAGAAGGAATTTTGTAATTAAACTCACACTTCTGAAGATCCCTTTGTACCAAGTTGACCCCATCAGGAGGAATCCAGCACTGAGCTGATTTATAGAGGGCTGTGTGGAGTGTGTTTGTTCAAATAACACCAGCCCCCTTTACCAAGCACTGTTTTATTTCTAGTTAAATTAAAACACAATTAGCAGGGCTTGCAATTTTCTTAAATTTGCCTGAACTTCAATGACATTAACACTAATATCTGTTCAGTGTGCAAGTCAATAAAGTGACACGTGGAAAATTGCACTTTCTTGACTCAGCAATGCAGCTTGGAGGATGACTTCATGCCCCTGAATGAGAGGATCAGCATGCCAGATGCACTTGGTGCCTGACCCCTTTACAGGCTCTGAAAGATCACACATCACTTTAAAATGTCATTTGATGCATGTAGGAGGAAGAAAGAGTCTGATCTTGCTTCGTGTTACTGAGCTGCTGTTTAATTTTGTTAGGGTGGTGTGAATGTCTTAATAACATAAAACAGAGCTCTGATCTCTGGTCTGGCTGTGTGTTTCCAATAGACACCCTGATGACTTTTTCAGGGCCAGAGTGGGTAATAATCTGTATTTTCTTGCTATTAATTATAAGGCTGTTTTTCATTCTGATTTTAAACAAGCCTCTCAGCGTGGCTGACAAGCTTGAAGTCCTCACTTCCAGTCAGGCATTGAATTCTGCTGAATTGTTTTTTCTTGTGGCAAAAGCAACAAATGTGAGTATGGAATTAATACCTTTTAAAATTGTGGTTGTGTTTCTAAGCCACAAAAGTCAGGTGGTAGTCAGCCTTTCCTGCTCTTGGCCCCGTTCTGTGTGATAGACTTGAATGTCCTTTCCTTTTCCTTGTCTAACTGCTCACTCCCAAAATCCTGCTGAAGAGAATCCAGAGAGTGATCCAGGTCTCTGTAATACCATAGCAAATTATATAACAGAATTTTGTACACTTCTATTTTTTTCCTCTCCTCCAGTGCATTCCACGCACCTACACAGTTGCGCTAATTAGATCACGTAATAAACTTAAATGTGGCAAAAAATCTGTTCACAGGGGGTTGCAAGACAGCTGGACTTGGAAAACAGCCAGTCATTAATTTTGTTCTGTTTGAGAAAATCTAAAGGACATTGACATTATCTTACTGAAGATGAAGCAAACTTCATGTAGTAGGAGCTGTAATCTAAGTAGACAAATTATTTCATTTAAATAGTCCACAGTGAATCTTGATGTAAAGGTTTGTTTATATGAAAAAACATATCTGTGAGTTTAACAAAGTCATTAAAAATTAAACTAAAAAACCTAAACTAATGTTGAGTTATACTTGGTTAGTTTAGTTAAATTAAAGTACTCAAAACTAAATGAATGCTCATCCATAATGGATACCTACAGAAGAGCTAAGTAGCAAGAACTCAACTTTGAACCTCAGGTGTCTTTTATTTAAAAAGAGGTGTCTGCATGAGATATGAACCTCAATCAATTTTTATTTTTTTTTACTAGATTGTCCTAGTGCATAATACAGTAATCCCTGCATTTGTGGGGAAATACAGGAGGGTGAAAGCAGGGCTTGCTCTAAGACACCACTTACAGTGGCAACTTTACACTTGCACACTCATTTCTAGGGAAGGGAATAACTTTCAGTGCTCTGCCAGTTTGACATCAGTGATTACTGGTAAAAGGATCAGCTCCAAGGTAGGAATCACTTCCTTAATTTCAGTTCAGATGGTAAAAGTTTTGGCAATTGTTGTGCTGAATCACATTTAAATCTGTAGCTTTATTGAGCTGGTGCTTAAGTAGAATCCCAGTGATTCTCCTGATGCTCCAGGCAGGCTGGGAGCACCTCTGCAGAGCTAACCCAGGCAGTGCCATGGAGCTGACACTGTAGGGAACACAGGGGAGAAGGAGCTGGGGCCAGGCAGTGGTGTCATGGTCCAGGAAACACTTAATTTCTTCAAAATAACATTAACAAAGCATGTGATAACTTCCAGCTATATTCCTGATCAACACTAGATGTTGCTGTGCTGCTACTCATATAAACTATACATTAGCAAGGTTTTTAAATGGTATTTACTGCTATTTCCTCCTTGTTGTTTCTGTTAGTTGTTATATCCTGACGCTATGTGCTGGGGAAGTGGTTACTTTAATTTACTTTTCCTTTGAAGTTTCAACTTTATTTGGATAATATCAAGTTTATAATTCCCCCTCGAATGCACATGTAAAACTTTACAAGAAAAAGAGACTCTTCAAATGGTAACATGAAGCAACTCCTATATGAATGTCAAATATTTACTTAACTCTGCTTCTGGATTCTTTGCAATCCAAGGGGAATGACATTGTTAACCGGACGATTCCGGGAACAGACTGACAGCTGCAAGGCCATGGAGGGAAGTTTGTTTATAAGGGGACAAAAAAAATATAAAAAATAATTTAAAAAAAAAATGTTTAGTCCTGCTGGGTTTCAGGCTTTCTACTCCCACGTGTTTGAGTGGGAGAAAGGACAAATCTTAGGACGTTGATTTCCCCATGGCAACAGAAAACGGAAATTACTTTAACCCCATCTAGTGACAGATGACTCATTGCTCAGCCTGCTGCTATTTTCCAAGCACTAAAACAATACAGCTGCAAAGAAAAGGCCAGCCTGTATTATCTCATAGGCTGAGCACCAGGCTCGTGGGAGAGGGCAGTTCTCTGGCTGCCTTTCTGTCGAAGAAAGGCAGAGCTGGAACCTTTTGGCTGTTCTTTCACTGTGTAAAGCAAACGTGCCTGGGTGCCTTCCATCCCCGAGCTGCAGGAAGGCAAACCCAGGGTGTCCCCAGGATGGAGGTGATGTGCTGGTGGGTGTCCTATTGCTTGGTCCTGCTCTCTCTGGATATCATGGAATGGTTTGGATTGAAAGGGATCCTAAAGATCATTTTCTTCCAACCATAGCCAGGGACAATTTCCACTAGACCAGGCTGCTCCAAGCTTCCTCCAACCTGTTCCTGGAGCCTTCCAGGGATGGGGCAGCCACAGCTCCTCTGGGCAACCTGTGCCTCGCCACCCTCACAAAGAACCTTTTTCTGATCTATAGTTTAAGTCTCTTCCCCTTTCAGTTTAAAACCATTCCCCCTTGTCCCATCTTGCACCCAGGGATCTGACAGGACATCACCGTGCTTTCAGTTTAAATACAAGAATGACTCGTTCCCAAATACAGCCTGGTGAGGGGATCATCCCTGCAGGGATGAGCAGGGTTTCCAGGCCCCTGAGTACCAAAAAGCTAGCTGATGGCAAAAGTGCATTCTGTATTGCTGGGGAAGTCAACAAATTCCCCAAGAGGATGCTGTAATAGGAATATTCATCTTTGAAAGCTTATTATGGGTGAAAGGTTGGTGTCCTCTCTTCTTGCTGGTTTTCCCAAATCCTAGTAAGGATGCTGTAAGGCTCAGAAGTGAGGCTGCTAAGGCTTACTGAGACTAAGATTTGTTTTGTGCATAAGATATTACACTGCTATATGGGGAAGGTATAATGCTACCCCTGAGATGACAGACTGAATAAGTGGTCAGTTAACATCACTTTATTCACCACAAACTGGGATCAGACGTCACAGCATTAGGAAATACAGGATTCCATGAAAACTGCATGGTGGGATGGTGTCATGGGATATGTGAATCATTTTTTTCTGGGAAAGACAAGCTGAACTGCTGGTACAATAGCTGAGTCTTTACTTGGTCTTGTCATTTATATGCTGGTATGATTACCTTTCTCTTTCTAATAGCAGAAATCAGGTCCACAAGGTTCTGTTTGGACAGCATAATTAACAGAAAGAATAGCTTCATTACCAGGTTGTTCTGGAAACCAAAATCTGCCTTAGTGGCACAAAGATTATCTTCCTACAGGAATCAACACATACCAGTGTGAACTGCTGCCTAAACCCAGGCCTTGAATGAGGGCTCCAGCAGCACTCTGCTATCTGTTTGTTATCTGGGAGCACCCTGGGGTTGGCTACAGCTGTCCCAAAAACCTCATGTCAACAGCAGCTGGAGCAGGCTGCTCAGGCCAGCACTGATTACTGGAGAATGACAGAGTTCTGTCTGGGAAGTGCTGTGGGGCTGTGAGGTGTTATCTTATTCTGATAAGATTTTCTTACAGTTCTGCTCAGTGCTCTCCTACAATGCAAAATATCCCCTCCCAAAAACTGCAGGAGCCCTGTGAAACTGCCAGCTGTAGGGAAGGAGAAGCAGAGATCACCACATCTTACTCTTGAAACAGAAATTATGACTGTTCCTGTTTAAAGTTATAGCAGCCTAGTAGAGCCAGAGAAAGATGTGGGAAATCAGATTAAATTCCACCTTTTGAGACTCCATCCATCAGCATTCTGGTTTGGAAGCCCATGAGTTTGACACTGAACAAAAAGACTGTTCCTTTCAGAGAAGAAAACAATTGCCAAAATGTCCATGTAGAAAATGAGAATAACAGTTCTAATATAGGTTTTTGTGCTTTCGTGTTCTCTCCGCTTCTTTACCTAGAAAATTGCCATATTACCTGGAAAAAAGTATTTTTGTATTTTGCTGCTTGAGGGGGAAAGAGCTAATTAAATTTGTAAAAGTGGAAAATAATGTTAAGAGGTCTTTGTAGGCCTGTGGTTCTGACTGCTGGTGTCAGCTTTACTGCCAATATGTGCAGATGGTAATGAATGAGCTACCATCAAGCTTCCTTTATTGTCCTAGGGCCTCACTCAGCTCATAAATGTCTTCACTGGTTATTATTGCCAGTTATTTAGTGTTCAGCTGGTGAGTGCAGCACTCCCATTGATGCTGCACCCCAAACCACCAGAGCAGGATAAGTAATGGCAGTTTTTCAACCAAGCCCTGTAACCCAGCTCAGAAAGGCTGCAGAGGATGTGCTGCAGCAGCCCCACGTGAGCCAGCGTCAGCACCGAAAACAAGCCCTCCCCAGCTGAGTTGTTTGTACATAAATATGACTTTCTAGCAACAGCCTGGGCCCCTGGGACCTGTAGAGCAGTGAGGCAAGGCCAGGCACAGCCCCAAGGAGGGGGACACTGTGCAAAGCTGCTGGCTGTGCCAGTGGGTTTGAGCGGGGTGATGGAAGGTGGTGGATCTCCCCGTGAGCTCCAGGACTTTTGGCTAATGTATTTAGCCTTTCCACAGAACATGCTGTGCAGAATTTTGCATAGCCAGAGGACAGCATTTCTTCTCACAAACAAGGACATAATAGTCTTTTCCAGAATAAGAATATAAATTACTTTGCCTGTAACAGCATTTGAAGCTGTGGGCAAGCAATGTTCGCTCTCTGATTTACCAGCCTGATGCCCGTGCTGGGTTCAGATCTTCAGCTCTTCAGTCCTCCATAGAAACACTTCCTCTGCCTCTTTCAGCCTGCAAACACTGCGGTGGCTTCTGGAAACCACAAATAATCACTGTGCACTTTCCTTCAGTAATTCTTCATTCGTACCAAAGGGTTCTTCTTGCAGCTGTAGCCATGTTTCTGCCCTGCCTTGCACCTCATCCCCAGGCAAAAGCAGCAGGAAGAGCAGCTCTTCTCCTCTGCCAGGCTGGTGCAGATCGGGGTCCCAACTTTCCATTTCCATTTTGCAATCCTACTTTCTACAAGTCTGGCAGAATATTTTCATGCCTGTTAAGAAATAAGGGCTCAGTTGTGCCTGGCTCTCTGGCCAGCCAATGCTCTCTTCTCAAGCAGCCTTCAAACCTCCCATGGAACCCCAAGGCTACTTTCCTTATGACTAAACACTCCAAAAAATACCACTCATTTCCAATTCTCATCATGGCAGAAAGAGTTTCTTTCTTGGTATCTAATTCTCCTTAACATGTTCAAGTTTTCCTACTGGAGCTTGCTAATTTCCAAGCAGGGTTGCCTATAAAAATTTCTCTCAATTTCAACACATTTTCCCTTGCACTGGGGCTATGGAAACAGCTGCAGGTTGCCAACTATCCTGGCTCACCTTCTCAGGAAGGCTGCAAATTTGTGTTTCCTGGGACTACAATTCCCAGAAGAAAATTTCTCTTCCCCCAAACCAGGAACCAAGGCTTGCTGGGTCTGTTGCATCTTTCAAAAGGCTTCCTCCTCCCATGAGAGGAAGGGATGAGCATTCCTGCAGCCAACTGGGAGCAGGAGGGAGTGTAGCAGGGGGCAAAGCATCCTTCTCAGCACAGCTCCTAGCCAGTCACAGCTCTGTGCAGAGTTAGGGGAGAGCATCTGAGGTCAATGCCTGAGGGCACTGCTTCCACTTTCATAGAACTACAACATCCCAAGCAAAAGTGGTGATTAAAGGGCTGGCTGCTGTTAAATCAAGTGTTTTTGGGACTGCATGAGAATGTTAGAAATGCCCTGCTCAGCTGTGTGTCTCCACTGAAGTAATATTTCAGCACAAAATCCTCCTCTGTAGCCTCTGATCAGACACGTTTGTGGTTCCTGCTGCAGTGGTGATGCCAAACACCCCACTGGCTTCCTCCTCGCAGGGGAACAGTCTTAGGAAAAAAATTTAAAGGAAGGACTCAACTCATGGCCCTAAGCAATCTCCATACTGTTCCATGTGATGTACTTGGTCACTTAACTACTCTGAGTGTTCCTGATTAAAACCAGCCTTTGCCCAGACTATCATTGTGTGAATCCATCAGCAGAGTCACTAATAGTGGTACAACCCTATTTGAATGGAGGGCTGTAATCTCCTGAAGGAATCCCTGGGTTTTTTGCAATCAGAAGGCAAAGGTGTTCCTTTTACAACATCCTTCTAAAATCTGCTTTTCAAAAGATTGAAAGCTCACGACTTTGGAGTCACAAGGAGCCTCCCAAAAATCAGCAGGATGTGTCACTGGCAGGTTAAAAGGTCCCAGGCTGGTGTTTGCAGTGCAGAAAGGCCAGGCGGGGTTTTCAGCAAGCCAGAGGTGTTGGGTAATGAGCGGCATCATGTGTTCAGTGCTTTAAAAATGCAGCGGGATTTGGGGTGAAAACATGTAAAAGTCAGCTGTGGTGTTTCACAAGGATGCTTCTCCCCGTGTGCACAAGGCAGGATGACTCAGCTGCTCACTGATAGCAAGTCTGCCTTAACAAATACTGACCTTCAAACAGTCACTATGTATTATCACTAATATAAATACCAACCTGAATACAATAAACCTAACCCTTGCTTTTTTTTTCTCCTCCACTACTCTGTTTCCAGGAGGTTTTTCACTTAGATCTCTCCCAGGGGATCTCAACATCCCTTTTCATCCTTCCTAGAGCTTAAGAGAGCTTTGCTGTGCAGGTTCAGCCCATCAAAAGAAAAAGGAAATGGAAAAGAAAAGCCATTCAGAATAAAGATGAGACAACATTCCCAACACCTAGACTGAAACATTTCTGGAGAGTTTATAAGAAATATCCCCATTAGCCACCTGTCTGCACAAAAATCAGTATTTGGACACCTAAATATGCCACAACTGTCTTGCTCAGTGATTGTGAAGTGTGCTCCTTCCTCAGTTTGTTCCTAGGAAGCCTCCTGGCACTGGCTGTGTCCTGTGGGAGCAGATGCTGTGAGCACCTGGCTCCCCTGGGACCAGACAGCCACCAGAGGCAGCAGAAGAAAGGCAGAGCCATCCTGTCAAGATATTTTAGCAAATTTGAAACACCCCAGTGGTTTCATACCACAGGAGCACACTGTACCTTGGGCTGGGTGTTCTGAGCCAGCACTTGCAATGCTGAAGCACCTTTTCCTCAGCCCTCGCTGTGCAGTCCCTTGCTTGCCTGCACTTTTAAAGAAGTGTGAGTGTCCTCACACCACAGATCTACCAAAAATGATGAAGAATGGCTGGCCAAGGTCCTACCTTTGACTCGTTTTCTGAAAACTGCAGGAGATTTTTCCTTTCCATTTAGTAAGCTTAGATGTAGGAATATTATACATTTTTTTTCTCCGAGATAAAAAGTCACTTCTTCCTACATTTAAAACAATAAGAATTGAACTACTTGTTATAAAAGAAGAAAAAGGCCATGATCCACTTGCTGTTTGGTCCCTCCACGTGTCTGGTCACACCAGAGTGACGTTGGAAAGAGGAAGAGCCTCAGAGCTGGACCTGCGCCAGGCGATCCCACACTGCTGCTGGTGTGTCCTCATCCTCTTATCTCTCCTCCTCACCCACTCGTGGGGTATCTGCAGCCCAGAGCAGCGGTGCTGCCTCCAAAGTCCTCTCTGAAGGCTTCCAGAGACAGCTGTGTCCACAGCTCAGTGCTGGGATCTCAGTTTCCCATGGATTAATGCCCAAGCAGAGCATTCGCATCATTCCCGGAGGCTTTACAGGGAATTCAGATCCAGGTAAGTGCTGGCTGGTCGGAGCAGGAGTTTGCCAAGGCTGGCTACTCGTTGATGGCATGGTTAATTTGGGAATTCCACAGACAGCAGGAGAAAGTGAAGTTGTCCTCTGCCTCGGTGGCTTGATTTCGTTCCTGACTCCAAAGCGTAGTTTTGCTTTAAATGGGGGAGGAGCGGTGCTGCCAGGAGATAAGGGTGTTTGGATCTGGGATGGGCAGTTTGCTCAAGGCAGCTCTTGGTTTATTAAGTCAATACCAAACACTGCTATGCAGCTCTGAATCACACCCAGCAGCAGCCTCCATGCCCCCAAACCAGCCTGGAGATGTTTGGTTATGGGGAGAACCCAAAGATTTGGGAACAGGCATCCTCAGAAGCAGCTTTTCAGTTACACATTAATGCAAATTCCAAGTCAATGCAGGTCATTTGCATAAGGACCTGCTTGGAGAGATGCCAGGAATTGGTGTGACCCCCCCAAATAAATGCCAGCCCCTTTATGAGCACAGAAACCTCTGGTCTCCTCAGCTGGAAACTGTGGAGCAGATGCCACCCAAACCCCTCGAATTCATGTCATCTACCTACATGCAGGAGAGCCAGAAAATTCCAGCAGTGACCTTCCTCTGGCCTCTCTGAAATAATCTGGTATCCAGGTATGCATTAGGAACTGTCAGAAAGTTAAAAACCAAAGACTGTTAAAAAAGTAAAGTAAAAGCTAAGCGTGCCATTCCTGGGTGTGCTGCTGTTGCCAGCTGCTGTACGTGATCCTGACAATTAAATTGCTGAAGAACCGGTTCTGGGTCAGGTTGGTGCTCCCTCAGTAAGTGTGACAGAGGGTAAAATGGGGATCTGGCACTTCAGGGCCACTTTCATTTGAAAGTTTAATAAAGACTATCACCTCTGAGGCTGTGTGCTACTGGCTGCTCAGTTTGTTATTGTTGTGCATGTATTTGTTAATAATTGTCAGAAATTGACATGGCAACACCAATTGGCAGCTAAGGGGGAGCAAAAAGTGGGGGAAATGCAAAAATGTCAAAAATTGTGAATTCTTTAACTTTTCCCTCTGCTTAAAGAGAAGCTGATGGGTTAGCTGGGCGTTTCACTCACATTGGGAATTGCCCTTCTGCTCCACACCTGGTCCCAGCCCTACCCGTGCCCAGTTACTGCCTTCAGAAAAGCTTCCATGTGAAGGCGACTCATCCCGTGCTCCACACTTGGGTGTTTTTATCTGCCAAGCATGCTGGGATTTGAAATGCTCTGCTCTTCCCAGATTTATGGATGGAATTAGAGGAAGGTGAGGATTTGCCCCCAGCTGTGCTCTTGTGAAGGCTCTGCAGCTCCTGTGCTGGTGAGTACAAACAGGAATTATTGACTGGACTCTGTTGGGGCTTCATGTGTCAGGTTCTGTCTTTCTTTAATTGTTTTGTGGTTTTTATTTTTCACTTGTTCTTCCTTTTTCGGTTTCCACCCTATGGCAAAGTCTGGTTTTACATGTTTTACTTGAACTGTGAAAAACAACTGGAAGTTGGGGGAAAAAAAAGAAGAATAGAGAATTATGCTACTGGTTTTAGTGGAGGGCCTAGGAGCAAACTGGGAGCAGAGTGCAGGGAACTGGGAATGATGGCAGCGCTGAGTTTGGTCTAAGCTCTGGAAAGGCACTGCTCAGGGTTTCTGATCGCTTTTTTTGCATGTGTGCTTGGTAAATAGGAAAATGACATTTTTGAGACTAGCTTTATGCTTCCTGATGGATTTTCATCAGGAAAAATACAACCTTTCTTCATGGGCCTTGTGTTGGGGGGTGGGATCTGCTCCATCTCATGCTCCCCTTCCCTGTGTTGTGTGGTGCCATGGCATGTCCAGTGGGTTTTTCCAGCTCACAGTGTGTTAAAAGTCTCATGACTCATTCAAACCCTTTTTTTTTTTCCTATTGTAATCTATCCAATGGGCTACCACATAAAAATCCTCTTTCTGTGGCCTCCCTGCCCCTGGGCTCCCAGTGAGACAGTGGCAGTCAGGGTGGTGGCTGGAGGGGACAGAGCTGTCCTGGCTGCTGGAACCCACAGCTCCAGCACAGGGACTTCAGCAGAAGCACTCACTGCTGAGCGTGTGAAGGAGCAAGGTCTGGGAGCTGCCTCGGGCTCCCCAAGCTCCCCTGAGTGAGTCAACTTCTGATTTCCAGGGGTCACAAAGTGGGGGGATACTAGAGCAACAATAATCATTGGTAACACACTGGCTTTCCATCGCCAGCAGGACCAAGTGCAGTTTTCTAACAAAATTTTGAACAGGAAAGTTTTGAAAGTTCTAACACAGCTCAGATAAAGAAGAAAACAAGTGAGAGCTGCATTATTGATCTCTGGGTGAGACATAGCTGTCTCAGCAGGCCTGTAGGCGAATTTTGAGCATTTAAGAGCAGAAGCAGCTTATCTTGTTTAACTGTTTTCTTGTTTGACCATCTCTCTACCAGATGCAGTTGCAGTTTGTCTGGATATTTGTAAATTTTTTAGCATGAATACCAGAATAAACTATTCTGATCATGTAGTCTGACCTGCAGTGTCAGACAAACCACAGGGTTTATGGTTTCCTTGAACCAGTGTAACCTTTGGAAGGAAAAAAACCTCCTGTCTTTAACAAAAGCATTTTTAATGACGATGATTTTACTTTACCTGATGAAGGACTGGTTTAGTGTTCAGATTTGTGTCAAATTCAACATTGCCTGGTTCAGATTCTGACACTCAGGTGACATCCAAGAAAGCATTTTCACTTTGCAAAAGTAACTTCTCAACAGTATGAACAAGGATGTGAGGAACCAGGAAAGTGGCATGCAAAGAAGCTCATTTCTGTGATAATAAAATATTAAAGTGATGAGCTAATTCTGAGCATTTTAACAGTGTGAGGGAACAAAGATAGAGTTTAAATGAAAACATTCAAAACTAATACTCCCACTACTTATAGGCACATGTAAGCTGACAGATTGTTTTAGATGCAGAGTGTAACTGGAATACACAGAGCTAGCACCAAGCAAAAATAAGACTACAGGGGAAAATGCAGCTATAGAAAGATATGTGTGTTATAGAAAGAGATTTTGTTATGCCTTCTCTGTATGGGATCCTATACAGTCAGAGCAGCAATGAAGAAATAAAAGATGTTTACTAAAGCTGACAAGGAAAATAAACGTACAGCAGAAAGAACATGGAATATGGTGAAAGAAGCAAACAGTAGCTCTGAGGATCCTGGCTCTGCAGAAGAGCCCTGGTGCAGCAGGAGGGGTGATGTGGTGCTGCCTGCCAGTGATGAGAGGCAAAAAAAACAGAGCTGAAAAGGCATCAGATGAGCCTGTAGCAGGCTGTGATGGTGCACAGGAGAGTTTGGTGCTCTTTTGAGGATTAAGTCGCTGTGGGGAATGTTAGCAGGTGGCTTCTTTGCCTGATGCCCGTTAAATAAGTGAAATTTTCAGATGTTGACTGATGTGGTACCACCCACACTGGATGCGGATGGGCACAGCCCTGATCTCAGCAGAGCAGGAAGTGCCCAAAGTGCTCACATTACAGGAAGCTAAAAACCCTTCAGCCTTGTGCCTAAGATTATTTCTTTCCTCAAGGAAAATCCTGCATCCCAAAGTAATCCATGAGGGGGTGTCTCAAGGTTTTTGTGAAAGAGGAGCTGTTCCCTCACAATAACACAAGGAAAAGCCCTGATGAGCATCACCCAGCACGGTGAGTGGGGTATGTCTGATGCAGGCTGATTCACAAGAACAGAGAGTTTTGACATTGCTGAAAGACAGCAAAAAAAAAGTGGTGCATACTGATGGCTGTCACAGGAAAGACTCGCTCCTTTCAGCGCCTTGGTGCTGCAAAATACACTTTTTACAAGACAAAGGTCTCTTCTCAGGAGTTTGAATGGCTGTTTTTAGCTATTGACAAGCCTGGAGTTAGCAAAATAGACAAGTCTTTCTTTTATGTAAAGTGATAAATATAAATGTCCTATGATAAATAGTCAATGGAATATAATAAGTCCTTACACAAGTAAATGTGTTTAATTTTGTTCCCAGACAGCAGCGACAAAGGGATGTTGCACTCAATGTCTTGCAGTGATAGAGTTTCAGTAGTGAGAGGAAATGAGATCTTGTTTCTGAAAGGGGAGAGAGAGAGAGGCCTTGTGAATGAAGAACAAATCTGAAAGGTGCTGCTTCTTGCCTCTGTTTCTACTCTAATATCAGTGCAGAGAATAACAGTGGAAGCTACAGCTGGAGAGGGCACTAGGGGTCACCCCTGTCTTATCTATGTCATCTGGATTTAATTCTGAAGTAAGATAAATAACATAACAGAAAACAAAGACAGGCTATTCTGATTTATTTTTCCTTTTTTTTTTTTTTTTAATTGTGTGGGCCAGACAGCTTGCATTTCATTTCTTCGTTTTCCCCCCCTGCCTGCCTTCTGTCTGTCTCTCCTTTAAAACAAAGCCCCAGGAAGCCAGTGGGTTGCAGCCAGGGAGGATGCTGTAGATGCAGGGGACTCGCATCAAAATTCCCTCTGTGTGGCTCCCATTTATTTAGAGCAAAGGTCAGGCAAATCACAAACACTAAGTCAGTCGGGCAGAATCACAGAGCAGCCTTGGCATGTTCCTGCAAGTACCACAGAGCAAACTGATTGCAGCCATGAATGGCTCCCTTGTAGCCCAGAGTAAGTCCTGACACGTTTTGCTCTGCCTGCCCAAAAATCCCGTGCCTAAAGATCTTTCTCTCCCTTTTACTTCCCCCCCAACCAGATAAGTGTCCCTGACTTCTCATGCAACTGCACCCGATACCCGCATTTGGAAGATTTGGGCTATGAAGAGAATTGCAAATTCTCTTCTCTGAGACTCTTTTTGACCTTGTGTCTAGGAAGCAACCACTGCTGTCAGTTGAATCTGCCATCTGAGTGTGGGAATTGTGCATTTTAAGGTGTGATGCAAGATGTCTAGGGAGAAAAAAGTATTTCTTTATGGAGACAGATGATTTTTCTCTAGACAGACAGGCTTTCAGGCACACAAGATGTGATGAAGAGGCTGCACCCCCTACCAGCCTGCTTTTTTTAGCTCTGGTTATTGATGTTGCAAGATGTAGATCCCCTTTTCTCTGCAGATAAATTATGGTAAATTGTGGTGGGTTTTGTTGCATGATGTGGTGGAAGTTGAAAGCTCACGAGAACTTAAGAACTGACCTGTCAATTTACTGAAAGAATCCACTGCCAGGAGCTGGGAAACTACAAAGACAGAATTTCTGTCTTGGAAAGTCCCTTTCCTGCAGATTCCTGGAGACAGGAAGAGCTGCAGAGAAGCTTCCCCATAACCATGCCCCACTTGCATGCTCCTTCCTTGTAAGCACCAGGTACAACTCCTTGGGATGACACGCTGGGGGTGGGTGATGTTTTGCCTGCCCAGCCACAGGAGAACAGAGACACACGTTCTTGGATCATCACAGGGATGATAAATCTGCTGGGAGCACGTTACTGTAGGGGCTGTTTCCGGAGCAGCACCAGGACAAATCCAGACTCAGGGCTCAAGCAGCTGTGGCAGCACACACGGGACACCTCTGTCCCTGTCACTGGCTCCTGCCAGCTCCAGGCCTGGCCATCAGCTGCCCCTTAGCTCAGAGCTGGCTCACTGTCACTTCAGGTATCCGTGGGCTGCAGCAAAACTATCACCCAAAAGTGGGGGAGTGCTCCGGCTCCCTATTTCAGGCTTTTATGTAACATCCAGCTTATATAAGCCTTTGTCTGTTAACAAAATGGGTGGAGTGTGTCTCGCTTGGATTCCTCGCTAAAGAAACGCTCATTACTTAACGCTTACTCAAGTGCTCATTACATACTTGAAGAATAATTTACTTAGTTCCTTTCCTGTTACTAATAATAACATGGCAACTTGACAAACTGTTATGGACAAATGATAAAACATGTAATTCTCCATTCAATTAACTGCACCTTGGAATAAATGAGAAACAGTGCTGTTGAGGTAGGTGAGGGGAAACTGAGCCATACCCCAGAGGTACTTAATGGGAAAATAAGGCATTCCTGTGAGGCAGAGAGGGTGGAAGAATAAGGCATACCCCAAACCCTGACCCTAGGCTGTGTATTGCTTTCTTCTTGCTGCCTCCTGGCCCGAGACAGTTTTAGGGTGCTGGCAGAGGAGGAAGGATGTTCTGGCCTTGCCAGGATGGTTTGGGCTGCAGGATGTGCCTGGGGACACAGCGTTGGTAGCACAATCCTCATCTTCAGGGTTCCACCCAGCATTGTTTCCCAGGTGGAGGGAAAAGGGAGGGGTGGGCAGGCAGCAGCACAACACTCTGCAGCCCATGTCCTCATCCCAAAGCTGATTTGGACCCCAGGGAAGTCCCACTGGTCTCTGTATTAATCTTTGCAGATCTGGAGTTCTGTCCTCCAGCAGGAAAAAGTGGGTTGTATCCTGCTGTGTGGGAATGGTAAGGCATTAAAAGCTGTCCGACAGCCAGAGCCCGTGGTAGAGAGGACCATGTAAATTGTGTTCAGAGGGACTTGTTGAGCTCACTCAAACCTGGCATTCACGTTCCTGCAGGGCTTTAAATAGACAGTGTGTGTCTGAGCTCAACACCATACGGAGCTGGTTTGCACTCTCTCCTTCCTCCAGATCCTGTGCTTCATCTACTGACGTGCTTGGCATTCCTTGAAGTTTTGTGAATTGCTGCAAAAAAAACCCAAAAAACCTCCCAGCCTCCCATTTTATTTTATTTTCCCCCTTCTTTTTCCCCCATTAAAGCCTTGCCTTTCCCTGCAGCCCTGGCGCTATCCCTCCACCGCTGCTCAGGGCAGCTGCCACACGGTGGCATCCAGGTATCTGTGGAACGATGTACCAGTGAGGAAAAGGGCGGGACAGCTTGGATTCGGGCATTTCCTGCTCAAAAGCAAGTTTGTGATACAAGAAAAATGTATTATTTTAGTTCTGAGGCGCATTTCTGTCCCCTGAGGCTCTGAAGGGGTGATGCAGAGGGGAGATGCGCTGCTGACAGGAAAATCAAGCTAGACGTGGTATCTCATGTATTATTCAATATATTTTTTCTTCTCCTCCTTTTTTTTATTTTTTTAAGGGTTTTAATTTTTTTTTTCATTTACCACTTTCATCCACACCCCCTCTTGCCGAGAGAAGGAAAAAAGTCCCAACCAAACCCAAACAACAAGAGCATTGTTTGTGTTACCATGGGAATTCTGAGAGAGGAGAAGGGCGTGAAAGAAAACTGAAATATTCTGGCCAAATCTGATAAGGTTTGGATCCTGAGCAGCCCCCGGGGTTGTCTTGGAGCATCTAAAGTCCAGGGGTCCTGCTGTCACCTGGCTGTGCAGGGGGGTTGCTGCTGTGTCATGGGAGGCATTACACTGCTGTGGAATTTTGCCAGAAAAAGCATTTTATATGGGAGAAGACAAGCCTACAACTCCCAGGAGGCCCTGTGGCCGAGTCAGACACTGGTTGCTGAAGTGCCTTTCAAAAACTTCTTCCCCTGCCTGTTCTTTCAGAGTTAGGAGGACAATAGTGGTGCTTGAAGGAAAGAGGAGGAAAAAAAGTACTTGACAATGTGACTTCTACAAGCAACCCTGCCTTTTCCTTTTGGAATACTGGTCTTATGGGATAAAACAATAAAAAACTTGGGGTTTATTTTTGTTTTGTTTTGGGGGTGTTTTTGTTTTTTTGTGTGTGTGTGTATATGTGCTGACCCACACTTGGTGTCAGGGAGCCCCTGCATGGCTAAAGGGGAACTATAAGAAGGAAAAAGGCCTTTTCAATGCCTACAGATATGGAGGACACTCTGTGAACAGTGTTAGAAGTACTGGGCTGGGGAATAGCCCATTATTGGTGACAATGTGAATAACACAGGGCTGGGGTTTGTACTGGTGTAGCTGGGCTCATTTAACAAAGGAAAAGCAAATGGCTGATAAAAAAATCTCGATGTGTAAACCCCTCTATTTAGGTGACACCTGTGATCAACATGTCAGACAGATCCCTGATGTGGTTCTGCTGAGATCCTTCCTGCACTCCAGCCCATTGGCAAAACTGCTTTTTGCCACAGAGGAAGGGAAGACTGTTTTTCAGGTTGTGAAAAAATGGTTTGAGAGGTCTGGAGAAGGTGATGCTTCTCTGTGCTGTCACACGTTCACTCCTGCTTTAGTTTGGCATTTATTTTCCCCCTTTCTTCCCCCCCTTAAAGCCTTTTCTTGTTTGGCATTTCTCTAGTGTCCTGCAGCTCTCTGGTCCTCCTCCCTTCTCCCTGTGTTGTGATGTCAAGTGGTGACCGAGATTGAAGACAATGTCCTTATTTTAAAAGAATGCCCGTTTCTTTTCCTGTATTATCTTTCAGCAGGTGGATTGGGTTTGGTGTGCAGCAGCACAGGCTTTTAGTTTGCCAAGAGCCCTTCTGCAGATGTCTCTACGTGCCTCATGTGGCCCCACTTCATTGGGCATGGAAGTGAAATTTTTTAGAGTGAAGGAAAAAATATGAAGTACAACTAAATAATAACAATAGCTAATATCAGTACCTTGGTTTTACAGACTGCAGTAATCTCAATCCCTGTCACTGAGAGCACTGTTTGCACCAGAGTTTCACCTTAAATAAGAAAACTTCACACCCCTGTGATGACACCAGGCATCCTCTGAGGGATATGTGGAAATTCCTGAAGATTGAAAAGAAGGTGGGAGAGAACCAAAGAAACTCCTGACAGATAATACTGTGCTTCTTCAGAGATCAAGATATTTTCAAGGGTATGTGCCAAGCATCCGCTTCATGAACTGCCTCTGGCACAGGGAAGGTTCTGGGAAGTGTAGAAAACCACTAATGGGACATGGGCACAGACAGTAGTGTTTCTGCTGGGAGAGATGGTAATTGTGTGTGTGGAGAACCTGCTCTGTTGTGGTGCTGCAGAGGGGGGTTTGTGCAAAGAGGCCAAAATGCTCACTTACACTGTCTGCTCTCTTCTGCTACTGGTCTAGCCCTGCTCACTGCCAACATAAACCTACAGCAGAGAGATTAAATATGGATTAAATGAGCTAAGGTTTATGGATTTGGAAAGATACGCCAGAAATCAGCTAGTCATGGAGGGGATGAGCACTGAAGTGGACTCTGAGCAGGAGGGAAGGGGTTTGTCTGCAGAGATAGTTTATTTCTCTGTCTGATATGTCCCTGCTCTGCATCAACACACATGGAGAGGTGTGCAGAGATGAGAGGTGGCAGAGATCCTCTGCAGCCCACTGGCCTCCATGGAGCTGGGGGGTGAACAGAGCTGTGTCCAGAGCAGATGGCAGAGGCTGGGCAGCCTGGGCAGGAGGGTGCCCCGAGGGATGCTCCCTGTGCCCACTCTCCATTCATTCCTAAACTCTCTGCAGTGTGGGTAATGTGCCTGTCTGGAACACAGCTCTGCCCACACTTTGGGGTGGAAATGGCAGTGATATAGGGTAACTCTGAATATTTCCCACTGCCCTGCACTGTTCCACCCCGGTTTCCTCTCTTGCTTTGTTCCTGTGCTTTTTCCTTGCTCATGCAGCCAGCACTGCTGAGCCACCTTGACTCACAGCTCTCCACAGATGCCGAATGGGGCAGTGCGTGAGCCCAACCCTGTGAGCTGAAAGAAACCGTGTTGCAATGTTATTGGGAACCCACCTTAGATTTCCAAGTTTGATTTTAGGTGTGTAGCACATCACTCACACTGGTTTTGTTAAGGTGTTGGTAAGCCAGGTGACAGTAAATCCGGTGTAAATGAGCTGAGCCGCGGTGTTACAGGTATGCCCATAAACAACAAGGCAGGTGTGCTCTGGTGGAGGATGTGATGCTTCAATATTGCACTGCCAGAGTAGGGGACAGAGGCTGCCTCTGAACCAGCAGTAATCAAAGTTGTGTTATTTATCACATCTACATCTGAGGACTGTGGTTGAGTTCCTCATGATTTAAAGAAATAAAAAATAAAGTCATTTAAAGAAGAAAAATATCCCAATAACCATGTTGAAGTCTTGCTGTAGATATTGAAGTGGAATCACTGAGTTCCCTGGAAGAAATCACCAAGATCTCTCTGTACAGCCGCAGCAGTGAGAGAGCTGCAGTGCTGCAGACAGATTTTGGGCGTTTCACCAGCACTCATGGCTGGGTTATCGCTGAAACCTGCTGAGAATTTTACTTATCCACGTGTCAGTTCAGTGCTTCTGCAAAGCACAAAAATTTTCTCTCTCGCTAAAAAAAATCTGCTTCTTTGCATATTAAAAAGGGCACATGGGAACCAACATGGGAAACGCAGCATGTGCAGGGGAGGACGGCTCGGATCCAAACAGCACCGGACTGTAACTATTGGGTTGTCTTATGCTAAAAAAACCAAAAAAGCATCGCATGTAATAATTGTTAATTTTCACAGGCTTTTTCAATCTGTTTCCGTGGCCGAACGCAGTGTGTCGGTCAGGCGGGGAGCCTTGGCTTCTCCTTCCCGGAGCGTCCGGGCACGAAAGGGAGAACCGTGCTCCCTCTCGGAGCACGCAGGACTCTCAAATCCCCTTCCCGCGCTGCAAAGTTGGGCTGAAATAACCGAGCCCGTCCCCAGTCGCTCCCTCTGGCTCCCCCATGGCGCCCACCCCGTCCCTGCCCGGGGCCGTGTCCCGGGAGCGGCCGCGGTGCCCTCAGGGGGCGGGCGCGGGGCGGGCCCGGGGCCGGGCCTGGGCAGCGCGCCCGAGCTCAGCGGGCGGGGCCGGCTGTAGGGAGGCTCCTTGTGCTGCTCCGGGCTGCTCCTCCGGCTGCTGCCCCGCGAGGGGGACGGGACCCGGCTGGCTCTGGCTCTGGCTCTGGCTGTGACGGCACCATGGGGCACCCGCGGCCGCGGGGGCCGGAGGTGGGTGCGGGCGGGGGCGGCCGCGGGGGTGCCCCGGAGTGTGGGCACCCGGCCCGGGGCACGGCGGGGACTTCAGCGCAGAGCTTCTGTTTTCAAGTGAATGCCCTGTCCGGGCTCTTTGCTGGGGCACGCTTTGTCGCGGGGAGGTGTTTGTCGCCTGTCGGACACACTCGGGATGGTTTGCGCGTATTTCGTGCTGTGGAACGGGTGGGTTTGGGTCAGTGCGGTCCTGCCTTGTGGTCAGCGCGGGCGGCTGGGTTTGGGAAACTCGGCGATGTGGTGAACTTCAGTGTCCCCGGCGCTGGTGAAGCCGTGACCCTGCCACGTCCCTTCCGCACCCGCCGTTTTTGGGGTGTAGGAAAACCCTGGGAGTTACTCAACGTGCTGACACAACCCGTTCTGCCGAGCTGCCGGGTGGGTTTCTTACAATGAAAGCCTTTTCTGCCTGTTGCTGGTTTTCTTTATTTGGCATGGTGCTCTCTAGAAATCTTCAGCCCCAAGGTGCCTCTGGTCTGAGCTGGACCGTGGCTCATGTCAGTGCAGCTCCATTGGCTTTGGAAGCTTTCCCCCGGGCTGACCGGGCTCTCTCACACAGAAGGACAATGCCCATTGTGTGCCCAGGTCTGCGCTTTCCCCACATCCCTTCTTTCAGTAAATCTGCACGATGCCTCTCCAGTGAGGCTGCCTGGGGACAGGCATCGGCATTTGGTGGATGAAGCTCTGCTGATTTCACACTGGTGGAAGATGGTAAGTGTGGATGTCAAGGCGAGGCCGGTGTGCCCATGGCTGCTGGGACAGAAGCTCCCTGTTTGCGTACGGCGTTGTGTTTCGAGGTGCCTGTGTTTGCATCTCGAAGAGTGGGAGCTCTCTTTCGAGTGTCTTTAATCGCTCAAGAATTCGTGTTTTCCCTCCTGCGCCATCTCTACCATTTGATAAGTGTGAGCTCATGGCAGAGGGTCGCAGGTAACCAGGGAACTTAATTTCCAACCACCTCATGATGCTCACAGGAGTGTTAGCCCTTTAGCTTGGTTCTCATGGCCAGATCCTGCCCAGCTTAGCCAGAAGTTGGAAAGCTCTGAGTTTGAGTCTGTGGGATACCCTTCCTTTGCTGCTTGAGAGCCCTTTTCTCAGGATCACCGTTACCTGTGATGCTGAGCACTCCCTGGCACTGCTGGGATCCCTGATCTGGGCACAGAGGGCTAGCGTGGGATGGCAGCAGCCAGTCCCCACTGTGCACCTGTCCTGCCTTTGCCTGCGGCTGGAAGACGCCCTTCTGTCCATGAGGTAGCACTGAGCTTGTAAAATCAGATTTTTTTGCAGTGGGGAAGAGTGCCTGGGCTCCCCAGGGCTGGGGGTGCAGCATGGGGGCGATCTCCCATGGTGTCCCCATCGCCCATCTTGGTGCGAGCTGTTCTGGCTGGGGACACTGAGCCTTGGATCTGCCATCCCCCTGGAGAGGAGGCCAGCCCCAGGCTTGGTCAGAGCTCCCTGTGGGACAGGGCCAAGGTCACATCCCTCTGAAAAGACCTGCTGAAATTTACAGAGATTGCTGCAGACTGTGCTTCAGCCGATTGAATGAAAGTTTATTGAGACTTACAGCGATTGAATTTGGCTTTGCCAAGATTTAACTTTCCTAAGTAGAGAAGATTGAAGGGTTTCACTTAAATACTCATTAGTGTTTTTAGTTTTATCTTGATATATAACATCATCCTTTTCAGGATTATTGAAAATTAGTGTTGAGGCTCTGATCTTACTGGAAAAGACTTAATTAATTCACTTTTCCTGGAGACCATGATGCTGTCCTTATTTTGAGAGGCTTGAACTCCTGCCACAAAAAATGCTGTTGTTGACAAGTGTCTCCTGAGGTCTCACAGCTGAGAAAGAGTGTGCTGGTATCAGAATTGCAGCTTTTTTAAAATGCTGAAGATGCTGTTTCACATGCGTGTAAATGAAATTGTAAGTACTAGGTAGGTGATTGTTGTGAAATTAATCTTTCAAAAAGCGAGCTGCAATCTCTTGCCTCTCCTAGAACTTTTTACTACTCTTTACAGTAACAAAGTGTAAAGGGTTGTGTCATTTTGACATTGTTATTCCTGTAATTTAGAAAGTGCTCTTTAGACTGCAGGTGTGTTTGTGGTGGAGGAAGGATGTTTTAAGGGAACGGGTCTTATCTCCAGCAGTGATTTGAGCAATCTCTTACGTGATTAAGGGAAAGTTCAGCCAGCTGAACTTGGGTTTTACATTATTCCTTCTCTGAAAATGGATTTAAAGCAGGTTATCAAAACTTCAGGGAAAGAAATTTCAGGGGAATGCACTTAAATGCTGGCATTACCACAAGTGTTATTCCCTTGAAATGACATAATAAGGAAGATATCAGTTACTAATGTTCATAGAGGCTTCTAGTTTTATCTTCTCTCTGTCTGTACACAGTGAATACATCAAAGGAGAAGTCAGTGTCTGAAATTGCTGGGGTTTTGTAGGAAGGCATTGTGCTCTGTGAGGAGCAGCACCTTTCTGATGCCTTTGCTGCAAACAGGTGGTTCCTTAATTTCATGTTGAAACAGCTATTTTGCAGCAAGTGATTTGAAATAATAATAATAATAATAATAATAATAATAATAATAATAATAATAATAATAATAATAATAAAGCTTTAGTAAGAATCAGCATTAGCCAGTGACCCTAAATCTGTGTATAACACAGCTGAAGAAGCAATTTGATTTTCTTCTGGAGTGTCTGATGTCAGTAGGCACTTGGTCTTGGCTAAGGGTGAGGAAGGAGGGCGAGAGCAAACCTTTACATGCCTTTTCCTCCTATTGTCTGACTGGCAATTATTTGATGATGTGTTTTTAACTTGCTCTCACATGCCCTGTACACTGGAAACTCCTACAGGGACTGAGATTTGGTCATAATCATTTGCCTGATAGGAGTTGCGACTGTGTCTTTTTTGCCTTTCCTTCACAAAACCTTGGCCATCCTTTTTTTGGTTCCTTTTACCAAAATAAGGGCTTTTTCAGTCCATATTTAGGTGCTGCTTGCCGTGCTTTTTCTGCCCTCTGAGAGGTGGGATGTGTGTGCAGCTTGTGTGTAGCCTGGCTTCTTTGCATCCACCTATGCAGGGTGGGCAGCTCTGCTGAGCTGCAGGAGATAGATATATAGTGACAACTCAATTTTTTGTTTGTTTTAGATATATAAATAAGTTTTTAACAGATATTTAGCCAGATGCACCTGCCCTGTCCCTCAATTCCATGGACTTGTGATCATCTGATATATGTACATACCAGCTCTGCATGTGCAGACACCCTGGAAGGTAGAAAGTGGTGGAAGGACTGATGGAAAAGCTCCATTTGCCAGATTTTATTACGAAATATTTGCCATGTTGCTCCCTCACCTGCTTGGTGCCGGGTTTCCAGGGTGGCACAGGGCAGTCATGGTCCTTGTGATGAGACACTCACCCATACCTTGGCTTCTGTGCAGGGGGCAAACAAACAGGAGTGAAATGTGGATTTGAAGATCGTGAATTTTATATGTATTTTTAGTTTTGGAATTCAGAGTTTTCTCTGTTTCCATGCAGTAGCAGTGGGAGGTATCACAGGGGGCATCGTGTGCCATCGCCACTGCCCTGAGCACTTTGCACATCCCTCGCTCCTCGTGCCCACGCGCCGTGGTGGCATTTAGTGATTTCTGGATCCTTCAAGCAGATAAACACCAAAACCTGGGGGTTTGCATAATAAACTGAGAGTGGGGCTCTGTCTGTCAGACAGCTCCAGCCCCCAGGCACGCATCTGCTGGTATGGGGAGAGGGGGAGAAGCTGTCTGGTGGCGGCTGCTGTTCCCACACTGGAGAGCTGGGACCCCAAAGGAGCTGGGATGGCACCAGGCAGAGCCGAATCTACACATCCCAGAATGGAGGCCAGTTTTGTCTCAGAGAATAAAAACTTCTGTTTAAAAACAGTTGTGGCTCACACAACTAAATAGAGTCTAAATAGATTATATGCAGGTGAGGGAAATCTTGCTGAAAAAGGGTCAGGGAAGGGGGATAGAGGAAGTGCCAGAGGATCTGCTGCTGCTCCTGCAGCGAGCATGGTATCAGCTCAGCAAGGGTGACAGCCTGCCTGGGGCTTATTGCCAAAACGGGATGTGGGGCTTTAATATCAAGGTAATTACCTGAGATAGTCTTACTGGGCTACTCTGCTTGCTTGGACGCCAATAAAAAGTGTCTGAGGGTGGGGCTGGGTGGGAATGAACCCATCTGTGCCAAGTCTACACTGAAGCCGGTGTTGGCTGTGTGTGGTATTTGTACCTTTGTGCTCTTTGGTTTTCTGCAATTTGTTTGCCCTTAAATCTTCTCCTTTGCTCCCTGGTGACCCAGAGTGGACTCCATTGAGCTCAATCAAATAAAATGGTGCTACACCTCCAGTAGGATTTGACAGCAAATTAGCCACTTTGCATTAGTTACCTTAGTATAACATTGTCCCTTCCTCCTCTATCCCATTTTCTATTGCAGAGGAGGAATAGATAAAATAAATGATCTTCTATCCTAAGGAACTCACTGTTTAGGGAGAAAGGCTGTGATAAAAAGGCAGGTGTAATAAAAAAGGTGAATAGTGGTGGGGTACACATTTTGCAGAAGAGGGAGAGCACCCCTCCACTGGCCACCAATGGAAAGCCTCTGGGAGAGCAGTTGCAGGGCTGAGGAGTACAAACCTCATCACTATTGGCAGGTTTACTTGTCAGGAGACTTTCCTGTCTGGGTGAGGGAGTCCTTTGCACACTCTACTGACAGCAGCAAGTATTCAGAATATTCATGGTGTTGAGATCTATTTTCCTGGTTTACACCTGCTGGTAAAGAAGGAATTAAACTGCATTTCCTGGACTGCATTTTTCAGGTCAAGCTGTGAGCGGGTCTGATTCTTGTCTTTCATTTTTCTTTCTGCCAATACAGTGAGCCCTTGTGTGCAGCCTTCACATGAGGGCTCTTTTTGGGGAGAAGTAAGATAAGCCTGGGCTCTCCCAAGACTGGCAGCAAGATCCCAGTGAGCTGGGGGCACTTTACATCTTCTTCCCCAGGGCTGGGGACGGTGGTCCAGGCACAGAGGGTCCTCTCTTCTCCAGGACAAGTGTTTCAGAGGGAGACAAAAGGCAGTGCCAGGCAGACAATGTCCCACAGAGCAGCGTTCTGACAGCCTCTGTCCCAGCCTGTGCAAGTGGCTGATTCAGAGCCAGTTGCAGTTTCTGGTTCTCTGGCCGTGCAAGAACTTGCTTCTCTTTTCCCTTCAGGATCTGCTGATGCTGTGTCCCAAGGCTCTTCCTTGCCACTGACTCATTGCTGAACTTCCTAGAAACTTCTCCCATTTTACCAGATGGACTTCTGGCAGGATTTTTTTAATCAGAAATACTCATTTCTTGTTCTTCCCACTTGTCTCTGCCCCACCCAGAAAACACCCACTGGTGAACTCAGCTCACTGCATTGCATTGGGTCAGATCAACCTCACAGCAGAGGCTTCTTTCACCAGGGCTGACTCCTGCTTGAAGCCTCCAGGAAACCCTTGGGCTGGGGGGAAAATAAGCCAGCAAGAGTAATTAATTGCACCTTTCCAACCCTTTCAGTAGCCTGAGGTGTCATGGCCATGGCAGGACTTTGTTACTGTACCCCACTACCCGGCTAAAGCCAACCCTGCTGTCAGGGCTTTTCTTTATTTAAAAGATAAGTGTTCTGACTCCCAACCAGCTTTGAATGTGACACACAAGAGGTGAAACAAGTGGACGGTTTGTATTTGTATTTTCTCTTTCAATTCAAGTAAGATGCAGTTACATGATGCAGTTGACTTCACATGAAGAACACAAGTCTGCCTTGCTTGTGGTTCTTTTGGTGGCACTGAGAAGCACCCGTGGCTGCTGTCCTCTCTCTGTCGCAGCTGAAGGGCTGCTGAAACAATTTGGAGAGCATGCAGTGCATCATAATCTTTTCAAAAAGAAAGTATTTTGTTTTCTTATTTCTCCTTTGCTATTTATGTAGTCCCCGTGAGATGTTCTGAAGTATATTTTTCCATGACTGAGGTTTCCTGCAAATTGATTTTTTTTTCTGTGTCTGTGTCCCACCCAGCGTTAAAGTCTTACCAAGAAAGAATAGTAGATGACTCATGGTGGCTTAGAAATCTCTGTGGTCAGACCTGATCCTGCAGAGTTTTGGCATTAACTGTGGCAAGTGAGCCATTTTGTTCACCAGGAGAAAGAACTGTCAAGATGGGAACTGCTGTCTGAGTCTGTTTAGCCTTTATTACTTCTCTCCCAAAAACTATTGCATTTCTTCCTGCCAAAACAGCTTTTTTTTGTACATGTAGAAAACTCTCTGCAAACACTTTTCGGGGCAGCACTGCTCCAGAAGGTCATGGCAGTTGAAGAAAAATACTCTTTAATTTTTGCCTCATTATGTGCTGAGGTCTGGAGGGTTAGGTTTGTAAGTCATAATATTAATTCACAGATTTCCTCTAGGAATTTGTGGGGAAAATACTGTAAAGGAATTTCAACAAGAGGATAATGAACTGCAGGGTATCTGCCTTGCCCAGAGACACATGTTGCTTGTAAGGTGCTGGAGGTCTGGAGATGTGGGTGGGGGAGAGGAGATAGGAGGCACCTGAGGCTCGATTTGAGCTCTGAGATGAGCATCATCTTTCCCTGCCTGCCATCAGCAGGCTCCTGTGCAGGTTTGATCAAGGCATTGTTTTTCCCCCTCTAGGAAAGTGGTTAAAAAAAATTTTGTCCATGGCATCTATTTTGTTCTAAGCGAGCTGTCAGTATTGTCAGTGTGTGTAAATGAACTGTTTTGCATAAATTTGCAGGTGTTTAGTTGTATTTAAGAAAGAAACATAAGGGAGCTATTTTGTTTCTGCAAGTTACTGCTTCATAACAGACAGTTTCTTATTGAATTTGCCTGGATTTGATCTCAGTCTGAAACCTCAGCCATCATTCCAGAATTATTTGAGAAATCAGAACCCAATTACTGTATTTACTCATCCTTAATTCTGTTAATGAATCAAGCATTTCAAGGTACAGAAAAATTAAGTTTTAACTAACTTGAGTGCCCTGTGCCCTAGGTGCTGTTATGTTACTATGTAGGTGTCCATGGGAGAGGCTGGTTTGCAAAGCCACCTGGAGCTCTCTGTGAAGTCCTGGGGACAGCATCACCTCTGGACTTGGTGTAACAGCTTTTGTTACAGGTACCTCCAGGACTTCCCCAAGCCAACTGTTTTCTTCTTGTAAACAACACCTTGCCAAATATTTTTTTTAGCTGGCAACGGAGAAGGAAAATGCAGTTCTTGCGAGACCTTGGTGTTATCCTAAATCCACAGATGAAGCTGTTTGGGAACTGATTGGAGATTTCTGGGTGTGAAAGGGGGGCTGAGGGCTGGTGTCTGGCCATGTTGCTGGCTGTGCTAAGGAAAAGCAGCTGTTTTTGGAAACGTGGATCAGGAGCAGACATGCACCCTCCTGTTGTCACCTCTGGCACCTGCTGTTGCTGTTTTTTCAGGAATGATGCCTGATTGTACAACAGCCTTTTAGTGCTGGGTGTCCCAGCTTGACAGTGGGATCTGTGGCCACTGAGTGCTGCAGCTTTAAGAGTAGACTGGAAAATAACTGAAGTCAAATGAGGACAGAGACATCGAATTCTTGTGGAGCTTATCAGCCAGAATGCATCAAACACATTTAAAAGCATTGCTAAATAAAACACTAAAAATCACTAGGGAGCTTTGGTTTGGAAAGGTGATGAATTAGGTTTGCAGGCAGGAGTACAGGAGTGTTTTGGGGTGATGAGAGAGGCTGTACCACATCATGGGGCTTTGCACTTGTGGCTCTAGCCTGTCCATGCCCAGGTGACAGTGCTCTCAGGGCAGTGCAGGGTCCTGTTTGGGATGGGGATGCAGCAGCAGGATTCTGACTGAGGAGCTGAAACATGCTCCTGCTGGGACAACCTGGTGACTCCAAGGTGCCGCAGCTCCTCTCACACCCATTAACCAGAGGTCATCCCGTGCTTTGGGTTTACCAAAGTACACCCCTGGCACAGCGTGCACCGTCAGCACAAGCTTGGCAGAGGTTAATGTTCAGAGTGAGCAATCACAGGATTGGTTCACGCTGCCAGGAAGGATCAGCGTGAAATGGCACCGTGCAAACACCCGTGTGGGCCTGGCACTGCATGTGTGTCCCAGCCCTGCACCCTGCACTTGGAGCTGCCTCTAAGAGGGACAGAAGCATCAGTAAAACTGTGGTGGTGGTCACCCTGCAGTGGTCATCCTTGAAGCTGGTGGTGTCGTGGGGAAGCCACCCTGGGAGATGAGCCTGTGCCTTGCGCTCCCCAGGCAAGGGAGGGAGTTGGGCTTGGCTGCTCACATGGGAACATTTGAGTTCTGCACTGTAGTGGGAACTACATTAACAGTAGTTTAGTGGGAGGGTTGCTTTCCTCCTCCGTCATGGCCCTCTGCTCCTGCCAGCTATTTGGTTTTTTTAAAATGGAAATTATTTGAGAAGTTCCATTAGGGCAAACAAATTCCCAAAAGTCAACACAACAGAAACAGCATTTTATTGAAGTGTTAAATTTTTAGTTAAACTGTTAGTAGAAATACATGGTCTCAATCTGCTACTCTTTGTTTCTGTGATACCCGCAGGAATTCTCATTTCTTTGAGCAGGTCAAAAAATAAAGGGTCAACAAAATCACCTCTCTGTGCTTTCACGTGGAAAAAAGCAGGAGGAGAAAGAAAAGTCATGTTGCCACTTAATGGGAACAGTTCAATCAGCAGCAGGCTGGCAGCAGGAATGGGGACAATGACCTCCTGACACGTACCTGTGCTCTTTGCTGTGATCTAGAGCTGCTGCCAGGAGCTGGTGCCTGTGCAGGGCACAGTGCTGGGCTGAGATCCTGTTGCAGTTGCTGAATCCCTCCCAAGCACAGGCTGCAGTGCTTTCCCTGGAATTAGCTTGGCTGGGAGGAGATATGTGAAGGTCTGTTTACATTTATCAGCTGCCACCTAACCCTACTGTGGGAGAGAGGGAGGGAGGGATGGAGGTGCTGGGCTGCCTGCCAATGTGCCCGCTCATCTCTGAGCTGCTGGAATTCCCTGTGGAAATGTGGCTTGGCAGGTGGCAGTTGCTGGAGCAGACGTGGCACTGGGAGATAGCAGCATAGTGTTGAGTGATGTACAGGACATCAGCCCTGTGGATATCTATACATTTAGGTCACTAAAATATGTGCTGTATTTGTGTGATGTGTTCAGCTGTTAGATAAGAGTTGCAGCCATGAATATCATCCTGTGAGCACTGTGGTGGTCCCTTGTACCCCTGATCCTCATGGAGATGGTCACTCTAAGAGTCCTGTGCATTGCACTATCACTTTGACCTGTTCCTTGCTTTTAGGATTTTATATAAAGCTTTTGTTAGCTGTCTTGTGCCAAACGCTGTGTGTCACCCAGAAGTGCTGCATGCTTTGGCTTTCCTGCTGCTTGCTCTCTGCAGCAGGCAATTTTCCAATCCCCTCTTTTCCATCAGCCCAGGATTCTACTGACCACTTTGTTGCATCTTAGTTGTGTGGTTTAGGGATGCTGAGGTGGAGCCAATCCCCAAGGTGCTGTCACCTGGTTCCCTTTGCCTGCCTGCAGCTATAGTATTAGTGGGTCTCTGGGGGTGAGTTACCAGATTTCAGAGGCTCTGTCCTGTTTTTCAGGGGTGTTACATGCAGTGCTCCTGGGTTTAGGGCTGTAGGATGGATGTGTGCCATCGGCCACATCAGGGAGTGGAGGGCTGGTGGTGATCTCTGAAGGATGCACAGCCCGAGGTGCAAGTGCTGTGCTTAAACACTCTTGTCCGTGCCTGAGGAATCCAAAACAAGGCGATGAATTAGTGTGTGTAGGGCCAGCCTTAATTACCAATAAATACCTAATGATCAGCTTCCCGGGGAGGCTGCACTTCCTCTGGGAGCAGGGATGGTGCTCCTGGGGTGCTCTGGGCAGGGGCAGCGGGAGCCAGAGCAGCTACATCAGCATGAGATCAGCAGCCGCTGCCCATCCGAGGATGTTTATGTTTTCCCTTTACTGCTCTGTAAAGCAAATGAAACGAGTCCTTGGGAGGTGCCAACGCTTAGGCTGGGTTGGGTGTGGGGATAAACCAACACGGAGGGGCTTTCTGGCTGAAGCCATGGATTAGTCACCAATGCTTTACCTCATCCTTTCCCTTGAGCTGCCTGGCTTTTCTGTGTCCTTTTCTCTAGCAGAAGTGCTGTGGGATGGAAGCTGCACAGCCCTGTCCAGGAGCAGAACGGGCTCTGCCTGATGTGGAGAGTGCAGCAGGGACTTCCAGGGATGAACCTTTGATTTCCAGTCCATCCCAGCCTTGAAACATCTTGTGCCCTGTTGCAAACAGGCTGTGTGGATTCCTGTGACTTTGCTGTTCCTGCAGGCAGGCCGGTGGCTTGGCAGTAAGCCTCATGTGGCAAGGACTGTGGAAATCAATAATGCAGAGCCAGGGAACTGTGCTGCAGGAAGCACTAATTGGTTTCTGCTTCTAGAGGTATTGCTATTAAATGTGTGCACTTTGTGGGAATAATTGTTTTGGAAACAGTATTTTAAAATATTTTGGTTTTATCAGGATTGGACTGAAGATAAGCAAATTAGGTCAGGATGATGTTTCAACGTGTCTATTGTTCATCTGGATTTTTATGTCAGTTCTCTAGCACCAGATCTTTCCAGGGTAGGAGCAATGCTTTGGTTCTTATTTAAGGGCTCTTCTGTATGTTTTGAAAAACAAACCCTAATCCTTTTGCGCTGTCCCTGCAGTATGAGCACCCAGAAAGGCAGATTTTTAGGAGATGTCTGCATTTGCTCTTGCTGGCTGCTGGCTCCTCTGGTTCGGTGTTTTCCATACACTGAACTGAAGAACAGGGTTAAGGCATTGCTGAGCATGTTTCATAGTTAGGAAATGTAGTGTGCTACCTACAAGAGCCCTGGGCTTTCAATTAAATATTGATGGAAAGATAAAAACAGTGTGTGTCTATTTTGCTTTGTGTGAGTATGGGGATTTTTCCTGGGCTGGAAAAGCAGGATGCTCTTTGCTGGTGCTGGCAGGGATCCTGAGCAGAGGAGACACTTCCTAACTGCAGTCAAGGGCTGACCCCTGCCCAGGCTGTGGAAAGAATATGTGCCTGGGCATAAATCTGGGGTGATGACAAGCCCAGCTTCTCCTGGGGGAGGCAAAAAACTCCTCAGAAATGGCTCTTATCAGATGAGGGTATTTCTCCAAGACAGAGTGGTCCAAAGCTAATTTTAGGTTTAAAATGTGATGAATTAGGGAATATTTACATGCAAAAGATTCATCATCACTAGACAGAGCGAAAAGCTGTTGAGGGCATCGTGCATGGGAGTTCCTTGGCATTTCATTTGAGCTCTTGGTGCCCCCATTGCACCCAGACTCTTGGTGGCAGCGGCAGGAGGAGAGAGAATTCGTGCTTGCTCAGATTCTTTGGGCTTTGTTTTGGTTGTTTGTTTTCTGTTTAATAACCCCATCTCACTGCCCTGTTTTGGCCTAAGCCTCTTCTGCTCCAGGCAGCCTGGGAGGTTTTTGTGTGTCCCACCATGGGTGCTCTGCCTGCAGGAGAAAACCAAGTATGGGAACAGAGGTCATTTGTCACAGCCCTTGCCAGAAGGTCACTGTACTGGGAGAGATGCCATGGGAACAGGAATGAGATAATTTTCAGGGATTATAGTGTTTCTCACCATAGGGATAAGAGTTGATACAGAACATCAAACCCTGGCAGGCATTAGCAGGAAATGTCTGTTTTTCCTGGATGTATCTTCTATTCTCTGCTCTCCTCTTTTTCCAAATTAAGTTTTTCTGGCTTTCATAGGTTTGTGTGGTGCTTTTCAGCATTGGAACCTCATTAAGGAGCTGTGATTGTCTGAGCTTGTTTCAGATCTGCCACGATACAGAGTAAACTTAGGCTGACCGAGTTTTAGGTAGTCTGTGCTATTACCAGCCGCATACATTTTCACATCAGGACGTCAGTGTCTTCAAAATGCAGAACTGTTATGAATATTTACAAAAATATATATTTTCTGCCTTCCAGTTTCCATGCCTTTAATGCTGTGCTTTTGTTGTCTTGTGCAACAAGTAGAAAAAAAATTTTCTTAAGTGAAGGCTGAGATGGTCATATGGTCCCTGAAGTAATAACTTGGGGTTAAAGCATAAACAAAGTGGCAAGTAACAGGTAGATACTGGACTCGCAGAATTGCAGGATGGAGCTACAGGTTTGCAATGTATTCATTCACAAGGGCTCAGGGTTAATAGAGTTAATTTCTATTCTTTCAGTCGTTGGCCCTGCAGTTGAAATCTTGGCTGATTCTTGGTGCAGTCACTGTTTCCAGTGTATATATTTTACTAGTTTAAGAGCTTTGGGGCCCGTGTGCTGTGGGGACATTCTGGGACAGGAGGCAGAAAGCTTAAGTGGTGCTTCAAGAGGAAGTAATTAATATGAGAATTTGGTTGGACAAAGGCAATGTCAGCAGTCTTTATGGGGTTTGTACTATGTGTTTCTACCTCCTTCAGTGTTTAATCATCTCCTTTTTTCCTTGTCTGTTCATTCTTCCAATGTTTTCCTTTACTGCTGAGTCTTTTCATTGTGTTTTTCTTCTTGCTGCTTTTGCCCAGGCAGACTTTGAGCCGGATAAATCCAGAGCAGCACCTTCCCTCTGTTCAAACACAGACTCCTGGCTGCCCCCAGCAGCTTGTTTGGGGTGTGGGTGCTGTGGTACAACTGTTCCCCTGCCTCCCTCAACCCTGGAGCTCTGCAAACCCCTCTTCAGGCAGTGCCATGCCTTTGCCATTAGAAAAGGCTTTCTCCCTAGTCTCTGCTTTAAACCAGCAGTTAAACTGAAAGAGAGTAGTTTTGGATTAGATACTGGGAACAAATTCTTGCCTTTGAGGGTGGTGAGCCATTGGTTGCTCAGAGAAGCTGTGGATGCCCCATCCCTGGAAATGTTCAAGGCAGATTGGACAGGGTTTGGAGCAACCTGGGATAATGGAAGATGTTCCTGCCTGTGCCCAGGAGTTAGAACTGGATGATCTTTAAGGTCCTTTCCAACCTAAACCATTCTATGATTTTAATTCAGAGCACTTCTGTCTTGTCCACCCTGCACACAGCAGCTTTCTGCAGGCTTGCAGTCTGCTGTCATGTTTCTCTTGCCTTCTCCCAGCACTGACATTGTTTTCACAGGTCAGATGCTTTAGGTCTGAGTCTTCCTGTGTTCTGCACCATCTCTTCCTTCCTGGCTCACAGGCAATAGTCCTGTTTGTGCATCTTGGCACAGGTTTTGCCTTTGTTTGGATTGCTGGTTCTTGACTCGATCAGACCCTGGTTTTTCTCTTTTTGTTGTTTGGGTTTTTTTCTGTTTAAAAACCTGCTGCTTATTTTTGATCCTGAATGGCAACAGCTGAACACTGAAATGCTGCAGTTATTTCTCAGAAGTTTCATCCTATTATTTGCAGTCTCCTGCAGTTTGCTGGTATCTCTTGAGTTCAGTATCAAGGGTTTATAATTCTTTTCTCTAGTCCATTAGCAGTGTGAGCACTGAGTGGCACTGGACAGACAGGGCCTTCTTGGTGTAGCCTGCCTGGTTTGTGGTAAAATCCTGGATATCCGTGTGTGGCTGGGTCTGTTTGCACCCAGCCTGTTGCAGATCATTAACCCAGGCATTCCTCAGCTTGCCCATGGGAATGCAGAGAGTGACCACATGGAAACTGCCCAAGAGGTTAAGCAGCTCTTACAGAGCAGAGCCCTTTAAAGCAATTTGGCAAAGCTTTCAGAGGGATGTGATATGTCCTGTCTTTCCAGCTGACCCCAGTGCCATCCTCCCTGCCCAGGGCTGAGTTTGCCCTGTGTCCTCTGGCTCTGCAGCAGCCAGCTGTGACAGGGAGCGTGGCCGCTGCCCAGGTTTGTGGGGCTGCTGACAGGACAAGTCACATTTTCCCTCTCAATCCCAAAATTCGGCTCTAATCTCGGTGGGGGGAATCTCGCTGCTGGGGCTGATTCAGGTCCATCTGAGTTTGAACCCTCCTTTATCACAGGATTTGTCTGTGCCAGCTGTGAAAACAGCTTTAGCTTTAAAAAAGAAAAAAAATCCTGAGTTATGGAACCCTGCTGCGGTCCCTTGCAAATAATCATTGCAAACACTGGTTAATTGTTTATCCATTAGCCAACTGTGTCAATTAATCTGACAAAGAGCCCAGCTGTACCTGGCACAGTGGGGAGGAAAGGAGGAGGAGGAGGAAGGAGGATGAGCATCCTCTCTCCCTGTTAGCTCCTCTCTGTTGCTCTTCCTCCAGCCCTTGCTGATGTGGTATTTGTCTTGTGATTTCCTTCAAGTGTCGTTGCTGGCATGGCACATCCAGGCTTTGTTTGGGCTTGTGTTCTCTTTGACCATGGAAAATATTCTTTGGAGAGGGCATTAAGTTTCCATGAAGCAATAGCATGTTCTGATGGAGAAAAAACCCCAACAAATTCTGTTTTCTTTCTACTAAATGTGAATGCAAACAGAAATACAAAGCAAGACGCTGCTTTATTTGCAGCTAGAAATACACAAAAAAAATCTTTGCATGAAGTGCTGAGTGGGAAATAGGATTTTAATGTATGTATTGGTGCAGAGTGAGGCTCTGGGCTCCCTCCTGCTATCCCCGGGGTTATTTGGGAAGGCCTGGTAGCATGGCCTCCCTTGGGAATGCTGTTTATGCCTGCTTTCCAGGAAGAAAATCAAACATCCAAAGCCAGTCTGTATCAAGTGGAATGACTTCACTCCAAACAAATTAAAATGTATGTTATGCTCCCTGAATAATTGGAAGTCCCCTGCAGTACATTGTTAGAATAGGAAAAGTGTAAAGCTTCCAAGAGGGAGAACTGGCTTCCCATGAAGTGGTGATGAGGGAGGTGTGGGACAGTGCCAAATTCCTGCTGCACAGAGGCTGCACGGGCTGGGTAACATCAGTGAGGTGAGAACAGTTTGATAATTGAAATGAAATAAAATACAGTAGTAATTGTGATGAAAGGGGAATGACACTGATGGAAACAAGTGATGCATAATACAGTAATTGCTCACCATCCCCTGACCAGTGCCCAGCCCCAGCAGCAGCTGGCACTCCCAGCCAATTTCCCCAGCTGATATCCTGGGAATGGTGTCCTCTGGAATGGAATATCCCTTTGGCCAGTTTGGGTCAGCTGTCCTGGCCATGCTGCCCCACAGCTTTGTGTGCACCTCCTCATTTGCCAGAGCATTGGAAACCGGGAAGTCCTTGAATTAGGGGAAGCAGCACTTAGCAACAATTCAAACATCAGTGTGTTATCAACATTCTTCTGGTCCTAAATCCAAAACACAACACTGTATCAGCTAAGAATAAAATTAACTCTGTCCCAGCTGAAACCAGGATCTTGCCCCAAAGTTCAGCATATCACTGGGAAAGGAGGTACCCACATGTGTGTTTATGTTTGAATTATTGATGCAGGTCACTCTTGAAGTGACCTGGGGGCTCTGGTCTGGTCCTAAAGCCTTCTGGAAGCTGTTGGTTCTATGTTTACTTTGATATAAGAGAAGAGATTGACCCAGTTTTTCTTGTTTCAAGTCTGTGTGCAAATGGATTTATTTTTTTTCTGAAGGCAGCTGCTTCTAGCATGTTTTTAGGCATACATGGTATCAGCCTTATGTAGTAATGAAATAATGGACTTGTTTCAAAAGGAAACAATAATAAAGAATGTTCTTTCAAAAGCAGCTAAACACATGATTTATTAAAATGTTAAATTATTTCCAAGCTACGGCATACCCAGCTCTTGTGGGGCTCACTCAAGAATAATTGCACAGTGTTCTTTGCAGAACTTAACATCAGAAATGTCACACTTTTTTGGAAAAATCATTCTTTAACACAATGTAAGAGCTTCCACAAGTATAAATGGGCATCCTTGTATTGGCTTCTGTAAAATGTTGCCAGTTTGTCCCATCTGTATTTTTTCAGTGTAGCTGTTGAGCTGTGACATTTATTGCAGAGCAGGACAAAGACTGAAGGGACTTTTTATCATCATCAGGGAGATGTCCAGGAGCTGGAGCCTGGCTCTGTGAAGGACCAGCAGGCAGCTCCACAGCCCTGTAATGAGATGTAGACCCTGGAGAAGGAAGAGGAGGAGGAGGAAGAGGGTTTGAAAAGACTCAGGATCAGGGAAGGCTTGTGCTAGTGTCAGTGGCCATGCCTCATATATCGATTTACTTTTGTTTCCTTATTTTTTTTTATTTCTTCCTTCCCCATTTTTCTCGTGACTCAGGCTCCTGGGATGATGGATGGGTGGGAATAAAGGTGGGAAGTGCTGTAGTCACCAGTGCCCAAACACTTCGAAGTGTCACTGTCTGAGTGCCCTGAGCAGGCAGCAGCCTTTTCCCTGGCCATGTCTGCATCACAGAGGGACACCCTGCTGCTGGAGGGGTGAGCACAGCAGATGTGGAGCCCACCTTGTTGATCTCAGGCTTTCTGTGGGCATCAGGATGCTCCTGACCTCAGAGAGGAACCTTTAGAGCTGTAACTTTCAAGCCTGCTGAGAGGTTGGAGCCGTGGGAGAGCACAAGGCACGCAGACACCACAGGCGGTTGTGTAACGTGCATAGAAATAGAGGAAATCATAATAATGCTGGGAGTTTCTAGCACTACTTCACTCAAAGGAAGAACATATAGCAAAAACGCCTTCTGATTTTCTGAGTGAGCTTTTCCTCCAAGCAGCCTGACCTGGGAAATTCAGTGCCAGGTGAATTAAGTCTGGGATTTGGCCAGGCAATAACATGGTTTGTAGCTTTAGGACTGAACATCTGGCATTGGGTGTGTAGGATGGGGATAGCTGGGATGAATGTGGATAAAGGGATGGAAGGAAGATGTGTCCATACAGTGCCAGCGGTTTCCTTCAGCCCTGTGTTGCAGAGGAGGTGCTGACAGCTCTGTCCTGTCTCTCCCCAGCGGCCTGTGTCTCCTGAGCACAGGCCCCTGAGATGTCTCTGAGAGCAGAAAGCCATGCAGCCACATCCACGCTGAAGAAGCTCGCTGCAGACATGAGCAACATCATCGAGAGCCTGGACACCAGGGAGCTCCATGTGGAGGGGGAGGAGGTGGACTCAGAGGTGCTCACTGACCCCAAAGGCACCGGTGAGTCAACACCTGTGTGTTCCCATGTCTTGCCTGGGTTTAACAATCTATTGGCAGGTAGGCTGCAGCTTCAGGGGTTTTGCCAAGCCCAGCACTTACCCTGATTTAGAACCAGGAGACTCTTAAAACTTGAGCTTCTCAAGTCTCTCCTGTGTAACTTTGTCTTTGAGCTCTCTTTAATACAAATTGCCCTCTTTTGCTGGAATTAATGCTGCTTTATAAATGCTCCCATGTTAATGCATAGCTGCTGTCTGCTGGCTTTCACACCCTTGTGGATTGTTACAAGGCTGTTGAGCTAACAGTTTTGTGGGGTTTGTGGTCCTTGCAGTGTGCATTCCCTTCTCTGCCATCTACCACACCCATGGGTTCAAAGAGCCAGGCACGCAGACGTACCTCACGGGATGTCCTGTCCGAGTGCGTGTGTTGGAAGTTGAACGCTTCACTTCCACTAAGAAGGTCAGAACTTCCAGAGATTTCGTTTGGTTTCTGTAGAACTGTATTTAAAATGATGTTTGTGCCTTAATTTTGCGCTTGCTTGTTCGTGGGCTGAGGAAGCAGCAATGCCTGTGTCTTAGAAAATGCTGAGGAGGGAAGGTTATCTGTCTATTTATAAAATCTAATAAAGGAGAACAAGAAATCATGAGACAGAATAATCCTTGAGTAAAGTTGAATAAAGGCTCTTTAGACGAGCAGCTGCAGGAAAATGGCTCATTTCAAAACTTGCATCCCATGTGGTGATGTTCTCTCCTGCAGGTACCAAGCCCCAATGTTTACACCATCGAGCTGACCCATGGAGAATTCGTCTGGCATGTGAAAAGGAAGTTCAAGCACTTCCAGGAGTTTCACAGGGAGCTGCTGAGGTACAAAGCCTTCGTGCGCATCCCTATCCCCACCAGGAGGTGAGTGTGCATCCCTGTGGAGTGGTCAGCTTTGGGTAATGGACTCTTTTAACTTCTAATATCTATTTGGCTTCACTGGTCCCATTTGCTTTGCTGTAAGGAGGAGAGGACAGACGAATTCAGTCTCCATGAATATTTAGTAGTTATAATAAAAATACTTAATCTATGTGTTTAGCAGCCATAATCTAAGTGATGCAAACATCTCTCTGCTGACGCAGAAAACATTCCCTTCTGGGTCATCAGCTTTTGAGCTGGATTTGCCTTGAACTTGGGGAAGGGTTATGATAATGCTAATGGAAATTGCTGGAGCTTTGTGGCTTTCTGACAGTGTGGGCAGGATGTGGGAGGTGTGGGCATCACTGGCCAGGCTAGCCTTGGTGCTTGGGATGTCTGGAAATAAAAGAGGGATGAGAAGAAAAGTGGGAGGAGAAGTAATGTTGGTCAGTGAGAGCCTCCTGATATAGACGAACATTGGAATATGACAGGAAGGGTAAAACTGTAAGGAATTAAGAGCTGGAGGAACATAATGCTTTAAAAACAGGGTGTAGGATCCCTTTACTTACGAGGGAAAATTGTGGCCATCAAAAATCAAACTCTGATATTTCTGTGTTGTACTTTTGTTTGTGTGCCAGTTGGAGCACACTGGCTTCTTAAATAAATCCACCTTGTATTCTTTTCTGGTTTGTTTTTTGGCTGTCCTGCCTGCCCGTCAGTTTTTAAGATCTTGGATAGGAAAAATAAAGGCATTGCAGCAGAGGGGTTACATATTGAGGCATACAGACACTTGCAGCACTGAGACTTGATGTTGGGGTGTGTTTTTCCTTCCAGTCACACGGTGAGAAGACAATCCATCAAAAGGGGAGAGCCGAGGCAGATGCCAAGTCTGCCGCACACCGCGGAGAGCACAATGCGGGAGGAGCACTTCTCCAGCAGGAGGGTAAGTGCCCCCCTCAGTCTGAGGGCAAGAGGGGTGCTCTGAGGTGCAGAAGGTGCAGAGAAGCCTGGCAGGTTCCTTGCAAAGCCACACACTGTCAAAACTCTTCTTTGTTATCACTACAGTATTTTGCTTGACAAAGTCTGGCTTTGACAAGACCAGCTTTAATGCCAAACTCTCTGCTGTGTAATGATGAGGATGCTGCTCCTGGGGTTCATGTGGGCAAAGCTTTCCTAGCCAATTGAGGAACACCATGATGCTGGGAACGGTGGTTCCCCTCCTCCCACCTGCTGTGATTTAAAGATAGACAAGACAGTTTGCAGAGTCAAGTTGCATGATAGAGGCAGCCCCGTGGCCATCAAAATCTGAGAGAGATTTCAGTGCTGTTCCCCTCTGAAAGAGGAGATGACAGTCAGACTATTGATGCTGAAGTGGGTAATTTTAGCCCAGGCACACGTGTTTTGTGTAACTTCATCAGATGTTAACAGATGGGCCCTTCCATGGAGAGGGTGGATATCTTCCTACCTCTTCATTGCAGCTTTGCTGCTCGCGAGTTAAAACCCCCATGTTTGTTCAGGCTGTGCTTATCGTTCTCTTTCTGCTGCTCCCTCCCTCCCTCCCTGGGCTTTGTGCCACTGGAACTTCAAGACCCAAAGGATTAAAGGATTGTGTCTTGTGGCTGTACCATGCAGAAACCCTGCTGTTCACTGCTTCTCTGATGTGTGGGAAGTTTGAGGAGAGAGATGTGGGTTTAAAAGAGGAAGAAAACTGTTTTATAGATGCTTTTTATTTTTTTAGCTTGTGTTTCCTTTCAGTTTGCTTTGTGTCCTGTAGGACTCTGCTCAGTTTTCCATGCCTAGGCAGTTTAATTTTTTCTTTTCTCTTTTACCATAAGGATGGGAAGAAATTAGTTCTCCCATAATGGTTTCTTCTCTTCTCCCCTCCTGGCTGGGGAGGACAGGACCAGCCACTGCTCTCTCTGTGTCTTTGGGGCAGGACAGCATGGTCCCTGTGTCCCTCAGCCCATGAACCTTTTGTTTTGTTAAACAGGCTCTCTCAGTTGCCTCTGAGCCTGTTTTCTCACAAAACTGATTCCTGTGGATTGGAAACAATGGGGACTGATTTGGTATTTAAAATTGTTCTGAAACTTTAGCTCAGTCGTGAAAGTTGACCTCCAAAGTGGTCCTGCCACGGAGCAAGTTTGTGGAAGGTACAAACACAGAACTATGAACAATAAACAACCTATGACCAAACTGTTTATGGTGCTGAGCTGTGATATCCTGTGAGCACACATAAAAATGGATTTATTTATCTACTCAAACTGAAAAGTGGGTCTGATTTCTTGATTGCTTCCTAATGCCAGACAGTTGGATTACAGGAATTTTCATGAAAAACCTCCACATCCTATCTAAAGTTTCAACATTTTGATTGTAGAAACAGCTGGAGGACTACTTGACAGATATCCTGAAAATGCCAATGTACAGGAACTACCATGGAACAGTAAGTAGAAATTAGTTTTACTTGATTGTCTAAAGAATATTCACTTTACAAATGCTGAATTCATTGGAAGAAGACATGCAGCTTCTGCAAGAAACATTTTACAGCTCTTTTGTGAGCATTTTGTCTTAGCTGATTTCTCCAACACAGATGTAATATGATTAAAACCAAAGGAATGACTCAGAGGCTGCTGGTATAACACAGTGATAACCTCTTTAAGTTAGTTCAGTCCAGAGAGCTGGTTGCACATGTGTGATGTAGTGAAATTCTCTTTAATTCTGCAGACTGCTTAAGATGATAAGTTAAAGCTTTAAATATTTCAAAAATTGGAATCCAAGCCATTTTTCTAATTGCTCCTTCAGTCTGGGCTTTGTGTATGGTTGTGGATGCAGATTTGTCTCAGGTTTCTATTCTGTGCAGTTTCCCAGGACATTGGGCTGAGACTATGTGTGTGGGATACCCAGAGAGGTGAATGAGTATTTTGTCAGTTCCAAAGGGAGGTGGTAGTTGCCTTATTTCCCCAAGTCAACACTCTTTGGAATGAGGAGAGATGTCAAATCCAGCTTCAGGCCTATTTTGAGCAAAAATATTTCTTTTGAAATTCATCCTTGAATGTATCTTCGGAAGTCCTCACCTGTCAGCCACAGCTGTGACATCTCTTGGAGATGGTAATTTATTTCCCCTTTTTTTGGCTGCATAATGACTGTGTTACTTCATCTTTTGTATTACCAGCAAAATCTGATGCACGCACTGAGTAGCTGCCAAGTTTAGTGACATTTCTGAGCACAGAGTGATAACTGGGAACACCTGGTTTTCAAACAAGACAGAAATACAGACTGAACTTTGGGTTTCTGTAGCAGCCAGTTTGCTTCCACTTTTGCTGTTGTTATTCTTCTATTTTGCAGGATTTCCATTGTGTAGAGATGTTGGGCAGGTCATAGCTGGATGTTGTGTGTAAAAACTTAAAAACTGTTGCAGAGCTCAGTGTTGAGCACCGCATGTTCCATGAGACATAGTGCTCATTGGGGGTTGGCAATTGCACTCTGGATGGCAACAAATCTTCAGGCTGAGGAAGCTGCATTCCTTAGAGTGATTCTTTAGGGGACAAGGCTGTGGAGCTTAATTCCAATGCAGTGAAGAGCTGTGTTAGTCTGCATGTGGAAAAGATTCATCTTTTGTTCTAGAAGCAAGATTGGGATAACTTGGCAATTTTGATCAGTAGCATATGCAGAGCGGGGGAGAGTTATTTTACAATGTGGATCCATCTTGTCACTTTTAGGCAGGCGTTGCCTTTTTCAAATATTTTGGATCATTTCTGCTCCAATGAGCACGTGGGTGATGCTTTGGCCAGGCTGTGGTTTGAGACGGGCTGCGCAGTGGGGGCCGGGAGAGGAGATGGGCAGCCCTGCCTTCCCAGGCAGCTGTGGGGTGCTCCCTCCTGGGCTGAATCGCCCTTCTGTCCCCAGCCCCCGCAGCCAGATGTCCCTTTTTGCACATAAATTCTCCGTTTATTATTGGCTTTCACTGGATTTGGCCACAGAGAAGTGTTCAGGGAGGCCTTTGCTGCCCGTGGTGGCGGCACGGGTCCTGCAAGGCGATGCTGGAAGAAAGCACAGGGAAGGAAGTGCTTCCTTTAAAACAGCACCCAAACAACCCCCCCTGTTCTCAGATGAGACTAAAGTAAGGATTTCTGGCACTTTCCCTGGAACTGTCTTTGTCCTCCTGAGAGCAAAATGAGGGCTTTGCTCTTCCTGTGGTTGAGAAGTCTTTTGCCCAGATGCTGACAAATGCTATAACTGTCTTAATTTTGGAGCACATTTGGACTTCTTTGTGTTCCTCTCACCAAATCCATGCACTGAGGACTTTTTTAAGATCAGGAACTCGGTTAAATGAGGCATGGATTTTCAAAGGCGAGACCTGCCTGGAGTTTAACCCTTGGCCATTGTGAAGAGTCTGCTTGGGTCAGTAGCAGCTCTGAGATGTTTTTTTACATCTGAGCTGCACAGTTTAATGAATTTGCTTTTTTACTTCTTTTATTTTGCGTTTGTGGTTAATTTATTATTTGCCAATGAGAGCAAACTGCTTTATACACTGTCTGGAGAATATGCCATGCACTGAGACAGTTAAGCCTGCAAGTCAGGCTTGTGGTTTTGCAGACCTGAAGTCTCTGGTTGGGTTAAGAATCAGGACCACAATGGCAGCATGGCATTATAGAGGTTGTCCATCATCTAGCTCTTTATATTTAATAATTTTTTTAAATTATTTGATTTATGTGATTAAATCTCATATCTTCTTCTTCTTCCCAAAATCTTTTTATAGTACTTTTGTGCTGAAGTGCTTTAAGACAATTACCATTAAAATGAATGTTGTGGGAATCTGTGTGTTAACTGTTCACACTTTTTTTTTTTCTGAAAATTGGAAGTTGGAGGAATATAGCCTCAAAATGTTGAGGCTTAATTGGATTCTGTATAAAAATTTTATTAATTGGACCCTAGCATTATTTTTGTGCAAGCTCCCGTACTTAAAAGATGCCCAAGCAAAATGAAAAGTAAGATTTGATTGGAGTGTGTGTATGTGTGTAATATTTTGCATGAACTTTAGAGAGTAAAAGCCTCATCATAAGTGAAAGCAACACAATAAAGAACAGCTGAGAAGTGACAGTGGCCACTGGTTTGCCTCTGATACAGCCCTTGGATCTGCAGACCTTTGTGGAGCTCCCCACACAACCCATCAGTATTTCTAGCTCTTGTGCTTGAAATGCAGCACATTTAGGGGTTTTTTAATTGTATTTTGTGTAAGCAGTTTTTTTTGTGTGTAAGAAATTGTGCTGAACAATATCATTCTGAAGAGTAATTCCCTGTTATTGCTAATGACCAGTGCTAATCAACTTTTGATGCATTTCTGAACCCACTAAATAAAGAACAAGAGTCAAAATGAAAAAATGTATCATAGAGAAGCTGAATCCTTTCTGAAATGCAGATGCTCTATGAAATTTTTGCTTACATAAATCATGCATGCTCCACATTGCTGGCAGGACAGGATGGTTTGAACACCTTGCAGATGATTCTCCACCTTCCACAGCCTGTCCTCCTGCAGCCCATCACTCCTAGTCTCCTTTTTATTTTTTTTTTCATTGCCACAGCAATGTCATTGAAGCTGCATTCTCCAGGCCCATATCTCATACCAAAAACATCCTGCTGTGGGTCATTCTGAAACCAGAGTGGGATGCCAGATCCCAGGGAGGCAGCTGGGCAGTGCAGGAATTCCGATGTGACGGAGATGAAAGCTCCTGGCTGCCCTGCCTGCCTCTCCCAGCCTCTCTGTGAATGATGAGCACCTCAGATGAGGCAATGTGACAGTAAAAATAGCTAATTGTAACAATAAATCACTCCATCAGATGTTTTGCACTATGCTGAGGAATTTTCCTTTTAACTGCAGGAATTTATTTAAGGTTTTTTTTTTTTACAAAACATTGCTTGATCAATGTGTTGGATGTGCTCCTGTCATTGCTGTTCCAGAGACTGCTTGGCTGAAGAAGAAGTTGCTTTGCTGCCAGACAATCTTTCTTTCTCTTTTATGTAGTGGTAGTTCTGTTTCTGCAAGCAATTTTTCCTCTTGGTTTTCCTTTTTGCATCTTTGAGGACAATTATTTCTCTGCATGCAGTGCTCCTCAAATCTCTGCCAGCTTTCTGGCTCCAGCCAGCATTTTCAAAGGGTTTTGACATTTTTATACTTTCTTTTGCATGTGTTCCCACTGTGAGAGAGATGTCTGGGTTTCTGATTTGTCTGATTGGAAATGCCATGAAGAAGTTAAAATGGAATCCAGACAAAGAACTGGTCTGAGAATTTACTTGGGACCTCTGATAAGGGCTTGTTGGGTACACTGGATTTCTTCAGGTTCTTCCCACCCTGCTCTGAGTGTTGCTGCAGAAACAGCTGAAACATCTGATGTCACCTGGTGCTTTTCCAGAACACTTAGGGAGAGCAGAGAGAGCAAAATGGTTGGTAAAATAGCATGGAATGACTTGTTCTGACTGCTTTCTGAAAACAGGCTGAAATCACCCTAAAAGCAAAGCATTAAAATTGCCTCAGCTGAGTAGAGGTTACTTTATGTCTTTGAGATACTCAGAGGAAAGCAGCAGAGTCTTTTGTTCTTCTCCATGGTCTTGGCTGATATGAAAAGTTTGGGAAGATCCCAGGAGCAGCTGAGCATGAGGGGATGGAAGGATCTTTGGTCCTACTGCTGTTTTCTGGGAAAAAAAAAAGTGATGATATTAGGAATGTAGCCTGTGCTAACCTCATCATGATGGTGAGATAGACTTTGGCTCTAAATTTACTGATACTTTTTGTTACACTTGGTGTCTGAAAATGTCTTTTTAGGGTTCCACCCATGTAATTCCTGTGCAAAATTGGATTTTGCTGATGAGGGCCCTGAGGCTGGCTTGCCAGAGATGCCAGTGGCCCTTTTCCTTGAGAAGAGAAAGCCTTTCCTTGGAGTTGTTGTGGATATGGGAGTTGTGGGCATATCCTGAAGCTGCTACCAAGGCTGTCTCCTGTCCCAGCTGCCATCAGGAGCATGAGCCCTGGACTGCAGTCCCAGTCGGGTTCATTGCCAAAATGTGCTGTTAGAGGTTCCCTCTGGCTTGCTGCCTGGCCAAAGGGACAGTGACACCTGCCCTCACCCTGCCCTGAGCACCTTTCTGGACTTGGACAACTTGATGTGACAATAAATTAGAAGTGCCTAGGTGCAGACAAGGTTCTGCTTTGCAAGGCAGCTCCTTCGCAGGGCTGTGCCTGCCTCAGCCCTGTCCTGCACAGGACACCCTGGGAGAATGTTTCTCCCTGCTAAAGGGGCCCAGGGCTAATACCCAGCAGACTGCCAGGAATGTCCCACTGTGCCAAGAAAAGCCTGCTCAGTCGAAATTGCCCAGTGTCCTATTTTTAGAGGTGAATGTAATCGTGCTGAGCTTTCTCACTGGCTTTGCTCACTGTTATGTTCCCTGCAATCCCTGCTGAAACAGGAGGAGCCATGAGCAGGCAGGTTCCTTGACTTTGGGATTTGAACTTGCTCTCCTCCTGCCCCACTGTGGTTTTCCTGTGGATTTTCGGTTCTTGGAACCAGATGGGCAGTGATGAGTGTCCAGCACTGACCTGCTGCAGTGGCCTTGGAGGATGCGCATGGGTCGTGGGCCTGAACCTTCCTGTGGTGTCTCCATGGGGTAGGGGGCTTAAAGGGTGTTCCCAGCTCTGGGCATGTGTCCTCATTTCCTTTCCAGTCTTTCTGTGAAGGTCCCTGGAGGGAGGAGAGGATTCAGGCAGCCAGCCAAGATCACCCAGACCCCTGAACGTGTCAAACTCGAGTCCTTGTTTCAGCCAAAGATCCAGGAGGGACAGTACCAGGGAGTCCCTGTGATACTTTTGAGTTTAATTGTCCTGAAACGTGTTCTCCAATGTACATCTAAAATAAGTGAACAGAAAACCCAACCAAAATACTTTCCTTAATCTTCCTGAAGATGCTTAAGTGATGGTGGAATCCTGCTCAGGGCGTTCTGTAGGTCTTTATGGCAAGTCACTTTGATGAAGCAAAAAATACTGTGGATTTCAGGGTCATAAAGATGGGGGAATCTCTTTTTCTTTCCCAGATGGAGTTTGTTGGAGTAAGCCAGCTGTCATTCATCCATGACCTGGGACCAAAGGGCATGTGAGTTGTGAGCTGTGTCTTTGTCAGTTATGATTCACTAAGAGCATGGCTTTATACATAAGTACTGTTAAAATTAATAGCTTTCCTTTTTCAGTGCTAACTGACTGGGGAATATTTTGCCATCTAGATATGAAAAATTATTACTGTTCAGACAGAAATGCTACAATTTGGAGAAATGTTTTTAAGAGTGGGCTGCTTTGTGAGACAGCGCTTACGGGGTTTCTGCTCTTCCCTCCCTGCAACCTTCCCTGTTGAGCCACCTAATTTTCTGCTTCCTGTGCTATAAACTGGGACCCTGTGCTTCTTAAAACTCCATTATTTTCTTCTGGGGGTGTTATTTTTGCCCTTCATCCAGTTTTCAGGGCACAGCACAGGCTGCTTGGGCAGAGTTGGAGGTGACAGGAGCCAGCCCTAGGCACAAGGGCTGGGGGTTCAGCAGGCACCCCCTCCAAATCCCCCCTGCACCTCAAGGTGAGCCACATCCCCCACCCTGACCCTGTTCCTGTCCTTGCAGAGAAGGGTTCATCATGAAACGCTCCGGGGGCCACCGCATTCCTGGCCTGAACTGCTGTGGCCAAGGGAGGATGTGCTACCGCTGGTCCAAAAGGTACTGCTGGGGTGGCAGAGGTGGGCATGCCACGTGCTCCCAGGGCACGCAAAAGTCCCCATTTGTCTTTTCCTCCCAAAAATCTGTGTGAGAGAATCTTGTTTTTTTATGAAAGCCACAGATTCTCAGGTTGGAAGGGCCTGTGGGCTATTCCCTGCCTCACCCTTCTGTCTGGTGGCATTGTTTTTTTTCTCCTTGGGAGTTCACAGAAGGGACATGTTACTCCAGAGAAAATCTGGGATTTCCTAGAGCTGACAAAAATGGCAGTGACCTCCTCCCAGACTGTTCACAGCTTTCCCTGCTGCAGGAGCATAGGTGGCTCTGTGCCTTCAGGAGGGAATGTGGCTGGTGACCTGCCCTAGGCAGATTTCAGCCGGCTGTCTGAGCTTTCCTTCCTTAATTTACAAAATGAAAATCAATTAATTAAAACACTCTTTGGACTGCTTCAGGGCAGGAGCAAATCAGACGTGACCTGCAGCACTAAGGAGCTGTTTGGTGCAATTAACTTTGGCATTAAATACATTGCCTCCTGCTTATTACTGCAAGTATTGAATCCCAGTGTTTTCTCCTGTTCCCATGTCCCTTCCTGCTGCAGACAGACATCATTTGCTGTGCCCATCCCTTTAGCCCTCTGTGTTAGATCTCGGTGTTGCCTGGGGCTGCAGCACAGGGAGATCTGTGCTGTGGGGGAGTACATGTGTTACCAGCCAGCCTCCAAAAAATGCAGGGTGTATTTCCTGGAGCATGCCCTTCCCAGGCAAATCTTTCCATTTGAAAATCCAAATAGCCCCTATCTGCCTTACAGCAACAATTTCTTAGTTGATGGAGCTTCCCCAGGCACCTGGGGAACCTTTGCACCTTTGGATTTTAGCATCACCCATGGGCTGTCCTTAGTTTTATCTTTAATAGTTCTGTTTTCCAACCAAACCTTTCTGCATTCTTGTGAAGAAAAGGTCCTATTTCTGCACAGTCTTTCCAACATTTCTTAATTTAGGTTTACAGAAGATCTCTATGAGGGCACAAGGACATAAAAATGTGACCTTCCTTCAGGTCAAATCATTAAATGGTCACCAATTCTTCTTCTTTTTTATGGGAAAAATGCCTTTTCCTCTTGATGTTCCTCAGTTAACCCTTTATTGTGTTGTCCAGAGCTCAGACTGTAGTGGGAACAGTAGCACATCCAGCTCTGATGGATCTCCATTTTTCTTAAGAAGCTAGAAGAGGGGTAGGAGGAGTGTTTGAGTGGGATTGTGTACAGAATATCACAAATGAGTCGCTAAATTCCCAGCTTGGCCCGCTGGGACTGATAGTTTATGCATCAATAAATAAGCAAATAACAGTAATATTTCTCAGAGAGGGTTATTTAAAGGAAGGATTTTAGGACACGGAGGAGGATAGTGGGGTGAAGCTGTGAATGGGCACAGGCAGGACTCCTCAGGCACGTAGAGCTGCCTGGGAAAAACAGAAGGGAAAATACTTGGAAATACACCCTGTGGGATGATTGAGAGTGAAATTATGGGCCAAATAGAGAGGGGAGGTATTTTGGCACCAAATGAGAGGTGATACCAGGTAACTCTTTCAGGGCCCTGAAAGCAAGAAAAAAAAATTATGAGATCTAATTAAAAATTATGGGAAGTAGATGAGAAGCTGAGGCTGTTACTAAAGATAAAAGAATGAACAGATTTTTGCAGTGTTTTGTGCTGCTTTATGTGCTTCTGAGTGTGCAGAAGAATGAAGAGAAGGTCTGGTGATGGAGACCTGTGTGGGACAGAGGGGGCTGGTTACCCCAGCTACGCTGCAGGGAGAGAAAAAATTAGAAATGCCATTCACAGTAAAAAATGTGTTTTTTCCCAGAGTTGCCTTCAGGCTACAGTATTTATGTAAAACCTGCCGGTCATCCCTCCTCATGTGTTTCTAACAGGGTGCCTGTTGCTTGGCAATAAAAGCTTTCCAAAATGCCTTGTTCATATATTTTGATAGGAGTGAAAGTGATCCTAGCATTAGAATTAATGTTAGAAATGTCAAATAACTCCCATATAGCATACAAGCTGAATAAAAATCAGGGATGGAGGAATTCTTGTTGCACCTTGCCTTGTGCTCAGAGTTCTATGACCAGGGATGTTCTCATGGGTTTTCTTAAACAAGGGAACCTGTATTTTTAAAGACTCTTGTAAAAAGGAGTTATTTACATAACTCTAAAAAGTCCTATATTGAATTAAAACACATTACCCAAGTTCATAAAATAGACATGTTTCTGCTCAAGAAAACCACCCCCTGGTCTAG